>NC_136760.1:13218964-13860214 GCF_936440315.1 Barbus barbus | reverse complement strand
AATATCACATTTGGATAAGACCTCTTCAAAGTTATTTAAGGGATTTATTAAACAGGTCAACGTGTGAGACATATGGCGATTGAGGAATGAGGCTGTCAAAGACTATACCTTCTTTTCAGCTCGCCATAAATCCTACTCTCGCATTGATTACCTGCTCATATCACCAGCTTTCATTCCGTTTGTTGAAGTCGCTGATATATTACCCCTTCTTCTTTCAGACTACTCCCCAGTTACATTGCGTCTTCTCCCAATTTTTATTTCCTCCGGAAGCAAACGTTGGAGATTTAACACATCTCTACTTCTCGATCAAGAATTTTTATCACAACTGCGCACCTCCTTGGTAGAGTTTATTGAACTGAACAGTGGTTCGACAAATAACCCTCAAGTGCTATGGGAGGTAAAGTGTTTTATTAGAAGGAAAAGCATTGCTTTCTCCTCCTTTCGTCAGAGGTCTAGAAATGGCCACAGAATCGAGTTAGAGAAACAAGTTCAGGCGATGGAACAGGATCTTAAAAATACATAGTCAACGAAAAGAAAAATAATTAAATGCACTTAAATCGGAGTTAAAAGAGTTTCTCTTACACAGAGCCCATTTTATTATGCATCGCACTAAACAGTCTTACTACTTTAATGGGGAGAGACCAAGCAAATTATTAGCGCTACGGATTAAACAGATGGAATCCAGGGCAAATATATGCGCTATAAAGAAGGATGGTATTTTATACACTCAAATCCAAGACATAAATCAGATTTTTAAATTTTATTATGAACAACTATATACACCTCTAATTCCTCCTCAAGTTATCAACAAAATGTTTCTTTTCTTCAGCAGTTTCCCCTCTCCAAATTTGATGAACATCATTTAGAGATGCTAAATGGCCCATTGTCCTTAGATGAACTGAAACTGGCTTTAGACTCCATGCCAAAGAACAAAGCTCCAGGCAGTGACGGAATTCCCCCTGAACTAATTTCCGTCATTTGGGATATAGTTTCTCCACTTATTCTTAACTCCTTTAATTTTGCGATTGAAAATGGAACATTTCACACGGACCAAAATGCGCCAGTTATCGACCTATTAGTTTAATAACTACAGATGCGAAACTCTTCGCTAAAACTTTAGCCCGTAGACTAAGTAATTGTGTAGCTAAAGTCATAAACTATGACCAGTCCGGTTTTCTCAAAGATCGATTTGCCTCCGATAACATCAGGCGACTTCTACATATTATTCATAGATCCAGTTCCTATCCAGCCTCCTCCGCGGTCATTTCATTGGACGCGGAGAAGGCCTTCGATAGGATAGAGTGGAGTTTTCTTTGGGCGGTTCTTGATCATGTAGGGGCTGGACAGGGATTTATCCAAATGGTTAAAACGCTTTATAATTGTTGTTCAGCACGGGTTCTTACAGGCTCCTTAGCATCTTCCTCTTTTGCTCTTGGCCGGAGCACCCGTCAAGGATGCCCGTTATCGCCCTTACTCTTTACTTTATCAGTGGAACCATTAGCACAAGCTGTACGGCAAACTGTATCTATACAACCAATTATTTGTGTAAATACCTCACATAAAATTTCTCTCTATGCTGATGATATTTTGCTTTTTGTTTCTAATATTGCTGTGTCCGTTCCTGAGCGCTTAAATCTTTAACATATTTGGTAGTTTTTCAGGTTACAAAATAAATTGGAACAAATCGGCTCTACTGCCTCTGATTGAGGCAGCTAGACAAGAATCTAATAATTTACCTCCTCTTATCCCCATAGTCAAACAGTTTACATATTTGGGTATTACTATATCCCCCTCAATACATCTTATTTCTAAGATGTATTGAGGGGGGACTTATTATATGTATTTCTAAGGACTTAGACAGGTTGTCACCCTTATGTTTAGCTCTTCACGGAAGAATATCTACAATTAAAATTAATGTGCTCCCCAGGGTTAATTTTTTATTTTCCATGTTGCCTCTTCCTCCACCTGAACATTTCTTCAAGGAGTTTAATATGGCCATTTCTAGTTTTATATGGGTGAAGAAAAAACCCAGAATCCGACTTAAGACGATGCAGCGTAAGAAATTAGATGGAGGTTTGTCATTTCCTAATTTTGAATTATATAATCTAGCCTTTCAAATAAGGGGAATCAGAACATGGGTTAATTCGGACTCTTCGGTTCCATTGCGAGTTCTGGAAGCAAATATTATTCATCCAGTTCGATTACAGGATCTCCCCTTTTCAGGCATTTCTAAATCCTTAAAGAAAACTTATGGACCAATTATTGAATATTCACTTGATGTATGGAAAAAGGTGGAGAAAATTGCGGGAGGACCCTTTTTATATACTAAGACAACTCCATTATGGCACAACAACCGTTTATGCACTGGCAACAAACCCTTTGTTTTTAAAACATGGTCAGATTCTGGTGTTCATACATTGATGATGGCCTCAAATCGTTTCGGGCCTTAAGTGCAGAGTTTTCTTTACCTGGATTCTCTTTTTTTCTATATTTAAGACTGAGGTCAGCGTTAAAGGCCTACGGCGTTCCGTGGGCCACCAATGTGCTCACTCATCCTCTGTGGGAGTGGTTGAACATTGATACTCCTTCTAGTGGTTTAGTTTCTAAGATTTATAATTAAATTCTCTTATTGCAATATACTTATATTCCAGCTATCCACTCTTGGGAAAGGGAAGGTCTTGTTCAAATTGATTGGGATGTGGTATGGGCCAGATGTTTTACTGCCTCTAAGAATCTTGCACATCAGATGATACATTATAAATGTATTAACAGAGCCTATTTCACTCCCAGTGTACTATATAAGATGAAGGTTAGATCTGATCCTTACTGTCATTTATGTAATAAATCTACAATAGGCTCTTACTTGCACATGTTTTGGGAATGTCCGGTGGTGGTTCCTTGCTGGGAATCTGTATGTTCCATTCTTTCGGACTACATGCAATTAGATGTACCTCGAGATCCCCTGCTGCTTCTTCTGCTAGATGATTCCAGTCTCCAGTTGAATGTTCATCAAAAAAGGACCTTATCAGCTGCAAGTACTGCTGCCAAAAAGACTATTTTGAAATTATGGATAGAACCATCCACTCCCATAACTTTCACTTGGCTATCATACTTCAGAGACATTGCTTTGCTGGAAGGTACCACTGCCAGACTCAATGGCGCAAAGGACAACACTATTCAGAGTTGGACAAATGTTTCTGAGATGTTGCTAGATAGACTGAAAAGTTGACATCCCTACAATGCTTATCGGACTTTTATTTCTCTTATTTTTCTATCTCTCTCTCTGTATAAGTGGACGGCTTCATGGTATCTGATGCACATAGTTCTTTTGAACCGTGAACTGAGTTTTGTTTCTGGAATGAAACTAAATCTGAATAAAAATGTTGATCACAAAAAAATAAAACAAAACAAGATTTTGCCTCAGCCCCCCCCTCCCCCCCATAATTGTAGGTGTGGTCACATTTGCAAAATTTCAGTCGACAAAAAAGGTCTATTGCCCATTGTCAATAAAGTAGTGATGCATGTCACTTTCACACGTTACTTGCAGAATCTCTGTATTGTAACAGAAAAATACTTGTTTTGAGAGACCAACTTAGACATGAGCAAAATCTGGTGGGGAACTTCTTTGGCCTTGTGCGAAACTCCTGATCGCATGGATTCCTATTAAAGTGACTGGATTTGTCTGCTAAATTTTTTCAAGATGCTCCTTATATCTGTGGAATTTTCACTTGTTTTATCATTCGAAACCAAAAATCATCTAATTGCTTGGATCAACAATAGCACATCTCTCCTCAACTAGATACTAATTTGAGGTGTAAATTGTTCATGTGTGTATCACAAATGGCCAAATTTAATATTTATGGTTAAAGAGATAATTTACCCAGAAATAAATATTCTGTCATCGTTTCCTCACCTTCATGTCTTTTCAAACCTTTATGACTATTTCTGGAGAATACAAAAGATGATATTCTGAAGAATATGGGTAACCAAACAGTTTTGGTGAGCACACTGGGACATTTCTCAAAACATTTTCTTTGATGTCTGACAGAATAAATAAAGTCATACGGGTTTGGAACATCATGAGGGTGAACAACTAATACATTTCCATTTAAGGGTGTTCAAAATGCCTCAGCAAACATCAATAATATCAAATTAATCTGCCCTGTGGCTTAGTCTCTTCGCTAATAGCATGAGACATCTTTAAACCATTTTTTTATTTCACAGCTATGCTATGCTTTTTGGCAAAATGAAACAAATGAGCCTCTCAGTTAGAAGGACAAAGAAGTCTTTGGTTTCCAGAGACGAATGCCTATCTGCTGGAAGATTACATTTTTTGGGTTCAGTACTGGACACTTGCTGTCATGTAAGCAGAATCATGCTTCTTATGCTTTAGAAGCTTTTCTTAGATTTTACATCATACTTGACATCCTGCTCTATAGTAGAACCAGACCACTTTATGCCACATTATTAACATCATCTAATACAAACTTTACTTAGTACTCCAAAACTAAAACCTTCCTTTGTGTATAAGGCCTCATAACCAAGACTTCAATGGGAAATTTGAAGTGATATGAACGTTATTGTAACTTTAAATTTGTGGCCATACATGCACAAATATTGATACTAAATGTACTAACCCCCTTCTCGGACCCATGAGACCCCCGGGCTGCTGCTGTAGGAGTCTCTTCCGGGTGGGGTCCATCGTGGCTTGAGGCATCCCGGGTCGCATGGGCATGGGTCCGCTATAAGACGGACTGGGTAGAGGGGAACCCATAGACCCCATGCCCCCCATTGGCATTCCTCGGCTCGGTGACATACTCGGGCACTGTGGGTACAATTGTAGGATTTGAGTATTACTATTGTGACACTAACAAATAGCAGACTGTTATTATTGGTAAAGTTTGACAAATTGAAAAATGTATGTAGGACTAGGCCTACATGTACGCTGGTAACAACAAAAATATGGTATAACTTTGCAATGTTCCATTTGTAATATTTGGTAACATTAGATAACAACAGCGAACTATAAAAAATGCTTCCAAAGCACTTATTATTCTTAGCTGATGTTAATTTCATTTACTGAAGGGATAGTTCACCTAAAAAACATGAAAATTGTGTCATCATTTATTCACCCTCAAGTTGTTTCAAACCTGTTGAGCACAAAAGAAGACATTCTGAAGAATGCTGTCGGTAGCCACTGACTTTAAAAATACTGTGGAAGTCTGTTTGATTACCATCATTCTTCAAAATATCTTTTGTGTTCAACCGAAAAAGAAAACTCATACAGGTTTGGAACAAGTGGAAGGTGAAAAAAAAAGACTACATTTTCATGCATGGGTGAACTAGGCCTCTTATACATTATTAAAATCAAATATTGTATTTGTAAAACCTGTGCTAACATGAACATTTTTTGTAATTTACAAATTTTAACAAAGATTAATACTGTAAGAAATGCTCATGTTGTTGTTGTAGCCAAGTAATAGGAACTTATTGTAAAGTGTTACCAAAATACCTTGGCGGTACCATGGTAAAGTGATGATAGATGGTTTTTAACTTTATAAGTTCATGGGATAATTAGGTAATGATACACGGCAAATGCGTGTTAGGTAGGTTCCTCAACGGCGCAGTAAATACTATTCTATTGTTTATGTTCGAACACCTTGCTATTACAATGGAAACTTATATGTCCAGTCCAAACATAATCGTATCAGCACCACTGTATATTACAAAACGGAATAGCATTACCATGGCACTTTTTGTTGATGCTGACCCGATTGTTTGCAGGTAACATATTGAAAGTAAAGCACGCGCGTTGTGTTCATGCTGCGACTCAAACGCGGAAGTAGATGCATGTTCTTCGACGGCCTCACTATACAGTGCTTTTAAAAATAATTAATTAAAAATGTCAGTCTTTTCTCGTTTTATTACTGTAAAGAAGCATCTTGGTATTTTATGACAGTGTTTATTGTCATAAATGTGCTATTAAATCGACACTGTTGCTATGACACTTCCCATATTAGAGCAGAAGGGAAGACTGAAGCTATGGCGTGATGCTAAACGCTTCAAAGCACAAATAAAGAGTGGTTTCGTCTTACTTGGAGGTACTGGTTCGGGGTACTGCCCATCCCTCTGAAGAGTGAATTCTGCAGCATTGCTTGCATTCTCAAGGCGCTGCTGTGACCCGGGTTCATACCGGGGTTTATTGAGGTACTGGGAAAAGCTAATAAACCCGATCTATAAGCCATTTTATATTATCTTTTTCTCGCTAATAATTAATAAACAAATCCAAAATCGTTACTGAGTCACTCAAAAAAAAAAAATTAAGTTCAGCGTTTCCGCATCGCGTTCAAATATCCATGTATTGTTCTGTCGCTAAGTGTCCATCGATGTCCGTCGAGCATGTCATCTCTTTCCTCTAAAACCATGTCAAACCCCTACTTATCTTAATGGTTGCCTCTCCACATCATTTTAAGAGCCTGACCAATGTCTAGTTATCAGTGTGTGTGGCTTCTCAGATCTCCTCCCTCTGGGTTGCCAAATAACTTCCCCTCAAATCCTCTAAATAGGCGAAGTATTGTATTGTCTTCTACACTCGCAAGCGGTTCACACTAGAGCCCGGCGCGGGACCGTTTTCTTAAACCCGCTCCCGCAACCTGCGAGTTCCACTCCCGCCCGGGCCCGCAATGTTTGTGTCCACTCCCGCCTGGGCCCGCGGACTTTCTCTCAGAGCTTGTGAAAAATGTTCAGAAATACTCAAAGTAAATAAGTTAACATCCAGAATAACAGGCTTTAAACATGATTTCGTTTAAATAAGATGAAGCAATGCTAAACCAAAGCACCACACTTGACAAAAAAACATTGAGTATTTTTTATTACCGTTATAAACTATTAACCGTTAAAACTAAATATGGGCACCTCCGTTTTAAAACGTAGAGGCTACTGCATGATACACACATGCAACAAACGATTAATTAAACGATTAACAAACAATTTAACTCCTAACAGACAGTTTACCTGTAAGTAGGCTAAATAAGCCAAATATGAAATAACTTTAACTTATTAAATAAATAAACACACAGAACTTAGAAAATATAGATATAATTTAAATTAAATACAAAACGAAATAAATAGAATGCCTCAAGAAATCTCACAGATTTCACATTCAAAATAGCTTGCTTAACAGGCTATTGCAAAAAGGAAATAAATAAATAAAATAGCCTTTAATTCGTAGGCTATTAAAATGAGTTTGTTTGTAGTTTACTCCTATTCAATTACTTTTTAAAGATTTGTATTCATTGTAATTTATTTCTTCATTCTTGACTTTATTAAACTTATTCTTATGCGAATAATCTATTATTTGTGTAAAAGGTCTGTAATTTCGCTTTAGAATATGTCTACAAACAAATTAAATAACATAGGCTAATATTTAAAACAATATAGCCTATATATTACCTATTCTTTGATCACGTCATCTCTTGCATCTGGGCACAACATCCGTAGCAATCGCATTTTGGGAGTCAGAAACGTTGCACTTCTGTAGATCATGTGGAGGGGATTTGCTGATGTGTCACTAGTGCCCATCAGTTCTTCCAGACGTGAGACACACACACTGGCAACTTCAGAGAGCAGAGGCTCGAGGGATGCTGCTTGGCAGTGTTCAAGGAGTCTGACGGACCATGGCAGCGCAAGTGATGCGTTTGGAGAGGAGTTTTCGGACTCGAGGTCGTTAGTAGCCTCTTTAAATAACTTGAGAAACGCAACGACTGTTTTCAAACTGTTTTCATTTATCTGTGCAATTTGTTATACTGGTTATTGGCCATCAACAATGTGGAGATCTCCTCATACTGTTGCATTATTGAATCCAGCATATCGTGATTTGAATTCCACCTGGTCTCGATGGATTGTTTGAGGGATGTCTTCAAGCTGTTCTGCAGTCCTGAATGTTTGAAATACTTTACCAGTTTTTTTGCACTGGTCAACAGTTCAGACGGCTCGGGTGTCTTGGTCAACACGTCTGGGGCAAATGCGCTGGACAGGATGATGTTCAGGCAATGGCGCCACCAGGGGGTGGCCAGGGGTGGCCCTGGCCACCCCACTGGCCAGTATAAATTTTAGTAGCATCAGTTATGCATTTCATCCCTAATGCACAGCCAGGCAGGCAAGCCGCTCTAGATCTTCGATCGCACACAGTAGCCAGCCCTCTCCCCCGCCCCTCCGTCCATGCCGCTGTTGCGCGCTCAGACAGCAACAGCTCAGCGCGTGCCCGTAATAGTGAGGAGGAGGAGGAGAAGGAGGAGGAGAGGAACAGACAGAGCAGCATGATACACAGCCAGCATTAGTGACAGAACACAATGACGAGGAAAAACAGACAGCAGCACCATTGGTCACAGAAGGGACAGTCAGCACCATTGGTCACAGCGTGGCAGGACACGGCAAAAGCAGGTGTTAGACGTGTTCCTGGACCAACAGGTGAAGTTACGATCACGTGGCCCTAATAATGAAATTGATGGCTAGCCTAGATAGTAACATCATCTGGAGAAATGTATGTTTTGTTTAGTGTGTTTCCATTAAATTACAAATCATGACAATCACTTAAAGCTTTTTGATTCATGTTTATTAGTAGTTGAGTTTTATTAGTCTGAATAGAAATGCCTATAGGCCATTATTACAGCTATGATTGATAATTATGAGAGGGGCTTATTATTATTATTGTCATTATTATTTTAATATCAGAATAACTGATTTTGCCTCTTGTTTCATTATAGATATCTCCCAGTCAAATAAATGTACACCTTATGCCAAATATAATTGCAAAATAAAAAGAATTGTTGTGCAACTCAAAATGTTAACTGTACTGTTATTAGTCTATGCACATTATATCATTAGTAACATTAAATATAACACAATAAACCAAAGTATATCAGTAGGAGTTTCCTTAAGTCTTTCTGATAGTTTTCTACAGGCCGGTTTACTACAACAGTAGAATACAATTCTGAAATTATGGTTTATAGTTTTGGTGTGCCACCCCAAGATTTTAAGTGGCCCCATCTGGCCACCCCTATGAAAAATTTCTGGAGGCGCCACTGTGTTCAGGATATGTGTATTGCAGTTGAGCCTGGTGTACCCACGCAGAGCAGCAACTATGTTGGCTCCGCGATCAGTCACAAACACAACACGGCCAATAATAAGCAGTGACGTGTCTATTCCAAATGCACGGAGTTTCTGGAACAGCAAGTTTTTTTATGTTCTCTCCTGTTTTTGACATGCCGTTTTCGAATGGAGCCGCAAACAATGCTCGTGAAACAAGAACAAAATCATCGTTTGTGTAATGAATGGTGCTGGATATGAATGAAGTCTTATGGTAATCCTCAGTCCATATATCCGTTGTAATGGCACACCCATACATCTCAATGATGGGCTTTATCTCCATTGCCACAGACGACTGCAGGGCCTGTGCTTTTCCCTCAACATGTCGAGACACAGTGGTTGGATGTGGCAGAGCATCTCTCACATCAAATGTGCCATATTTACCTGCTGCATTAACAAAGAACAATGTCAACAAAGCCTTTCCCGGCAACAAAGTCAAACGGTCTGATATCTTTACAGCAAAGTGCAACACATATTTCTGTAGTTTCTTGCTTAACGTGAGCAGGAAGTGCTGTATTGCGGAATGAGAGCTTGCTTTGACCTGAGAGAACTGTGCAGATGAGGTATGTCGCCTCAGGGCAGAGGTGCCAGATTTTGCTTTTGTCATGTAAACAGCCGCTTTAATTTTCTTCTCAACTTCATGTGTTGACTCCATTTTCATTGCACGCCAAATCCCACCGCTTCCCGCGGGTTTCCCGCAAAATTTTCTGACCGCCCACTCCCACCCGCAGTAAAGGTAAAAACCGCCCGCTCCCGCGAGATTTGCGTCGGGTCCCGCGGGAGCCCAAACCCAATGCAGCCCTCTAGTTCAAGTATAGGTCTCTGCAGCAAAGTAATGGGAGTTACCAGATCGGGGCGTTTTTAGACCATCTGAATTTGGACAAAGCCATGTGTCCTGATTGGCTGACGTCATAGTGATGGTATAGGTTTAGGGGTGGGGTTAGGTAAGGGGGATAATAATAGGTGCGTTCGACTTGAAGCACGGCTACAGACGGTGGTCAACGAGAGTAGCCGCTTGCAGTCAGGGGCGGAATTGAAAACGGAGTCGTCAAGTCGGACACTTCGGGGCTCTCCCGCTCTCGTAGTTTGCTGCATCTACCTCAGTCATGGCAGATCACGTGGCGTTTTGGCCCTGCTGTGCTTTATTGCAGACGAACTGGAAGCTATAGAGATGCCGTTATTGTTGTATGAAATTGAGCACAATGAGCAACGAAAGTGAGTAAAGGTTCAATGTAATAAGTATTGTTTTTATAAACAGTTTCTGAAAGTGATCTGAATGTTGTATTAAGTTGACATCCAGCCAGAGTTGTTGGCAGTAATCACATGCAAGTGAAGATGGATGAACCCAGCAACTAGACAATTAGTATCGATCAGAATCCATGATGACCACATTATATTAAAAGTCAGATTGACATTTGATTTATTCCATAAAAAAATGATTATCTAAATAGGTTATGCAGCTTAATACTGTAAAGGGTCTGTATGAAAAAGGTCCAAAATAAACCTGTGCACAAAACCTATATAAACGAATTAACAAAAAAGTGATTGCAGTAAAAATAATTGTAATCTTTTAATAAACATGATTTACGAGATGAAGATGACATGAAAAGTTAATTTATTTTTATTTTTTTTAAAGTCCGTATATGAGCATTAGTGGGACTGAAGTTGTCAGAATAAACCCGAAATCATAGACTGTAAAAAAAAATGGACGTAGTGTCCGTGACGTCACTCGTAGGTTTCTGAAGAGCGTTTTTGAAGCCTAAAGTGGGCGGAGCCGACCGCCGCCATCTTAGCAACGCGTCACCGCGCGTCACTCCCGGATGATCCAAAATGGGCAATGAGGCGGGACGTGGGCGGAACTGAGGTGCCTGGTTGTCTGTATATAGTATGCTTTATTAATCATGTTCTCACTGAGTTTCGTCTTTTAAAAACAGTTTTAATCGGTTTTAATTCTTTAAGCCACAGAGTTTGTATTATAGCGTAACAGTTTTCTATTGGAGGAAAACAGTAACGTTAATTACAGGCCTAACGTTACAGCCAATCACAGTCTGTCGGATTCTGGAGTGTTTTAAATAAAATTATAAAGAATAAATAAATTAATAAATAAAATTACATTACAATATCACTCACCGGAAAAAATGGAGCCTAGACTTGGACGGTCTGTTAGTACAATTAACCGCACAACAAGCCATTTTATTAGATAATTTTAAGAAATAATAACGAAAAAAGCCATAGACTGTATAAAACAAAAGCAGAAACACGGCAGAGATGCCAAGTTCAGCGGCTGAGGTAACGTGACGGCTAACAGACAGCAGATAGAGACAGCAACGTCAATCAAAGTTTAAGGCTTAATATAATTTAAATGGATGAGTTATAAAAAAATTCACCCCCCTCACAGTTGTCACGAACGGCAAAATTAGCTATATAGACCAAAATAAATTTTTGTACCAGGCTGTAAACATGTTTTTTTCTACTGTAAAGTTGGGCATTTTAACATGGAGAGTCAATGTGATTGACTCCCTTTTGGAGCCAGCCTCCAGCGGCTAGTCGATGAATTGCAGTTTTAATCACTTCCGTGTTGGTTTCACTAGAGGGAGCGGGAGGTTGCCGCTCGCCCGAAATACACGTCGATGTTGTCATGTGGTGAATTTGGCCAATCGTGAAACAGCTGTGTCGTCATCAGCTCTCCCGCAGTCGCTCTGGAGAAATTGCGCCGGCTGAGTCAGCCGGCTGCTCTCGAAACGCTATCGCGGTACTTTGATGCCACACGTGACAGTGACGTGTGGTCGGCCCAGGTTCAAGTCGGACTAAATTTCTAACCGGCATGCACTGCTTCAAGTCAGCCGCCGATCGGTCTGCTAAGTGGAGATTGAGGTCTCTGCAGAGTAAAAGAGGGCGTTTCTGAATTTGTGGGTGTTTTCAAACTGCTGGGAGTTTCTCAATCATACAAACAAAATGATCCCCCTTACCTAACCCCACCCCTAAACCTACCATCACTATGACGTCAGCCAATCAGGACACATGGTCTAAAAACGCCCCGATCTGGTAACTCCCATTACTTTGCTGCAGAGACCTATACTTGGCTAAATGCTGCATGAAGTCGAACGCACCTTTTGTTTGTATGATTGAGGAACTCCCAGCAGTTTGAAAACACCCACAAATTGAGAAACGCCCTCTTTTACTCTGCAGAGACCTCAATCTCCTCTAGTTCACACCCTCAATGTGTTGACAGAGTTTTAAAAGTTACATTTTCAACCTGGCCTATCTCAGTGCCAAGTAATTATATTTAATTTAATTAAAGAATCGACATGTTAGGGATTTGAAAAAGTGTAAATGCGTGCTTACTTTAAAATAAAATACTGGCAAACGGTTTCAATTAATTATTTTCTTCTGTCTTTATGGCTTTACTGTAAGCAAAATGATGCAGAAATAAATTACATGAAAAAATGGCAAATAAATAAATATAAGTGTTCTACAATTTATTAGTACATTATTTTTCTTCCGCTCTGGAAGTCTATGGCACACTGATAGAAGACAGTCTCAATAGTAACCACAGCAAATTTGGAGTCTCTGACTCAAACTCTCTAGCGCCACCACTTGTCCAAAGTTTCACTCATGTTTATGCTAATAACTTTTGAACCGTAAGCCACAAAATGAATTTTCAATTGATCGTAAAACCTACTTTTTCGAACTCGTCCTAGATTTTCACCAAAATCGAATCATATCATCTTCAGACCATGCTGACAAAAAAATATGGATTTTGTATTGATAGACAAAACCGTTTTCAATGTCTCTGCAATGCTTTGGCATGATATTAGGCTTGTTTGAGATGAGCAAAATCTGCGCAGAACCGATCACCGGTGATCAGCGCGAGATGCATGCCGGTTAGAAATGTGTCCGAGTGCGGTCCGCCTTGCTCTGATGTCATGCTGACGTATGTCAAAAATCTCTCGCGAGCGCAAGGCGCACGTGTCGGATTCTGCAGTCGAGCGCAGTTGCTCTCCACCAACTGCGCTGATCAAAAGCATCATGGGAAACGACTTGCTGACGACACAGCTTAATGCTCATTGGCTGCGAATGTCATCTGATATTTTTTCCCCTTAATCCTAAGAAGTCCATTACCTATAGCCTAATACTATTTACTTTTTCTATAGTAATTTATTAGTTCAAGTTCAAGTTCAAGTTCAAGTCAGCTTTATTGTCAATTCTTCCACATGTACAGTACATACATACAGAGAATCGAAATTGCATTACTCTCAGACCCTTGGTGCATACAGTTAACATTAAACACGTTCAGATACAGATAAATACAGTTTAAACATATGTACATACAACTATACAATTATACAAATGAGGATATTGTAGAAAAAAATAAGAATTAGATCGATAAAGTGGCATAAGGCGCATGGCAGATAGAGTGCAAAACCAGTTAAATAAACAACACTGTGTAGATATATTTGTAGTGCAAAAGAGTTTATCAGTCTGAGGACATTGTAGAAAATAAAAACAAGAGAGATAGATAAAGTGCATAAGGCACATGGCAGAATAGATGGAGTGCAAACCAGTTGAATGTACAAAAACAAAAACAAAACTGTGCAGATGTTTTGTTTTGTTATGAGTGTAGTGCAAGAAGAGCTTATCAGTCTGTTAAAGTGACGAGTCGAAGAGACTGTTCGGATAGTTTTTGTCAGACTACCCGAAGAGGTAATTTGCAGTCAATGTTGGATGGGTAGTGATCAGCCAATGCTGCACACGTGACAGGTGCCGGTTACAGTTGTTGGTCGGGGGGGGGGGGGGGGGGGGGGGTGGGTGTCACAGAGTCAGAGTTCCTAGTGTGTTGCTGTGTTAAATGGGGGTGAAAGAGGGGAGGGGGGGCAAGGACGGGAGGGAGTTCAGCTTCCTGACAGCCTGATGTATGAAGCTGTCCTTCAGTCTGCTGGTCCTCGCCTGGAGACTCCGCAGTCTCCTCCCTGATGGCAGCAGACTGAAGAAGCTGTGTGTCGGGTGGGTGGGATCGCCTGCAATGCGGAGGGCTTTGCGGGTGAGACGGGTGCTGTAGATGTCCTGGAGGGAGGGGAGAGAGACACCAACGATCTTCTCAGCTGCTCTCACTATGCGCTGAAGTGACTTGCGGCAGGATGCGTTGCAAGCGCCATACCACACAGTGATGCAGCTAGTCAGGATGCTCTCGATGGTGCCTCTGTAGAAGGTGCACATGATGGGGGCCGGGGCTCTGGCTCTTCTGAGTTTGCGGAGGAAGTAGAGACGCTGCTGTGCTTTCTTGGCCAGTGCTACAGTGTTGTTAGTCCAGGAGAGGTCCTCAGTGATGTGCACACCCAGGAACTTGGTGCTGCTCACTCTCTCCACAGTCGCACCGTTGATGGTCAGAGGGGCATGCTGAGTGTGTACTCTCCTGAAGTCAACAACAATCTCCTTCGTCTTCTTCACGTTCAGAGAGAGATTGTTGTCACTGCACCACCCGGCCAGGCGGCTCACCTCGCTCCTGTAGTTTGTCTCATCTCTGTTGCTGATGAGACCCACCACAGTCGTGTCATCCGCAAACTTAATGAAAATGTTGGAGTTGTGTGATGGTGTGCAGTCGTGGGTCAGCAGAGTGAAGAGGAGGGGGCTCAGCACACATCCTTGGGGGGCCCCAGTGTTCAGTGTGATGGTGCTGGATGTGTTACTGCCGACCCGTACTGCTTGAGGTCTCCCGGTCAGGAAGTCCAACAGCCAGTTGCACAGAGAGGTGCTGAGCCCCAGCTGGACCAGTTTGTGAGTGAGCTGTTGAGGGATGATTGTGTTGAATGCTGAACTGAAGTCTATGAACAGCATCCTGACATATGAGTCTTTTTTCTCCAGATGTGTGAGGGCTGGGTGGAGGGCAGTGGTGATGGCATCATCGGTCGAGCGGTTGGACCTATATGCAAACTGGAAGGGGTCCAGGGAGGGGGGGAGGACAGACTTGATGTGGTGCAAGACTAGCCATTCAAAGCACTTCATGAGGATGGGAGTGAGTGCTATTGGGCGGTAGTCATTGAAGCAGGATGGAGATGACTTCTTAGGGACTGGAATGATGGTGGTAGCTTTGAAGCATGTGGGGACAACAGCCTGATTTAGTGAGATGTTGAAGATGTCTGTGAAGACCTCAGTGAGTTCCACTGCACAGTCTCTCAGTACACGCCCAGGAATGTTGTCAGGACCCGGAGCTTTGCGTGCATTGATCCTGCTGAGGGATCTCCTCACACTGTCCGGGGACAGCGTCATCACCTGGTCGCCGGGAGGAGGTGGAGTCTTCTGTGCAGTGGTGCTGTTTTGTGCCTCAAAGCGAGCAAAGAAGGCATTCAGCTCGTTCAGCAGGGGGATGGTGTTGTCACAGGTCTGTGGTGGGGGCTTGTAATCCGTAATGGTCTGTATCCCCTGCCACAGGCTCCGCGTGTCTCTGCTGTCGCTGAAACGATGGGCTATCCTCCTGGAGTACTGTCTCTTGGCCTCTTTGATGCCGCGGGATAGGTTGGCCCTAGCTGTCTTCAGGCCCTCCTCATCTCCAGCTCTAAAGGCAGCGTTCCGAGCCTTCAGAAGTCTGTAGACCTCCCCTGTCATCCACGGCTTCTGGTTGGCCCGGACAGTGATGGACTTTGTGACTGTTACATCATCAATGCACTTGGAGATGTAGGCAGTAACAGTCTCTGAGTACTCTTGGAGGTCTGTAGTATTGTTGTATGTGGCAGCCTGTTTAAACATATTCCAGTCAGTGGTGTCAAAGCAGTCTTGAAGTGCCTCTGACGACCCTTCCGGCCACACTTGAATCTGTTTGTGAACTGGTTTGGTGACTTTAACGAGCGGTCTGTATGCAGGCATTAGCATGACAGTGATGTGGTCTGAGGCTCCGAGGTGGGGGAGGGGGAGGGCCTTGTAAGCTCCTCTCTGGGTGGTGTAAACAAAGTCCAGAGTGTTTTTTCCCCTTGTTGGAAAGTCTATGTGTTGGTGAATTTTTGGGAACACACTCTTTAAGTCTGCGTGATTGAAATCCCCAGCCAAGATAAGAAAAGCATCTGGGTGGGCTGTCTGCTGCTCACTGGTGTGCTGGTACAGATCATTTAGTGCCTCACTCCTGTGGTTGTTGCTGGAGCTGGGAGGGATGTATACAGCAACGAGCAGTATGGCTGAATATTCCCTCGGTAGATAGAACGGTCGGCACTTAATAATCATAAACTCCACCAGGGGTGAGCAGTGTTTGCAGACCACAACAGCGTCGCGACACCACGCATCATTGATGTAAACACAAAGCCCGCCGCCGCGGATCTTACCTCCCTCGACGAGAGCTCTGTCAGCTCGATAGCATGTTAGCTGGTCAAGCTGTATGGCGCAGTCCGGTACGCTGTTGTTAAGCCATGTTTCCGTAAACACAAAAACACAACAGTCTCTTACAGTCCTCTGAGTCGAGCGGAGTAGTCGGATGTAGTCCAGTTTATTGTCCAAAGAGCGTACGTTCGCCAGTACGATGGTGGGGATAGCTGGCTTGTGTGGGTTGGCCGCTAGCCTAGCTCGGATACCTCCGCGCTTACCCCTCTTCTGCTTCCTCTCACGCCGCTTGTAGCGCCTCCGCTGCGGGCGAGATGCAGTAGTGGGGGTCGGTGATGGAGAAGGCCTTCGGAGCAGACCGAGGTCCCGCAGCTCTTCAGTGTGCGCGGAGTTTAACTCTAAAAATGTGGTTCTGCCGACCTCGAGCAGAAACTCACGACTGTATGCGCGCTTAAAGACAGGTAGACGAGACGAAGATGTGCAAAAACATTGCGACTTACAAGACAAAAAACACGAAAACACCGGTTTGTCGGGAGAGAGAGAAGCTGCTGCGACTGCGCGCGCCGCCATCTTAGTAATGAAGTAATTACTAAGTAATTACTTCATTACTTAGTAATTACTAGTTATTATTACTATTCAATAATAGTAATATTAGTAATTAGGACATGTGCTATTTATTTACCCTTTTATTTTTGTATGTTTGTTGTAATTTTCTCTTTATGTATTGTATGCTGGTGTTAATTTTGTACATTTGCATTTTTGTACAACATTATTCCATTAAATAAATGAGTCAATCCATCAATACATGCATGCATAGCTACATCTAATGTGACGGTTTTGCAATTAGGCCTCATGTTTGTGTTTTATCTGAGATCTTTATCTGGGTATGTCTTATTTCAGGAGTGCAGAAAACAAAGCCCACACATGCATGCTAATTTCTTCATTTAAAATGTGTTTTTGTTTCATATTAATTTTGAATAATAATTTGCTGCACACACTTTTCCTAATCATTAAACATGAAATTCAAATTTACATTAAGGTGACAAACAATTGTGTAATATATTTATATGAAATATGTTTCATGTAAAAAAGGGATAGTTCACCCAAAGATTTTTTGGGGGGGGTAAACTGTCCCTTAAGTAGGATACACATAATTAGGTTAATCAGCTGTGCCATATTCCACTCTGAAATGTTTAACCCATAATTAGGGATAACAGTGTAAATTTAGTGTAGCATCTGTGTGCTCCTCATTTCTCATTATGGCTTTGATTATAAAAGGCATCCACAAAGTGCGATAAAGAACGCGAACGCGATCTCTTCCATTGCTGACGTTTGCAGTCCAACGACACAACGAGATTCAGGAAGTGTCCGGCTTGCCTGCACTTTTTTATGGCGTTCCGATCGGCTCTTTAATATGACTTTGCTACATGCACTCGTCTCAATGAACGTGACGTCTGCGTCTGCCGAACGTCTCGTCTGCGTCTGCCGAACGTGACGTCTGCGTCTGCCATAGTCTGCTGCAAGGGCGGTTTCCAGCACATTCCACTCACTCATTCTTTATTATTTTTTCCCACTGATCTTCAGTTGTATTTAATTAAGTGACTTTACCTGTATAGCTTTTATTCCAAATAGTAATGAATTTACACAAATGTTCATGTTAAAATATTTGTTTGCCATTGTTTCTTGTCAACATATGCACAGATAGCCTACTTATCAAGAAATCATGTAGCCTAGGCTACTATTCACCACTAGGAGTCTCTTGACCAACACAAAAGAGTAGTTGTAAACATTTGGGCTGGGCACTTTATCCAAATGTTAATTTTCAGAAAGTATGGACAGTGCCAAACAAATTTTTGTTTAACAATAAAATAAAAGAAGTTCATTTTAAAATTATCCATCATTATTACCCCTGCAACAAATATTTAAGTAAATTTATACAAAATCTTTCTCCACTCTGCTCTTTTTGCCAAGAAGAGGAAGAATCTCTTTCACATTTATTCTATTTCTGTCCCTATACTAAACAATTTTGGCTTCAAATTTCAGCATCGTTATTTTTTGTATTCTTTCGACTGTGTAACATTTCTGCAGTTAAGGTTCTCTTTCATTCGGTGGTTTCTGATAGTAGGGAGCTAGAGGATGCCCTGGATTTTATTTGTATGATGGGAAAATTCCACATTCACAAAGCGCGATGCCTTAACTTTAAACCTAATTGTACAATTTTCTCTTCTGATCTACTTTTGGTTTACTCATCTCTTCAAAGAATCTCCTCTAATAAAAAAGCCTTAAAAACATCCAATATTATAAAAAAATTGATAAATAAGTTGTAATTTTTATGGTTGTAAAATGTTTGTATAACTGTGTATGACTGAATATTTATGATTTTTTTATTTTTAGTTTATTTATTTTTTCATTGTATCCCCCATATGTTCACATGTATTTATATTCTCATGTTCATGTTCTAATGTTTATCTGTTTATCTCTGATAGTGTCATAATAAAAAAAAAAAAAATAAAAAAAAAAAAACATTTGGGCTGATTTAACTAACATTTAACTAAATGTTTAATAAAGGGGCAAAACGTCATAAACAAAAGTCAAATAATAGTTTACAAACTATTTAAAAAAAAGTTTACAGTCGTTTTTTTTTCACCACAGGTGACTTGTATATAAAAAATAGTAGCCTATTTTTCAATTCTATTCTTCTATTTAAAGGATCTACAGAAAACGCGATCGAGTTGTCTGTTTTCTAGTCTACCAAAGTGCTGTAGCGTAGGCCTTTTAAAACTATATAAAAAACACAATAACAACCCCAACAATAAGCTATAAAAATGCAATAGCCTATATCAAGTTTGTTTCTTCATATTTCTATCTTTGTGGGGGCATTTGGCCCTCAAAATGTGGGTTAAACAACACACACACAATATCCTATATATAAATCACAGACGCAGACATGACGTTATAAGACAGACGCAAGTGTCACGTTCATTGAGACGAGTGCATGTTGCAAAGTCATATTAAAGAACCGATCGCAACCGCTGGCACACTGCACTGAGCCATGTTGAGTAGAGTGTTAAATACGTGTTAGAGAAAAAAATAATTAATAACTTCACTGCCACACGTGAATGACGCGTGACGTCTGACTCGACACTTCACTGCCACGCGTGATTTACGTGACGTCTGCGTGACGTCTGCGTCTTAAAATGAATGGAATAAATAAAAATAAAAAAAATAAGACGTTGAGTGAGACGTTCATTGAGACGAGTGCATGTAGCAAAGTCATATTAAAGAGCCGATCGGAACGCCATACTTTTTTCACTCCTCCCCTCACTGCAGCCGCCTACTCTCGACTAAATTACAGGCGAGGCAAGGTGCATCTCAAACAAGCCTATTGTCACCTCACACAGAACACACCACATCGATTTGATAACAGTGCCACCTGTTGGTCAAAAGTGAAAAGTCATTCAATCTTATTACTAGTAGTTTTTAATGATTTTTCAGCCATTTGGACAATAATCTTAAAATGGCTTCAATTACTCATTTCTGCAGTTGGTCTGATGCTCCATGCTATGCTTAGCTCCTCCGTCATTGCTGCTTGCAGCTATATTTTCAGTCTGTATTTACTCAAAACATCATCAAAAATATTCACACATGGATCAAGTAATTAATTATTAACCAGTATTGTCAAGAAATATAATTTAGTATTTAAGAAATTAAGTTTTCCTCATTTGTGATTATTATACATTTTGGGACCAGAAAAACAAACCAACACATTTTTCCTAAGGGTCTCCGTACTGCTCTATTTAATGAACAGCGATGTTTTTCCAAATTTAAGTGTTCCTTTGAACAGTGAATTTTACCAAGAGGCTTACAGACTGGAATTTTATTTGTGCATATTTAAGAAATAAAATATTTGCAGCACACATACAAAGCATGTTCAGAGATCTGATCTTTTATTACATTGATGACATGCCCATAAGCGTATGGCTCACGGTCAGGATAGCAGCATCTTTCACCTAGTCAAATATATATACACAGTCACAAAGTGAGACCGCACAGGACACCTTACATTGTAAACATCTAATACATAAAAAATTGAGAAAATAAAAAAATTACAATGATAAAGATATTCTCAAGCCTTAATTATTTTTGGAGGTCTATGCCAAACTGTGTTTCCTCTCATTGTAACCAATAACTTACTACTCAAAATAAATGTAGTATGATAATGTGCTATAGAACTAGTGACACAGTACAACTGTACCACACTTTGGCTATTGAACTACAGAGAAAAGAAAATACTCTACTGGATCATGATTCTCCAAAACAATGTAATAAGAAACTGTAGTAATTACCTGATGGGAAACTATTCACACTGATTTATGATCTTTAACGATTTCATTATTAACTGCTGTAAAATCCTCCCAGAATGAGAATTTCATTTAGAAAGAATCCTGCACCTTAGTGATGGGAGAGCTCAACTGGCCCAGCGTCTGTCTGCCGAAATGATGAGTTCTAACTTCCTCCCTGAGAGAATCGTGCAAGTTCCTCTATTCTAGATGTGTCGTTTTTGAGAGACCAGCCATCAAAGCTGCATGAGCAGGATATGAGAGATTGTGCAAAAAATTCTGAAGATGAAAATGGAAAACAAAATCATGTAAACTGAATGACAGAAGAATTAGTCCACATCTCCTCCACTGATCAGCATAATCACACAATCCTGTGATACTGTGGGTAGTGAGTGACTCCTGATACCCAGTGTTATTGAGAGAATGTCTCCTCTCTTAGAAACACGCACAAACTGTCCTGGTTCTCCACACGTCTCTAAGGACCCAGCAAAGCTTCAAGCAAACCATACACCAGACAGTTAATTAAAATGTTTTAAATTATTGTCAATAAAAGTCTCAAAGACGGTTGACTGTTAGCATACATTATCGCTTACAATATTTTTAACTGGCATGTAAAGCATTTACAATGGACCTTGAACTTGCTGAATCCAACTTAAGGGGCTGTTCACACGGATTGTGTCTTTGCATTCCACTGCACTGCATTTCCATTGTTTTCCTTTGTAAACATGCACTAGATGGATATTCGATAATTAATCTAAAGGAAAGTGTCTTTGCGTTTCTCCCCATTCCCCACGTCATGTTTTTCAATGCAAAAACACTCTCTGTGTGAAGGGCCGCTAAAGGCCCCGTATACTTCAAGCGAAATTGAAGAACGCACTGTTGCGAAGTCATTTCGAACAAAATCAGTTGACTTGCCAAAGCCAACTTTCTGGAAAAGTTTGCTCTGGCTAGTAAACGCCTTCAAACTACCATTGGTCCCTGACGATTACATAATGAGTAGGTGCGCTCTGCGGCTCCTCCTTCATTGACGTGGAATTCATTTCTTCTCTTCAGTCTGTCGAGGTTAGAAGGGAGTAAATACATGAACACACTGAAGAGCTTTATAGCAGAAATTGTAAATGACACTGACACAGGAAAGCTGCTCGATTTTTTGGAATAGTTCACCAAAGAAAATTCACAATTAAAAGTTCATAACTCTTCTTCCAGTGAAAAAGTCCATCCCCAGTTGGCCTCAAATCAAAACCTACTGATAATTTTTTTCAGAACTGTTTTCAGTTGCAATTGGTACTTGATCTGTTCATTTTTCTCTTTTGAGTCTGAAGAAAGCAATATTATAGATAAAGGACTCAAAAATATTATAGATAAAGCAAAAGTTTGATGTTAGAAAATGTCTTGATGAATTTGTTTCTTACAAACACTCAGCTTTTCGCTTCACTAGATGTTAACTGATGGACTGGAGTCGTGTGGATTTCTTGTTGATTTTTGTGATGTTTCTATCAGTTGCTTGGACTCAAATTTTGACGGCACCCATTCACTGCAGGGGACCCATTGATGTAATGCAACATTTCTCCAAATGTGTTCCAGAAAAATCTATATAATGGCCTGAGGGTTGATACATTTTCAGCAAATTTTCATTTTTGGGTGAATTATTCCTTTAATCTATAGTAGCCTATAAAGTGCTATATAATAAATTTGACTTGAATGAAGTTTGACTGGAGAGACTGAGCTTGTGCAAACATTCACGTCAATATGATCAGATGCTCAATCACCACTTTTCTCCCCCCATTGGTGTCATTTTTGTTGTGTTTATTTTTACATTTGAGAGGAAAGCATGCAGTATATATTTACATATTCATCTAAATGCCACTATCAGCAGCGTGGGCAGCATTGGCATGTTTGCTAACAGTATACCACTGCTGCTCAAGTTTTTCAAACTTTTTTTAACCTCTAAGCGAAGAAAGAAAAATAACTTTGTCGTTAGTATATCGGGGCGCTTAAACTTGAATATAATATTACAGATTTCACACAAGAAAGAAAAACACACACCTACCATTTTTATGTTTCATGGATTTGGATCTTCTTGGTGAATTTGGATTCTGCACAGAAAAATAACAATCAAATATTACCCTGCAGCCAGGATATGCAAATGAAACCAATAATAAAAAAGACATAGTAATGGAAAAGGCAGGTACAATATGCTACAGTACAGCACTCTTTAGAAAGCTAATTTATCAACAACTAGTAGCCAAAGCATTCTTATTGACAGGAATTGTGGATAAGAATTCTACATCCTTTAATAAACTAATTCTACATCTAATTTGCTCCAGATCCTGCGGCTAGATCCTAATGCTGAGAGGCCATCTAAGAGCAAACAGAACATCTGTAAGATTAAAACAAACTTACCAAGAGTACAGGTTGTTTCAAAGAATGTAAAAATACCTTATCTGACTTTCTCTTCTTGGCTAGAAGGCAAAATATTAAGTGTTAAAATAATACAACAACACGTATACATTCGTAAATAGTTATGCTGTGAAATCCCTTGAGTGGTTTAGTGATTAAATCTAGAATATTGCAAAGAAAGGTGATGTATAACGGACTCACCTTTCTTTTCTGCACCATAAGACCAGTCATTGTCATTGATATCATCATTGTCCTCTTGATCGCTCTCTGATTTGTTTGTGTTGTTGCCACTCGCAATTCTAAATATACATTTATATACACACGCATTACCATCATGTGCTCCAAAATAGCAGTCACATGACTAGCATTATCAAAAACAGATTCCAGACATTCAGACAAGCATCAGCCCTTCATGAACGTTTGCAAGTTCACGTGACATCTATATTCAATTTTGTTTTCTGGAAATGTTCAGTCATAATACCTGCGGTTGGCAATGCGACTGCTGTTGCGGCCCATGCCGAGGCATTTCTCCAGGTGAGGAGCAAATCGTGAGGCAGCGATGCTCCGGCTGCAGTTGGGACACACACACTCTTTGTTTTTCCACTGGTTGTACACTTGCCCAAAAATGTCTACTCCAGGCTGGTCCACGATTTCTACAAATAACAGTGGAAAACAAGAGTGTTGGGTTAAAGTGGCTTCATTCCAAAATGCTGCATGTACTAAGATAGTTCCCTTATATTCCAATGAGCACTTGGCACTGCACATACACATTAGCTAAACTAATATCTGAAATATATGCTTTTTAACACAATTTGATGATAATGTTTATGGGGTCGTTAATGTCAATATGCCATTTAAATGCGAGTTTGGCAAGCAGTTTTTGAGATTTGAGAATTTCTCCATTCAAGTAGACAGGAGCTGGTCTTGCAGATCCGAAATAGTTGCTTTTACAAATATGGCTACCAAATGAACTCATTTTCCTTCAAAAGGACTTTGGTTGTATGACTTCAGATATCTTGGATTATAATGCAAATGTCATGAAGAGTGCTTTTATGTTTTTTCCATACTTTTTTAGAGCTTGAGAGTGCGTTTACATTTGGTTTGATTTCTTGAAGTCTTCCTGACCCTGCTGGATTGTGTTAACATTGTATTTCTGATTCCGAACAACGGTCCATTTGCGCCATTCAAGAGACATTGCTTACCCTTGTTGCGAGGTAACAACAAAACACTGGAGAAGGTGGCAACTGCTCGCCTCTGTTGTATACTTAATTTTATTTTTTAAACCTTTGGTTTTATTCACAAATACATAACAGCAATTGTGTCTATGTACTATAATTTTAAGAACACAGGAGTTTATTTTTGTATGAAGGTGTAATGAGAGATATATTACTCTTTGCTTGCAGTGCGTCATTCTCAATTGAGAACCCACACAAACAGATAACGTGTACACATTTAGCCTTTTTGAGGCAGACTTGGGTATAGTTTGCAGGAGTGCATCAGAGTCTCGGAAAACGGAAGTGTTCACTTTATCCAAACCAACCCGGGATGCACAACAGCAAATGTAAAAGCACCCTGCCAGCGTAGATTCAATTCACTCATTTGATGGAAAAGAGCAGCGTGAACATTCTTCAAAATACGTTTTTTTGTAGTTCACAGATGAAAGTAGTAATGGGCTCAAAATTAAATGATGCACTTTCTTTTTTTTGAGTGAATGATCCCTTTAAGGCATCTGCGTAAACCTTCCAGCAGCTCTGAACCATTCATGTCTAAAGGTGCGATCACAAATTTTTGAGGGTGAAATTCAGTTTTTGTCAATTGGAATCCACACGATCAGGAATTTCACATGAGGGGGCAGATTTCATAGGGAATAGGAGTTAAATTTGCTGCCTTGACCAAATGAAAGCTGCTTTGTTTGAAACTGACCTCTGTGTTAGCTGTGATTCATACATCCCTACACTAATGACACTAGACAATGGACATTTTTACCCGCACAATTTTGCTGTGATCACACCTTAAAGTTATAATGCTGTAAAGTCATTATAAAAATGAACATCTTAAACCCTATAACTCTAGTCATATCAGAGAAAGTTTGTGAAATTTTCAAAATGCCCAGGAAAATAATTTACATTACAAAACCAGACGAAACGTCAGTTTACACCAAGGATGATAAAGATAAAGTTTTAAAAATCATTATAAATTTTAAAGAATAGGTGCAATATTATTGTGCCTATGTGTGAACGCTAATAGCTATTGTTATAGTTATCATTCTTTAAGTCCCAGAATGCAAATTCAATGTCGTATTTAAGAGACATGTGAAACTCTCACCAAAGTCCTTCATACTCTCCTGGTCTGTATCATCCAGAAAAAAGTATCCCTGTTTGACAGCCCTGTGAACTTCAAAACAAAGACCGAAACAGGCGTCCTCCACCAGGTCAGACAGGATCTCTTGAGCAAAGCCCTGTGGAAGAAGGCACAACACATGCATGTATTAACACGCTTGAAATGCACTGTAACCTTCAGAAGGATACACATCACATTTGCAATGCGCTCACTAGACACATCAGCTGGGAAAACCAATGAAATGTGTGTAAAATGTATACCACGATGATGCAGAGGTGAAACACACCCACATGTGTTTGTTTATTCAACACAGATCTAATTATGCAGAATATAACATGGAAAACAAAGGCGTACCCTCTCACCTCCATCTTACTGTTGTCCATACTGGACAGAGACACGTCCTCCATTTTCATTTGCAAAAGCTCCAGGAGAAAGCACTGCTGTCTACATGCTGTAGTGCAGCAGTCATGGGCTGAGGAGAGGCTGAAACAACAACAACCCAAACAAAGGAAGACAAATACAGACACAGGCAGGGCATGAGACAGCAATATGTGATTCACTCCGTCATACAAAACGAAAGTCCTGATCATGTATTTCTGCATTTGCTTGTGCTATTATGAATAATCAATGCTACTGTATAAAACAACTGCTAGAGGAACCATTGCATGTTTCATATTAATAACTGTAAGAAACATCATATATTTTAATCAAACAAATACCATGTAATGTTACATCCCGTCTCGCCTACAGACTGCAATATCATCAAGTTCCGTTCAGTAGCTTGAATACAAACTAAAACGCTTTAAAAGACATGCTAATTAAACATGATTGATGCAAAAACTGTCTCATTATGAGGATATTCACAAGGCACGGTTTGCGTCTAACGTTAGTGGATTTAACAATACTGACTTGAATTTGTACCTAAAAAAAGACCGTTCATCTGCATTATATGAACATTACTGTCACTCACCAGCTCTGAATGGAGGCTGTTGCTGTTGTCAGTCTGTTCACTGCATTGACTGAAGCTGCTCATCTGATCAAATCAATAAACAAATCTGAGAGGAATCTACTAGTTCTTTGTCCAGTTAATGGTTTGCGCATGAAAGGTGAGACACACAAAAGGTCCGAAGAGACATTTCCCCAAAAGTATTTCCTCACAGACAAAAACAAAGTTCCACATTCGGATTTCAATCTGTTACCCCCGTCTGTAGACTTCCCTTTACCCAGACCTGACCAATCCATCCCCGTTCAATTTATTCCGAACGCCTCGTCGCTGAATCGCCTAGCCAGGTCTGAAAGCAGGAAAATTGATTCAAGTTTCACTAAGCGGAGTTCAATTAAAAAAATTAAAATTGATTTCAGTATTAAATTAAAAAACGACTGGACGGAAGATACCCTGATTTATATTAGATATGATTTGTAGTTTGCACAAAATTGTTTATTTTATTCACTATAACACAATAATGCCTACACAATAATATTGAATTCTATGTAAATTTGTACAAATTCTACATTTGAACTGTTACTTAATTAGGTTTTGTAGGCAATAAGCGAAGGAACGATCTGAAAAAAATAGGGGAGCATGTTATAAACCTTAGTATAAGTCTGTACAGTTTTTTGATGAAATTAGTGAATCTTCTCTTCAGTAGGCTATCATCCTCATGTCTTTATAAACCACGTACAATAGACTTTCGAAAAACACAATGAATATAGGCCTATTTTAAATGAAACCTGAGAGATGTCTTTCCCTCTGTTGAAAGGCCATTCCACCAAACTGGACATCGTTAAAGGGCTAATCCATACGAAAAGAGCAGTTTCATTTTTATTTTATTGCGGTCAATTTATTGGTTGATGAGCTGTGTCTGAAATGTTAAGGTAACTGTAGTCTCCAATAAGCTATGTTACATCATTTTGTGATGGAGATAATACAGCAAAACAACAAACTACCAGGCATATGTTTTCAGAATTTATTATATATATATTTTAAATATTTCACATTTATGTCACATTGGCTGTTTGTCTTATTTGCCTGTAACATGGAAAATAAATAATATTGTTTGATGTAGATTTGGCAACAGCACATCTTTACATGAAGAGATATATTCCTCCTAAAAAGTATTCATGCAAATTATTTCTTTATAATGCAAGAGCAATATCATATCTTTATGACAAGCTGGTCCTATGTGCATTTTCATAATGCAGTAGGCTACCTTAATCAGTGTCAGTGCAAAAGTTATAAAAGGCACTTTAAATGTACATCCAAATTTTTAACAAAGAAACCCCACACACACATACCAAAAATGATAAAACTTGCATTAAAAGGGGGCTGAAGTTGTAAAAAAAAAAAAGAAAAAAAAAAAAAAAAAAAGAAGAAGAAATTATATGCTGGATGCACTCTAAAAAGCTGATTGTGAACAATTAGTTTGTTCCAGGAAAATGATCTATAACGGCATCTGTGTTTCAGAATACACATCCACTCCCGGCTCCTCTTCAAATGTTGCCTTGGCCTCATCACCGTCAAGCTATATTGAAGATATAAAGTGTAAAGGAAATTAATTAGATATGTTAATGGATAGTTCTTAAATTAAGATGCTGTTATCATTTACTCAACCTTGTGCATTTACAACTCTGTATGGTATTATTTTTTTCAGTGGAACACAAAACACTGATTTGTTTGTTTTTTTTAAGAATTTTGAAGAATCAATTGATGCAACTTTGCCTTTAACTTGCAATTAACTTTTGTCTCAGTCAGTGAGCCACTTACATATTTCATCTCTTGCTCAGTGAAAAGTTGTCCAGTCATGAACATGCGCAGAGGGATGGTGAGTATCAGGACGAACGGTAGAGCCAGTGACACAGGGCTCGATTTCACCATCCACAGGATTGCCAGACACACGATCTGGATTGCAGTGAAAACATGCATTCTATTGGTGCTGACCTGCAGAGGGAGACAGGGACCAGGAGACCAGCGACCTTGTTTTACATGCAAAAGGCAACCAATCTCGAGTATGTAACATTTACAAGAAGGAAAACTGAAATGCAATGTACTCCAACAGAGTAATGGATGATGTGAGAAATACTGAGAGACACATACTTTTGTAGCATAAGGTTCATCTGGGTGATACTTTTTGGGAATAAGGAGGAGCAGCATTCGATCCCAAAGCTGAATCCCACTGAGGGATGTGATTCCCATGTAGAGAAAGATTCCAAACAGAGCTGTAATAGGAATCATTTTTAGAATGGGCTCCATGAGAATGGACAGACCTGCAAAAGGATAGACAATGAAGATGTTAATGTACCATAAGAAAGCGCAGTATTGTGAGAACCATGTTGAGAAGTTTAGAAGTTTGTCAACATACCAACAAGCAAAGCCACCACTGCTCCACTGACTCTCTGTTCCAGAACCTTCTCAATCTCAGGTTTTGGGCCCTTGCTCATGACAGTCAGGGCATTGGCGTGTGATACGGATCTTACAGTTGCGGCACTCAACCAAGGAATGCCAAATATGGCACTCAGACCTCCCATGCTCACCAGGATGAGAAGATCCATGTGGAAGCCAGAACCCTTGACCATTTTTCTCTCTGGTTTACTCACAATTAGTCTTGAAAAACAAGAGATTTGTTTATAAATTAAATCATTAAAAATAAAATCGACCACACTTTGCTCTAAAGTCCAATTCTCACTATTAACAAACCATTAGCTACGACTTTTGCCTCAACAAACTCCTATTTTGCTGCTTATTAATAGTAAGGTAGTTGGGTAACATTTTATTTTAAGGTGTTCTTGTTACACGTTACATGTACTTAATATTATAATAACAATAAATTCTGCATAATTAAATGCAAGTAACCCTAAACCCAACTCTAATCCTAACCCAACCACGTAGTAAGTACATGTAGTTAAATAATATTGCGCAGTACTTAAATTTACTTAAAAAAAAATGTACTTCAAATTACACTGTAACAAGAAGTTAAGTTTAGGTGTTGGGTAGGATTAGGGAAGTAGAATAATGTCATGCAGAATATTTGCTTTATAAGTACTAATAAACAGCCAATATGTTAATAATAGTGCTAATAAGCAACTTGTTAGTGAGAATTTGTCCCTAAAGTGTTACCGATAAATCAAATCATTATTCAAAGAGAATGTGTTTGTTTCAATTTTTGCCACGCTGTGTTATCTTATACAGGATAAAAAAAAAAAAAAAAAAAAAAAAAAGGCAAGAGATGAACTCGCAATTCTGAGAAAAAAAAAAAAGTCATACTTGAGAGATAAATGCAAAATTATGATTTTTTTCTCTCAATTCTAAGTTTATATCCCACTAACTTTTTTCCCCTCATAATTCTGATTTTACATCTCACTATTCAGTTCTTTTTTTTGCTACAGAATAAAAAATAAAACTTTTAATCTTAGAATTACTACTTTTTTTTCTCAAAATTGCGAGTTTATATCTCACGCGCATATAT
Organism: Barbus barbus; assembly: GCF_936440315.1. Lineage (NCBI taxonomy): Eukaryota > Metazoa > Chordata > Actinopteri > Cypriniformes > Cyprinidae > Barbus > Barbus barbus. The sequence goes on along the minus strand of NC_136760.1, from coordinate 13,830,219 downwards.
TTCAGAGAAGATAAAACAATAAAAAGTAACAGTTGCCTTTTTTAATTTATGTTTCATCCTGTGGCGGAAACAAGCTGTACTCCACATAACTGTAAATTTGACTTAAAATATAGTAAATATATTTTGATTGGCCTATCTGGGGTAAAACAACCATTTTGGGTTCCACAAAGAACCGTTTTATGATTCTTAAAAACATTTTTGTTCCACTATAAAGAACATTTTGTGCAATAGGACGATTCCAAGGATGTTAAGGATTCTTCATGGAAGCATCAATACCAATAAAGAACCTTCAGTCATCTTCCTTCAGAAAACATCACTCACGTAGTAATCTGAGACTCTAGGAAGATGAGGATGAAGACCAACATAGCTGGGACAACAGAGGCGAACATCATCCATATTGGGAAGGGCTTGTGTTCACCCATAGGGTTGATTAACCATCCCCGCATCTTAGGGTTGGACACCTGAAGACCCTTAGGCACCACCAGTTTCTGGGAGACAAGTCAAAAGGTCAGAGAGGTCAAGACAGTAACTTTATAGGACTGCATCTGAATTGGTATCCTAAAAGTGCCATTTGTCTATAAAAGGCAGCCAAGGAATCTAATTCTCATCAAATTAAAAGAATTTCCTATTAGAATTATATAATATTTACAAGCATACCTGAGTGTATGTATCCTCAATATTGATATCGATAGCCACCATGAGGAAAATTGCAATGGGAACTCCAAAGTCACCAAGCAAACGTCGAATCTATGCATCAAACATTCAGTTCTTTACACAAATGGAACCTTCTCAATGAAGACTGCAATAAAGTCAGCTTGTCAAATTTTGATTACAATCTACTACAGACTATTTACCTTGCCTGGCAGGAATTTGCCATTCTTGAACATGCGTAAGTAGTATGCAATAGAGAAACAGCCAAACATGAGACACATGGACAGAAGAGCTGTGTTGGGATAAGGCTGGTGTGTAACGGACCTCACGACAGACATATTGCCTGTAACATTGTCCAGGAGTCTCTGATAGCTGACAGCTGAGTGCCAAGGGTCCTCAGCTGTGTTGTTTAAATGCTCATAATTCAGGATAAGAGGGTGTTCTTTGAAAACCTGGAATGAAGGATGAAATGGAGAGAAAACTTTATACAGTATTGTAGTATATTAAATTAATGTCTTGAGTGAGTACCATAATGACTACACTACTGGTCAAAAATTTGGAATAATTCCATTTAAAAAAAATAAATAAACCACGGCTGCTTTAATTAAAAAGTTAAATTTTATTACAATTTCAAATAACTTTATTTGAGAACTTTTTAAATGTAACATAAATGCTAATTTGGTTCTCAAGAAATATTTCTTATTATTATCAATATTGAAAACAATACTGTTTTTGCTGTCTGATATTTTTGTGGAAGCCATGATACACTACCATTCAGGAGTAAGAAAGAAATTAATAATTTTATTCAGCAAGGACACCGTTACGAATCCTGGCCATGCACTTCAGTTTACTCACCACCAGAGGTCACCCGCTCACCACATGGACTTTTACACTACACAGCACACTGGACTCAATTTCCCACAATCCATTGCACTGATGACTTGCACAGCTGTTCACTATTTCGCCCACACCTGATCACCATTTCACAATCACCATCACACTATTTAAGTCTGGGACTTGCTGTTGCTCACTGCCGAGTATTGTTAGCCTAGTCTGCATACAAAGCGTTTCTTTAGTAGTCTTGTCTGGTTTATCTTGCCGTGTCTGACCCTGCCCGTGTTTTTGGATTATTCTCTCTGCCTTGCCCTGTCTGGATTTGGTACGCCGATCGTTGACCTACGCTTGCTCCACGGATTGCTCTGTCTTGTCTCTGCCATACCTGTTTGCCGTCTCTCGACCCTGCCTGTATGACCACGTCTTTTAATAAAGCTTCGCAAATGGATCCGCACGTCTCACGTCTCGTCACTCCCGTAACAGACACACTAAATCGATCAAAAGTGACAGTAAAGGCATTTACAAATGTTTTCCGTTTCAGATAAGTGCTGTTCTTTTGAATTTTCTTCTAATCAAAGAATCCTGAAAAGGATGTTTTATGGTTTCCACAATCATTAAGCAGCAAAAATTGTTAGCAACATTAATAATAAGAGCTATTAATAATTGAGCACCAATAATAATGGAGCACAAAATCAGTATTTTAATGATTTCTGTAGGTTCATGTGATACTGAAGACTGGAGTAATAACAGCTGAAAATTCAGCTTTGCCATCACAGGAATAAATTATATAAAACAGAAAACAGGTATTTTAAATTGCAAGAATATTTCACATTTTACTGTATTTTTGATCAAACATAGCCTTGGTGAGCTTCAAAGATCTCGCTGATTATTATACACTTTTGACCAGCCTCTTTGCTACTGTTAGCTACTGGAGTTTAGGAAACAAATCTTTTGATATTTTTCCTACTATTATTTTGTGAAAATTGCTTGTCCATGCAAACTCATTGCTAAATAGTTGCTATAGTGTTATGAGTGGTTACAAATTGCTTGGTGGTTATTACTATAGCCTAAGGCAAAAGAGCCCAATTGCTGGTCCAATTTAAGGCTAATTTGCCTTAGCAAGCACCATCAATTACTACAATTTTGTATTAGAGGAATTACTATTGAAAAACTATTAGGAGGCATACATTTTGATAAAATAAATTAAATTATATGTTCCATTTTGTGTGTGATAACAGCTGATCATGGTCTCTGTTTAACTAAATTCCTGAAAAAATATTAATGTTGCAAAACGTATGAAGTCAAATGATACAAATGTTCACTAAAGGTTGCATGTTAAACACCCAATAGAATGCACATTAAAATAACAAATAAAAAGGTGTTTACCCTGCCAAGTTTGGCAAAGGTCTCATAGATGAAGATGAGAGAGATGAGGATGGAAAAGATCTCTTGAGTGAAGCGGGAAATGAAGCGGACCAGGAAGCTTCCTTCAAAGGCAACAATGACCACGACAATGACCACCAGCCAAGCGCCAACCCACACTCGGCCTACGATGTACTCAATGCCCTGAGACTTACAGAACTTCAGACAGGAGGAAAAGCATGATGGGAGAATTTAAATAAACTGACCAGCAATTACACAAGGTTGATGCTGTATTCAAATAGATGTTGTAAAGAGAGAGAAACACTAACATTAAAAAAGGCCTCTTCAAACACCAGCAGTGGTCCAGAAAAGCCGATAACTAGTACAGGTTGGGCAGCGACCAGGCAGAAGATAATGCCCAGCACTGAAGTGGAGATCATCAGCTCTGAAACACCCATCATGTTTTCCACCTTATCAGCTGTGGAGAAAAGCATAAGAGAGCCAAATAAAAGTATATAATGCATATGAACCGCATGAAAAGTTGTGGAACTAGATAAGTGACCCAAAATAAATAAATACATTTGAATCTGTCATTTAACTAAATGTATTTGTGCCATATTTTATATCATTAAATGTATCTGTATTTGGATTTCTAAGTTTATTCATCTGAAAACTTGAAGCTATAATTTTTCATTTTTATCTAAATATTCACAGACAGCAAACATGAATTCCAGTGCTTACATTTTAAGGTATGAAATAATACGAGATGTGCGAGATGCAAGTATGTAACGCCACACCAGCAGAGGGAGCCCTTGCATAAGTACTGACTGTTACCACTCCCTCTGCTTCCTTTATGGTGACTTCCTGTTTGGCAGCCATATAAAGAGGGCCATGCCAAACAGGCGTTTGCGAACAGTCGAGCATGTTCTTCTCTACTGTTATGGTTATAATGAAGAAAGATCTCAGCTTATGGAGGAAATTAAGAAAGCAGGAATCAAAGAGTTAACATTAAAGAGCTTGCTAGATGGTAATTTAACAATAATTAAAGCGTTATTAGAGTATTTAAAAAAAGACCAATTTAATTAGACGAATTTAATTGATGTAGTAATTTTAAGAAATGTAGGAATTAATCTTAGTAAGAAAAGGTGTTTTTTTTTTTTTCCCTCCTTCTCTCTGTGCGTGGTTTATTTCCTTCTATATCACTGCCTCACACTCCACCCCAGTAGGTGGCGGAAATGCACCAAAGCCGGTTTGCCAACCGCCATTAAGTTCAAAGAAGAAGAAGGCCTTTGCGAAGTTTTGTTCCACTGTTATTAGGACACTCCTGAACGTTTTCATAGTCTTGGTTTTTTTTTTCTTCTCTCTCTCTTTTCTTCTCTTTCTTGCCTTGCCTATGTTTTGTACGTTGGACTGTTCTCTTGTTTTATGGTTGTTTGCTGCCTGCCTTGACTGTCGCCTGTATTTTGGATTACTCTTTTGCCTTGCCCTGGATATTGTTGTTTGTTGGTGAGTCTAGCCCGTTCATGCCATGCCAAGTCTGTCTCTGGTCAAGTCTGTTCAAGTCAAGTCGTCTGTTTGGATTTTGTTTGTATCTTGGATTTCACGTTTGTAAATAAACTGCACTTGGGTTCGTCACTACACTCGCCTTCAGTGGACTCATTACAAAGTAGCTAAACATTTAATATTTGACAATTGGCTCCTCAAATCTTTCGTCAAATTTAGCTGCTTTGAATTGAAAAGATATTTAGACATGTAACAAAACTGAATTGTTTTCTGGCATATTATATGGATTTGTGTTTTTAAATAGCAGGCGATTTATTCATTTCCCCAAATTTTTTTGGTCAAGTTGAAATATTTAGATTATTCTCCCACGGTTTTACAGACAAGGCTTAAGGCCCAGACGGAAGTGTAAATCTGAGCTGTTTTAACTGAAAGAAACTTGCACTGACTGATCTTAAAATATATCAGTGCCTTTGTTTTTTCTTAAGATGCGCACCAGTAATGTTTCTTCTAAGGCATGTTAATAAAACATTTATTTACTACTTGAACAAGGGCCTAATACTGGCTTAGTCTATTCCCTGTCTGTGAAACCGGGCCTCTATGATCTAGTTTGTGTTTCAAATTTAATTTCTAGGTTTGGAATTTAAAAATTTTACAACACCATTTTCTTCATAAAGCATAAATTAAAATCTTTTTTTTCTGAAAAGTCCGATCGGATTTGAATGTTTTTTTTGGGATGTGCATGTAATGTTAAACGAACGATCACCTGCTCACTCTTTCACAATATAGTGCCCTGTGTGGCATTCAATGAATGAGTGTGGAAAAAATGGATACAGTACAGTAAATCCTCTGAAACGTCCAGTTATATGTCTTTCCACACTGACATTGTGACAGTGACCACCTGACAGTGTGAATGCTCAGTCAAAAAGATCAGATTTGGGAAACAAATGGGATTGGTGTACAGCGTGAACGAAGCCTTCTTTAGGCTAAACATGCTTACCAAGGAGACCTCCAAAGGTGATGGCTGGTGAGAGAGCAGCAAAGTAGATAAAGACGATAGCAGCAACAACTTGAGCGTTCAGAGCATCAGTGATATCACTGACATAGTATTTATAACGTCTCTTCATGTCTCTAATCATACCACCGAATGGAACACCAGTACGTGCTAGTGGATCTGCTGGAGGGGGTCCTGATGATTTTGAAGCTGTGGGAAGATGGATTCGCTTTAGATGGCTGTGCTTTGCTTTTGTGTCCAGTGAGATTTTTCTTAAAACCCCAAAAGTGAAGGGACTTGTATCAACTTGAAAGGGTTTATTTTGTGATAATGACCACTTGACTCATTATTCCACTTATTTCAAACAATATTAATATGAGTATTTTACGGTCTTGCTTCCATTAAGAAACTAGCACACCAAAAAAAAAAAAAAAGGGGGAAATTGATTTCCTGGGAGTTTTATAATGTAGTGTCATCATACAAAAATACTTGAATGTTGCAGAATGAATTTATTCTAGTAATTTTTTTTTTCTGTGTGAAATGAGCTAATTTAGATTTGTACACAAGTTTATTTTATGTTTTCATTTATTTTTTGTACTGTAAGTGTATACAGTGCCTGGTTATGATCAATAATTTAATCAAGATTTCATTTCATATTTAACACTCTATTTTATATTTAATACTCCTGAAATCACAAGCTTTTCAGTTTTTGCTAGGGGAATATTTCTGCCAGTTTTTATTTTCCTGAAATCTACTTTTCCAAATTTGTCCTAGCTTTAGGTCCAATTTACACAAAAATTGAAATGTATCATCTAGATGCAGTCATGCCAAAAATGATCTTGTTACACTGAGTCAATTCCCAGATATGAGCCAAAGAAATTATTGGTTGTATCGGTTGTCTAAGGGTCTATTGACAATATTTCCACAGTACTACATTTAACTTAAAATTTTGTACACAAGAAAGCCAGAATGGTCATGCCAAATTTCATCCGTATCAAAGAGACTTTCTAGCCATTTATTTCAGGAAGATAACAATTCACTACTTTTATACTATAATTATTTAGCATTTCAATTTTGAATAATAGCAGTCATCTGATTGTGGTTATATTTTTTATTACTCTTACATAATTAACACATTTATCATCATGAAATTTGCATTTGCCAGGAAGCACTTGAGTTTTTAAACTTCTGTTCAATTGTTAACTAAAAATACTGATCTATTGCATGTGCAGCAGAAGAACTGCCGTAAGTATAATTCACTTATACAGCTATTATATAATTATATTAAGCACGTATTGTGTGTATTGTATGCATCCTTACGTTTGCGAGGTTTGACCTCCAGGCGGAGTTTGGGGTTAGATGGACGGAGTCTCTCTTGCAGTAGTTTCTTCTGGAAGGGGATGAGTGATGTTAGCATGGACTCGTCCTGAATCTCAGTGGGTGGAATCACAATGCAGCAGTCCACGAAGTCTTCCAAAGCATCAGTCAGCTCCCGGTCAATCTGAGCCTGGAATGCTGCCTGGTTAAATACCTGTGAAAGACAGGTGTAGGAAAAACAGAACAGAAACAGCTTAAACGTTAAATATTTAAAATAAATCTGAAAATGTAAAGTTTATTCTTAATTTCCTTTATCGTAAGTTAGGCTGAAATCGTTTTGTGGTTCAAAATTTCTTTAACTGTAGCATGCACTAGGGCATGAATAATTAACATGGTTGCATTATTAGACATTCCACTTCCATTCCAGAAGTGTGATAAGTGTGTTAAGAAACAATCATGAAAGTATCCTCTCTTTAAAGTACACCTAAGTTGCAAATAAATTAAAGGGAGCAGTTTGCATAGATCTGCAAAGATAATGGTTGCATTGATGGCAGATTTGCTCTTCCTGTCAGTTCTCTTACTTTGTCAGCAAGTAGTGCTGCCATCGCTCGGCCACACTCATGATAGTCCATGTCAGCTGTGGTTGGGCCAATCAAGATGAAGATGAACCGCACAGGCACGGGAGTTTCCAGAGCAGACTCCAGCACCACAGCATCCCGTAGACGCACGAACGCTAACGTAGGCCTCTCCAGGAACTCCAGAGCACCTTACACACAAACCAGCACATTATACTGTAAAAAATACAATCAATGCTTGCTAACAGAAACACATGAAAATCAAACTTTTCAATGTAAATTATATAATTGGACTTATAAAAGGTTAAACTCAGTGTTGTCATTAAAATAGTCATCTGAAATTGATGTTATTCTCACCTACAAGCACCATCGAGGCCTCTGCAGTACCAGTTGTGTCACTCTTCAGTTGAGAATATAGTCAAAAAATGTTAAATGATGTTTTTGTATTACTAATGTTTTTAATTATATTTGTATTGTATTATTATATTAGAAAATAAATGATAGAGAACATGTCGAAGTTACGCTCAGAACAGGTAAAACAAGAAAACTCACTTTCTCTGTGACAGAGAATTTCTCCATTTCCATGCCTGAAGTCAGAGGCTGGGTCTCTACAGACTGACTGGAAAGAGAGAAAAAAAAAATTCTTGGTTTTAAATGTGAACTGGCTTTTTAGCTAAAGACACTTCATGAAATGTGGGACCTGTTGGTAATGTTACACTATATATAAAAGTATTCTTGTATTTCATACTTGACAATAGGAGTGTAACCTACGTTGCCTGCACAAAAATTATGATTCGGTACTGTTGAAGAAAATTCATTTTTTGATTTCATATGTTTTTGAGAACATGTAGTGCAAAACCTTTTTTGGTATGGCTGTGTAGAAAGAAATGAGGCTGGGGCTTTTAGCCTAAGATGTATGGATGAAAAGGAGGGTCTGTAAGAGGATGTTGGGCTAAGAGCCAGACGAGTGGGAGACGGGGGTGACGTATGTTTGACCTGAAAGGTTATTCGGGCCCTAAATGTAAGGGAAATAGGCTTTTAGAGCACGATATAGTAGAATGGTATTTACTTCCTCACCAAGTATGGAAAAGTACAGCTGCGAGCTTGTAACCTTGAGTGCCTGGAGTGTGGATATAAGGTGGAGGCGGACCCTTCCTTCTTTGTCACACTCTGCAGCAACCTGCGTGTCTGCATGACTGTTGACCTTCTTTGCAAAGAATAAAACCTTTAAAAGACTAAGAGTGAGTTTGTCTCTTACAGACAAAAGTGATTTTTAATTTGCCTCGACAATTTGGTGTCGCAATGTGGGATTCCTTGGATGTGTCTTCTGGACCTGAGAGCGGACGGTGACCGTACATCCTGGACTTAGAGTCCAGCCCTAACCCCGATTAGGTTTGAAAGGACGACAGGGACCGACCACCAGGGCGCAGAGGGGACACCACTGGAATCTGCAAATGAACCCAGGTGGCAACAGGACTCTCTGGTAAGAGATAAATCTAAATTTGGTTGTTGAAATTGAAACTGGGCAACGAGGTGTGATTGGCAAGAAATTGAGGTCACGCGCAACGCAGTTAACATTTCTAAGAGGGGAAATTGAAACTGTGCAGGTTTAATCGGAGCTGTAGAGAGCGCTCCGTCTGTCCGATTTTGGGATAGAAATGGGATCTGTTGGAGATGTCTAACAGATTATAGGCGCCGAAAAGAAGTCCACAGAGGAGAAACAGCCAATATGGGGAAGTCCCAGAGCAAACTCACTAAATAAGATACACCGGTATTTTGTCAAATGAGAAAATTATATGGCCAGAAATGCATGCAAGATGTGGGGAAATTAATTATGATTTTCCAAAAGAGGGAACACTGAGTGTCACAAGATTGAAGGTAGTAAAGGAATCAGTTGAGGAGAGAAGCAAAAAGCAGAAAGGGTGCTGTGTGGAACATGTGATAAATGTAAGCAGACGGTGAATTGTTGGATGGGAGAAGCAGATAAAAGGGAAAGAAGAGCGGTGCAAAAAGAATTAGCATGTAGAGCTGATAAGAAATAGGAAAATGAAAAATGTGAAGAAAAAGTAACTGCATCACATAGACCTACTAACGCTCTGATGTTTCTGTCTCTAAACATGCATCACCGCCCTATCATCACTATCCTGTGGCTGAGCTGCAAGCCCTGAAAATGGACCCTGACCTCGACTGCTCTCCACCAAAGAGACCAACAGCACCGCAAGTAGAAGAAATAGAGGAAGACCCTGAAATGATTCCTGAAACCCCCCACGAAGAAACTGAAGAGGAGAGAATGCTGATGGCTCCCCCGACAAAGAAAAACCAGACAAACGGTGAAAGAAGAAAATGTGAGTATAACAGCTCCGATGATTGAATGATGGTTTTAAGACCATGGACTGTGAATGATATGAAAGAAGCGATGGCTCATTTGCCGAGTCCGGAAGAAGCAGGTGACAGATTTTCCACAGAACTGGTCACCTTCTGCAAAGAATTCAGCCCCACCATGCACGAGCGGAGGAGGCTGCTAGCAGTGAAACTGGGGGCTTTGTGCGAATGGGAACACCGACACAACTTGGAATACCGCACAGCTATTGAGGAGCTGGCTGAAGGTGTAAAAACCTCATTTCCAGCAAGTGTGGACACAAAGATTGGCAATTGCTGCCAGAACAGAGAAGAGTCTGTTCAAATTATTATCATCGACTATGAGATATTCAACAAACACAGGGGATTAACAGAACCAGCCAACCTTGGAAATCAGCCTGAGAAGGAGCTGGTTTTTGAATGGACTGAGACCTGAGATTGCGCAAGCAGTGAAAACCAGCTGCATTGAAATGGAAAAACGGACGACTGTCTGCCGCGTTGACACATGCTTTGCACGCAGAAGAACTGCAGATGGCAAAGAAAGAAAGAGTTAAAGCAAAGACTGACAAAGATTTACAGCTGGCCATAATGCAAGCTATATCGAGGCCGGGGGGCTCTTCTGTTCAGCGAGATCAGCAGAAAGGAGGCGGAAGAGGAAAAAGACAAGGTGGAAGAAACTTTGAAAAATGGGGTTGTTGGATCTGTGACACCGATGATCATGAGGTGAGAAAATGCACCAAATGCAGACTGTGCAAGAAGGATGGTCATTGGGCCAAGGACTGTCCAGAGAACCAGCGAGATCAAGAAGCAGACTGAGGAGAGGAAGATGGAGAGCAGACGGGAGGGGTCCAGGGCAAGCGGCCGGCACAAGAAAAAAGGAAAGTGACAAATTCTTTAACCACACACACACAAACACTGATGTACATACTGCTCTCTGCAATGAAGAAAAAGCTTGCGTTTCTTTGTGTAATTCTGATTTGAATGATGAAAATTCTGATAGTTTAATGTATGAAAGTGGAGCATTTAAGAAAATGCCTAAATACTCCATGCTGGTTGAGGGGGTAATGATTGAGTTTTTAGCTGATTCTGGGGTTTCAAGGTCATCTATACGACCATGTGACTTGCCATGTCATCTGTCATTATCAGACAAAACAAATGAGTCTACTTCTGCATCAAGGCATATGATTCTTGAAAGATTTACAGTGCCTCTAAATTGTGAAACAGAGGAGGGTAGAGTGCTGAACCATGCATTCATTTATGCACCAAAATGCCCTGTGCCCATTTTGGGTCGGGATCTGTTATGCAAACTAAATTTGATACTAGTTGCGGACTCCTGGGGTGTCAGAGTGGCAGAACAGGGGGACCAATGGTGCTGTTTGCAAGCAGAGCCTCAGTGGGCATATGAATGGCACATCACAAATTATGATTAGGCTGAAATGATGTGCGAACTGGCTAAAAGACAAACTGAGCCATCTAACAGAAATTATGTTGCCTGAAAATTTACATTGCACGTCACATGTCGTAGTGCAATTAGACAAACAGTATGAAAAAGACTGGTTTGAGGGAGAAAAAGGTGAAACTGAATTTTGAGAAGATATTTTGGACAGAAAATATGTGTGCTGTTTCAGTCAGCCTGACAGCAAAACAGCTTCCTTTTTTCCTAATGCCAGAATCTGTGCCTCACTTATCACTCTCCAAGGCCAAAGAGCAGACATGGGCTGAGATGGGGGGGATTTATGAAGAACTGTGTTGATGCTACAGACTGGTGTGAGATAAGCGCTGGTGTGAAACAGCGAGAGTCTAGGAGCATTTATGTCAGAGTGCAAGCATGCAATTGAGGTAGAGAGAGAAGTGGTACTGATTGACAAAAGCACAAAGGGAAATCACTGCATGGCAGACATTTGCGCTTCAGAAATTCACCCAGCTTTAGCAGATGTGCCATCCGAGCTGTGGGCAAAGCATAAGTATGATGTGGGAATGATTAAAAAATGTGAACCGATTGTAATCACCCCAAAATCTGATTACAGGCCGTGTCAACGTCAATATCCCCTGAAAAGAGAGGCAGTACTGGGAATAAAACCAGTTTTTGACTCTCTTTTAAAAGGCATAATTGTAGATTGCAGTGATTCCCCTGTAAGGACCCCAGTTTTTCCTGTGAAAAAGATAAGAGACAAAGGTCAACCTACGGAGTGGCGTTTTGTGCAGGATTTACAGGCAGTAAATGCAGCTGTCAGACAAAGGGCTCCATCAGTTCCAAATCCATACACGATTTTGTCACAAATACCACAAGATGCAACATTCTTCTCAGTGGTAGATTTGGCTAATGCATTTTTTAGTGTGCCAGTGGATAAAGACAGTCAATTCAGGTTTGCATTTGAATTTGATAGTAAAGGATATACATTCACGAGAATGGGCCAGGGGTACTGTGACAGCCCCACTCTTTATAACGAAGCACTTAGGAGAAGTCTGGAACCTTTGACCCTGACAGCTGGAACTGCTTTGTTACAGTACGTGGATGATATTTGTCTTTGCGCATGTGATGAAGCCACGTGTGTGGTGGACACTGTGACTCTCCTGCAGCATCTGGCTCGGGAGGGCCACAAAGTCAGCTTGTCTAAACTGCAGTTTGTGAAACAACAAGTTACATTTCTGTGTCATGTCACACCAAACACCAAATCCCTGTCTGACAAAAGAATAAGGCATTAAAGATGTTCCAAAACCAACTACAAAGAAACAAATGCTCTCATTTTTGGGAATGTGTCCATATTGTCGAACATTTATTCCAAATTATGCAATTCTTGAGCAGGCTCTGAGAGCCCTAACAATAGGGAAGGGGTTGAAGTCAACTGACAAAATTGATTGGAATAAGGAGGCAGAAGAGACATTTTCAAATATGAAAATTCAGCTGTCTCAGGTGCCAACTTTGGGCCTACCGGTACCGACTAAGCCTTTTGTTCAGGTGGTGGATGAGAAAAATGGGGTTATGACTTCTGTTTTACTGCAAAATCATGGAGACCGATTGAGATCTGTGGCCTATTTTTCCAGCAAACTAGATAAAGTTGCAGCAGGCCTGCCACACTGTCTGAGGGCTGCTGCTGAACAGGCCGTAATGGCGTCTAGAGAATTTGTAGGTTACTCTGACCTGATATTAAATGTGCCACACACTGTGTCCATGATCTTGCAGGAACAGAAAACGTTGCATTTATCGATGGCTCGTTGGTTACGATACCACACTATCTTGCTTGATATGCCGAATATCACTGTTAGACGATGCACAACCTTGAACGCTGCTACTCTCCTTCCGACGCAGGAGGATGGGGAGGAGCACAATTGTTGTCTAACTGCGCTAGAACAAGTGTGTACACCGCATCCAGATCTTTCTGACGTACCACTCGAAAACTGCGAAAATGTCCTTTTTGTGGATGGCTCAGCTTACAAAGATCCACAAACAGGCCAGAATAAAGTTGGATATGCAGTAACTGAATTTGAAGTCGTGGCGTCTGGCTCATTGGCAGCAAATTATTCAGCACAAGCAGCAGAGCTTGTTGCATTAACAGATGCATGTAAACTTATGGCAGCCAAATGTGTCACAATTTACACCGATTTGCATTACTCATTCGGTGTTACGCATGATTTTCTGTGGAAACACAGAAAATTTTTAAAGTCAGATGGGCGCCCAATAATGAATGCTCCTCTGGTGGCAGCTTTGCTAGAGCAGCATTGTAAATGTGCTGCACACACCCATATCAAAGATTTTGTATCCACAGGAAATGCTAGAGGAGACGCAGCAGCGAAGGCCGTAGCGGCTGAGCAGACAAAAGACACAGTGTACTGTGCTATCTGAAAATAACCCAGACATTTCCTCTTCTTTACGGAGCATGCAGGCCTTTGCCTCACAGGCAGAGAGGACCAAGTGGAGACAGTCTGGCTGTAAAATGACTGATGGTTTCTGGATGAGCTGTAAAGGCAAGCCTTATTTACCTTGACACTTCTTTCCTCATTATGCTAAGTTGATGGGAAAGACCATGCATCGAAAGGGGGAATGGTTACACAAATGAAAGAATTGTGGTTTACAAAGGGGTTTTACAACATTTGCTCCAAAAGTTTGTAAAAGATGTGTCATTTTGCAACACCCACAATGTGGCAAAAGGTATACAAATGTCCCAGGTATCCCAGCCGACACCACAAATGGATTTCATCAAGCTGTCCCCATGTGAGGGAAAGAAATATCGTTTGGTGTTGGTGGATATGTGGTCCAAATGGGTCGAGGCCTTCCCAACATCAAAACAGGATGCAGCAGCGGTAGGGAACCATCACGGGCTCTGGGAACTGGGTTCTCCGGATTCGCGATCGGCACTCCTGGCCGTGGTTTGAGAACTGGATTCTCGAATTTCGGGATCGGCACTCCTGACCGTGGTCTGGCAACTGGATTCTCGGGATTCGGGATCGGCACTCCAGGCCGAGACTTGAGAACTGGATTCTCGGGGTTTGGGATCGGCACTCCTGGCCGTGGCTTGAGAACTGGATTCTCGAGGTTCGGGATCGGCACTCCCGGCCGTGGTCTGGGAACTGGATTCTCGGGATTCGGGATCAGCACTCCAGGCCGAGACTTGAGAACTGGATTCTCGGGGTTTGGGATCGGCACTCCTGGCCGTGGCTTGAGAACTGGATTCTCGAGGTTCGGGATCGGCACTCCCGGCCGTGGTCTGGGAACTGGATTCTCGGGATTCGGGATCAGCACTCCAGGCTGAGACTTGAGAACTGGATTCGGGATCGGCACTCCTGGCCGTGGTCTGGGGACTGGATTCAGGATTGGCACTCCTGGTCGTGGCTTGAGAACTGGATTCTCGGGGTTTGGGATCGGCACTCCTGGCCGTGGCTTGAGAACTGGATTCTCGAGGTTCGGGATCGGCACTCCTGGCCGTGGTCTGGGAACTGGATTCGGGATCGGCACTCCTGGCTTCTCGGGGATTGGGGCTTCAGGGAGATGGGCGGAACTGGATTCGAACTGGATTCTCGGGGATCGGGAAGCGTGAATTCTCTAGGGCGCTCGGGAGACGTTGAGCTGGACGGAACCAGCGGAGACGAAGGAGAGCTGGACATACTCTCAGGCGAAGGGTTTGGATGACGGGGAAAAATTCTCAGAGCTGACCTGACTGATGTTACAGATGGATCTAATATTTTCACCCCCAGGTCAGCGCTGTTCGAAACCCATTTCCGGGCTCGTGGGCACCTATATGTCACCACGGGTGGCAGCATCTCTTTCGACGTCTCGGGCAGCGGAAGCTTCATCGCCGCGTACTGGGTTCCAACCTGGGATCGGTGGTGTCGGTGGTGTCTGGGAGCTCCAGAGGTTGATGGCGCCTGATCCCAAGCCGGAACAGCGTCTTGAGCGTGTCACCATCTAAGGAGCTGGCGATGGCGAGTGGCACAAAAGTCTGTGCGTAGTCGAGGGGTCCCTGGGTGGTTTCAGGCAGATTAATGAAGAGTGCTAACTCTTCCATCTCTTCCGTTTTGGTCCGATTTTCTGTTACATATGCTGCAGGACACAGAGGTAAGCGTTAACACAGTGACTTTATTGACAGGAATCGTGCAGAAGATTAGTGGAGCTGGTGATAGGAGGTGAGTGCAGGTCTTGAGAGTTCGGCGAGATCTTAGGCGTGAGGCTGACTGTGGCTTCGTTTGTTCGCAGGAGCGAGGAGCAGAGACAACGAGATGCACGGGAGGACTGGAGGAATCAGCCACAGTGTTGGACGATCTAGAGATGGGAGGACAACGGAGAGGAGCACAGGAGGTAAGCACAAACAGGTACGGAATTTCAGCGGTTATACTCAACAGGTCTGGAAGACGATCGGGAGGTCCACGTTGCATCAACGAGATCGAACAACACTAGTGGCTGAGGTGTGTGCTTTTATGTGTTCCTTGATGACGGTGATGAGGTGCAGGTGCGTGTGATCAATTACAAGGTGCAAGTGAAAGTGATTGCGATGACGCTGGAGACGGACCATTCTGTGACACCGACAAATTTCTGTTTTCTAAAAAGGAAATTATACGTGTCAACTATAAAATAACCAGTGAACGTCAATTTATTTAATGAATTTGAGTATAATTAATGAAGGTTAAAGGTCAGCCCACTTTAACTGAATCCCACTGGCCCAATTTATCTAACACATTCAGCCAAAGTGGGCCAGCAATATTTAAACACCTTACAAGAAAATTAACAATTTTTAAAACATTTTGTTCTTTGTATATTATTCCCTGTTAACTGTGGAAACAAAAACAGCAGGACCTGTCCCACTAATATTTGTTTCCATTTAGGCTAGTGAGCAACTTCATAATTTAGAAATTAAAATTCTATGTCGAATGGTTTTCTATACCTTTCACCATGACACAGTGCTCCTTTGAGGTATGACTAGACCCACCAGTATCATATTGCATCAACCAAAACTGTTTTATCATTTAGAGAAGTAGTGTCCCTTTAATTAAGAACCATTGTTATGCTCTGAAAGTGCAAACTCATTGAGCACAGTACAAACAAACTTAAATGGCCCACTTTACCTGAATTCACCCAAGTTCTGTCTTAATAATGTCGGTCATGCTGCAACAGGCTGCAAAACACTCTTCGTACTGCAGTTAATGCTGCTGTAAAAGGGAGAACTTTTGAATCTAAAATACTTTAGCAAAATGTAGCCTTTATTTTAGTCAAAATTGTTGCGCTCCGTTTGTTTTCCGCACATGTGTGTGCCGGCGCTTCTTCAGTGCTGTCTAGTTTAACAGGAGTGAAGTTTAATGGAGACTTGCTTGATGTCAGGACGATCAAGCCTTTGTACAAAATTGAAATACTTTCTAATATTTACAGAGACAGAAACGTAAGCGGAAAACGGGTCTCAAATGCATTAAATAGCACACCAATCTGACAAAAAGGCAATCCGCTATAGGGTTTATGAATTAATTTGAATGGGTTAATATGCAATAAAGCACAATTTATTTTCATCCCGCAGCAGCTTACCCTATGTTCTATTTTCAGACACGTTTTCAACATCTGTATATCAATATAAAATATATATAAACGGTAGGCCTATTGTCCATTGCGGGGAGAAATTCAGAGTTTCAAATTACATTCCACACACACAAGTTCTGCACGTGCAATGGTTAAAACAATGCTGCTTTCGCTCAGTAAAGGGCGTAAAACATTTCAATTACGTCCACCTTGATTTATGTAGGCCTATGTATGTATGCATGTGTGTATGTAATTTTATGTCAAAATGTGTGGTGTGTGTAGTACCTCTGTTTGTGCATTAATGCTTGAAGAACCTTATCTCTGTCCCCTGGCTGAATCTCCTTTTTGTTAACCAGGGCATCCACAATCTTCTCAATAACACTGGAGAGCGTCTTCTCCTCTCTGTCCAGCATCATTAAACCTGATCGAAAAGAAAAAGAAAAAGAAAAGACAATAGAGAGAGGAAGGCAAAAGAGAGGAAGGGGGCTCTGAGTGAGCTTGAGCTTTACAACAGTAAACATAAACACTAAAGACGCAGCTGAAGAACTCAGGTTGAGCTGGTTTTTCAGGACACTAACTATATATGACCATCTCATCTGAGCCTGTGAAGAGAAGTTATATTTTTGCTCACATTCCACACTAGCTAATAACCACGCGAACCCTGTCGGAAAAGGACCGGGACCCAACTTTCATTAATAAGTCATTAGCAAACACACATTTACATAATTCTTCTGTTAATGCTTCTGAAAGTTACTGTAAAAAATGTTGGGTAAAGTAAAAGTGTGTCCAATCTATAAACTATTTAATGAAGATACTTTACTATGTAAAAGTTTGGGGTCAGTAAGTTTTTTTTTTTAAAGAAAAAGAACGATGCATAGATTTGTTGTTACAAAAAACTTTTTCAAATAAATTGTTCTTTTGATCTTCTTATTCACCAAATAATCCTGATTTTGATCATTGATATTGATAATTGATAATAATAACAAATGTGTCTCAAGCAGAAAGATCTGCATATTTGAATGATTTCTGATGGATCATGTGACACTGAAGACTGGAGTAATGATGCTGAAAATTCAGCTTTGCTATCACAGGAATAAATTACACTTTAAAATACATTTAAACAGAAAACAGTTCTTTGAAATTGGAATAATATTTGACAATATTACTGTTTTTACTGCATTTTGATCAAATAAATGCAGCTCTGGTGAGCATAAGAGACTCAAAAACATTAAAAAGGCCTTAACAACCCAACATATTTGAATGGTATAGGGAAATATCCAATAATATATAATAACTAATAATAAATAAATAACTATTAAGCATTATGTACTGTAATGTACAGAGGTATATAATGTTATATAATGTCTGGGTGCTTCTACACACAGTCTTTGCAGTCTACTGAAAGCAAGTCTGAGCTGAGGTTTGACCCCATAATGACCTCACAGGCATTTCCTCACCCGTGTTCATTGTCCTGCGTATCTGCACCAGGCTCTTGAAGGTGAGGTAGGAGATGTGGGACGGGCCCCAGCGGCCCGCTTCGACATCATAGGTCTCCTCAAAGCCCACCCATCTGCCCATCTCCTGCCAATAGCTCTGCTGATTTGGGTTCTTCTCCGACTCATTCATTTCCACATATGCCTGACCACAGATAACAATAAACTATTACTATTCTGTTACTATCATATGTAAGTACACTAAACATCACAATGGATTTTAAGTATAGCAGTTTGATTAATAATTATGTATGTATATTTTGATGGTTTACATGGTCAGATCAAGTAAAAATATTCTGTAGGTAACAACGGCAAGTTACATTATGTAATATCTGTAAGTGTCCTTCTTGCTCTATTGGATGTTATAATTCAAAGCAGAGATGTAGACAATTTAAACATGATGGCTGGACCTCTGATGTGACCGTATGTGTGTGTGTGTGTGTGTTTCCTGTCCACTGATGACTGATAAATTAAAGCTCATGTTTACCCTTCAAACATCAGGAGTGTGAGTGGCACAAGCCAGAATGCAAATGTGGAAACTTATCAGTGAGCGTGTCTGTGTGCTTGTGTGTCATGTCAATTAAGTCAAGTCAAAGCAACTTCATAGACAATCACCATATAATCATGGTGAACTGTACAGAATTGAAATATGGATGTATGCGGGCATATTTTCTTTCTCGATGTTCACATTCAGAGGAGCCAGAAAAAAATACAGTTGACAAATTAATCATTTAAATCTTTAAAACCTTTAAAATCTGTTGTTTTTATCACGTGTGTGCTATATATTTTATTTCTTTGATACTGCATGCAAAATAGTCAACCTGACCTATGAAATAAATTTCCTAGAAATAATATTTATAAGCAAACATGCATGTGAAATCAAAACCCCAACAATAAAACAAAGGAGTTTTGTGTTTCTTCATTACTGTAGAGAGTACAAAATAGTATTAACTTAAGCAGTTTACAATATTCAAACAATTTTGATCTAGCAATGCTGCAAACTAATGTACTGTCTATAAGTTATTATTATTCAATAATTTATAAAGTACAATACTTAACCTGACTTCTGTTGTTAAAGAGTTAACATTATGTTGCTGTTGTACCTCTTGAATGATACATTTAGCCACTAAATCTGGTGTGTTGGTGTGTGTGTGTCTGTTTGGGGTTAGTTTGCATTGACCCTTGTACATGTGGATTATGTAAATAAAGTTAATTGAACAAGAAAAATAATGTATGCTTATGCAATAATTTGTGTTATTGTTTATGTGCTGTAAACTGATACAACAGTTATTTATAAAACATCATTTATGCTAGTTGCATAGTTTTATAGCAATTATAAGTTTAGTTTTGTAATCAGGGAATGCATTTAAGCTTTTGTATTCAATTCTGTTCAGCATCCAATAAAAATTCTTGTAAAATGAAAATATAGCATTTTAAAATTGAATTGCATTTTCTGTTGTGAATATAATTTTATAAATATTACTACATATATCTATACCAGTATAACCCAGTTTAAAATAAATTAAAACATGACACAAACAAAACGACTAAATTACAATTTAAAAGAAATAATATTCAGACTAATTGCACTTACCTTATATATTCAATAATTTACCCAACGTTTCAAGCAATATTCTCCGTCTCAGCCCCTCACAACAGTGCGCAGACCTTTATAAACTCTGTGTACACCTGCAGATATCAGACACACCTCTACACACACACATACATGGCTAAAAATGCCTGAAGACACTGATCTAAATACTTCAGGCACATACAGGGACCCAAGAAAGTACTTGAAAACATATGAATGCCATTGCATTATAAAACAAAATATCAAAATATGTATTTTATTTATCAGTTACTTTGTAGAATGATTTTTGTGCACACGTGAAAAAAAAATCACAAAAATAAGATTGTTAGTTTAGGTGTAAATGTTGGGTTTTCAATGATAAAACACTAGTTTCTTAAAAATCATTGCAAAAATGAAAAATACGGTTAAAGTAATTGTTAAAAAAACAGTATTTGTTTTGTAGATGCTGCTTTTTCTTTGATCTTCATAATATCATTATACTTTTTAGGATGGCTGTATGTACATTTGCAGATGCATGTGACTTTGAACACATTAAAGTATTAAAATGTATCCATATCTCCTTTTGTCTTTTTCTTACACACACACAAACACACCAAAGATGATGTGTTCTTGGAGTCACCCATAATATTGATGCAGTAAACATTATGCCTTGATAACTGTGGACTGGTTGGAAACATCCAGCGTGTGTGTGTTCTCTGTATCTTATCACAAATATGGAGTCAGTGTCACCTACACACACATACACTATTGACACTAGTTTCCTCTCACCTTCAACATTTCAACGAACAGAGCACTGCTTGAGGGACATTCTCCTCTTCTCTATCGTTCTCCATGCAGGCTCACAGGGTCGGGATTCAGGTCATAGAATCCATTATGATCTGTCTGCATTTATTTTGATCAAAATACAATAAAATAGAAATGTATATGCGAAATCAGGTCAAATGTGCATTTCCAGAATACACATGGTATTGATAACAATATATACTGTAATAAAAGTCCAAATAGTGAATCTTGTTCTTTCATAAATTCTAAACGAGTGTATAAAATAGCTGTTTTAACACGTCTTGTTCTTGTTATAGACCACAGTGTGTTAGTTACTTCCAGCCTCACACTAAAATAGTCTAAATCAGAATCTGAAAGAAAATAAAAAATATCCCATTAGATAACTTTGAAAAGCTTAAAAGCATTTACACAGCATAGAAAATACTGAAACTGCAACCAGAGAGAAAAGCTTATTGCCGTGCAGGAAAACAAATGTTCTCAGACACCCTTGGATCCAATTTATCCAACACATACAGAGCAGAAAAAGAACCTGAGAAATGGAAACAAATGTCTTCTGGTTTTTGTCACACGCTGGCTTTGTTGTCTTAACACTTATGACTCTTATGCCAGTTTTGTATAATGGCATAATGGCAACAGATGTTGCATAGATGCACACTGTAAGAAAGCAAAACAGGACCAATGGGCCCCCTGGGTAAAAGGCTCTTTTGATTTGATTCTCTACAAAAACACTAAATAGCAAAAAACATCATCTGTTTTTAACATATTTCACTGAAAAAAAAAAAAAAATGGTGTGGAAAAAAATGATCATACTACGATCATATTACTATTTCTAGTAATTTTCACAGTTACAAAGAAATGGCAAGTAACACACTGAATTAAATGTGAAATTTTGTAGTAGAAAGACTGAAATTAAATTCTCTTGTAAAACATAAAACAATCTTTGTTTTATGTGCAGCTTCAAATTAGAAATCTTTGCAATTATTTTTGTGTTCTGACATCAATAAAAAGTATATAATTAGGTAAAATATGAATTTCTTGATTTTATATTATTAGTTTATTCATTCATTTTTTATAATTTTTTATTAATATTTAATAACTAATTTAAGTAACCAGGTCTATTTTATGCAAGAAAGCCAAAGGAAACCTTTTTAGTGCAACATTGCTTTCATAATGCACGCAATAAAGGGTTAAGACGAACTGCTCTGCGTCATAGCCTTGAACATGGTATGGAATTTACCGTAAACTTGACAACTTCTTGATCTCAGTGAGTTTTCTAATTTGTTCCCATGTTTTTCTCAGAAGATTTGTGGTGTCTTGTTATTCTCCTTCCATAAGAACTAACCTCCTTGGGATAAGAATGTGGTATTTTTCCTTTCCCATTTCCTTTGTTGTGTTTGGATAGTTCTGCTTGCTCTGTGAATTATGGTAATATGTTGAATGATGGTGTGCAGTTTGTCAATCCTTCAGTAGTTGTTTCCGAGTGCTCTGCAAGATTTGTTGACCCTGTTAGCTTTCGCAGTGGTTCCCAGACATAGACTGTCAGGGGTGAGCCCATCTGACTCCATTTGTGGTTGAAACCCCATGATTTGATGATATTTCACACAGCATTAACCAAAACCATAAGTCACATTTAGGAATACGTACATGTCTTTGCATTAGCAAAATATTAAACCAAGTGTCATTTATTTAAAAGAAAGATAGAACAAGTTTCTTAAATAAAGAAAGTACAAACAGTGGGCAGAGGTCTCAGTAGATTGAGCAGGTCTCTGGTAAGTTCTTGGTCCTCATTGTCCACTGTAATGCTGTGAACTGAAGAGATCTGGGGAGAATGTATCTGCGCAGAAGAGAAGCAAAATCCTACAGCAGGACATTCACAGTTTCATATTTTATAACAATGTAAAATGGGATGCTATTCTCTTGGTATCAGTCACAGAGATAAGAGCTCTTTTTCTCACAGTTGCTGGTTGTGTGGCTTGATCAAAGATCAAGAGACAGTTGCTGAATTTTAAATGCATCTTCAATAGATCTGTTATCTAAATATAGTACAAAGAGCAAAATTACACAAAGTCAGGATGATTTTTGTGAATGTTGTCCTCCAAACTAAATCAAAAACATATTTTTGTAATAGCTGTTAATAATCATGATAGCTGGTAAATAATTGAAACAATGAAATCACAGTGGAATACTTTTGAACAAGAGTCATCTATGCCAGGTAGCTGTATGATCATCTGATGGTGAGATCCTTATAAACAAAGAGAGACAACTTACCCTTTTACAGCTTAAAGAGCAAGTTTAAATCAAGTGTAATAATAACCAGACATTTCTAGACAAAACTGGGAAATGTCTGATAGCATCTTGTGGATGTATTAGCCAAGGGATATGTACTGTAAATAGTTAATTTAGTTTCACTGAACCATCCAACCATATTTTTAACAATGGAGCTACTCAGAGCTTCTCAGAGCTCTCCGTCAAGCCTGCCCACACTAGTTTCTCACACCGCCACCCCAGAGGTTCCTGCCGCAGGGGTCCAGGCCCCAGAGATCCATGTCACGGATACATTAGAGTTTTCAGTTCTGGCCACATGAGCTCCCTTTCTCAGCTGCTTTGGTCCCACAGATTTTGTCAGGGTTGCTCCAGTGAAATGTTCCGGACTTGAACGTACTTTGATGCCCATTTCTGAGCGTTGCTGGTCCCAGAGGTTCTTCACACTGTTGCTCCAAAGGTTCCCTGCCATCGGCAACCAGGTCTGAAAGATCCTGTCAGGGCGGGTCCAGAAATAACTGTGAAGGGTGCCTTAAAGTTTCCTGATGCTGCTGCTCCAAAACTAGCTGTGGTCAGAGAGGCACCATAGAGGTTACCTGATAGGGTACATGGTTTATAGAACTGCCATTGTCCCAGAGCTTCTGGCCATGGCCTGAAGGTTCCTGCAACTGCAACCCCAGAAACCCACTATAGTTCCAGAGTGTCATAGCAGCTCTAGTTGCATAACTTCCCAGAGTTTCCTGACATGACCGACTGATGCCCATCATGTCTACCACTAAGCGTCCTCTCACAATGGTGCAGAGATTCATGCTACACTGCCAAAAAAGTTCCAGCTATCTATAGGCTGTCCCTGTGTTTCTTGTCATAGCCTCAGCCGGACCTTGGTGTCCAAGGCTGCTTCAGTCCCAGAGCCGCTCTCTCAACATCCCTGGTCTCCTGCTAAAGAGGTTCTGGTCCTTGATGATTTTGTCATGACTGCATCAGATGATCCTCCAATGGCTCCAGTGTTTCTTGTCACTGGTGGGATTCCTACATGAATATATTACATCTGAGTGCCACAATAAAACACAACGGTTGTGGAAATATACACAAAATATATTGGTTTAATCAGGAGAGCAATATTTCTGTTATGCTTAAGCTTTAAAGTTTTAGAGAAGTTAAGTCTCTTGTTGTACTGGTTTATATTAATCAGTTTGCCAGTCAACAGCATGTTCATTTGAGTAATAAAGTGTCAACCAAGTGTCTTCCTTCCTCTCACAGGACAACCTGCTGGACAATAACCAATCTGGAATTAAAGGTGGCCATTCAACTGAAACTGCCTTTCTGTCAGTCACTGAAGTGCTAGAGTGTGAGAGCTAAGTCTAAATCTTCAGTTCTCATTCTGCTAGATCTATCTGCTGCATTTGACAGTGTTAATCATCAAATCCTTCTTTCCACTCTCTAAACGCAGGCACCAGAAATGCACTCCACTGGTTTGAATCTTACCTCACAGGTAGATCCTTCGGGATGTCCTCGGGTGGTGAGGTATCTAAATCACATCAACTGGTCACTGGGGTGCCTCAGGGATCAGTCCTTGGGCTCCTCCTCTTCTCTATATACACTACATTACTTTGAACCATCTTTCAGGCACATAGTTTTTCCATTGCTATGCTGATGACACACAGGTCAACCTCACAATCTTCAAGAAACAGCTGAAAACTCATCCCTTCTGTGATCATCTAACTGCCCCCTTATAATTTTTTTTTGCATTCACTTGTTCTCTTTTATCCTTATCTCTTCCTGTCCTAGCTTTTACTATCTGAATGATGACTGAAACCTTGTATAACAGACAATTCTCATGTTTATTGCCAACTTATTGTAAATCGCTTGATGTATTCCTCAATTGTAAATTGCTTTGGATTAAAGCATCTGCCAAATGAATAAATGTAATGTAAATGTAACTGTAAAGCCAGGTAAGCAGAGAAGGTCAGACATACGATTTAAAATAGAGACAGATGGTTGGTTATGCTCAGCTATGAATTAGCATTTTTACTAGTGGAAATGTAATTGCTGATATCAAAAATAGCCATTGTTACTAGTAGAAATCTAATTCCTGATATCAAGAATTAGCATTTTAACTAGTAACAATTGAATTGTTGATATCAAGAATTCATATCCTGAGAAGGAATAAAAGTCAAAATGGCTTGCCATAGGAAAACAGACCCTGACCTGAACTCTGACACGTCTATAAAGTGTGCGCGCGCCCTCTAGTGGAGGAACTTTAGCTTGAGGATGAGGAGAGGATATTTCTTCTTACACTGTTGATTTTTTTATGAAAGCCCAATGCGTCGTAAACTGTCAGGTCACATGATTTATGAGCCTCTTACGATTTTGCTACAATTACGTAACTTACCATAAGTTATAATGAGCGCATTAGGCTATTTACCCCACAAAAGCCACACTACAAGTCTAAATGATGACATGAAGTTTAGAGCTATTTTTAAATTGTATTATGCTTAAGATACTATAAATATAGAAATAACGTTTTTGCCAAAATTATTCGTGACTAGACGTGTTTCCCACAATATTGCGTAAATATTTGTTTCGTTTTAATATACTGATTTATTGTGTCGATGTGAGTTGGACGCGGATGGGAGGCGAAAACACTGAACTGATAAATTAGAAAGGCTGAGAGAGAGAGAGAGAGAGAGAGAGAGAGAGAGAGGGGGGGGGGGGGGGGGGGGGTGAATCTTTCTCTCTTTTCAAAGCTGTATCAGTGGACACGCGCACGTGCACAGATTGCAGTTGCGTCTCATATATGAAGAGACTCTTCACACCACAACCATCAAAAGAATTAATCTGTGAAGAGCGCACTCACTTCCACGATTGCTCAATAATGCTGCACGCTCACTTGTGAAACTTCAGCGGACACGCATGAAGATCAGAGCGATTTCTGCCTTTGAGTCTGTGAAGGAACTATGATGCTTAATTTATTATTTCCGAGCGCATGTAAAAAGTGAATAATCCATCCGCAGTCTACTTCATCCAGGACGCCCTTCATCCAGCATGCTTACCCTGACAGTAGTATTTCTTCTCGTGGTGAGTACACTGTCTTCAACTCAGATGCAGTTCTAGTACTTTTTCCTGCTCTTGTCACATTTGAGAAAGCGGAACATCATTGATATAGCAGACTGTCAGTGATTGAAGAATTATATGATTTTTGTGTCTTCTGATTGTGGAAGTTGTTTCAGATTAGAATTGGAATTACCTGTTTATTTGTTTATTTAGTGAGTGATTGATTTTGATTATTTGATAACATTTAATTTCTTTTACAACTATATATAAATAAATAAATATATATGTAACAGCATGCCTTTATAGTTTATAATCAGTGTAATAATGAATTACAATCAGTTATTATAATCAATTGTAATAATGCATTACAATAAATGATCAAACACAATATTATATATTATAATCCATTCATTCGGGCATGTTTTAATGCTTTATAATTGTTTATGAAAACTTTAAATACATTATGAAGTGTATAATAAGGCATTATGAACACTTTTACTATCTAATGTATCATACAATGAGGCTTCAAGTTCTGTTCTTTTCTTATTTGATGGATAACTCTGACCTCGTCACGCCCACTTTGACAGACAGCACATTGTGTTCTTTCACTTGTCTTACAAACTAAAATATAGTTATTTATAAGGTTAATTGTTATTTAGTTTGTGTGGGTGCGTTGAATGAGGAGTGTATGTGTGTGCTATTGAAACATAAGCAGTATCAATAGTGATAGACAATTCATGAAGTACACCACATAACTGCAGGCACATTTGTGAGCTTAACTGCTTTATTTTTTGTCTTTGTACCAATTGCCTGATAGAGATTTGAATTGTGGTCACATGCCTTGTCTTGTTTTTGGACTGAAGCTGGAGCAACACCCATCTGAACGACATGATGGGTGTGTGGGCAATAACTACTGTATGTCATAGTCAGCGTGTATCCTTCATAGCTGAATTACTGTATGTTTTTGTTCCATAAAAGAAGTTTACAAACACTTTATAGGTACTACAGCTGATTTTTCTGGATGTTTTGATATTTGCTTAGAGGAAAAAAGTACATGTAGACATATTAAAAACATATTACAATATGTTCAGTCGGTTGGCACACCGAGATCTCAAGATCCACAGACTGTTTGCTGTCCCCATATCATGCAAGTTTTATGTGACATGAAACATGCATTTGTCTTAGACACATAAACACAGATTTTGCAATTAATGAAGAAAATGCCCTTGCCCTTGCAAAAGTTACATCCACAAAGCAAAGGTATTCTGGGTGGTTGGTATGAAGCTGTTGCTTACTGCTCCAATTTAAAAAGTTCTATGTGAGGTTTTGTGGTTGGAACTTTTTATTATGCAATTCTAAAGGGTTTACAGGCAGAGGATGTGGAAAAATAAGAAATTAAACAGGTCATAATAGGTCCTTGCAAAATTGAAAATTCTCCTCTAGTCTCATTGCTTCTTGAAAATGCTGTAAATCATGTAGCATTAAATTACAAACTAAAGCAAACCAGAGAGAAAGAGCTCCATTAGCTCCACTATCCTCATTAGTGAGAGTCAGCTTTACCAGAACAGTAGACGACTTTGAAATGTTGACAAGTGCCAGCAGGCTAGAAGGTTTAAGAGTTAAGTGCATTCAAGCATACAAACAGCAGCTCTCAAACATCAGGTTGGCTTTGTGACAGACAGAACGGGAGGGCGAAACATTCTGCAGGACTGACTAATACATCCGTATCATTTTTTTTTTGCCATCATCCTTTGGTCAATCAGTATGTGCAGTATGTCTCATGAAACGCTCTATAAATCACTTAGGTGAAAAAATGGTGTGAGTGTTAGTTCGGACTGCAAGTTCTCAGTAAAATAAAGGAGAACTTTGGCATGCTTGCTATTCCTATTCCTATCTACACCTGTACCTTTTAAACATCACTATTGCTCACCTTATACTTAAGGTTAATACATTTTTGAACAGAACTCATCTTGCACTGTTTGTGCTACAGACATGAATGATACATAAAATCAAGCATCTTCATGTTAAGGAGACTTGTGTTATTACCTTTCTAAGCGATCAAACTAATAGCTTATACTAGGCAGGCAATAAAACTTAAAAAAAATGGAAAAAAAGTTATTCTTTTGAATTTTCTATGTATTAAATAATCCTTAAATATATCACAGTTTCCACTAAAATATTTAGCAGAACTGCTGTCAACATCAACAATAATAAAAACCATTATTGATAATTATAATTGAGCACCAAATCAGCATATTAGAATG
Organism: Barbus barbus; assembly: GCF_936440315.1. Classification (NCBI taxonomy): domain Eukaryota; kingdom Metazoa; phylum Chordata; class Actinopteri; order Cypriniformes; family Cyprinidae; genus Barbus; species Barbus barbus. The sequence goes on along the minus strand of NC_136760.1, from coordinate 13,802,181 downwards.
ATTTTTGAAGGATCATGTGACACTGAAGTCTAGAGTAATGTCTGCTTTACCATCACAGGAATAATAAAGCAATAAGCCCCATGGAGCTCTGGTTTACAGTGAATTTATAACAGCTAAGAGGCACCCACAGGCACAACGCGATTTTAATAATATATTACAGTTTTTTTAAATTGTAATAATATTTCACAGTTTGACTGTTTTTCTTGTATTTTTGATCAGATAAATGCAGCCTCGGTGTGCATAAAATATTTTTTTCAAGAACCATTAAAATCTGAACTATTCCAAACTTTTGATCAGTAGTGTATATTTATATAATTTATATTAATAATGTATTATTTTGGGGTATTTATTAAATTATTGTGTGCCTATAATAAATTAAACGTTGTTAAAAAAATTGTAAAATAAAATAAAATAAAAAGGGCCTTAATAAAACTGTCTCTTGCGTCTGAGGGTGTTAGCGATCATATTGCCAAAATTCACTCACCACATGGTGGTAAGTTTTGCAAGGCAAGCACCACTCACTTCTCTTTAGAAAGTGTAAAAGACTACACTGAAACTTGATAGTTTATGAACGCCAGACAAATGTTGTTGATGAATGCATTTAATTAGGACCATTCTTAGGAGTATGATTAATGAAAGTCAACATGTTCTGAAACGTTACACTGACTTTTTCGCTACTGATTGTCTACTTAAACAGCGCTGCACAAGTTGCAGCAGCTTGGCCTCCTGTCAGGATGAATGTGACTGTAAACAGGTTCTATGGCATGCATCGTTGTTTGTGACCCTTCACACATTTCTACAAACATGGTAATCAGCAACCTCATAATTGCGCACAAATGCTGTGTGGACAAATCTCTAGAGTTATCTGTTTGAGTCATGGGCTGCTGAACTTTTGGGGGGTGTTGAAATTGACCTGAGTTGGAATGCTCCTGTAAGTGTGTGTTTGTCTTTTTATGTGAGTGAGAAGGAGGAGGAGGTTGCCCCATGCCAGGGGGTAATGTGAGGGACAGGTAGAAACGAAGGAATGTTAATTTGTGCTTTCTCAACCTCTTCTTCTTCTCACTCAGCTCTGTCACTACTCCAGCTGACTCACAAACGCCTTGAGGGAATCTTCTAATCTGTCTTTCTTTCACTCTTTATCTCTGTCTTTCTTCTCAATCTTCTAAATGTCATTCCTCACACCTGTATCAAACGTCGTTATTTTGACAGCCACTCACTCAGCCAATCAGCTTTTGGCATTACCCCCTCAGACATCAGCTGCTTTAGTATAAAGCTTATGGTGCCTTCAAGTTATGTTGGAAAAATCATATTTATGGGATGTTCACCTGAATAGCATGACAATGTCAGTTTTAGAAGTAGTAAACAATCATTTCTCATCGTGAGAATAATAAAATGTATTCCTGAATTCTGTGTAAATAAAACATTTTTAAATACGTAACTATTTAACGCTCACTGAAAAGTGTAATGAATGAAAATTAGATAAAAAATAATGAAGTTTTAAAAATATTTGCAAGACAGAAAATGTATAAAGTTACAAGTAAATTAAATGTTTTTACCCTGAGGCAGAAAAACACTTCCATTGAATTGAATTTTCTCTAATTTACACTTACAATTTATTTTTTATTTTTTTTACAAATCATTACAACAGAAATGAGTTCTTCTCCTATTTCAAGAATGAGGCCTAATGCACATCCTTTGTTTTTTTATTGTTTTTTTCACAGTAATTTTACAAAACACTTCCTATATTTATCAGTAAGAAAAAGAAAAAAATGAAAATCAATGTTATTTCAGCCAAAATCACAACACAATCATGTCGTTGGTGCTATTTTTTTATTTTAGTAGTTTTAAGAATGACTTTAATTTGACAAAGTTGCAATTGTGTGATGTAAAGTTATAGTTTCAAAATATTAAGGAACAATTATGAGAAACAAAATTTGCAATCAGGAGATACAAAGTTGCAATTCTGAGAATTGAAGTTAAAATTACAAGATATAAAGTTGCAATTTATACAGAAAACAAGCTTTTACTTAAGAGCAATTTTATGTACGATTAGCACAGAAATGTATTCTGCTCATATGTTATGAATGAGGCCCCATTACGCATTCTTTCATTTTGCGGTACTTCCTATATTTATCAGTGTTACGGTACGTGCCTCCAGGTAGGCAGAACAAACACAAGGGTAGACAGGAGTATCCACAAATAGAGAGGTTTTAATAACGAGAGCTTTCAACGTGTAACATCAAATAATAACGGACATAGGAACAAGGGAGAACTCAGGCTTATAAAGGCAGGTCATCATTAAGGGAGAACAGAAACAGGTGAGGAGCTAATTAACTAATCGGGGAAACTGGGTCAATGGAAAACATGGCAAAAACAGAACAGACTCGTGACAATCAGTAAGAAAAATACATTTTTATGCCAATTTTATTTCACCTAAAATCAAATGTACATCATGCTGTCATAGTGATTTTTACATTTGAGTACAGGACGAATGACTTATAGGCATCATAAAATATTTATTTTACCTTGTTGACATAAATAAAAATCATTGGACAAGAGGCATGTGGTGAAACACCGATTGCCCCTGTTCATCTGCCATGTTTAGGCTGTACCCGTCAGTCTTTCAGTTTGATAGATGTTCAAATAAAAGGCTTGCTGTCAGAGAGTTGAATTCAGGTTAAACATAGTGTGAAGGTTTACTGTATATGCGGATACAGTCTAGTAAAATGCATTTATTTCTCTCTGATCCTCTCCAAAGCAATGCTGTTGATAGGCATCATTATCAGGACTAAATAATGTAACAAGTCTTGTTAAACAAATAGTATTGTTGGCTCTGAGTCTGTGTGGGAAGTTGTCAGTTTCTGGGATAGCATACCCTGGAGACAGACTCAACCAAAGCAAAGACACAGGAGTGGGAAAAGTCTGACCGGTCAATGGTTTCACATCTGTATCAACATCTGCAGGCTTTTTCTAAATGTTTCCCTAAATATAGTTTAATTGCTTTATTTCTTTCAATTTGTAAAGCTGTAATATTAAGTCAGCTCACAATGCTAACTTCTACCAGTATCTAGTATCTACAAGTCATTTCTGTGCCATCAGCAGCAACTAATTTTTTTAGATGCCAAATATTGACTAATTTTTAAATATTCCCTTTTAAAAAATAGCTAATAAACTTTAGTTTATGTTACAGCAATGTAATATGCTATTGGTGGTCCGAGGCTGGTGGTACAGTATTAAGGCAGAGTCACTTTAGTAAATCTTTGGTGAGATTTCATGGCCAAAGTAGATCTATTGTCAATAGCGTAGCAATTCATAAAGCACCGCATGCTCAGTGGTCACTTCCAAGCTAAGCAGCTTTATATTGGTAAACCCAGCAAATTGTGTGTTAAAAGTTCAACAAACTTGATAATGTAGTAACTGTATCACTGAAAAAAGTAAATAAATAAATGAAAGTAAATAAAATGAACTTATCTAAAGTTGCTATTGTGAGATACAAAGTCACAATTGCAAGATATAGCCACATTATGGGATATAAAGTCACAATTGCAGTAATGAGGAAAAAAGTTGCAATTGTATGAATAAATTTACAGCTGCAAGATATTAAGTTACTATTCATTATACAAAACTAAAAGATTAACAAACAGGAATCCAACATGTAATAGACATTCACTGAATTTCGCCATACAAAGGTAAATGTGACTACCTCTGGTAAAAGGACGTCTTTATTGTAGACAGCATTTCATTGGACGAAAATTTGGAAACACTCCTAAGTGCAAGTGACATCATTAGTATGAATAGATTTTAAATGCGTTTATTTGATCAAATATTATTTTGTATTTATGTACATATTTGCTCAAACTCTGTCTTTTCTTCCATATTGTGACGTACCCTACATCAGAGTGTATATATTTTTAAAAATGAAATACATTTTTAAATACATGGGTGAATCGTTCATGTTAAATTTTCATATCATTCTTTAATTTCCCCCTCTTTATCTTTGTAGGGCGAAGTCTTGTCTACACAGAATTCATGTCCTTCAGGGGCGTTCACCAACAGTGGGGAGTGCTGCAAACAATGCCAACCTGGGGAAGGGATGGTGATGCCCTGCGAAGTGACACAGACAGTATGTGAACCGTGTCTTGACAGTGAGTATCCACAGATAGGCGTTGCTAAAATGAAGCAGCTGCCTTATTTAAAATGCCATTTCCTGTGCTGAACTCTCACTTGAGGGGAGGCCGTGTGCTTTTGAGCTGTGAACAGCAATTAGTAGATAGAAGGGAAATGCTTTTAGGAAATGAAACTTGACAAAACATTGTCTGGAGAGCTCGGAGACCAATCTGAGTGTTTTCAGTGAGCTCTAAGTGAGATTAATTAAAGCACAATCCAGTGGTACATGCATTTGTTGTGCTGGCAGGGTCACGTGACAGAGTGTTTGTACCAAGATTTGGGGGTTAGAGTTTTTTTTATTTACAGAGGCTGGTCCTGAGCCAAGTCTTAGGGCAGAGCCTGCCAGAATCCCACCATCTCCCACATGTCTGCTTGCATGACCCAGCTGAACAGGACAAGATAGGAGAAGAGAGATAAATGGAAATAGAGGACAAGTAGCAAGAAATATGACCAAAAATAGTAATAGAGTATTTATGTAGAGTTTCATGCTCTCTTAAAAAAAATATAAATAAATACATAAATATAAAATTAAATACAATAAATTATATGTGTGTATGTGTAATATTAAATGACACACTTTGTAAGTCAACACAACACAACTTTCTTTAAAGTGCGACAAAAGAAAGTATAAAAACTCTTAAGGTAAAACTTTTAATTTGACATTATTATAAAGTGCACTTTTTAAATTTGTACTTAAGTGTGTTAAACATAGTCATAATTTAATAGCTCTAGCATAGCTCACAGTAAACATATTTTGCATAAACATATGTGAAATATTTTTACATAGACAGAAATATTTAGTGTATTGACACATTTTAAAGTTATGTCAAAATGACACAATATAAAAAGATGTATCTTATTTGGCACATTGGTCATGGGGCTCTCTGGACACTGCAATTCAAAAGTAATGCAATCAGACCTTTGGATTGCTGTATGAATGTTGAATGCTTCTTCTAAAATGCAAACACAAATGAAATACTTGTTGACATGCATTAAGAGTATAGAGCTATAAAAGTATGGATAGCATATCTCAGATCATATGGTCTGAGATGAGAATGAGAACATTTTAAGAAATTATTAAGATACTCTATAGGAGAGACATGAGTGAGGCTACTGAGGTCTTTTTCTCGGGAGTAGGAGACTTCAGGAAAATCTCTATGTGCTGTGCATCTAAACTTACTGATGTCTAGGAGATATTAAAGAAATTCAATTTGTGATTTTTTTTCATATAGGATAATATCGTATAAATATCCATTTCATATATCCAACATATTGACCTACTCTTGAGTTCTGTGCATATTAGTTTTTTTGTTACTATTTAGTAGCCTTGGGTAAAGGTCACAGAAAGGCATGTCCACCAAGACTGTCATTCACTACAACCTCAAACATTCTTCCTTCTGTAATTCCCATCTCTTCGTTAGGCCTTTCCTAAGGGCCTGTGCTGGGCTCTGTGTTCCTCATCAATCAACTTAACCATTGCATGCCGAAAACCCCAAACTTTTCCTTTCATAGCCTCATAAGTCAGCAAATGCTGCTTGACAGCACTTCAGCAATAATGTGTTGACATGTAAAAGTAGGATTTGGGATGGTACTGGAATGAAAACAGCTGTTTAAGAAGTGATAATTTAAGTTAACTGGGTCATATTAATTCCTGACACATAAGCGCTTTGTAATGTCAAAGAACCAGGTGTGCATATTCACCAGTCAACTCCACAATTGACCTTATCAAAGGGGAAAAAATAAGTGTCCTGACAAGCCCAACACAGCAACACTGGCTCACCAATGATGTGAATTTAGGATGTATCAGCACAATAACAGTATTTACAGTGTTTATAGGTGGCTGTGTTCACCGGATGACTCCACCCAGTTACCGATTAAAATTAGCTACCGCCTGTAGCTGCAGGGAGATTGTGAAGTTTACCTTATCTGCCTAATCTTTACTTGCAGTTGTCACTACAGCCTCCCATCATTTGACTGTAGATGAATTCATGACTCTTTAGCTTCAGTATTTAGCAAACTTGTATTGATCATACCGTGTCTAATGCTCCAATACAGTGATTTTACAGAGTAAAAGGTAAGCACTATCATAGTTTAGTTTAAAAAGACAAGACATTTAAGATTAAAGTATATTTTGGGTTCACTTGTGAAAAAGAAGTTTACTTAATTGTGCTGAAAGTACACTTAAGAGTACTTCAAATCTTAAAAATATATTTAAAAAATTGTATTTGCAGATAATATAATATTGCTGAAATAAAGGGCCACTTAAGTGCACTTAGAGTACTACACTTTCATAAATATGTTTCTTAACACACTTAAGCACACTTTTAAAAATTAATGTCATGTCAAATTAAATGTTTTACGTTATAGTATATTTTAAATCATTGCATTTTAATAATCTTTTAAATAAGTGCACTTATTTCGATGTGCTGACTAACATACTAAAGCATATGTAAAGTACTTGATTATAAGCTTAACTGTAGTGTGTTATAAAATATTAAATTTACAGTTAAAATAAATGAAATGCACTAAATTGCAACGTAATATTTAGAAATGTGTATATATAAACACTCAACGCAACTGCATTTAATATAAATTTAAACTATAATACATTTTCATTTAATTGCAAATAACTTTTTTCTCTTAAAGTATAGTATATAGCAAGTACTCTTTTTTAAGTATGTTAAAGTGTACTTCTACGTTACAAGGTTTTGGTTGTTTGGGTTATAGGTGTGCTGAAACTGCTCAGCTGATTTGAAAAAGCTAGCTTTGTGAAGGAGTAAATGTTAAAGTTGTACATGGTTGGTAACTATATGAATTCTAATCTGAAAGGACGTGTCAACTTTCATTATTAATCCAATATATCAGCCAGGCTGATTAGTCAGATTGTATTTGACCATTATTTGCATTGGTCGATAACTGTGCTCCATTTACATAAGTTTTTATTGCATTCAGTATCAGTCTACCAACTGCTTTTTTCATGAGTGATGCAATTTTTCAAATGTTTATTGTAAAGTTTGAGTAAATATTGTGTACAATTAATTCAGAAGTTTTGCATGGTAACATCTAAATTAACTGGTTTTATTCAAGTCAAAAATATTTAAAATTATGGAATCAATTTAAACACATCCGGTTATAACCAACAAAACTCATTTTATGGGTTAGATCAAGTAGAAACAGCTCTTTAAGCTAAAAAATTATAATTTGGGTTTGTATTGGCCATTTGCCAGTGCTCTTCAAATATCTGTATCGCATCAGCCATTAATAGCCCACATCAGCTGAACATTATATGTCTTCTGTCTCAGTTGAGACAGAAGACATATAATGGTTGTTTTTAATCTGTTTTTAATCTGAAGACATGAGTATTATCAGCCGTACTTGTTACTTAGTTCTCTAGCAGTTCATACTAAAATGCACTGCAGGGTTGTGTCCTTTTTTTGGAACTGATAAACAGAAGCTATTGACAGAACTTTACCTCAGCACTTTATAGTCCTAATGTTAATTGACACATAAACTCCATGACTTGTATGGTTGAGAACACCCCCATACACTGGCCGTCTGTCATAATGCATAGACATGCATTATTGATGGCTAGCATTATGCTAATGGATCTCAAAGTGTAGCGATCAGGAGAAGAGTAGACTCAGAGGGAGAAAGGCTGAGTGGACGGGATTTCATCTGCAGGAAATGCACAGACTACCCATCACAGTCTCCTAAATAAAGCCCCAATAACTGCATAACTGGCCCCCAGAAGCCAACACATTACCCCGTTATCATTAGGGCCATTAGTAGCTCCAGCACACAGGGGAACCCATAAAGTGCAAAGTCTATTTGTCCAGCTCAAATACACAATAGCGTTTCATCCTCTCTGATGGGTAGATGTAAGGATAACTATGGCATTAGCGTGTTATCTTTCTCTCTGCCACTGTCTGGTCACTGCTTCCATGAATATCCTGTCTCTGGCATATACTGAAACAATTGATATGGTATGGGACACTGAGACGATGTGCCCTAAAGAGGGGCTAGCCACAAGAGTTGTGCTGTCTCACAAACACACACACACACACACACACACACACACATATAAACGGACAAAATAGCTTCCTGAATAATTTAGTGATAGCTAGACCTCTATCCACTAATATATCTGAATGGGATGGAGGATGGGAATACAATACAATAAGCATGCTGAATTAGATATTTGCTCTCCACTCTTTGCAATACTGACATCATAATTTATTCTAGCTTCCTGTAGATTCTCGATATCTATGAGAATATATGTGGTCAAAATATGACTCATTTGACTCCTCCTATGGGTTGTTGTTGTTGTTGTGGATGGTCTTTAAAACAGGTCGATTAATTTATACTGTTATCAGCACGTTGAAGTATATTCGTCTCTTGTCTCTTGAGAATATGCGCTGTTAAATTAAAGACGTTCACCGGCATAACTATTGCGCAAAGTTTGCACGTTGCTGTTGTGATAGATTGTTCCAGAGTTTGGGTGCTAAATAGGAAAAGGATCTGCCACCCGCAGTTGATTTTAATATTCTAGGTATTATCAAATGGCCAGAGTTTTGAGAACGCAGCAGATGTGGAGGACTATAATGTGATAAGAGCTCGCTCAAATACTGAGGAGCTAAGCCATTCAGGGCTTTATAAGTAATTACCAAGATTTTAAAATCTATACGGAGTTTGATAGGGAGCCAATGCAGTGTTGACAGAACCGGGCTAATATGGTCGTACTTCCTGGTTCTAGTAAGGACTCTAGCTGCTGCATTTTGGACCAACTGTAATTTGTTGATCAAGCGTGCAGAACAACCACCCAATAAAGCATTACAATAGTCTAACCTTGAGGTCATAAACGCATGAATTAGTATTTCTGCATTTGACGTTGAGAGCATAGGTCGCAATTTAGATATGTTTTTGAGATGGAAAAACACAGTTTTACAGATTCTATAAGCATGGCTTTCAAATTAAAAATTGCTATCAAACAACACACCTAGGTTCCTAACTGATGAAGAAGAATTGACAGAGCAGCCCTCAAGTGTTAGATGGTGTTCTAGGTTATTACATGTGGGTTTTTTAGGTCTGATAATTAACACCTCTGTTTTTTCAGAATTTAGCAGTAAGAAGTTACTCGTCATCCAGTTTTTTATATCGACTATGCATTCCGTTTCTCAATTTGTGTGTTTCACTGGGCCGCAAAGAAATATAGAGCTGAGTATCATCAGCATAACAGTGAAAGCTAACACCATGTCTCCTGATAATATCTCCCAAGGGTAACATGTAAAGCGGCCCTAGTACTGAGCCTTGAGGTACTCCATACTGCACTTGTGATCGATATGATACCTCTTCATTCACTGCTACGAACTAATGGCGTTCAGATAAGTACGATTTGAACCATGCTAATGCACTTCCACTAATGCCAACAAAGTTTTCTAGTCTATATAAAAGAATGTTGTGGTCGATAGTGTCGAACGCAGCGCTAAGATCCAGTAGAACTAATAAAGAGATACCACGATCAGATGATAGAAGCAGGTCATTTGTAACTCTAATGAAAGCAGTCTCAGTACTATGATAGGGTCTAAATCCTGACTGGAATTCCTCACAAATACTATTTTTCTCTAAGAAGGAATATAATTGCGAGGATACTACCTTTTCTAGTATCTTTGACAGAAAAGGGAGATTTGAGATCGGTCTGTAATTAATAGATCTTTGGGGTCAAGTTGTGTTTTTTTAATGAGAGGCTTAATAACAGTCAATTTGAAGGTTTTGGGGACATATCCTAATGACAGTGATGAATTAATAATAGCCAAAAGAGGATCTATGACTTCTGGAAGCAGCTCTTTTAGTAGTTTAGATGGAATAAGGTCTAACATACATGTTGTTGGTTTAGATGATTTAACAAATTTATACAATTCTTCCTCTCCTATAGTAGAGAATGAGTGGAATTATTCCTCAGGGGATCTATAGTGCGATATCTGATGCGATACTGTAGCTGACGGCTGCATGGTTACAATTTTATCTCTGATAGAATCGATCTTGGAAGTAAAGTAGTTCATAAAGTCATTACTGCTGTGCTCGTGGGAAATGCCAACACCTGTTGATGCTTTATTTTTCGTTAATTTACTGACTGTATTGAATAAATACCGGGGGTTATGTTTGTTTTCTTCTTGAAGAGACGAAAAGTAATCAGATCTAGCAGTTTTTAACGCTTTTCTGTAGGATAGGGTATTTTCCTGCCAGGCTATACGAAATACCTCTAGTTTTGTTTTCCTCCATCTGCGCTCCATTTTCCGGGCTGCTCTCTTTAATGTGCGAGTGTGCTCATTATACAACGGAGTCGGACTGTTTTCTTTGATCTTCCTTAAGCGTAAAGGAGCAACTGTATCTAAAGTGCTAGAAAAGAGAGCGTCCATAGTTTCTGTTACATCATCAAGTTTTTCTGCGCTGTTGGATATGCTGAGGAATTGAGATAAATCAGGAAGATTACTTACAAAGCAGTCTTTTGTGGTAGAAGTGATGGTTCTACCATACTTGTAACAAGGAGTAGAATTTACAGTTTTAGCTATATGGAGTTTACACAAGACTAGATAATGATCTGAGACATCATTGCTTTGCTGCAGAATTTCAACACCACTAACATCAATTCCATGTGACAGTATTAAATCTAGAGTATGACTTCTACATTGAGTAGGTCCAGAAACGTGTTGTCTAACCCCAATAGAGTTCTGAATGTCTATGAATGCTGATCCTAATGCATCTTTTTCATTATCGACATGGATATTAAAATCGCCAACAATTAAGACTTTATCTGCAGCTAGTACTAACTCAGATAGAAAATCAGCAAATTCTTTAATAAAGTCTGTGTGGTGCCCTGGTGGCCTGTATACAGTAGCCAGTACAAACATCACAGGGGATTTATCACTAACACGTGTTTCTCTAGATAATGTTATACGCAGCACCATAACTTCAAACGAGTTATACTTAAAGCCTGCCCTCTGAGAAATACTGAGAATATTGCTATAAATTGTAGCAACAACTCCCCCTTTACCTTTTGGACGCGGCTCATTTTTATAGCAGTAATCTTGGGGGGTGGACTCATTTAAAGTAATGTATTCATCTGGTTTTAGCCATGTTTCTGTCAAACAGTGCAAATCTAGATTATTATCATTGATCGAATCATTTACAAAAAGTGCTTTTGTAGAAAGGGACCTGATATTCAGTAAGCCAAGCTTTATCAATTGTTTCTCTGTATTGTAAACATTTTTAATTTGTTGAACATCAATTCAATTGTTGCTCTTAATTTGGTTTGGACGTTTTCTGTATTTTCTAGTTCGGGGAACAGACACAGTCTCTATAGTGTGATATCTAGGTGAAAGAGTCTCTGTGTGCTGAGAATTAACTGACTTCTGTGACGTGAGGCGGCTAGCAGACGGGCGGTTTAGCCAGTTTGTCTGCTTCCTGACCTGGGCCCCATTTAGTCAAGTACAGACTCTAAGACTATGTGCCATATTGCCAAGAGTGGCACCACCCCAGGAGGGATGAACACCATCTCTTTTAAACAGGTCAGGTCTGCCCCAAAAACTCGTCCAATTGTCTATAAAGTCTATGTTATTCTGCGGGCACCACTTAGACATCCAGCCATTGAGTGACAGCAGTCTGCTATGAATCTTGTCACCCCGTTAAGCAGGGAGCGGGCCAGAGCATATTACAGTGTCTGACATCGTACTTGCAAGTTCACACACCTCTTTAACATTATTTTTAGTGATCTCCGACTGGCGAAGTCAAACATCATTAGCGCCGACGTGAATGACAATCTTACTGAATTTACGTTTAGCATTAGTCAGCACTTTTAAATTTGCCAAGATGTCAGGTAGTGTTGTTTTCGGCAACGAAAATTATGACTAAATATCATCGTCAACGAACCTTTATCACGTGATGAAAACGAGACGAAAATGCTGGTCATGTGACGATGACGATAACTAAATGTATAATGCAATATTGTTGACGAATAAAAACGAGACTAAATGTGGTTTACAAAATAAAAACTATGCTAAAATGGCTCTTCATTTTCGTTGACTAAAACGAGACGAAACAAAATGTTATAACGTTATTTCGTCTTGTTTAGTCGCGTTATTATTATTATTTTGCAGTATTTCTGTTTCCGGTGTCTCACTTCGGGTCGCATTGCGCAGACGCAGGCGACATCACTTCCTCAAGCCCCACTCGCGGCATTATTTAGAAGACAACAACAAAGTTAAGTCTGACACAGAGAAAGGGACCGATGGTCGGCCAGCCGGGGTTCGTCTTTGGGAGATGTGTGTGTACTTCTAACATGTTTGGTTGGTAAAATAAATGTTGTAAATTCAAATCAGAGCGTCTTCCGTGTCTGGCATGGATGTATTATTGAGTCTATAAGGTAACAATAATATAATAAGATAACCTTGTTTGAAATGGGTTTGGCTAAAAGAAAATTTTGGTTTCGTCTATACTACTTGGTACTTATACTATATTGACTGGGTTAAATAGAATTGTATTACTAAAAAGAGACTAAAATACAATTTTCATTGACGAAAACTAGACTTAAATGTCATCAGTTTTCGTTGACAAAAACTAGACGAAAATAGTCATCAGTTTTCATCGACTAAAACTAGACTAGACTAAAAAGAGTATGAACGTGACTAAAACTAATAAAAACTAAAATGACAGCTTCACACAAAGACTAGACTAAAACTAAAATTAAAACAGGCCGCCAAAAACAACACTAATGTCAGACGCTCTGGCTCCTGGTAAACATTGGACTATGGGGGCTGGTGTCTCTATTTTCACGTACCGTACAATAGAATCGGCAATTACTAGAGCACTTTCATCAGGTTTCTCAGTGGGTGCTTCACTGAGTGGGGAGAACCTGTTTGATGTTCTGATCGGAACGGAAGAGCGGTGTTTTGACCCGCGACTAGGTCGCCTTACATTCACCCAGCTGCCCTGCTGCACAGGCTCAACCGGAACCGAACAATGTACAGGACTCCCTGAGCTAGTCACACCCAAAGCAGTATCTACAGCCCTCACATTCTTACTATCCTCAACTAAAGTTTGGATGCGTGTCTCTAATTCTGAAACCTTCTCTGTCAGCCTAACTATTTCCCTGCATTTATCACATGTGAATCCCTCATCACCGTCAGAAAGCGATAAACTGTACATGTGACATGAAGTGCAAACAACAATAGCAGGAGAAGAAGCCTACTCACCGTGACTGATGAATGATACCAACTTAACTTACCACTGTTGTTTGATGAACTCGTGAAAAACGGAGCGAGAGAGAAATGAAAATGGAGCGAGAAAAAAAAGAAAACAATAATAGGCGCGAATAGAAACAGGAATGGAAAAGCGAACAATCAAATTAGTTAGATTAGTTTGATAGATAATACCAGAAATATGGTGGGAATTAAGTTATATATTATCACTTTAAACAACAGAGAGTGAAAGTAAGGTAAAGATTCAATAAAAAAGCGGAGCTACAAATGCAAACCTCTCAGCTGCACAACAGACTGAAGCAATCGATAATCTCTCTATCGATTCAACCGAGACTGCCTTGCTCTCAGTTGTTGAATCCCTAAGACTGGCAAGAGTGGCTTCCAAATCTTCAATACTTATCTTGCTGGTTCTGTCCGCTGCTTTTGATATGGTTAACCACCAGATCCTCCTGTCAACCCTGTTGGCAAAGGGCATCTCAGGAACCGCACTCCAGCGGTTTTAGTCTCACCTCTCAGATAGGTACTTCAAGGTATCTTGGAGGGGTGAGGTGTCCAAGTTGCAACATCTAGCTACTGGGGTGCCTCAGGGCTCAGTTCTTGGACCACTGTTCTCTTCTCTGTTTACATGACACCACTAGGTTCTGTCATTCAGAAGCATGGCTTTTCAAATCACTGCTATGCTGATGACACTCAACTTCACCTCTCATTCCATCCTGATGAGCCAATGATAGCTGCTCACATCTCAGCTTGTTTAAAATACATTTCTGGCTGGATGAAGGACCATCACCTTCAACTCAACCTTGCTAAGGCAGAACTGCTTGTGGTTTCAACAAATCCATCACTTCATCACAATCTCACCATCCAGTTAGGCCCATCAACCACAGTTCTTCTGGATTTAGTCTGTCTCAGTTTGTTCTGTTTTTTCATGTCATTCCAGACAGACTGGATGATGGTGGGATCAGATCTCTGTGTGAGCACTGGCTGTTGTCAGACTCCTTGTGCAAACAAAAATCTTTAAAACAATTAATGGCAAAACGAATGTTTGGAAATGTAAACTGATATTTCCTACTGACACACTACAGCAAAACATATAAATAACTGACTTAAAACCATTTCTTAGCTGGTGAAAATACTAATGTTCTAATAATTTTGGCCATCACTGTATATTTATTTTACACTTGAGTGCATATAACAGGGTTGAAATGAACTGTTTTAGTATCATTAATATACTATGATCTTTTAATTGATTTCTTGATGTTTTGATTTACATTTTTTAATATATTTTCTGTTTGAATTTTGTTACATTTTTAGTAATTTTGTATTTTTAGTAAAATGTAATTTTTATTAATAGCTTTTACTAAGTTTTATTTTAGCTTTGAATGAAAATAAGAAATAAGTAATGGAAACTAACTGAAATAAATTTTGGTAAAGTTTTTTATTTAATTTCAGCTCATTTTTATTTTATTTCAGATATTGAAACATCTGTTTTATGGTTATGTAATGATAGTAACTCTGAAATACACAACTAGAAACTTTGTATGTTCAAAGAGACTGTCCTCTTAAACGTTTCTCTTCTGTCTTCAGGCGAGACATTCTCAGAGAACTTCAGCCACATGGAGAAGTGCCAGCCATGTACACCGTGTTCTGAATTCACACGCATGCTGACGCCCTGCACGGATGCCAACGATGCGGTGTGTGTCTGTGAATATGGGTCCTTCTTCAGCAAAGTGACGGGCCGCTGTGAGGCCTGCACGATGTGCCCTGTGGGCTGGGGTGTGCTGTTGCGCTGTAATTATGAACGTGACACGGTGTGCGAGGAGTGCATGGATGACACGTATTCAGATCAGGAGACCTCTTTTGACCCCTGCATGCCCTGCACCGTCTGCGATCAGCCTGAGATAGAGTTGAAAAGCTGCACGCCTGTCAGTGACGCTGTCTGCCAAGGTAGGAGATTCGAGAATAAAAATCAAATAGAAGTTGTAAATAGATGGGTTATCATTCATGACACAGTGGGACAAACATATTTCTGTTACTCAACTTCTTGCTTGGTTTTAAAATTACTGGCCAAGAAATTGCCCTTTGTGTTGGCCCTCAATGACTCTGTTCTCTGGAGATGACAGTTGAAGACAAGTTAATTATGACAATTATAGATTTTTAAATAAGAACTACAATACTAGTGAACTGGCTTTTATTTATTTATTTATTTTTTGTGTGTGTTGCTAGGGGGTTCTCGGTGATTGCTAAGGCATTTCTAGGTGGTCAGTAACTTTCTACCACCATTTTACATGCTGTATTGATACAAATCGATTTTTCACTTCTTTCACTTAATGCATTTTCATAAATGTTCTCCATGTCTGTAAAGAATTCACAACACCAGTGCTTCAAAAACTCTGTAGTATATTCATTATTTGGTATTTCAGGAGCTTTTGTCACAACAAAAACATTTCACATGCTGTATTTATCTTGATACATCTTTATATGTTTAATACTTTTTCATAGTTATAGTTTATAGTTGTATTTACTAACTGTTTACTATTTTTTTAATGTTTTTGATAGAAGTCTCTTACTGTATGCTCACCAAGGCTGCATTTATTTTTTATATACAGTAAAAACTGTAAAATTGTGAAATACTCTTAAAGAAACTGTTTCTACTGTATGTATAAATTAAATGTAATATTTTTTTTTTTCCTGTGAATCAAAGCCATATTTTCAACATTAATACTCCAGAATTCAGTATCACATAATCCTTAAGAAATCATTCGAATATGCTGATTTGGTGCTCAAGAAACATTTATTATTATAATTATTATTATTATTTTTATCAATGTTAAAAACCAGGATAATCCACCATTCAAAAGTTTGTAGTATGTTTTTTTTGTAAGAAACTACAACTTTTATTCATCAAGGGTGCATTAAATTGATCAAAAGTGACAGTAAAGACAATTATAATATTACAAATGTTATCTATTTCAAATAAACAGTGTTATTTAGAACTTTCTATTCATCAATAAATCCTGAAGAAAATAATTTAACAGTTATCACACCAATATTAAGTATAACAACCATTTTCAACATCAGCATGTAATACTGAAGACTGGAATAATGGCTGCTGAAAATTCAGCTTTTGCCATCACAGGAATAAATTACATTTTAAAATATATTAAAATAGAAAACAGTTCTTTTAAATCAGATAGTTGCAGCCTTGGTTTGCATTAGAGACTTCTTTCAAAAGCATAAAATCATGTGTAATCTTTTGACCAGTAGTGTTCATATTTATATTTGTTAAAAGTTAAAATTAAGTAAGACAGACTCAAATAATAAAATATAAAAAATTTAATTATTTATATAAAGGTTATGTCAAAAACAAAAAGAAAATTGGCGAAAAAAAAAATATATATAAAAATAAAAATGTATGATAAAGAGTTCAGCTGATGACTACACGTGCTGGATAAATGAATGAATGGGATTTGCTAATGATCATTGTGTCATTCTCAATTCACTGCTGTGCTTGTGTGTTGATGTGGTATGTGGTATGATAAACAGACGATCAGTATGATTTAAAACTGTGCAAGCCCAAAACACTTCAACTTTTTGTGTGCCCAGCTCACTGGACTCTCTGTATAATGCCAGATGCTCTTGGCATAGCCGGAAGCTTAACATTTGCCATCTTATTGCTGAGCTGAACTTAGCTGTGAATAAACTTAACAGTATCTTGAGCAAAGGATCGCATTCAAAGATCTGCAGTCAACATTACAGGCTTTGTTCTGTTTCTGGCCACAAACATGGTTTCAGAAGAGGATCAGAGAAAGAGGCTTTGTACACGTTCTGCTATCAAAAGAAACCATACTAAGTGCAGCTGGGTCCATAAATTGATATGTGATGAAATTTTAAGCATTCTGTGCAATGTGTGTGTGTGTATAGAGATAGACAGCATCTGTAAAATGAAAAATTGCAAATCTTATCACTTACAAGATCATCCTCCAAACTCATTCCTCACTAAGTTTTATTACTTAAAACTTACAGGGCAAGGTTTCTTAAAATCCATAAACTTAGGTATAACCCATAACTTGGAAAAAAGCTAAACTTGACAAACTCGCCGCCACTTCAATTATTTCTAATTTCTTTGAATATGTGTGTTTCTGAATTATCTTTGACACATAACAAAGATTATTATTGCCATTGTCAATAGCTAATCAGCAAATATTAAACAGTGATAATCTGGTTTGGATCAGTTTGTAAATGATTGCCGAGACATGCGTGTGTGTAAGTGATGTTTATCTGTTAATGATCAACGTAAGATTTTATCTGACCCCGTCTGACCTTTTGCTGGGGTCTTAACATGAAGGTGAGAGGTCATAGGTAGCTACTGATTTCACTTCGTCCTGGGTTCTATAAACATGGAAATCTCCAGAAGTAAGTAATAATAATAATAATAATATTTAATTTAAAGTAAATAAAACGTGGTGTTGTCTGCAACAAGGAAGTGAGGTATTTTTTTCAGATAGAGAATGTTCTTATGTATCAGGAATTTACCAGATTACGGATGATGTGGACGTATAAAAAATGATCTAAGGGTGTTTTCACACCTGAGTCCTTTTTAAAAGAACCAAAATTAGATCCCTTGAAGTGGACCAAGCAGTGAACCAATTGAAAAAGGAACCAGATATCTTTATGTTTACACTGTCCCTTCCCATGAAAGAGGACTCAGATCCGTTTTTGGTCCATTTAAGTAGTAATTAGGTTTCAGGCCTCTTTTGTTCCACTTACTGTTGCTCTTTGGAACAAGTCCACTTCAGTGCTGTGTGATGTGGGTACAGTAATTTTATGCAAGATGGCTGACTCAAACCCACCACATTTTGGCCCAATTCACTTCCAGTGTAAAACCCCTTACTGCCACCAAGATATTTTACATAAGAAAAGGTAATGGCAGTTTTCTGCTAGAACATTTTCCGTTCAGTTTACGGACAAGTTAAGGTTTCCTTGAACCCTAAAACAAAACACAATGCAATGCACAAAGTTCATTTTATAAGGGTCTGAGATCATTTGGAATGTTCACATTTGATCCAGCAAACTGCACTCAGACCCCTGAAAAGTGTGAAAAAACCTAGATCGGATTCAGATTCGAGACATTATTTGTCTTTTTTCTGCTCTAATGGGAGATTAGTCATGTGTGGGAACAGGCAGCATGAAAATGGCGTGTAATTTCATTAAAAAGCATGAAGTTGTGTTGGTGTGTGGTGTGTGTCAAAGAGCCCCATCAATCTCAACATACCCGGGTGAATCTGTCACATTTCATGTCACAGGTCACATTTCACCCCCAATCAAAAATAAAAATATATTTTGGCAAAGAAAGCAGAGCCTTTCCAAAAAAAACCAAAGCCTTGTTACTGTTTTTATAACATCAAGATGTTGTACTTTTATTTTTATGTTTTTATATTTTGATGACTCTCATTACTGTATACAATTCTTAGCATCAGTACAAATGTAAAACCACAAATGCTATCATGATGAATAATATAACATACATAGTAAATATGATTTTTTTTACATAGTAATGACAGTTTTTTGTTCATTATTGTAATGACGTTGTAAAAATAATGTTAGAACTTTAGAATTCAAATCAAAGGTAAAGAAAAAAAACTAATAAACTGATGCAAGAGAATAAAAATTAATTCACATAAAAATAATAATTTGAACTTTAAACATTATAGTTTTTAAAACAAGAAGATAATCAAAGATTATAAAACCAAAACAGAGTACAAATTGATTGAACAACAACACAAAAAAATCAGTGAATATGTTAGATTATGGTTTGCCTGCTGTAATGTTTCTTTCTTGTCAGTGATTTCACTTGCCATCATCTCACTTAAAATTACTTTGTAAAAACACAAATAATTTAACACTGTTGAAGGTGATTATCATTTGATTCTCATTACTGTAATACAATTATTTTGAATAAGTATAAAGGCAATACCACAAATACACCCTGATGTATTATGTACATACATTTCTTACATTACTGTAATGCCAATTTTTGTGGAAATAGACTTAATTGTCTTGAAAAAATGTTACAGTTTTATAATTGAAATCTAAGGGAAAAAAATAAAACACTTGACTAAACTAAAGCTAGACATTAAAATATTTTTTAAAAATGAATTATTTAAATACATTTTGTTTACTTTTTTGATAGAATTATGAGATATTATGAGCTCAAGACTTAAAACTTTAAAAATGAAACTTCATAGTTCAATTTTCTTGTGATTCATTATTTGTAAGTGGCCATGAGACAGTGGAGGGCTTTTTTTTCAACAGTGAATGTGTGGAAGCACATAAAAGAGCTTTATTGGTCAATATCCCTCCCATCCAAACCTAAAGATTTATCATCACCCATACTGACTCTTTAACTTTGACCTCTCTTTCTGCCGAGTACAATGTATGCCTTGAAACAGAGATGCCTGTCTGTACTGGACAGAAATAATCAATCTCTCCCTCTGTTTGCCCCACCCTCCCCATCCTACGACAATGAAGTGTGTCCATTCATGACAACTGCTCATCCCCCAGCTGTTTGCACTTGTCTGGCATGTGCCCTATGACATTAGTGGATGGAGTGATGAGCTGTTTTCTGGAGTAACGTAACGCTTTGCCCTGATGTGAGGGTTCGGGGTGATGCCCCGGCGTGTGCCTGAGTTTGTGTCTGAGTTTGTGTCTAATGAATTTCTGAAATTTTTAGCCAGTGGTTTTTGTCCTGCTCGCCCTCTGGGATATAGCTGTGATTGTGGCTGGATTTACATCACTGAAATTCCTAGATGCCCAGTGTGGAATTTAAGCTCCTTACGAAGATTTTTTTGAGCCAAAGTTTCCAAGAGAATCCTTTCAGTTGAGAACAATTTACATCTATTCTTTTATCTCACAATCTTCCCCTTTACAACCCCAGTGTCAAGGTTCACCCACTAAATTGTGCGGCAAGAGTGTGTCTGGATGAAATCACTGACATTCAAACATGGAAGTTCATTGGCTGGTGAAATTAATGAGCATTGATGATTATAAACTGTGTTAACCAGGATTGGAGGTGCAGGACATGCTCAGATCTTTGATGGCCACAATTATGTTCTACTTTTAAGCTAGAAGATAATCAAAGATTCTAAAACCAAAACTGACTACACATTTATTTAACAAACATGAATAAAAATGTCTGACAAATCGATCATTACATGTTACCGATTATTCAGGGGTTGCCCGCTGTAATGCTGCCTTCTTATTTTACAGTAATTTTGGTCACACTTTAGCTTGGGGACCAGTGCAAACGATTAACTAAAAAATAACTACAACTTTTGCCTCATTAAGCTAATAATTTGCTGCTTATTAATAGTTAGCAAGGTAGTTATTAAATTTAGGTATGGGATAGGATGCTTTATAAGTACTAATAAACAAACAATTAATATGCTAGTAATATGCCTGTTAAAAAGCAACTAGTTAATAGTGTGAATTGGTCCTTAAACTAAAGTATTACTGTAATTTATTTTACCATCATGTAAAGCTAATTTAATGATGACCTTTAAAAACACTAATAATTTAATAACACTGTCATTTTTAGAAAGTCACGACAAAAATATCCATTTCTCATGCACATTACAATGTTTGATTGATTTCACCTTTGTGTCTTTTAGTTACAGAAAATATTATGGATTTTTATGTCAGCCATTTATTGGTCACAACATAACATTTTAAAATAATATGGAATAAAAATAATTATTGTCTTTTAAAAAACAGGCAATTTTTAAGTTGCACTGTATTTATTTTATGGTGCCTTTGTTACACATGTTACAAGTTCTTACTATTCTATTATAAGAACAATAAATAATGCATAATTACATGCAAGTAACCCTAAACTAAACCCCAATCTAAACCCTAACCATATAGTAAGTACATGTAGTTAATTAATATAACGCAGTACTTAAATTTATAATTTTACTGAGAACACCATAAAATAATAACAGCACACTGAATTAAATGTGATATTTTGAAAAAGTTCTGAATAGTTTTTTTTTTCTTGGAAAAGCCAGACACTCCAATAATGTTTTATTTACAAAGAAAAATCAAGTTTTACAGTTTAATCTGTCTTAAAAAAGAAAATATTCTTGTCTTTATAACTGGCAGGATCACGGACAGCACTGAACAGGATTTATGCATTAGCACTTAATTAAATCAGGTAGTAGGAAGTACTGATTGAAGATCAGATTTCCCTGCCTGCCAGTGAGTTCTGACTTACTCTAGACTAGGTTAACTTGATGATTAGAGGGGCTCAGTTTGACTCTGTTGACACAATACAGATCGTACACATTTGCTGGCTCACTATTGTGACAAGACTTGATCAAGAAAAAAGGATTTGAACCAGAAAGGAAAGAGCCGTAGCAAAAGATCTGCAAGTAAGAAAGAAAACAAAAGAGAACTGAAAACAGAAATGCAAAAGAAAAGACAGATGTGTATCAGGAGACAGATTTAGTGGCGAGAGGGAGAAAGCATATGTACAGAAGCGTTTGTGGTCGATAAAAGAGATGAAGTTTCTCCTCTGTGATCTCTCACACTGACCTTTTGTGAGCGGTATCACATTTTGCCACAGAGAACTGTCAGGGTTCTGTCACTTCGGTCTAGTTTATTCATGGTTTTGTGACAGAGTCCTGACCAGGGACATGGGAACTATATTGTGAGAGGGGGGGCGGGATTCTTGGGGGGGCTAGTGTAGGCCTTTTGTGTTATGTATCCTGATTGACTTTATGATTAGTTAAATCTGTTTTGCACATGCATCGCCACAGAGTTAATCATTTCAGACAGTACCAGACAGCCTCTGTCTCGTTCACTTCACGTCTGTGGGCGTTACGCACAGCTCAGTGTGGCCGCTCCAATTTACCTTCAATGAAATCTAACCTTAGTGTAATTGACAGAATTACTAAAAAATATTTTGCTACCTAAAAGTTAAAGATTTTTTGTGTCACGCATGCATGCATGTCTATTTCCCTCATATTAAATATGAAACGCATGTGGACTGATATTTTCCCAATGTCTGGACTCCTTTATTAATGGAGTATATAAACAGACGTTTCAATATATTGGTATTAAATGCATTTTCTGAGAATTTATATTTCAAGTTTTTACTGCAAATGTTGAAATGCGCGCTCTTTGGTCCATCAGTGCTTGAGTCACTGATCACATTAGATCCATACAACATATAACCCTTTCACACATAAATTTAAAATAATCTGGCTGACCCCCCACCATGAGTATGGTTTCCATGGTGACGCATCATTGCTTGTCACGTGACACACCGCAGCAGCAACAGCGCTGAATGAATGATGATCTGCTTAAACTGCTTTTATGTAATTTTTCCTTTTTTATTCAGAATATTCACAAATGTGTTAGCTATGGCATGAAATATCTGATATTCCTATTGTCGAATACATGCAAGTGGAAGTGTATTGTTGTTTAAACACCTTTATAACGATCGCGTTAGTTGAGCTGTATGCGCGATGGGTGCCGCCATGTTAGTTTGTGCCGCAGACGCAGTTCAGAGAATCGGATCTGTTGGATTTACAACACGTGAATTCATCCACTTCTCCTGAAATACTTAAAAGTAAGTGGCTGGTGAACTGGGAGAAGAATAGAGTAAACATTAAAGTTACTTACACAATGTGTATCTGATATGAATAAAACGTGTCGAATTATAATGGAAAGGATTATTATTACCTCTTCCATAGACATCAGTGTGTATTTTACAAACTCTAAATGTATTGTCTTTTTAGTACTTATGTGAATTTATATGTCTGAAACCTAAAATAAACAGTATGTGGTTGAAAACACTGAAAAGTTATGATATATGACAGCTCTGAGCGCTCCTGTCTCTGGCTAAATTCAACATTTGCTTACAAACAAGAAATTTTATGACACAAAATTGTGAAATGTAGGCTTAAATCAAACACATTTTAATTCAGATTCTGTATATATATATATATATATATATATATATATATAACGGAAAACAAAAACAACGAAAAAAACAGCTGGCTGACCCCTAGAGGTCAAGCTATTAATTAATCTGGTTGTTTCATGAGAAAAAGATTAAATGTAGTTGCAATAAACGCACCAAGAATTCGTACACCTGCAGCAGTGGAGGACTATTATTCTGCCTCGCAAAACTGCGGAAGAACTGATGACGGCAAGGTTTGATCTTCGGCTGACCAATCAGCAGAAAGGGACATTTAATTCCCGCCCACGTGTAGAAATCGAATATTGAATCTGTTTATGCATTTTTCTACCCCTGAACGAAAAATTAAGCTGAATTCTTGTTTTTCGTTTCTTGGAAAAAATTGAAAAAACGAAAAAGGAGCCGTTTTCTAATTTTTCTACTTTCAATATTAAATCAAAAAATTACTGAACGCTCGATTCCCGATTTTGGTTTTCTAATTTCAAAAGGAAAATCTGTTGGCCGCCAAGATCACGGACCGTTTTGCTGGCCATGTGCTTGTGTTTTTGTTTGAGCACAAGACTGGTCTTGTTTAGTTCTATGTGCCATGTGCTCTTGTCAATTGTCTTGACCCCACCCACCTTGTTTCCTGATTATTGGTTAATTTGCCCCACCTGTTACCCCATTACCCTTCTCATTTGCTCCCTTTATAATCTCCTTGTTTTCAGTCCTGGGCCAGTTCGTTGTCGTATGTTCCCGTCGTGTGCTGATCCTGCCTTGCCTTGCCTTGTCATGTCATGTCCTGCCTTGCCGAGCCTGCCAGCTGTCCTGTTTTTCCCCTACGGGGTAGTTTTGGTTGGTTTTGTTTATTTTTCTTATTAATAAAAGCCCATTCTCTGCAGTACTGAGTCCTCGCCTCATCCCTTCTCCCCACAACCTTGACAAGAACATGCATGCACGTGAACAACACACTACATATTCTGCTCTCTTCACCAGCATGACAAGTCATGTCACTGTGTATATTCCCAATAAACATAATGACATAGTCAGATCTTGCTTAAAGGAAATACTTTCCCCCAACCATCTCTCATTTTAGACTAATATGAGGCAGCTAGTCACCTTCGCAATCAAGA
This sequence comes from Barbus barbus, assembly GCF_936440315.1. Lineage (NCBI taxonomy): Eukaryota > Metazoa > Chordata > Actinopteri > Cypriniformes > Cyprinidae > Barbus > Barbus barbus. The sequence goes on along the minus strand of NC_136760.1, from coordinate 13,777,669 downwards.
ATCAAACAGTCGTGATTGTGAAAAATAACCTGTCTGTGTGTGTGTTTTTTTTTTTTGCTTTCACATGCATACATAATTACAGTAATGCATTATACCATAAAATGTGTTAGAAAGGAGACTGTGGTTGTCCAGGCCTGTCCGCTTCTGTTGCTCATACTGTGTTATGCTGTACAGTATGATGATTTGTAACACTATGAATGCAATGTAAATTAACAACATTATTAGTGCCATTATTCCAAATATGACTGTGTCTATGTTGGAAATGACCAAACACAGTAAAGGCCCACTCACACCAAGAACAAAAACCTAAACAATAACTACGAACCTGACGTTTGTTACGGTTAGAGGATCCAGGTAGGCAAGAAGGCGAGGGTTTCACGCAATACAGATATTTTAATAATACAAATCAAATCACGAGTACACAAGCTCAGAATAACGTCAGATAACATAACTTTTACATAATTCTAACTAACATAACTTTAAGACACGACACCCTATGCTAGGGAACTCAAGACTTATAAAGACCAGGGAACAAAGGAGCAAACGAGATAATTAACACAAAACAGGTGACAGGACTAAACGATGATTACTAATTAACTAAACCAGAACAGGAACTACCAAATAAGGTCAAAACAGAACTGAAAGGAAACTAAACCGTGACAACATTATAGTCAGCACCAATAGCCTCTAGAAAGCGTGCCGACATACAGTGCTGTTGCAGTTCGGGTGTCCCTAGTTTGAGTCCCGGCTTATGGACCTTTCCTGGTCCTGCCCCCTCTCTCTCTCCTACTTTCCTGTCACTATCCTATTGCAGACAATAATATGACCAAAATATAATCTAAAAAAAAACAACACATGAAGTTTTAAAAAGTCACTCATGGAGTCCACAGCACAACTATAGCAATAATTATAAAACAGTAACAATAAAAACATTGAAAACAAATCAGAATCCACACTTTAAAATTATTATCATTTTAAAAATAAAAGACTGTAAAAATGCCATGACAAAATGCAGTTAATTGCTTGACAATGAATTCCCTGAAAAACTGGGACATTTATTGTAATTTTACAGTACACTACTGTGAAATGTACCTTTTTGGAAGTGAAAAAGAAAAAGTCACATAATTTACAGTGAAAAAACGAAAACGGACATTCCCATAATTCAGTGTGTAACCCTTCACATTTGATGGTTTTACATTTAAAGTATTGTTTCTTCTTAGATTTTTGCTATAAGTACATTACATTAGGGGTTTACATCATATTTAGTAATGTCAGGGGCGCTGCTATGGTTTGTGGGCCCCCTGAACAACACATTTACTCAGGGCCCCCCTTGGTAGAAATCACATTCTAACCCCCTCTAACGCCGGGCCCTTGCAATCGTCCTAACGCCAACCCCCCACCCCCCCCCCCCCCCCTTTACAGCACCCCTAAATAATGTTCACAGCATTATTTTAGTGTTGTGTGCTACAATTGACCCTTTGCAAAGACCAGCCCGCCTTCAATTTTCCTTCATAATTTTGTAATTTTTAAAGACATTCAAACAATAAATGCCATTTTGTGGCTCTTTAATGACAGATCACTGTATTGCTTCAGTGAAAGCCTCACGTGAACCGATTGTCTTTTCTTATGTACTTAAAGCACGAAATGAACATCAGAAATTATTCTTTCTGAAGACACCATTTTTTCAAGTTTAAGTCCACCAGAGTTAATCTACTCTCCTGTCTGATTTGTGATCAAGCCTAGAAGGGATACAGCTGCAGCTACTGGGCATGCGGACATCAATAAAGCGCAATTTTTGTTACACTTTACAATAATAATTACTGTTTTTGCATTATTGTTTAGGAATGGGGTAGGTGTAGACATTAATAAAACACAATCTAATAGAACATTTAATTTATTGTTAGTTTCCGGCCGTAGCTGTCAGAGAAGATGGCGGATTCAGAGTTATGATTGGTCAGATCGCCTGTCAATCAAGCTCTTTGCAAACGGTCAATTATGGAGTTTTATTGTAAATTTAAGTGAAATCTCTAAACTCCATTAATGTTGCTACAGGTCTTTTTACAGTAAATTTCTGGCAACACAGCTTTTGATATATATACAGTACGCCTTACTTTAAAGCTAGTGCGAGAATATGACTGCAGCAGAACACTTACAATGAACATAATGTTATCACTTATTGGTGTGGACGTTATTATATTTATCATTGTAGTTGTATGTATATGTTATAGTTTTAGTTTATAATGAGAGAACTGCCATATATTAACTGGTCTTTGACAAATATATAGTGTGAGGTGCAAGCTTAGAGAGAATTTTTTGACAGTTACTAATGTTATTCTCTCTCAAGTTATGAAAAATGGCAGATAATTGGGGTATTATGTGTTGTAAAGTGAAATGAAACTCCTGTTAAGCACGTAGGAGGGAATGCAAGGAAAGGAACTGAACATTTTTAACCACATATCCAAGAAGATGAAAGCAGCGGGAATATCCCAGAATGCTGAACAGCTCAGAATTAGCATTAAACCCTTAAAGATGTAATACAAATTAGTAAATAGCAGAATTAGTTCCTGCATTTGATGTCATTAACAACAGTAGCCTATTTTGTTGAATAACAGTAATATTTTGTTGAACCAGCGTGGCTCAAACAGCAGGGATGTAACTGTGTTTCTACATTTTCGGGAAACAGTCATGACTAGATAATTTCTCCAACAATACATCATACTACTATGGTAAGCAGTCTTTGAATGGGAAATGCACCCCATTTCGATTTATGGACCGTTTACGATCATGAAAGCAGGGCCTTGTTGAGATGATAGCCTGTCACATTGACGGATAATCAGCCAATCACAGTGACACTGCCCTCTCTCATGTCATGTGACACTTCATGTTGCACTTCCCTTCAACTTTCACACCACTGATCATATGTGTGCAAGAACAATATGCAAAAGAACAATATGATACATAGAAACATCAAAAGAACAATAAATACCGAGAAGGAAGGAGCAGGAAGCAGAGCATTAGAAAGGAAAAGACAGAACTGTGTAGATGAGTGAGTTGTCTTTATGAGGCAGAGGATAACCGCCTGACTAAAGGTCAGCCATGCATGAGAGAGATGTGATGAGAGATAATGGAAAAGAAAGAAAGCGATATGGAGAGGCAAAGGAGTTACAGAGACATGAGGGTTTGGATGTGGGGATTGTTTCTTGACAAAGAACATCTCTGTCCATGATGGTGTCTGGTGTCCCTTGTCCAATGATACACTGTGTGTGTGTGTGTGTGTGTGTGTGTGTCTGTGTGTGTGTGTGTGTGAGAGAGAGTGAGTGTGTGTATGATTATGGACTGGCATATTATTCAGAGACTGCATAAGGAAAAGAGATACTGCAAAAAATCACATTCATTTTCTCCTTAGGGACAGTAACAGTAACTTAGAAACCGTTAAAGGCATAACTACTGTGAGCTATAAAGCTGCTAACTAATGATGTTCGCTTTTGCTAAAACCATCAGTCTACATTATTTAGTCATATTTTTAAATCACCGTGTTTAACAGTGCAGGTCCTGGTGAGGAACCGCATTACCCATGATTCTGCCGAGAAATCTCAACCAATCATATAAAATTCAAACAAGCAAATTGCACCAAAAGAACACTGTAGCACTCCCTTGAAGCACTGGAAATGAGATGAGGCTACTTATAACCTTGTATATGTTTATATATATGTATATATATTCTTTGTAAGTGCAATGAATGTCTTCACCCTAGGCTGGAAGTGTGTGTAGACAATTTTCAATAATACTTTTGTCTTTCTGTGGACTGAATAAGGTCTATGCTTCATATAGAGAGATATATAGATTGCTCTTTCCGTTTGCGCTGTTTTTACAGCAAAACTCATCAATGCCATTATCTTCATTCTTGAAGCAAACGTTTTGCTTGATTAGATTTGGTGACTAGATGTTGGGCTGTTGCATTGAATATGGGAACATGGTGGCATGACACTTTTCATCCAGTGTGCATCATATTTGAAGTAAGTGGTTTACCATCGGGTTTGGGTTTCCTGAACTCAAGGAAGTTGAGTCACTGTATAAATTAGCATTAGACATTTTGCTTCATTACTGTTAATCAGATAAGAGACTAAATCGTTCCAAATTTAGATGAACATACACTTTTGTGCCAGTAATCCACGCAGAGCATTCACAGTAAAACTGCACCACATTTGCCACTCGTGTGAATATCCACTACCTCTAATCAGTACAGGCCCGATTCCAGAATTAAATCACTAGGGGTGCTTGTGAAATTAGTGAGGATGCTCTAGCCTTGATAATATATTTTGACATATATTTTTGTCCTGTCTTTTGCTATGGTTATCGCTATGTCATTCATTGCAATTTGAAAAGTGAGTCCTACATTTCTATACAGATTAATTAGCAGTGTGTGGCCATTGGTCCTCTTAGCAGCATAAAAAATAAAACTTTTAATTTATTCAAATTCTGCATGGATAATATACCCTAGAAAGCACACAAAGATCGCTCGCTTTATAACCACTAAAATTTGTGACTAACAAACTGTGATTGGCTACAGATATGTCTGTGATTGCACAACAATGCAAAAACACGTTGTAAAAAGAAAGCTTTGATGCTCTCCAGAGTGCAAATGCAAATACACACTAGAGCATTTGCCAGATCTGATTCATCAACTTGCTAATATTACAGTTTTAGCTGATGGTTCTCTTTCATTTGAGGGTGCTCACATGCTAGCATGACAATACCTTTTTTATTTTAAGTTTTAAGTTATTTGCCATATCAACAGTATAGAAATTGTGCTAAAATACAAAAAATAAGAAGATATCACTGAACATTTAACTCTAGCAAAAGTATATTTCTTACTGGAGTTTTTTTTCTTCTCAGTTTTTAGTATTTTTTTTTAATTAAGACAAATTTGCTATTATTTTAATATTCAATCTGTTATTTACCAGATTAGAGAATTCTATAATGCCTAGCTAAATAGTTGGGTTTAAATCACAGTTGCAGATGTTGCAAGTATTACTCTTATATTATGTTAGCAATGTAATTCTGCTGAGAAACCATAAGAAAAAGTTGAATAAAGACAGAGATAACATGCCATTGGCAAGATGCCAATAAACATATTTTGAAACCATCTTTATGTTGTTTCTTGATTAATTTGGCGAGTCAATGTGACATTATGACAATATAACTATATTAATATGCAATTAATTAATTACAGAAAAATGTTTATCAATTGACAGCACTAATATATATATAATAAAAAAAATACATGATGTGTAGAAAAAGTTTCTTAATTTCCCTTTTTGGGGAATTGTAAATTTCACAAAGAAACAGCAAGTATACTTCTCTATTGTTTTAAAACCAAATATGTCATTCACAAAGCTTCATGGGATTTTAGTTCTTTGAAAACATTAAGTCTTATACCATTGTCTTTTTGTCTGAATTTCAAATTTTTATAATTTTTTTTTTTTTTTTTTTTTAATGCAATGTAATGTATGTATGTATGTATCGCTTCAAATCAAAGTTTGTAATATTTTGATTCACCTCATAGCTGGTTGGTTTGGTTCTTGGATTATAACACTTTAACAAATACCTTTTAAAGATTCCTATGTTTAAAAAAAAAAAAAAAGGAAAAAGTACTTCTACAATTACGGTACACAGCAATGTGCTAAAACCATCTTTGACAACACCACTTAAACACCAATGCCTAAACAAACACCCTGAACCCTGGCAAATGCATACTGTCTCAAGACATTAAAACATTTTAAATATTAACATTTAAGTTAAATATAATTTTAGCAACACCTGGCAACCATCAATAACACTGTGGCAGTGACTTTTGCATGGGCAACAACACCTATATTCATTCACATTCATTAAGGACAATTTATTTGTAAATCGATTCTAAGAAATAGTACACAAACTGTCACATTAATGCAACAATAATGTTTCAGAAATTTCCTCTGCTTTTATTTCATGAATGTGGTAAATTATTAAGTGTGCCACAAAACTAGCTCACAAGCCCAAAATTCCCTCCAAAATGTTTCATGCTGCAGTACTTTGATCAATAAATCCATACTCAACATTGCCTGAAGCATAGCCCTTCCCCAAAACCAAACCCCCAATGACCCCTCATCCCCCTACAGCCAGAATATCTGATGTTCTTCAATGTGCCTGTCCATCTGTCTATGGTATAACTTACACCACCCATTCACACACACACACACACACACACAGTTGGGTTTCCATGTTTTATGGGGACATCCCATAGGCGTAATGGTTTTTATACTGTACAATCTGTATGTGCTATTGCCCTACACCAACCCTACACCTAAACTTAGCCCTCACAGGAAACATGCTGCATTTTTAGATTTTCAAAAAACTTTATGCTGTATGATTTATAAGCTTGTTTCCTCATGGGGACCAAAAAATGTCCCCACAAGATTAAGATTTACTGGTATTACTATCCTTGTGGGGACATTTGGTCCCCAGGACGTGATGAATACCAGGTGCACACACACACACACACACACACACACACACACACACACTCACTCAGTAGCCCGGGGCGATGCCTGTTCTCCTTCTACCTCTCCAATCTAATCACAGTCTCCTGCACTAGTTGAGTGTCCATTAGGTTTGACTTAGGACAAAGCCTGTTTATTACGGCCCCCAATTGAATCAAAGATAATCAAATCTAAAGAATCATTTTTTTTACTTGCCGGAGTTCACAGAGCCAAGACAAAGCAGTCTCAGTACTAATGTGCTTTTACTCAATTTTACAATGTTCACTGGGCTGTTTTTGTGTCTATTATTTTGAGATTGTATTAGAAACTGATGACTAGACATAGATGTAATCTGGTAACGTTGTACACAGGTTTTTTTCCACACAACAAACAAACAAAAAACAAACAAACACATAGGCAATGTGAGAACTTTGTGGAACATTTTTCAATTCTATGCAGTTGAGCTTTTTTGTAGATACAGATTCCATGTCAAGGTCTTCTAATGTTGTAACTAACTTGATCTTAAAGTAATAGTTGACCAAAAAAATCTGTCATAATTTAGTCACCTCATGTCATTCCAAACCTGTATGATTTTTGTTTCTGTGTTGTTCTGTGGAATTTTGAAGAATGTTTCAAATGTGTGAGTCCATACAATGAAAGTCAATGGGGTCCAAACATTTTTCACAGTGTCATCTTTTGTGTATACATGTTTGGAGCAATATGAGGATGAGTAAATAAAGAACTTAAACACAACTGACCTTATTCAAACAGAAAGAATTTGTGCGCAAACTGTTCATTTTATTTTTTCTTTTAACTTCAACTATCAACTCAATACCACAATTTACATGAAAGTGGTTTCATGAATGATTTTCACAAATAAAATATTATTGCAGCAGTTGCAATAAGAATATCTGTGTAAATCATTTCTATAACTAGTTTTATTTAAATTGTGAAAAGAAATAAGCAACGTGTTCTTCTTGTGTTTCATGAATGGCTGTACCTCCTTTCATATACTGTAATAACTGCATGATTTATGCATTTTTAACTTGCTTTAGAAATCTCTCATGCCAATTCCTTATTTTTAGCAACTAACAGATTTTGTCTTTTTCTTTGTCCCTTTCCTCCAACAGATGTAGATCCCCCTAACAGCTCAACCATTACTTCTCCTCTTTCATATTCTACACCTTCTCCTCCTCCTTTTTCTTCTCCCTCTTATTCTTCTTCTCGTGCTCCATCAGATGTCTTGTATACAGTCAAGACTCCTCCTGACAGTCCTACGGAGAGCGTGACCACGGCTGACCCTGGGCTGAAGAGACTCCATGGGCTGAGTGACAACCTCATTCCCATCTACACCTCTATACTGGCTGCAGTGCTGTTGGGCCTGGTGGCCTTCATCATCTTTAAACGGTGAGGAGGACCAGATTCATTCTCTCCCTGAGCTGTTTTCATCTCCACTCACAAAGCGTTGTACAGCTATGTAGGCTTTAGTTCAGCTATATTTATAAACTCAAAAAGCAAAAAACGCTTCTAGGCTGTTATTCCATCTGATCCATCACGAGCACATTGTTTATTATGTGGAGTAAAACAGAGACACTGATCTCAGATCAGATTAAAAACATAACTTTCCTTTCTGATTTAATGTAATGCATTCAAAGCCTTAAGCAAATCTGGCAATATAATAATCAAGACCGCATATGCAAATATGCAAAATAACAAGTGATTGTTTTTACTGACTGATAACAATGTTGATACAAATTCAAATAAGTCAGATAGTTTTCTGAGCAGACACAGATGGAGATTGTGGTGCAAAGGGCTCATAAAATATTAAAATCACAGCTGGGAATGTAACTTTGATCAGCTTTTGTTCATTTAGGGTGTGAATGTCCTGGTGCTTTCAAATCATTGCTTCTTTGAGTGGTCCAACATCTCCATTTCTGGCTAAACCAATAGGGTGTGTTTGGGTGGGCCAAGCTTGTCTGAACATTGACTTGAGGAGGAAGAGTGGTGCAGAAATATCACAATTTTAGGTTAGAAATGAATGCTGATTTTCTAATAAAATATTCTGATGCTTCCTTTGATATCTTTCAGGTGGAACAGTTGTAAGCAGAACAAGCAAGGAGCTAATAACAGAGCGTGCAGTGCAAACCCCAGTCAGACGCCTTCTCCTGAGGGAGAGAAACTCCACAGTGACAGCGGCATCTCAGTGGACAGTCAGAGCTTACAGGAGGGCCAGGGGCCTCCACATACAGGTACAAACCCTTAAATCACACACATACACACACACGTGCTGCTGCTGACCTTATTGCATATGCATTTGGAGGAGTTTCCTTTTCAGACACAAACTTTATGGGAGAGTATTTAAATAAATTACACAACATGATTTTTCTAAGGCTTATGGTAGTCAATTTATTGATATTTGTGCCATAATTTAATGCCAAAAGAAATCATGTCTTAACCCATGTTGCACTTCACATGGTTGCAAAAGTGGCTAAATTGCTCTGCTCTTGGTAGTTTGCATTAATCATTATGGAAATGAGCCTGGTTCCCTTCCAGGAACTTCGAGCTGCGTCGAAACGCATATGGGAACGCCTTCAGCGTGACCAGGCTCTGAATATGATGTGCAATCAGTCAAACAAGGGCGAGGCGTCACGGGCGGGGTGACGTCACGACCAGGAAGCATATAAGCACGTGCGGCGGAGCAGGCTTCAGCTTTTTGTCATTCAGCGAAGCGCTCTGTGTGTGTCAGTCTTATTTACTGTTGTTTGTCCTAGTTTTAAGTGGAAAGCATTCAGTATCATGCCAAAGCCAAGGGCAAGCTCAGGGGTGAAGCTTTCAGACCACGTTTTGAGTCGTGTGTGCATCCTTGCCCTCGCTATATCACGAGCGAGGACACACACGATTTGTGCGTGGTCTGCCTGGGTGCGGAGCACGCAGAATCGGTCTCCGCACCCGGAGGGCTCTCTTCGAGAAGGGAGCCTTCGTGAGCTCCCCACGCGGTGCCGGTCCCGCTGCTGCCGAGGCAGAGCGGCGGCTGCACTCGTGGGGCTCGCAGGCTGATCTGGCTGGCGAGAGTCAGACGGGCATGTCCCTATCTCCTCCCGCGCCTGATCTGGCGCCCCGTCTCTCGGTTCGGAAGCGGTCTCTTCCCCCCCCGAGACGAGGGCTCAACGCTTCGTCTCTCTTCCTCCGAGGAGGTTGATGTGACGAGCGTTGACGAGGTTTCGCCACCTCTCTCGCCCCAGAGAGCTACTAATACACAGGAGCCTTCCGTTTTCCCCGATCTCCTCACCGAGGTGTTGAGATCGCGGGTGAAATCTTTTCGTCCCGGCCATTCGTTCCCGCGGGAACTGAATGAGCGCGGGTATGCGGTGATGCCGCGGGTTGAACAGACGCTTGCGAGCTATCTGTCTCCCTCTACGGCATCGCCTTTGAAGGCTCCTGCTCTGCTTACAACATCTTTGGTGGGCAGAGGGTATGCGCGCTCTCTAAACTCAGGTGGCTGCTGGGCGGGCGCAGCCTCCTCCGCATACCAGCTCCTCGCGCAAAAGGTCCTGACGGGCGAGCCCCAGGACCGCGGAGGGCGACCCCTACTGGGGTGGAGTGGCTTGCACCGCGGCACTCGGTGACCACTTCACCTCGGTGCCCTCCAGGGACTTGTCTGCTGACCCTGCCGCTGTTCCAGGGCACAGCCGGTCCCAGCGAGTATATTTCTCAGGTTTGTCCGCCCGGCAGCGCGGAGCCGAGAAACTCGCCTCAGCCGCCAGATTACGCGTCTCATTCCGGTGCGCCGCATCGAGACAGCGGTCTGGCCGCTTCTCTGAACCCAGAGGTCAGTCTCGAGAGACTGATTCCCTTAGAAGATCATTGGGCAGCAAGCTGCCGAATGTGTCTCTTTGGGTCCTGCCTTGCAGGGTCTGGTTCGTTCAGAGGTCCTGACTGGTGAGCCCCAGGACTACGGAGGACGACCCCTACTGGGGTGGAGCGGCTTACACCGCGGCACGCGGTGACCGTCTCCCCTCGGTGCCCTCCGGGGATTTGTCTGTCAACCCTGCAGTTCCAGGGCACAGCAGGTCCCAGCGAGTATTACTCTCAGGTTCTTCCGCCTGTGATTTCAGCGGACCTGAGAAACTCGCCTCGGCCGCCAGATTACGCGTCTCCTACCGGTGTGCCGCAGCGAGGCAGCGGTCTGGCCGCTTCTCTAACACCAGAGGTCAGTCTCGAGAGACTGATTCCCTTAGTAGATCGTTTGGCAGCCTGGCAGCGACTACCGAATGTGTCTCTTTGGGTCCTGCGGACGGTAGAGGCTGGCTATTCCATCCAGTTCGATGGGCCACCTCCGCTGTTCAACAGGGTCTGTGTGACTACGGTCCGCCCCGAGCAGGCTCTGGTCTTGGAACAGGAAGTCGATACTTTGACTGATTTGTCACGACAGACCTCAAAGATGTCTATTTCCATGTACCCATCCTTCCCTCTCACAGGGAGTTCCTGAGGTTCGCTTTCGGGGGCAAAGCGTATCAGTATCGGGTTCTTCCCCTCGGCCTAGCACTCTCACCAAGCACTTTCACCAAGTGTGTGGATGCGGCACTGGTCCCGTTGCGACTGCAGAGCATCCGCATACTCCATTATATCGACAATTGGTCGATCCTCGCTTAATTAGAGTGGGCGGCGATTCGGCATCGAGGTGTCGTTCTCGCCCACATGAAAGATTTGGGGGGTTAAGACTAAACGCCAAGGAAAGTGTGCTTTCTCCAGCTCAGAGAACCACTTATCCAGGTGTAGTGTGGGATTCGACCACGATGCAGGCTCGTTTGACCCCTGCTCGGATCGAGTCGATCCTCACGGCAGTCGAGAGAGTGTGAGAAGGATACCATTCACTGTCAAGCAGTTTCAGAGACTGCTTGGGCTCATGGCAGCTGCGTCCAGCGTGATTCCTTCTGGCCTGCTGTACATGAGGCCCCTACAGTGGTGGCTCAAGACCAAGGGGGTCTCCCTGAGGGGAGACTCGCTCCGCGCTGTCAAAGTGTCACGCCGCTGTCCGTGCCTTCGACATGTGGAGGAATCCTTGGTTCTTGTCCCGGGGCCCGGTGCTGGGAGCTCCTTGTCGCCGCGTCTCGCTAGCGACGGACGCTTCCCTCACCGGTTGGGGTGCGGTCATGAGTGGCCACCCTGCCCGCGGTCTGTGGAGTGGTCGCCACCTGATGTGGCATATCAACCAGCTAGAGATCCTAGCTGTGTTCCGTGCGCTCAAGCACTTCCTCCCAGACCTAAGAGATCACCACGTGCTGGTGCGCACCGACAGCACGGCAGTGGTCTCTTACATCAACCACCAAGGAGGTCTGCGGTCGTGCCCCTTGTATAAGCTGGCACACCAGATCCTTATGTGGTCCCAGGGCAAGCTCCTATCACTGAGAGCTGTGCACATTCCTGGGCATCTTTATGTGGGAGCAGGCGCCCTGTCGAGACAGGGGCCGAGACCCGGGGTACCCGAGGGGTGAAGCAGACGTGGAAGGTTTTGGCCAGGCACAGGTGGACCTCTTCGCCACTCGAGAGTCAGCGCAATGTCCCCTCTGGTTCCTCCAGCTCCTCCGGGACTGGACGCTATGGTATAGACGTGGCCGAGGCTCCGTCTGTACGCCTTCCCCCCGATCGCTCTGCTCCCTGGAGTTCTGGCGAGAGTGCGCCGGGAGGAGGTCAGTCTACTGTTAGTAGCACCGTTCTGGCCGGGCCGAGTATGGTTCTCGGACCTGATATCTCTCCTCGACGGCACTCCGTGGGAAGTGCCCGTCAGGAGGGACCTCCTCTCACAGGCCGGGGGCACCGAGGTGCACCCTCGCCCGGAGTTATGGAAGCGATGGGTGTGGCCCCTGAGGGGGCACAGCTCATAGCTTCCGGTCTGTCAACCGAGGTTGTCGAGACCATTCTCCAATCCAGAGCTCCCTCTACGAGGAAACTGTACGCCTTGAAGTGGAGGCTCTTCACTTCTTGGTGCGGGGACCGCCAGCTCGACCCAGTCAACTGCCCCGTTGGTGCAGTACTGGAGTTCCTGCAGGCCCGTTTCTCCGCAGGGGTAACCCATTCCACTGTTAAGGTCTACGTGGCAGCTATTTCGTCATACCACGCCCTTATTGGTGGCCAGTCAGTGGGTAGACACCCCCTAGTTACACGTTTCCTCCGCGGTGCGCTGAGGCTGAGGCCTCCGGTACGATCTCGCGTCCCTACGTGGGATCTGGCTGTGATTCTGGAGGCTCGGTGCATTGCACCTTTCGAGCCCATTCAGGAGATAACTGAGAGACTCCTCACTATCAAGACCGTCTTCCTATTGGCTATCACCTCTCTGAGGAGGGTGGGTGACCTTCAGGCCCTGACAACGGCTTCTATTCACTTTGCGCCCGGTTCGGCGAAAGTATTCCTCTACCCCCGCGTGGGGTATGTTCCGAAGGTCCCGTCGGTCGTTCCACAGCCGGTCGTACTGCAGGCCTTCTGTCCTCGTCCCTTCGGGGAGCCAGACCAGGAGAAGCACAACCGTGTGTGTCCAGTGCGAGCACTGGACGCATACATCCACGGGTCCTCCCTGTGGAGAAAGTCGGACCAGCTGCCCGTGTGCTATGGTCCGCCTAGTAGGGGTCTTCCTGCTACGAAGCCCTCTCTTAGTAGGTGGATTGTGGGTGCCATGGCTTTGGCATACGAGGCCTCTGAGCTCCCCCTGCCGGTGGGAGTCAGAGCGCACTCAACCCGAGGTGTGGTGGCCTCCAAGGCCTTCTGGGCAGGTGTTCCATGCAGGACATCTGCAACACAGCTGGGTGGTCCACGCCCCTGACTTTCGTTAGGTTCTATGACCTCGACATCCGAGCCACTCCCGGCTCCTCTGTCCTTTCGTCCTCACACCAGGCAGGGACTTGTCAGTCTGGCGGCGTTGGTATCTCGTTCCCATATGCGTTTCGACGCAGCTCGAAGTTCCTGGAAGGGAACGTCTCAGGTTACGTATGTAACCATGGTTCCCTGAAGGGAACGAGACGCTGCGTCGCGTTGCCACACTTCCGGCATCCCTGCCAGCGCTTGCTTCATGACTTGAAGCTGAAGCCGGCTCCACCGCACGTGCTTATATGCTTCCTGGTCGTGACGTCACCCCGCCCGTGACGCCTCGCCCTTGTTTGACTGATTGCACATCATATTCAGAGCCTGGTCACGCTGAAGGCGTTCCCATATGCGCTTCGACGCAGCGTCTCGTTCCCTTCAGGGAACCATGGTTACATACGTAACCTGAGACGTTTTTCTGTATTCTCTAACTTGCTCAGTAGATCACCTGCAAAACGTCCCAATCCCATCTGCACTTTTATGAGATTTACAGTCTCACGCTAATTTTCATTATTTGATAAACCTGGCCCCTAGACAGGTGGAGCTGGGGGTAGTAGAGGGTTTCAGAGGAACTCTGCTTATAGCAAATACTGAACCAGACTATTTAAATATTGAGCAAGCAAGCTCATTTACTGCAACAGTTGGATGATTATTTGTAAATTATATAAAATTATACATATATAAACAAAAAAGCACTTTTAAGCTACAATCCAAGTTGTAGGCTACAGTTGTTAAAGTCAAAGTTTAGTTTAAACCTATTAGGCTGGACATTCTAAAGATTCATAACAGAATTTTATATATATTTAGCAAGGGGCCCCCAGGCCTCCGGGGCTCCATGCATTTGTGTGGTTTGCGTGTTGGTTATGTCTACAAACAAACACAGAATGGGTATAAATATGGTTTGGGACATTTTGTAGTCTTACTTTAGATATATTAATCCAAATGGCTAAATGTAGTCTTTTTGTTTTAGTGGTCAAGATAGATGGAGGTTCGGCCCTGTCCTTGCCCTTACACACACGGGAGGAGGTTGAGAAACTGCTAACTCGTACCGGTGAAGGGGAGGAGTCAGGAGCCAATGAGGAAACTGATTGGTGCAGCCTGGCAGGTCTACTTGGATACAAAGAAGAACACATTGCTAATTTCAAGCAGGAAGAAAGGCCCATCCAGGCCCTTCTGTCTCATTGGGCGAGCCAGGATTCGGCTAATATTGGTACGCTTTGCACAGCATTGAAGAAGATCAATAGGGAGGATATCGCGCAGAGCATCACAGTGAAACCAACTGCTACATCTACTGTATGAGAAAACATGAGCTTGCAAACACACACATGCTCCCAAGCGCTCAAATACACACCTTACATTGCCTTCAGCATTTTTCGATCTTGATGTATCACTATATCCTTAACTTTAGGCTGTAAACTCAAGTGTCGTTTTCCTTTACCCTTGATTATGGCCAAACTGTGCACAAAGAATGCACAATTTAGTAAATATTGTTTGCATGTTCCTTTAATTTGAGGAAAGCCATACGGACGCGAACATGAATATTCATGTCTTTCCTGAAGAAATTCACCATAAATGACTCATCAAATCAAAATCATTCATTTTATGTTTAACACATTTCAACATCACAACTATAGAAACTACACACTACATCCATCTTTAGCATACCGATTATTATGCTTAAGTATAAGTAAAAAAAAAAAAAATGTAGCATTAAAATTTTTTTTTTTTTTAGCATTCTTTAATCCATTTGTCTGTCTCTGTACGGGAACCTGTATGTAACATCCATAATGCATACCATAATGCATATGCTAATGATATGTCAAATGTGGCCAGTTCAGTCATTGTCTATGCATTGAGTGTACCATAACCACAAACCATATCCACTGATTATATCCTGTCATAGTTTGACCCCTAAACTCTCATGTACACAGTCGATGTTGTGCTCCTGTGCTGTAAATACAACCAGATACAGTATGAGAAGAGCAAGTCGTAGAAAAATAAACAAGAGAAGTCACAACGCTTGATATGGAAACTGTAAAAATTGTGGAAATTGTCAGTTTTTCTGTCACGTGACATAAAGACGCTAGATTTATGATGCCATTATTGTCAGCGTTTTTGCTTATTTAATTGAAAACTAACAATGAGCCCTGATTTACTACTTGCTATTGCTAGACAGTGCCAGGTGGTATTAGGGAGAGGGACGTTCTTCTCATGGAGAGCATTGGTTTGGACCAAAAATTGTGTAGCACTCAATATTTTCTGTGAATTATATGTAGTAAAAATATCTGTTCAATTTTTATTTGAATGTCAACTAAGAAGTATACTGGCATATTGATAAATATACTAAAAACTATTCATTTGTCTTTAAAGCGACTCTGACATGAGTAATCAACTGCATTTCTTGGTTCCAGGTCTAGCACCTCCATATCTCATCTTGTGCTGTGTCAGTAACAGAGAGGAATGTTTCAGTAAGAGTTAAACTGTCATGTAGACATTGTCAATTTTTTATTTTTTTGCAGAGGTGCAATGGTGAAAAAGGAAACATTAGTTAAAAGAGCCAAACCCAAAATATCTGACATTGTAGTTTTGTGGCTTGTCCAAATTTCGAGAAAAATTATAGCGAAAATTGTAACTGATGTATAATTTTCCCCAAATTTGTTCAGACCCCTAACCCCTAGAGCAATAGTATTAGCAATGGCAGAAACACCACTAATCTGTTCATTTTATGTTGTCTTTATCAGTGTTTGTTCTGTCTGCATCTGGGCAGTTGAGTCAGAACATTCTAGATGGAATTAATAAGCAGGAGCTTTTGTCATCCTGGTGGTCCGGCTGAAATATGATAGCAGTTTCCTTTTTTGTTTTTTTCACTTTTTTCTTTATTACAGCGGTAACGTGACACTGGTCACTACCTGTCTCAAGTCATCACCATGACAAAAGCGCTTGGCCATGCATTCTGTGACCCAGATAGAAAAATGTTAAAGACACAAGACACATATCTGCTCATAAACACACACCAAAGAAACAAGCTTCCCCATAAAATTAACCGGTGACTGATATGACCGTTTAGAGTGATTAAATGCGACTCTTTTGAAGGCACAATTGAGGGTTCCCACGGTCATGGAAAACCTGGATATTTCAGGGAATTTTAGGGGTGACTGGACGTTCATTGGTCAAAGCGTGTGGGAACACTGAAGGACTTAGAAACTAGAAGAACATCTCAAACAATTCAAATCTGTTAATTTGTGCAACTGATATATTTGGTTCATATACTGATATTGGTGTAGGATACAGTGGTCTTTAGAAATCAACTCAAAAGAAATCTCCAGGGCTTTGTAATGTCTCAGGGTTTGTGTGGAGATATGCCCATCTATCACTATTCCATATTATTTCTATATAAGTTTCTGTATATCAGTGGCCTTACAATGGAGGCTGCAGGAAGCATTAGCTGATCTTCTGAACTTCAGATATTTTATTATAATTATTATTATTTACAAGGATGGGAGATGGTCAGACAAGGGAGAAATGTTTGATGTAATTATGCAAAAGATATAAAACAACATTAAAATTCTCTAGCTGCATGATTGTCAGTATTCATAGATACTTGTGATTTTCATTCAGTTCGAAAAGCGATGCAGCAGCGTACATTCTTAATATATTTGAATATTACAGTCAGCCTAAATACTGAAGAAAGACACTTTATGGCCATACATTTTTCGGAAAAATGCAAACACAATGTAATTTGTCTCTTAAAATGAAGGTGTTCTCCATTTCTGGATGCGATTTTTTTTTATGAATTTTTTTTCTACAAGATTAGAGTGTAGCACTTGCAAAGTATAATATTTTGTATAACAAATACCTGAGATTACTATCAGGTTTGTGTTGTTTTTTTCTGTTCAGTATGTACAGAATTTTCCTGTGTTTGTGAAAACTGCTTTTATTATTATTTTTTAAATTGTTCTGGAGGTCAATATCAAACAATCCTGCAACCATAAACCCAACAAACTAAAAGAAAGTCACATGATTTGCCACTGTTCTTCAACCCTTATACTATTTTGCTGTTTTTGAAATCCTTTTGATTATTTGACAAATGTACCATTTTGGTTTGAATTTATTTGTAGACTATTTTTGTAGTGTTACACACAACATCAGAGCACATATCTCTGAGACGGATGTAATAATGTGGCACATTGCTCTCTGACAATCACACTTGTGCAGTTATTGGACATGGAGTTGCTCAGAAACCCCTAATAACCAGAGAATGAATCTTGCACTTGGTAGATGAGCTTTGTGAGATGAGTATGAGGAGCATTAGATGGTGAACAGATGTTTTGTTGGATTTATTTGGACACAGGTTCTGCAGGAAGAAACAATATTAAATGTCACATCTATTTACTGTTATGTACACTGTATCATATAAATGTGAATTTACTAGAATTCATAAAGTAGGTTTAATGCAGTTACTGTTACAAATAAGTAATAAACTAAATAAGAATGCAACTGGACATTTGTCTGATTTTTTCACACACACACACACACACACACACACACACACACACACACACACACACACACACACACACACACACACACACACACACACACACACGCACACACACACACACACACACATGTTGGTTTTTGTGGTTGATGGGGACTCTCCATAGGCGTAATGGTTTTTATACTGAACAAACTGTGTGTGCTATTGCCCTACACCAACCCTACACCTAAACTTAGCCCTCACAGGAGACTTTGTGCATTTTTAGATTTTCAAAAAAACAAAGTTTTTTAAGCCTCTTGAATTACGGGGACATAGGCAGTGTCCTCATAAACCACCTTCATATTGTAATACCTCTGTCATACCCATGTCATTATACAAATTTGTGTCCTCATAAACCACATAAACATACACACACACACACACACAAATAAGAAATTTATTTTTATTTAAAAATAAAAAATAAATCACTCATTTAAGATGAAATCTGATGAATCGTACTGATGTTTCAGGTCTCCTAACACTATTTGACCTGTAGTTCTTACATCTGCACAAATGTCTCTGAGGATTTTGGGTATTAGGAAAAGTGTTGACACAACTGATGACTTATTCCCCCAGTTCTGGGTCAATAAGCAAACAGTCATCGAAGCCAGCATTCCTCTGTGTATGTGTGTGTGTGCTTGTGTGTACCTGGTCCTTCTTACGTTATGGGGAACTTTAGAAAAAAACATATTACAGAAAAAATATACTTAAGTGCGAACTGAATGTAATGTTTTTAGACACATAATTGCATGTTATTTTCAATTGAATACACATTTATTATAGTTTAAATTTATAGTAAATGCGATTAAACTTAAGATTCTTCTGTGACCCACATAAGTACAAACTAAGTACATCTTAATCTTAGTTTTTTACAATCGCTATGACAATTTGTTCAATTCTCCTAACAATTTTCCTAAACTCTTAACGCACCAACACACCTACAACACACAATTGACAAAACAGTTAATTTCATGCTGAAAATCACACATTGTAAACTAAACTCCAAAACTTCAAAATACAAAACACAGTACACTGTTTACCAAAACGCTGCAATTGTTTCAAAATCAAATAATTATTCCAAAACACTAACACATGTTCTCTTCCAACAGGAACATTTAGTCAATCATAGCACAATATCATAAAAACACTAATATCAGACTTAATTACAGAAACTGCATTATTTTATATGTGCCAGATCTGCCCTTATACAATACTATATTGTATTGATCATACAATAAAAAAATTGCAGAAACTACATTTTTGTTTCATTGGGTTTGGTAAATGCATGCATTTTGTTTCTTTTGCTACAAAAATTAAATACAAAAAATGAATGACCCATCTCAGAGTAGCTTTATAGAATGTACGGTTTGTGAACAAAGAAGACAGAGACAGAATTACTGAATTAAAGGCTTTATTTGCCACAGGACCTTACTGCAAGATAACAAAAATATGCAATACAGTTGCCATTTATTATATGAAACTACAAAATATACAAACAGAAAAAGAGTCATCATCTAATCTGCCCGGTCTTCTCATCCACATCACACCAGATATCTTCTTCTCTGCAAGGTATCTTTTGGTATGCCTTATCCACCCCTGGCAGTGTTCAGCTGTGATGTCTTGCCATGCAGCAACCATTGCATCCAGGAGGGACATTTGGTCAAAAATCTTCCATCTCCAGGTTGAGAAAAACTCCTCAATGAGGTTGAGGAAAGTGGAGTAAGGGGCAAGGAAAATGGACATCATTCTCAGATGGGTGTCAAACCAGTCTGTGACTGCACGGGAATGGTGGAATGCCACATTGTTGCATCTGATCACATATATTGACAAGTGGTTTCCCACTCGTCCCCTTTCTCTGGCACCAGTCTTCTAAAATCTGACATTTATGCAGGAGTGCACTTTTCCACACAAGATAAGCCCAAAGAGCTCCTCTTTTACTGTTTAATGTATGGTATGTAATGTAATCAGCTGTAATTTATATATTTGCATAACATTATATATTTGCAAGCAGCTGTTTCTCATTAATGAATAAAAAATGGGATATATTTGTGTTTCAAATTCACAATATGAACAGCTGTTCACTTTGACTTTAGCTTATAAGTTAGGTTTAGAACATGATGTTATCTGTTCTGACATATAGTGTGAAAACATTTGAAAATTTGGCAGTAAAAATCCATTGTTTTGGTCTTGGTTGGGCTAGTGTGTAAAAGAAGTTCAAGCATTTTAAATTTGTGCAACAAGACAGATGTTGTGCTAACTGTTAAGAGTTTAGGAAAATTGTTAAAAGTTGAAAAAATTGTCATAGCGATTGTAAAAAACTGTAATAGGCATGCATTTTTATAATTATATTGTCTCTGAAGTATTTATGGTGCATTAAAAACACTTTTTGTCATTTCTAATGAAACTTGTATGTCATGTATTCAAATGTTGTTGTAATGATGAAGTTGCAATTTAGTACATTTAAAATATATTACAGTTTTTTTCAGTTGCTAACATCTCTTTGTCCAATCTGTAGTCACATTTTCAAAAGTCTAAACACAATTAACACAACACCCGTCTGTTGTGACCATACCATTAACACAATTCATGTTGTATTCAACAATATTCAGTCAATTAACACATTTCTAAAATGCTTAAATATTCTCTTCACACAAGGGAGAGTTGGACGAGGGAGAGGAATAGTTGGAATGAGGAAAAGGACCAGGGAGAGGACAAGGTGGACTAGGGAGAGAAGTAGTTGGACCAGAACTGTCTGGTTTGGTTCAGCTACCAAATCAGACATCAAGAGACTACAGTAGACAGTCAGGACTGCTGAGAGAAATATTTGTTCCCCCCAGAGTGAGGAAAAGGGCTAAGAAAATCACTTTGGACCCCACACATCCTGCCCACTCTCTCTTTGAACTGTTGCCCTCTCGTCAGCAAGAACCAACCACCAGAACAGCCAGGCACAAGAACAGTTTCTTAACGCAGTCTATATTTAGCCTGAACAATTGTAAAACATTCATAACAATGCATTGTCCATCATAACTGACACATGTATGCAGAGAAAACCGGAAACTGTTCATTTGTGAACTGCACACTTGTAAATAACATATCTGTACATTCACTTAAAGTTTTTTTTTAATCACTGACAGCAATTTCATTTTGCCAGTAAATCCTTTACCAGCTGCAATTCTGTCACTTTTCTTTTACATTCCATAAAGTACTGATGATCCTTCACTGTGCTGTACACATACTATCTAAAATGAATCCACTCACACACAAAAATTAACTTGCTGACTGAATTATTATTATTATTGTTGTTGTCGTTGTTATATTTTTTAATGCATCTCAGATTGTATGTTCTATACGAACTCAGACATGATAAGCAATGCAGTTTTTGTAATGCCATTAATTGTTAGAATTTTGAGAGACTATGCACTATAATTGACTACATGTTCCTGTTGATAGAAAGCCAGTGCTAATGTTTTGACCGAATGACTCGATTTTGAATAGGGCTTGCTGTGTTTTGATGGAGTTAGTATATGAAGAAAAAGGTATTCAGCATTTTGAAATGTAGAGTTTGTATTTATTTAACAAAATGTGGTTTTGGCCAGGAAATTAACTATTTGGCTAACTGTGTGATATAGGTGTGTTGCTGTCTTAAGAGTTTAGAAAAAGTACTTTAAGTATTGGTAAACGCTTGTTAGCAATTGAAAAAACTGCAACATTAAATGTACTATCAAATAACACACTACAGTTAAACATTACAATCACTTCATACAGTATGTGCTTTAGTATGTCAGTCAACACAATAAGTCTACTTCTTTAAAACATGGCATTAATATGATTATTATTAAAACATATTTAAAATGTACTTTAAACATTTTAATTGGACATATTACTAAGTAGCCTTTCATTATTTCATCAATATTATATATTCTGCAAGTGCAGTTTTAAAAAGAAAAACAAAATTATGAAATATACAAATGATGAAAAACACCATTAACGTAGGCCATTGGCAGTGAATAAACATTTACTTACATTTCTTGAAGTTTGTTTACATTTTCTCCTTTTGCACTCTGGAACTATTCAGGCACCCATCATTTAACAAAAAAAAAGAAAAACAACAACAACAAAAAAATGCTTTATACACTGGTCAAACAGTATACTCTTGTCTAAATGGGAGGTTCTTGGCCATGGAATAAACTGCACTGCAGACCCTGCTGATTGTCAAAAGCCTGGATAAGT
Organism: Barbus barbus; assembly: GCF_936440315.1. Taxonomy (NCBI): domain Eukaryota; kingdom Metazoa; phylum Chordata; class Actinopteri; order Cypriniformes; family Cyprinidae; genus Barbus; species Barbus barbus. The sequence goes on along the minus strand of NC_136760.1, from coordinate 13,755,526 downwards.
GAGACTATTTCTCATGCTTAGTCGACTGAATCTCCCACCAAGCTCCATATAACTTTTTTTTTCTGCTTCGTAGACAAAAACAGACAAATAAACATGTGGTACCCATGCCACCAAGTGCTGTGAGGGCATTTATGGGAGAGGAATGTGTGTGTTTGTGTGTGTTTCTGCTCATACTTCTCTTTGCTATTGAACAAAATAATCTGGCTCTCTTGGCTCCTGCCACAGTGCATGTGCAGTACAAATGTGGTTACAGACCAAACAATAAAACGGTTAATTGTGCATTAACCCTCTGAATTTCCTGCTCTTCCAAACAGTGTTTGCTCCATTTCTGGCCTCATAAAATGTTGCATGATTCAGTAATAACAGAGAGGAATATTCTAATGATGACTGAAATTTTCTTGTCTAAGTCATTTGAAATAGAGCTGTAATAGGGAAAATTTGGCAAATTACTGTATGTGCTTTTTCATTGCCTGTTTGCTTTATAATACAATCCCATACTACTTTTGCAACAAACAAATTTACTGAATTTGGGCAAATATAAATGAAAGATTACTATTTATTTGATGAACTGGAACCAAGTGGAATGTATGAGAATGTATGAGAGACAAAAACTCAATCAGTCAGTGTTTTGCAATATTCATCTGGTAAAATGACAACCTGTAGCCAGAAAACAGTCTTTATTTTCTTGCTCAAAACCAGTAGACCTCTCTCCTTTTGTACTGTCTAAAGCTTCCAGGGATATGTTATTATTAAAATGTATTTATTTATTTATTTTTAAAATTGCATTTCTGTCTTGTTTACTGGCAGCTGGAAATGTTTCTTTCTGTTCATCTTCAAGTTCTGCTTGACTTCCAGTTCTTAATGACATTTGAAACCATGGAAGCTGCAATCAGGAAGTGTTTAATATCTTTTTATAGTCTTTCACTACAAGCTCCCCTTAACGTCCATTTCAAAATTACATTTTAGTCTGCGGAAACGGCATACAGGAAGCACTTAGAATTCTTTATACAGCCTTCCAGATTTCAGAATTACATTTTTCTTCATTTTGTGATCATCTCTTTGCTGAGAGGTTCAATGAGTCACAGAATCACAATCTGGAATTGTCATGGCATAAAAGTAGCCTAACAAGTCAGTTGGATTTTGTGTGTGCTCTTCTCTCTCTCTCTCTCTCTCTCTCTCTCTATCTCTATCTCTATCTCTCTCTCTCTCTCTCTCTCTCTCTCTCTCTCTCTCTCTCTCTCTCTCTCTCTGTGCACTGTAAAAAAGGTTGAGCCAACTTAAGGCAACCAGCTTCAGCAGATTTTTTGAGTTCTCTCAACTTATTTTTGTAGGAGATTCTCAACTTTTTGTTGTATAAACTTAAAACAGCAAGTTGAGAAAACTAAAAAATCTGCTGAAGCTGGTCGCCTTAAAATTTTAAGTTGGCTCAACTTCTTTTTTTTTTTTTTTTACAGTGTGTGTGTGTGATTTTCAAAATCATTTGTTTATTCTGATAAATAGTTAGTTATAGATAATGTTTATGAAGGAGTCATAGTTCTCCATATCAGTCTAAAAGTTATGAAGTTAAATGTCAATGGAACATTTGGTAAGTAGCAATTATCATTGCACCAGACCACATTATTCTTGTGGTTTTTGTAAAGAACAATATTTTCATATTGATATTTTCCTGTAAAAGTCCAATATAAGTATAAACATAATGAAATACTTATATGAAGGTCTGAATCAGGAGAGAAATATAAAGATCATGTTGGTGGATTTTTCTGTTAGAAGGCATTGACTTTTTCACTGGAGGAGGAGTTATTATGAATTATGCAACTGGGCCAGAAGCAATGGTTTAACATTAAAACGCCTTGATGGATTTTGTTTCCTATGAATACACATTTTCTCTTCACAAGACGTTAATTAATGGACTGGATTTGTGGATTATTGTGATGTTTTTTTTTTTTTTGATCAGCTGTTTGGGCTCTTATTCTGATGGCACCCATTCACTGCAGAGAATCCACTGGTGAGCAAATGATGTAAATGCTATTTTTTTTTATTCTGCAATTTCTCAAAAAATGCATAATGTATTTATAAAAAACTGTAAAAAAAGTGTAAAACTTATATTTTATTTTCGATAAAAGCAAACATATAAATAAAAGACAATTTGGGAACAAATTTGAAAAAAATCATTACACACAACAATCAGTCAAATTACTTACAGTTTTTTACAATCGCTATGACAATTTTTTCAATACTTCTAACAATTTTCCTAAACTCTTAACGCACCAACACACCTACAACACACAATTGACAAAACAGTTAATTTCATGCTTAAAATCACACATTTCAAACTAAACTCCAACACTAATTTTCAAATTACAATAATAGACTAACACAACACACTATCTACCAAAACACTGCAAACATCCTCAAAATCTAATTATTTTTCCAAAACTCTAACACATGTTCTCTTCCAACAGGAACATTTAGTCAATCATAGCACAATATCATAAAAACACTAACATCAAATGTAATTACAGAAACTGCATTATTTTAGGTGTCAGGTCTGACCTTAATGGACAGTATATTGCACTGATCATAGATTGTGTTTTACACTACAGTTTCTTTTGAAGCCTCTTTACATTTTTTGTTGGGTTTAGTAAATGCATGTATTTGGTTTATTTTGCTGCAGAAAGGGTGGAGAGTGGGGGGGGGGGGGGCAGAATTGCTGCAGTAAAAGCTTTATTTGCAACAGGACATTAGAAAGACATGAAAACAAGAATGCAAGAAAACAAAAACAAAAATATGCAATATAGCTGTCATTTATTATGTGAAAATAAAATATATACAAACAAAAACAATCATCTAATCTGTGTTCTCATTCATATCACACCTGATATTTTCTCTGGCAAGGCATCTTGGGAAGAATCTTTTGGCATGCTTTATCCACCCCTGCATCCTGGAGGGACATTTGATCCTGTGGACGATGGTCAAAAACCTTCCACCTCCAGGCTCAGAAAAACTCCTCAGTGGGGTTGAGGAAAGAGGAGTAAGGGGCAAGAAAAAGAGACATCACTCTTGAATGGGTGTCAAACCAGGCTCTGACTGCACTATGAATGGTGGAATGCCACATTGTTGCATGTGATCACATATTGGCAAGTGGTCTCCCACCTGTCCCCTTTCTACCTCTGGCACCAGTCTTTAGTGCAGTTTTTCTAAAATCTCACATTTATGCAGGAGTGCACTTTTCCACACAAGATCAGCCCAAAGAGGTCCTCTTTTACTGTTTACTGTATGGTCATGTGATTGAAAGAACCTCAACACCTGAGTGTGTTTCTTAGACGGGAATCAGCTGCATTTATATATTTGCATAACATTATATATTTGCAAGCAGCTGTTTCTCATTAATGAATAAAAAACTGGATGTATTTGTGTTTCAAATTCACAATATGAACAGCTGTTTACTTTGACTTTAGCCTATAAGTTAGGTTTAGAACACGATGTTATCTGTTCTGACATATAGTGTGAAAACATTTGAAAATTTGGCAGTAAAAATCCATCCATGTTTTGGTCTTGGTTGAGCTTGTGTGTAAAAGAAGTTCAAGCATTTTAAATTTGTGTTAACTGTATGCATTTTGTGTCAAAGCAAAAAGAAATGTGTTAATTGTATAGCCTACACAGACAAATGTTGTGCTAACTGCGTTAAGAGTTTAGGATAATTGTTAAAAGTATTGAAAAAATTGTCATAGCGATTGTAAAAAACATCATGTTTATCTTACTGTCACAAATCCGGTTCGTGGTCTTTTGTCCGACTGCCACAAGTGGTCGCCTCTCCATCATATTGACTCTCACGCCTCACATTATACTGGACTGCATTTCCCATCATCCATTGTACTGATTGCACATACACAGCTGATTGCACTAAGTGCACCCAGCTGTCTTAACCACATGCTCACACATGAGAACTATCACACAATCACACACCCTACTTAAACCATGGACTTCATTTCACAGATCGCCGAGTGTTCTGCGTTTAGCACTCTCCAAGTGTTAGCTGCCTTACCGAGCCATTCTGTGTTTATGTTTAGCTCCGAGTATTATTCTGTATTTATCACTCTCCTAGTGGTATCTGTTTTACTGAGCCATTCTGTGTTTGTTTAGTTCCAGTATTGTCTAGCGTTTATCGTGTTTTTTAAATTTGAATCAAATGAAAACTAAAAGACTTTCAAATCACATGAGCCAATATTTTATTCTCAATAGAACATAGAGAACATGACAAATGTTTAAACAGACATTTTACACTTTCATCCACTAAATGAGCTCATTTCAAATTTGATGCCTGCTACAAGTCTCAAAAACGTTGGCACGGGGGCACCAAAGCGCTGAAAAAGCAAGAAATTTTTAAAAGATTCAGCTGGGAGAACATCTAGCAACTAATTAAGTTAACTGACATCGGGTCTGTAACATGATTAGCTATAAAAGGGATGTCTTAGAGAGGCAGAGTCTCTCAGAAGTAAAGAAGGGCAGAGTCTTTCCAATTGTGAAAGAGTGCGTAAAAAGATTGTGGAATACTTTAAAAACAATGTTCCTCAAAGTCAAATTGCAAAGGCTTTGCAAACGTCATCATCTACAGTGCATAACATCATCAAAAGATTCAGAGAAACTGGAGAAATCTCTGTGCATAAGGGACAAGGCCGAAGATCTTTGTTGGATGCCCGTGGTCTTCAGGCCCTCAGATTACACTGCATCACTCATCGGCATGATTCTGTCATTGACATTAATAAATGGGCCCAGGAATACTTCCAGAAACCACTCTTGGTAAATACAATCCGCCGTGTCATCTGCAGATGCCAACTAAAGCTCTATCATGCAAAAAGGAAGCCATATGTGAACATGGTCCAGAAGCATATCATATCATATCTCATAGCATATCGTGTTTTAGTAACATAACATATCAACATTCCAAAATGACATTTGAGTCAAAGAATTTTACTCAACAGTGATAAACTTCTAAATACCCTATATTTGTTTCTAGAGACTATGAATATAATTAAGTAAGATAACTAGATCCCTAAACAGGCCTAAAGCATCTGTCATAACCCCTTCCTCTGGTATTTACTGTACTCCACCCTCATAAGAAACTCACTCAACCAGTTGACACATATAACCTTTCAACAAAAGTGTGACAGGGCTTAAACGGCTCTTGTATAAAGGATTTATTATTAATGCCACTTTCCAAGAATATGTCATTAATGTAAACTTTGAGGTGTAGTTTGATCTATTGCTGCACCTTGATATTCTTGCTCAGTCTGTTTTACTTTGTTTTTCTTTTTTACTTGACTACTGCAGCAATGCAGCTGTCTAGCAGCAGAAACATTCAGTTTACTTGTCCTGTCATGCCACTCCTGACAGCAACTGAAAACATACACAAGCACATACACAAACTCAACACAACACAGAATTGAAAGTTGCATATTAGATTACGGAATTAACATCTGTCTATGTGTGTATCTTTGTGACAGCTCTTTGCTTCACATGAGCTCAGAACAAATACAGCCAGTAGAGAGAAAGAATGTGACTGTGCCTGAATGTGAAATATTATCAGTATGTGTGAGGAGTGTTATTGAACACCTGTCTCTAGTTTTTTTCACCTCATCTGCCTGTTTACTGCTCTCTCTATGCTAGTAAATAAATAAAACGACTTAGTTAGATCTAATCAATATCAGAACACATTTGATATGAATCTAGTGACCTGGTCAATTTTGGTTAAAGGAATAGTTCATCCAGAAATTAAAACTTACTCGTTGTCAGGTCTTCCAAGATGTATATCAGTTTAATTCGTCATCAGAACAGATTTAAATTTTAGAGGAACTTATTATTACATCACTTGCTCACCAATGGATCCTCTGCAGTGAATGGGTGCCGTCAGAATGAGAGTCACAATATTCACAATAATCCACACAAACTCAATTCATTAATTGTGTCATCCATTAATGTCTGTGCATATTTCTCTCCTGATTCAGACAAAACAACAATGGAAAAGGCAATATTGTGTTCTGTACAGAGGACTTGTATTTTAGCTGGAAACAGTAGTTTGAATATGTGTGGATTACTTGTGGATTATTGTAATGTTTTTATCAGCTGTTTAGACTCTCATTCTGACGGTACCCATTCACTGCAGAGGATCCATTGGTGAGCAAGTAATGTAATGCTAAATTTGTCCAAATCTGTTCTGAATAACACACTAAAAGAATGATGCTTATTTGTACTGAATGTGCACTTGTAGTTCACTTCATATCCTCAAGTATATTTTTAAAATCTGCGCTTGGAGATAGTATACTATTTATGAAATTGAAAGGCCACTTAACTACACCTTCATGATATTTTTCTTAAATACTCATGAAAGTTTACTCTCTTTATGTACACTTAAGCACTTCACACTTGGCAGCACAGTCAAACCATATTTCAAAGATTATAAGTAATTATGAAAAATTGCATATAAAAATGAGTGGGTGAAAAACACAACTAATTGCATTTAATATTAATTTAACTGTAACACATTTTCATTCAACATTACATTCAGTTTGCTCAAGTATATTCTTTTTTTACTTTAAAATTAAAAACAACTACAAAGAGTTTAATATATTAAAGCAAAATTGTTACAAATCTCTCCCTACTTTTTGCTGTACTGCCCTTTACTCGATTGGAACGATATCCATGAAGTCATTTCTGATATCTCCTAAAATAAAAACATGATGTCAGACTGTTATTGTCAGTCCTCTGTTGTGTGTGTCGTGTGTTTCCACATGCTCCCTGTGTTTCTATGCCCATATTTGGTTTGTTTCCTGTCCTCGTTATGTCATTAGTAGTTATTTCATGTCCAGCCGTGTTGGTTAATTTACCTGTGTATTTATAGTCCTGTCTGTGCAGTGTTATTTTGTCTGGTCTACTCGTTATCCCCGGTGTTTGATGTCTGTGTTTGCCTTGCCTTGCCTTGCCTTGCCTTGCCTTGCCTTGCCTTGCCTTGCCTTGCCTTGCCTTGCCTTGCCTTGCCCTGCCCTGCCCTGCCCTGCCCTGCCCTGTCTTCAGTAAAGTATGTTATTTGTGTTTACCTCCTCATATGCGTGTTCCTGTGTCCTCCCTCGTGTGTGCACCGTGACAGTTATACTTCATTTCAGCCTGATGCAAAACAGGATCTTCAGGCCATGTAAATGAACTGTCCAGAAAAGCTTGTGTTACTTTACAGTGGTTTGTTCATTCCTATATAGCTAAATGATCAAAGAACTCCTGGATATTATACTGTACGTGTGTGCGAGAAGAGTCTGATATCAAATAGTGTAATGTGAGTCTTTATATTGAACTGAGCCCTGTTTCATAAAAAGGAATACAGAGTTTCAAGCGACTACATCTGCATTTGAAAGGAGAATTACATTATTTATTTTATCACGCACACACATACATTAAAAGAATTGAATGTTCTTTGTAGCAAGAATATACACTTGTTCACGGAGTGCGAGTTGACACCTGATCATAAGCAAAGCCCCATACAGTTAAATATCATTCATAAACCATGCAGTCCAAACTTCACACCTGCCACAGGTAAGGCCTGGCCTCCCCTTAGGCCTCTAGTGAATCCATTATAAAGCTTATAATCTACCACAAGACACAAGGCTGTTAACCACCTACAGATAGCTGTCAGACCAAACACACTCAAGATAATGACTCAATAGTTTCCCTGCAGCTAAAACATCTCCTATAGTCTCATATTTCATACATTTTCCTTTTAAAACATCTTTCATTTCCGACAGTCCGCATAAAATTAATGAGGCCATGTACTATATACATACTCACAAATGGGAATTTCTAATGACTTCCTTGAAGCCAAGAATGAATGATTCATGCAATTAAAATAAAGACAATAGCTAAAATGAGAAATAAATGTTTAACTTAGTAACAGTTACAGTACAGGTGCTAAACTAAAATAAAACTGACACACTGTTGATCCCCTAAATTCATCAATCATGTTGTCAAATGTGATCTTTGAGCAGAAAGTGATTGCTATGAAAGAGCAAAAAGAGAAAGAATAATGTTTATGAATATGAGTGCCCTTGAAGCACAAGTGGCAGCATCCAGTTTGCTTACTTGCGTTGCTGTAACTACCATTGAGATGGACAGAAATGCTCATAGACAGCTGTATAATCACATGATTTGGCAGTTTTACATCTTGTTAAGCTGCCTTCAATTCACAAAGGAATTATCATATTTATTAAATGAGTGCATGTGAATAGCACCATAATTTCATAATTGCCTGCAGGAAACTCGTAAAGCCTTGAGTTTGAGGGTGTGTCAAATAAAGAATCCATGCATCCAAGCAAGTTGATGTTGCTTATTAGTATTCAGAGTACAGTACAAGATTGACAGCATGTTGATTGCCAAAAAATGACATTTTCACTTTCCCTCCTTTTCTTTTGTCAAATTTTGACATTTGTTTGCTAGAAAATATCGCAAATCAGGGTTAAAGCTTCTTAAACTATATTTAGACAAGTCTGAATTTTGGTAAAATGGCAAACATTGTAACAGAATAAACAATAAATAAAGGCAGCGGCTATTTGAAAATAGCAGTATTTTTAACGATATGCTATTTACATTAAGTGCAAATAGCTAGATTTTATTTACACTGTTAAAATAGCAAGATTTTCTGCTATTTATACTACTTATTGCAAACAGAGGCAATTATCTGCACCTCAGTATTGTAGTACAGTACATTATAAAACAGCACTACACAATAATAACGTATTGAGTGGAAATGATAGTTTCAAATTATTAAATGGATGCCACCTTATTGGGACAATAAAGCCCTCCCTACACCTACCCTACCCAATACTTTTATTTTCAACTTTTTGATTATTTCCTTAATATTTATTGAAAATAAATGCCTTTCTGAAGTTCGGCAAAGGGGGTGTTTGAACTTTATTCAATATCACACCACTGATACTGAATAAATGTCTTTTTAAAGTTTTGACTAACCCAATCACACGTTGGTGGGCGGAGTTAGTGTAATAGCCTTTGTCAACAAGCCAGACTGTTTGCACTTAGCATAAATAGACACTCCGATAAAGAAAACTATACTAAAAGTTAAAATATTCCCTGTTTCAACAGTACAACCACAAGACAGTAAAATGACTAAATAAAATAGTTAAATACAAACTAAATAAAATTCTTAAAATACAGCTAAAATAAGTTTTAAAATGTAAAAAAAAAAGAGAGCCTTATCTTCTATTGTATGTGCCTCACTGTAACCTTGATTTTTGCTACTGTTTCCTGTTCTTCTTCTTCTTCCTTCATTAAAAAAAACAAGAGAGGAGCTGATGCTGTTGATTGATATTAACTTGTGCAGAAAGATTCTTGTAGTCAATATGAATTTTCAAATTAATTTCATTCAAACAATTTAATCCAATTTAAACATATTTTATATAACACCTACTGCTTTAAGGTTGTGAGCAGAAATAGTCAAATGCAACTTGTTTAAAACCTGAACATCTTCTCCTCATTCCTGGGCTTTCTGTGTCCTATATCTGGGTGATATAGTTAATAAGATGCACCCAGTCATACATCAAAAAGAGGTCATATATTCATAATAATAAAAAGTAAAAGAAATAAATAAACTACAATAAAAAACAAAGTAAAATTAAATAAAATCGATAAAACTATGCTCTCTGACATCTTGCTTTTGAAACTGCTTAAACAAGATCACTGGATTCACACGATATATAGTACAGTACATCTCACAAGACACTACAACGCACATTGAAGAGTATCATGTATCTGACATCCACTCATGGGTCAGATAATAGAAATATGCTAGAATGAGTACAATAATCCTGCTCATCCTCCTTTAACATGATTAGCATGGTACAAAAATATTTTGGCCAAAACAAGACCTACAGGCTACAGTCTCCCCTTACTGTACTCCACTGTCCTTATATCTCTCTTCTGCTGTTCTGTGGCTGAATCCCGCTGGAGTGCTGCAATGGTGTCAGGTTTAGTGGCGGTATCGGTTATCAGGGATGGAGCGACATCAAAACCGTCCTGTTTAAAGACACAGAGCTGGACTCAAGAGTGGAAATGAGGAACTTGCCTCTATCCATTTCCATTCTCAATCACAATGCAGTCAGGGACTTTACATTCAAGGAACAGAGGCTGGAGATGATGGGCTTTATTTACTTACTTTAATGTGCTATTTTGGAAAGTTTACATCACTTAGAACACACTTCACTTCTACAGGCTGCATGGTAAGAGGTGTCATTTATGTCTTCAGCACAAACAATGTTGGACAAGTTTTTTGTCAAAATTTATTATTTACAGTTACGGATTGTTTTAACCCTCAGATTTCTGATCCTAAATATGGGCAAATGATAAAATTGATGCTTGACAGCACACACCATTATTTATTGAATACGATTACAATTACAGTTATTGGAAATTAAAGAACATGTGGCATAATTATATTTGCATAATTGTGACTTGTTGAACATCTTTAATCTTGATTATGAATTCTGTCAAAATAAAAAAAGACAACAGAGTGCAACAGTCAGGTTCTAGAAGTAAAAATCCCAGCCATTTTCTCCATAGGGGAACTGATTTTTAATGATAACTTTAAAGACAGACTTACTGTGAGCTAAGAGGTCGTTAATCAATGTTATTACATGGCACTCAGAAATACTTGATTCTGATTGGTCAGTTGCAACATTCTGAGGCCAGTTACAGAGTGCAATAGTCAGAAAAAAGTCAAAAATAACTTTTTTTTAAATCCATGTGGGAAAAATTAATTTAAAAAAATACTTCTGCAACCACTGATGCAGCTCAAATCAGAGTTTATGTTGTGATTCACCTCATAGCTGGTTGGTTTGGTTCATGCTTTATAACTCTTAAATTAACACTTAAAAAAAAATCTCAAAGAGAACAATTAATGGGAAAAATATTTCCAGAACCAAAGCTGCCGAAAAAGTGGGCGGGCACTGATGAATTCTATTAGCACTGTAAGCGAATATTAAAAGAGCATTATGATTGTCTCAGAAATGAGAGTAATGCTTTCAAGCATAATTCTGACTGAGAAACAAAATCAGGTTAGTAATGACTAGCTGGTCTTTTCCTCCATAAATCTCTTTGAATCAGATCTAATTTCAATCATTATTCAGAAAGATGGAAGGAGGGCGGAGACCAGAGGGAACTTTATTTGACCCCAATACAGTAGGAAGTAATGCACCATTCATTCTTTATTTTCATAAAAGCTTTGACACTTTGTATTACAGTCTGTCTATATAATATATACATTACATAACAGCATAAAGTATATATCTTTAGGCTGTAAATGCCATAGCCAGGCTCATAAAAGTCACTGTTACAGTGTGCAGAGAGTCTGGAAATAGATACTTGCGGAAGCCATTTGTCTCTGAGATCTGAACCGATATGCTCTGTACCCTTATCAAATGAAGCACAAACACTCACTGGAGTGCATTAGTATCTAATGACAGAAGACATTTTTAATAAAATAGGATGCTTCTGCTATTTTCCTCTGCAATTGATTTGAAATGGATCCTATTATACTTTTTAACATCTTCAGCTTCCATTAGTGCGAAATGTTGCTGTTTGAGCATAAAAAAAGTAATAAACCACTATTGTCAAAATATTAGACACTTAGCATACAATTTGGTTTAGTGGTATGGTTCTGTTCTGGGCAAAAAATTATTCAAGATAAAGGAGTCTGATTCAACAAGGAACATCAGAAAGCCAAGTCCTGACTATGGCGAAAAGAGGAGTTGGGGATGGAGGAGGTTAATTTGCTCCTGAGCAAGTGAAAAAGCTGAAAATAATACTGAATAGGTGTCATATTCCTATAGGTAGATGTGATTAGCTAAGAGTCAGCTGATGCAATCTTGATTAACGTGACCTGCCAGAACTAAGGCTATATGCTTAATATCTGCAAATTTGATCTGAAACTTTAATTTTCTTCTGAGAACAAACACATCACAACATTCCTCATTTAAATAATTCCCAAGGCATAAGAAAAAATAAGAGGGAGCGATGCCTGGTTGAGTTGTATTAGTAGTTTGTTGTCGCTTTGTCCAAGAGGTGCCGTTTCACAGATTTAATGCCTTGTTCAGACTCTCAGTCAAAATTTTCCAGGCATTTCCAATTGCAATCTTATAATATTTAGCAAGTGTAAATGGCAAAAAAATCTAAATGTTACTACAGAAATAATAGTTACTACTATAATATTAAAGTTACTAAAGTGATTCAGTCAAGACTCAAGAGCAGTGAGTGATTTTCTCTGTTTCTCTCTTGATTAACATTTATGATGCTGTCTGCGACAACAGGTTTACACTGCTGTTGCTTTAAGACCAGACACACAGATCAAATATTTTCAAACTTCCGTATTTCTCCCAACTGTTCAGGTTCACTTAAGACAAAACTGACTGCATTTACAGGAGTAGTCTCCAAGAAGGGCATTTGACGTACATTTGTTATGTAGCAATAGAATGCAAAAGAGGTTATATGTGCGCACAGAAACCCATCGGCTTTCAAGTACTGGACAAGATTAAAAAAAAACATGCAAATAATGAATATCACTTTCATGATAATGCATCGAGTCATTGACGTTTCCATCAACTGTCCCTGGACAAGTCTCGAGTCCGAATCAAGCCCCAACACAGCAGAAACAAGCCGCAACACAATGAAAATAGCACAACACAGCAGAAACAAGCCGCAACACAACAGAAACAAGCCACAACACAGCAGAAACAAGCCACAACACAACAGAAACAAGCCACAACACAACAGAAACAAGCCGCAACACAATGAAAAAAGCCGCAACACAACAGAAACAAGCCGCAACACAGCAGAAACAAGCCACAACACAGCAGAAACAAGCCACAACACAGCAGAAACAAGCCACAACACAGCAGAAACAAGCCACAACACAGCAGAAACAAGCCACAACACAGCAGAAACAAGCCACAACACAACAGAAACAAGCCACAACACAACAGAAACAAGCCGCAACAATGAAAAAAGCACAACACAACAGAAACAAGCCGCAACACAGCAGAAACAAGCCGCAACACAGCAGAAACAAGCCACAACACAATAGAAACCAGCCCCAACACAGCAGAAACAAGCCGCAACACAATGAAAATAGCACAACACAACAGAAACAAGTCTCAACACAGCAGAAACAAGCCCCAACACAGCAGAAACAAGCCGCAACACAACAGAAACAAGCCACAACACAGCAGAAACAAGCTGCAACACAGCAGAAACAAGCCACAACACAATAGAAACAAGCCCCAACACAGCAGAAACAAGCCACAACACAATAGAAACAAGCCCCAACACAGCAGAAACAAGCCGCAACACAATGAAAATAGCACAACACAACAGAAACAAGTCTCAACACAGCAGAAACAAGCCGCAACACAGCAGAAACAAGCCGCAACACAACAGAAACAAGTCTCAACACAGCAGAAACAAGCCCCAACACAGCAGAAACAAGCCGCAACACAACAGAAACAAGCCCCAACACAGCAGAAACAAGCCACAACACAATAGAAACCAGCCCCAACACAGCAGAAACAAGCCGCAACACAATGAAAATAGCACAACACAACAGAAACAAGTCTCAACACAGCAGAAACAAGCCCCAACACAGCAGAAACAAGCCGCAACACAACAGAAACAAGCCACAACACAGCAGAAACAAGCTGCAACACAGCAGAAACAAGCCACAACACAATAGAAACAAGCCCCAACACAGCAGAAACAAGCCACAACACAATAGAAACAAGCCCCAACACAGCAGAAACAAGCCGCAACACAATGAAAATAGCACAACACAACAGAAACAAGTCTCAACACAGCAGAAACAAGCCGCAACACAGCAGAAACAAGCCGCAACACAACAGAAACAAGGCGCAACACAGCAGAAACAAGCCACAACACAGCAGAAACAAGCCGCAACACAACAGAAACAAGCCGCAACACAACAGAAACAAGCCACAACACAACAGAAACAAGCCGCAACACAATGAAAAAAGCACAACACAACAGAAACAAGCCGCAACACAGCAGAAACAAGCCGCAACACAACAGAAACAAGCCGCAACACAGCAGAAACAAGCCACAACACAGCAGAAACAAGCCGCAACACAGCAGAAACAAGCCACAACACAGCAGAAACAAGCCACAACACAGCAGAAACAAGCCACAACACAACAGAAACAAGCCGCAACACAATGAAAAAAGCACAACACAACAGAAACAAGCCACAACACAGCAGAAACAAGCCGCAACACAACAGAAACAAGCCGCAACACAACAGAAACAAGCCACAACACAGCAGAAACAAGCCGCAACACAACAGAAACAAGCCGCAACACAACAGAAACAAGCCGCAACACAACAGAAACAAGCCGCAACACAGCAGAAACAAGCCGCAACACAACAGAAACAAGCCGCAACACAGCAGAAACAAGCCGCAACACAACAGAAACAAGCCGCAACACAGCAGAAACAAGCCGCAACACAGCAGAAACAAGCCGCAACACAGCAGAAACAAGCCACAACACAATAGAAACCAGCCCCAACACAACAGAAACAAGCCGCAACACAACAGAAACAAGCCACAACACAGCAGAAACCAGCCCCAACACAGCAGAAACAAGCCGCAACACAATGAAAATAGCACAACACAACAGAAACAAGCCGCAACACAACAGAAACAAGCCACAACATAACAGAAACAAGTCTCAACACAACAAGCCACTTCATTGCATTTCATTGTGTTGTGCAGTATTGGGCCACCATATATTTAAAGCGTAAACACGTCGGATGTGTTCTCATTCCAACCTCCTAAGTTTCTGCTGCTGCTTCATAAGATGTAATACTGTAACGCAGTGCAACAGCAACATGTTGTCATATTGTAAGACAACATCTGTATTGCAAACTGTTGCTGTTATCGTTGATTTTTAGCATAGGCATACCAATGCAATGTTGTTGCCATAAAAACCAATGCAGATATTTTGAAAACAGCATGTTTTTGCTTCCATCCAAAAGAAGGGATTTACAACATAGAATAATAAATGATATGTGGGCCTTTTTTGAGCTGAAACTTCACAGACACATTCTAGGGACACCTGAGACTTTACAAATGTCTAACCCCTCATCTTCTAAAATGGGGCATTATAGGACCACTTGGAGTTGTTTATAAATGTGACCCTGGACCACAAAACCAGTCATAAGGGTCCATTTTTTAAAACTGAGATCTGTACATCATCTGAAAGCTGAATAAATAAGCTTTCAATTGATATATGGTTTGTTATGATAGGACAATATTTGGCCAAAATCTGGAATTTGAGGGTGCAAAAAAAAAATCCAAATATTTAGAAAATCTCCTTTAAAGTTGTCCAAATTAAGTTCTTAGCAATGCATATTACTGATCAAAAATTAAGTTTGAATATATTTACAGTAGGAAATTTACCAAATATCTTCATGGAACATGATCTACACAATTTAGTTTGCTCTCCTTGAAAGTTTAATCAGTTCAAAAGCTTTAGGTGTCCATCATCAGGCCGTTCTCATGAGTCTAATGTTCAAGAATGAATCAGAAAAAGAAAAGGTACAAGACAATTCAATGGAATATCTGGTCCAGTGAAAGCTTGTGGTATCACTTATGGAGATTGTGTTTCTGTAGGACAGTAAGAATGGGTGACAATACAGTAATCCAGTCTAGCATACTGAATTTGATTAGTTCCAGTAATGAAAAACTACTTATACAGCCTTTATAAATATTTGCTTACTTAACCTTGACAAGTTCATTTCTTTTATGAGAAAACTTTATTATATATTTTTTTAACAGAACAGTTATTGTTCATAACCAAGGCCATTATCAGACATATTTTCAATAATCTCTAAACCCGCCAAATTTTAATGGGATTTAAAACATACAAGGGTGAATAATTGGTGAAAGAAATTTTATTTTATTAATTAATGATTTTTTTTTTTTTTTACTTTTTTGCATCATTTTTTTCAAATGAATCAGCTGGTGCTAAAGCATTTTAGTCATTTTTATTTATATAGTACATTACACAATGTACATCGTTTCAAAGCAACTTTACAGAAAAGTTTTGCTTTATTACAGTAATATCTGAAATCACACACACACACACACACACACACACATTTGATTTCTATGTAATGATCTCTAACCCCTCAAAATTTGGAATGAAACAGGACTGACAAAAAATGAGAATAAATATTTATTTTAATATTAAAAGAAAAATCAGGAATTCCTTTATCCTGGCAGTTGTCTAAAGATATTCTTTAAGGAATGGTGCATATGTCAGAACAGAGTGCTTCTCAAAGAGGTACGACATGCTTTTGAACCTCTTGAGTGATAATTCTGTAATTATTTGCCAGTTTGCATGGTGTGAGTCTGTGTGTGTAGATGGTTAGGAGAGAAAGTCTTGGAGTGTGCACACAGTGTGATTTATTATGATATTTCTTCAGAAAGGCAGAACAAATCAGGGGTCAGACAGTAAGCGTGCATGTGAAGCGTGTGTGTACTGTCCATTATTCTCTTCATGTCTCCTAGTTCATTAGGTGACCTCTTCATGTCCTGCTTTTTCCTTTGATTATTTTACTTTCGCTGTGACTGTATAGAGAGTGAAACAGCAAGGGGCAGAGTGAATCCATATGACTAAGAGCTTGTCTTTTGGAGATACACGTACAGTGACCCCAAAAACTATTTGTGCACTTAAAAGTTCACCCTCATGTCATTCCAAGCCAATAAGTTTTCCATTCATCTTTGGAACACAAATGAAGATATTTGCAATATTCTTTAATCATTTCACCCATTTATTGAAAGTCCATGCAACTAAAATTATAACGCATCAAAAAATACAAAAACAGATCTTAAAAGCTGGGTCTTTGATTGGTCTCTCTGAAAGTGGGTGATTCCATGATTGTTTTAGATAATGAACAGCTGTAACTTTGTCTTTTATTTTGCTTCGAAGATAATGGTGGGTTTGGAATGACAAAGGTAACAACCGAATTAAAATTTTTGTGTTAACTAACCCTTTAATTCAGATTTTAAAATGTGAAAAAAGTGATACTAGAGTTTTTTCTTAGAATGAACTTCTCTTTTTCATATAATTTTTCCAATAAATCATCTGGTGTCAAGGTGTTTTAAGTGGAAGTACTGCATGAAGTCAGTTCCTCTTCACACAGGTGTCCTAAAAAGTTTTATTTATATAATTGTTTTACGCTCTGCACATTGTTCCAAAGCAGCTTTACATAAAAAATATTGCAGTACTAATATCTAACATTCCATAAGTCATTGTTAAGCAGTTTCATGTAAAACTTCTTATATCTTTATTATACTTATCACATTTTTCACAGGTCTCTTAGCAAATTAACCTTTAATGACATTGCATTTTAAATACATAGACATTAATACGAAGTTGGTCCCCCCTTTGCAGCTATAACAGCTCAGCTTCATCATTTCTGGAAGGCCTTTCCACAAGAGGACATTTTCAGCCATTTTTGAGGTCAGGCACTAAAGTTGAACAAGAAGCTCCTAATCTCCTTTCCAGTTCATCTCAAACGTATTTGATGGGGTTGAGGTCAGAACCCTGTAAAGGCCAATCAAGATCTTCCACACCAACTCATCTTTATGGACCTGGATTAGAAATGGGCCTTCCCCACAAAGTTGAACATGTGGCATTTTCCAAAATTTCTGTGCCTTGACCGTGGTTGTACCCTTGCTGTCTATGGAAGGTCAGAGAGCTCCCGGATTTCATGAAAAAAATCTTTATTTGTGTTCCAAAGATGAACGAAGGTCTTACGGGTTTGGAACGACATGAGGGCAAGTAATTAATGACAGAATTTGCATTTTTGGGTGCGATATCCCTTTAAGCATAAGTGTCCACATACATTTTGGGCCCCTGTAAGTAAATGCACATGTATCAAGAATGTTTGTTAAGAATTACAGCTTTTATCAAATTCTAGTAGGCTACACAGATTTTCAGACAGTCAGAACAACATCAGTGTACACTGAACTGTGGATCGCTCTATAATTTCTTTGATACAGAATGCATTGGACCATATTCTGCAATAACTCAATCTCAAATGCTAACATCTTGCACACATTTACATATTGTTTTCAAAACTGTTAAACTACTGTTTACTGTCATTCCTTATTATAGAATACCTCTGGGGATTTTTAAAAAATGAATTCAATACACATCAATAATAACAACTGGAGAATATTGCCTACAAATGTGCCCAATATTAGCAGTAAAACTTAGCACAGATATACACCTCTGAGCAACAGAGCAACAGTCTCCAAACATGGGATAATGACAGGCACTGATCTTAAAAAACCTAAAGGCATGAAATACAAAAGTGACAGGGAATGAGATTTATGCACCTTAATCATTTCCATAGCCAGCTGGATTATTTTAAATAGAACATTTTGACATCCAACTGCCTGAAGATTTGGATGAGATGAACCATATTATTTAAATGTACAGTGTGTAATTTCCCTGCCACATGTAGCATTTATAATATTTTGAAAATATTTACATGTTAATATTTTTATAAATTTATATCATTATATTTTATATATAAATATATTTAATATATAAACATAACATATTTTTGTTAAATATGTAAATGTATGTTTTTGTATTTATATACATAATAAATAAACACAGTAAGCAATCATATATTGTGTAAACAAAACTTTTATTTTGGAAGCGATTAATCGCGATTAATTGTTTGACAGCACTAATATTTATTGATCCAAACAGGGGTAACACAGGGCAGACTGGAACACTCGTGGAGCACATATACGGACTGCACCGGGCAAAGGAAACAAGGAACAGACAGCACTTTAAATACAAGACTGAACAAGGGGAATAGACAAGACACACCTGAACCAAATGAACGAAATCAAACAAGGCAGAAACTGGGCCATGGGGAGCACATGGGGAGAAAAACACACACAGTACAGGAAACCAGTCTGACAACTACAAGTGAAACCATTTTTCTTTCTCCATACACTGGTCAATTTTTAGATTTTGGACTTTTTACCTACCTAACTAGTGGAAGGAAAACATACAAAATATACATTTATTACACACACAAGTTTTTATTACAAGTTATATTTTTGTGTCTGTAGATTTCAATTACTTTTACTTACTTTACTTTTGTCATTTAGCAGACGCTTTTGTCCAAAGCGACTTACAAATAAGAAAAAGTAACTCAAACTAAAAAGTTACAACTCTATAAATACTATCTACCCACATATTTAAGAAAATAAAGAAATTAAATAAAATTGACACATGCATATAACAACATTTCAATAATAAACATATAAATGAAAAAATTAAATAAAAAGCTACTACTATCCCTTGCCGGTGTCCCTGCCCGGTGGAGTCGCACGGTAGAGTCGATGGTCTTTACACTCTTTGGTCTTCACACTAAGAGGGCTTCACACGACGACTGCCGCGGTATAATAACCTTTATTATACCAATCCAACAAATGACCATTTCAATTCAGCTGGACCCACTTTCCTGTTTATCAACTACAAATGGCCAAGCAAGTGCACACACTGACAAGATACACGATACAGTACGAGACCAAACGCGATTTCAGCAACTCTCATCCCAGTAAACAAAATAAGCACATATATTCCATATATTCCATATATGTACATATATTCCAGAAAATTAAACGAGTAAATGCATTTCCAGGATAGTTCACAGAATGTAACCTGGGAACTGTTGATTAATCGTGTCCTCAGCTTCATGTTGTTCCAAACCTGTGTTGTAAAACCAATTACAATACATATCTTTTAAAGCAGTTTTCTCAATATATATATATATATATTTTTTTTTTCTTTTGCCAGAAATCTCCACTTCAGTAGCATTTACATACATAAAATTTTTCATTTTTAGTCGTATCTGTATTCTGAATGTTTTTACAGAGGGTTTGTTTATATATCTTTTGATTTATATAACATTTACGAATGTTTTTTTTCTCTAGCTGTTGACAGTGTTTTCTGATATTAATTAATAAAAAGAGAGATCCAAATTCCCCTCTGTAGAAACATTTAATTGACTCTGACAAATTAACAAAAGGAACATTTTGAACCTGGCTTTATCCAATCTTCAGATTTCTGTTCTGTAAATGTATGCAAATTAGTGCATATTTAATTAGATAATGCATAATTTGCATATTGAAACAACTTTTCAGAAAACCTGTAATACAGAACAATTGTCTTAATGTACATGATGAATAAACCAGGGAAGTATGGTATTATTATTTTCTTTTATATTTTTACCCTATTCACCGTAAAGAGTGCAACAAAGGTCATCCAGATCCTACAGAGCCCCTTAGAGCTCATGGTGGTGGAAAGATTTCGGGGGGGGTGAAAAAAATTCGGGGTGGGAGGAAAAAATATTTTTCAAATCTTTTGCGTTCCCTCGCAAAACGTTACGTTCTCTAGTTTTGCGAGGGAACGCAAACATCTTTGCGAGAGAACGCAAAAGATTTTAAAAATATTTTTTCCTCCCACCCCGAATTTTTTTCACCCCCCCCGAAATCTTTCCACCACCATGAGCTCTAAGGGGCTCCGTAATATCCACCAGCTATTTAGTATGAACTTTAGGGGCCATCCTTTTGGGAAACATCCTTTTAAAACATTACCTCATGCTTAGAGAAGCTTGAAGGTCGACATTTGCAACAAAATGTTTGCTATTGAAAGATTACAACACCTTCAATGAACCCTCTACACAAACATATCATTCCTGACCATGTTTTTCCTTCAGCAGTAAGAGCTCAGGACATAATCCCAGCCTTGGACCTCCGTCCCAGCCAATATTGGTTTCACATTTTAATCATCACCTCATTGACCAGCTCCCTACAGGAGCAGAATTAACCATCACAGACCTCTACACAGCACGATGTAGGGGGAGGGCCCTCCGCATCATGAAGGACTCTACTCACCCTGCACACGGACTCTTCGAACCCCTCCCCTCAGGCAGACGGCTGAGGAGCATCCGGAGTAGGACCACCAGGCTCAGAAATAGCTTCTTTCCTGAAGCTGTTAGACTGTTGAACTCTAGCCATGCTCTGTAGGCATTCCATCTCTCCTTTTGAACATGCGCATGCATGCATGCGCACATACACATACACACATACATACATACACACACTGATCTGCATTACAAACACTTTATCCACCTTAAATGCAATATTTATTATAGGCGAAATACTATGGATTATCTCCTTTGGACAATTTCTTCTTGCTTTTAAACCGGGACCTGAGTTCTAATTTCGTACCATAACATGGAAATGTGAGTTGGTATGACAATAAAAGTTCCTAGAATCCTTGAATCCTTGAATGGGGCTGTCCTGAAATCTTAGTGGCTTTACAACTGATGAAAACTGGCTCTTTATCTAAACAAGCCAGAATGCCTAGTATATGAGAATCTAGTATTGAAATATATAGACAATAAAGACTATGAAATCTGTAGCAAAACTTTATCATTCATGATCAGTATTACCAGAAGTTGTGACTGAAAGTCATACTACTATAGTAATTTATATCTGGATTAAGTTTATAAAGAACTATATGTTCATCTAATCGCAGACAATATTGAGACCATTTCCTGTCATCACCTAGTGGAAACACTTTCAAACCTCACAGAAACCTCAAAGTTCCCACATCCACTTATAAACCTACTCTACAGAGACTCTTGGGTAATAGATCTGTTATGAGCGCGTATGTCTGTTTTCATGGCCGAGATTAAGACCCATTTCTGTCATGTTAGCAGCTTCTAACAGGAAAGATCAGGACATCATTCAGCTCAAATAGAAGAATGTTTGGGGAGCTCTTTTATGTCCTCTTTATGTTTTTAACAATGGAGGGAAACTTAATAGAGTAAGTTTACACCGCCAGACTCTTTCAAGCAATCTCACCCATGTTAGAGACGCATGTAATAATACACCTCAGGGTTTGGAAGCAAAATATGACTTTGTATTGTAAACATTAGTCATCTTTAATTTGATAGTTTACATGTAATCTAGCTTTGATGTATACCAAAATGCTGTATAGTAGCAAAAATATGTCTTGACATTAAATTTTACTAAAGAGACCTTTTTAACTTTTTTGAATCCATAACATCATAAAAGCCACTCTGAAATAAGCATATTATTACAAATACCATTTTTATTACAATGCCATTATTACATAACCGTTTTTTCTCTGTTACTATTTAAACCCTGATGTAACGGAACATTAACATTCATAATTATAAGAGGTTACAGAGCTTAAATGTTGTATATTTTTGTATTTTCATCTGCAACAATGACAGTAAACTTGCAAAATATCGCCCCCTTCAAAAAGCACGTGGTATTGCATGACCCACATTCCATCTTAAAACCTAATAGCATCAACTTTGATACCCAAATTTGTAAGCCTTCTAAATTGATCACACCTTTACTTTGAAGTAACTTGATTATCCATACATCATCAATTATTGTAAATACTGTATAGACAATAAATTACAATAATTGTAATAATTTACAATAACTACCTGACAAACTTGAATTCCTTGAATTTAATTGGTGCAGGTTGACAAATACTTCCAGTACACTGAGATAATTAAGGATAGAATATCACAGTTCAAGGATATTTGTGTTGTGAAGTTATCTAACAGGTGATATCTCATCATTTTCACTGCTATAAATGGTCCCTGGGTTATTGAATCATTCCAAAACATGGGGTCCCAATGGGGTGGCTCTCTCTGAGAGGCCGCTCTGGCACGTGGCTGCAGATATTTTACAGCTGCCTATAATATCTCATGGTCATAGGTGCTTGTAGTGGAGGATTACCTTACACATAGGTTAACACATATTGGGTGCCTTTGGGGCAAAACAAATTTCCTTCTTGTGATGGCACAGCCCAGACAGAAGCCACAAGAAAAAATCAGGTACAGCTTACTGTTTATCCAAAATACCAATAATAACCTGATCAGAAGTAGTGGAGACCGGGTATGGTTCTAACATGGGAAGATTTGTAACAACACCAATTCCACCAACCAGGGATAAACTAGGAGTCTGATAATTTCATTACCTCCCAGATCTTATATGAATGGTTGCCAAGGCTATAAATAGGTACAAGCAGATTGTATATATATATAAACAATCTACTAATATGTTATATAATAACCAATCTACTAATATGTTCCTCTAATTATATAGAAAGCCATACAGGTTTGGATCAAGGAATTACCAGACATTTGTAAGTAAACAGCGCCATCTATTGTAAGGCTATGGACTGTATGCTTAGCTTTTAAAAATGATGTAATTATAATTATTGTACAATTACTATTTTTTTTACAATACAAATAAATACAGCATAATTGGCACACAAAATCTAATGACAGATGACATTCTCATTCTCTGTTTAATTAGTTATATGAAAAAGTAACTGAATGACACATTATTCTGCCTAACTTCTCTTTGTAAGTCATATGGATATAGAACAAAATAAAGGTAAGTAATAAGATGTTTTGTTTTTGGATAGAATATTTAAAATACAACATAATCTCTTTTAAAATACCTTATAGGGTTACAATAACCAAACAGTTTAGAGGTAGA
Source organism: Barbus barbus (assembly GCF_936440315.1). Taxonomy (NCBI): domain Eukaryota; kingdom Metazoa; phylum Chordata; class Actinopteri; order Cypriniformes; family Cyprinidae; genus Barbus; species Barbus barbus. The sequence goes on along the minus strand of NC_136760.1, from coordinate 13,731,819 downwards.
TCATGCTTTAATTGGTGTAAACCCACTCTTAATCCAGCTCTTTTAGAGAACTACGGACCAGTATCCTTTCTTCCTTTCATTGCAAAAGCACTAAAATTAGTTGTGTTTAACCAAGTCTCTGCCTTTCTCACACAGAACAACCTCCTGGACAGCAACCAGTCTGATTTCAGAAGTGGACATTCTCAGTTGTTGAAGCCCTAAGACTTGCAAGAGCGGATTCCAAATCTTCATTACTTATCTTGCTGGATCTGTCTGCTGCGTTTGATACAGTTAACCACCAGATCCTACTGTCAATGCTATTGGCAAATGGTATCTCAGGAACTGCACTCCAGTGGTTTGAGTCTTACCTTTCAGATAGGTCCTTCATGGCATCTTGGAGGGGTGAGGTGTCCAAGTCGCAATATCTAGCTATGAGGTGCTTCAGGGCTCAGTTCTTGGACCACTTCTCTTCTCTGTCTACATGGCATCACTAGGTTCTGTCATTCAGAAACATAGCTTTTCTTATCATTGCTGTGACGATGACACTGATCTCTACCTCTCATTCCATCCTGATGATCCAACGATAGCTGCTCGCACCTCAGCATGCCTTCACTGCTTGCATCAACAGACATTTCTTGCTGGATGATGGACCATCACCTTCAACTCAACCTTGCCAAGACAGAACTGCTTGCGGTTTCAACAAACCCATCACTTCATCACAATTTCTCCATCCATAACTACTTCAAAGACAGCCAGAAACCTTGGAGTTGTGATTGATAATCAGACTAATTTCTCAGACCACATTGCTAAAACTGCCTGGTCCTGAAGATTTGCTTTACACAATATTAGGAAGATCAGGTCCTTTCTTTCAGAACATGCTACACAACTCCTTGTTCAAGCTTTGTTCTGTTTAAAATGGGCTGTTGCAATGCACTCTTGGCAGGTCTTCCAGCCAGTTCTATCAAATCTCTATAGCTAATCCAAAATGCAGCTGCAAAATCTCTCTATTCTTTAACGAGCCAAAAAGAACACATGTCCCACCTCTGTTCATCAATTTGCACTGGCTACCAACAGTTGCTCGCATAAAATTTAAGACATTGATGTTTGCCTACAAAACCACCACTGGCTTTGCACTCCTTTACCTAAATTCACTAATTCAGACTTATGTGCCTCTAGAAGCTTGTGTTCTGCAAGTGAACGGCACATAATTGTGCCATCCCAAAGAGGCACAAAATCACTTTCACTGACTTTTTCATTAACTGCCCCCTCCTGGTGGAATGACCTGCCCAACTCAATCTGAGCAGCGGAGTCCTTGGCCATCTTCAAGAAAAGGCTAAAAACATATCCCTTCCATCTTCATTTGACCCTCTAAATGTAGCACTTGCTGTTCTAATTCTATCTGGTGTTTGAGTGTCAGCTTTCAGAAAGTGTGTGACAAGTAAAGATTTTGTGTCTAAGCAGTTGAAAAAAACTGTAATGTTCACACATGGATAAATATGTGCTATTTGAGTTCATATTGTGATTCTTGAGGTAATTATATAGTGTGTTTGTGTTTTCTGAATGAGAAAATGGCTAAACCTTTGGAAAATGAGGCCATTTTTTCTTTAAACACTGAGCAAATGGGAAAGTGTGTGAAAACAGGTGAAATGTGTTTAATGTTTTGCCAAACGTGTCTTTGTTGCGATTGGGCCAAAATTAATAATTTATACCCCCGGTTTTACAGACAAGGCTTAAGCCTAGTTCTAGACTAAAATGTAAGTCTGAGCTGTTTCAAATGAAAGAAACCTGCACTGACTGATCTTAAAATAAATCAGTGACTTTGTTTTGTCTCAAGATGCACACCAGTAATGTTTTTTTCTAAGGCACGCTATAAAAAGTACTTAAATGTCCTAATTGAACTATGGCCTAAACCTGGCTTAGGCTAAACCCTGTCTGTGAAACCGGGCCATAGTGTCTTAGCAATTGAAAAAAACTGTAAGCAGCGTCTGTTGGAGACGTTCAACTTTCCCTCACTGGTGGAGACAAGAGCAGCCTGATGGATGTATCCTGATCACTGAAAGCTGCTCCACCAACAACAGAAGCTTCGCTTCTCAAATTCATGTGGACAACAGTGAAGAGCTACCTCCTGAGGAGCCCAGAAGAAAGAAGCCATCACAGTGTCCCATGGAGCCCAAAGTATATAAATACTGTATATCTTGTAATGTGTATAGTTACAGAGTATATTTCAAATGTAGAGTAAGTTTTAGTTTAGTAGTTTAGTAGTGTATTTAGCTCATTGCTGTTTGGAGGTTTTTGGTGATTGGTGATGTACTGATATGCGGTTCCTGGGCTGTTCTGGTTTTTAGTGCTTTGCTATTTGGTTGTCAGGATGTTTTGAGTGGTTTGCTATGCGTTAACATGGTCTTGCCAAGATTTTCTGCGCAGCTGCTGGTCTCCTCTGTGCATTTTTCACACATTGTTTTTTATGCGTTATTTATGGTTGTTGGTTAGAAGTGATTGTTTGATTTGCGGGTTTTAAACAGTTGGCTTTGGGTAGGTTAGGGTCCCTCACACGCTTTGCAGCTTGACGTGCTGTTAGGGTTTGTGTGCATCAGTGATGTTAAGAGCTACACCATTGGTACTTCACAACTACTGGTAGGGTCGCCCATAGTCTACAGGTCTCAGCTGAGATGCCAGACGAAGACAAATCACCTGATTCTGGACAGACTGGCCTGATGTTCCTGGCAGAAGATCACAGTCTTGTGTATGGGTAAGTTGAACAGACATACATTATATATAACAAAATGATGATTATGAAATCAATAAAGTTTTGGATTTAATTAATTAAAATATTTAGTGACAGTTAATTGCTTTGTTTAGAGTTAATCCCCATTAATCACAGATTTTGAAAGTGCTGAAATGTATATGCTTCTGTTCCTGTCAAAATGGATTTAGCTCATTTTAAAGGAAAGAAAAACAAAATAGGAAAATATTTTATTAAAATTTTGCAAACAAAGCCTTACTAAATGTAAAATAAAAAGTCAATGTACAGAAAAAATAAAACTATGGAACACTGAAAAAACTAAAACTGTATTTGTATATGTGTATAAATTTATAAAGGTTTACATGAATTTAAAAGTCTGTTTATATACACACACTTTTAAATTTATGTACAACTTTACATATTTATACATTTATATAATTATACATTTGTTTTACTATATATGGCAATAAAGCCACTTTAATCTTATATACATATAAATTATTTTAATATTTTAATATGTAATTTTATATTAATTATTGTCTTGCGAAAGTATTCATACCCCTTAATTTTTTTTCACATTTTGTTATGTTGCTGCCTTATGTTGCTATGTTATGTTGCTGCAAACAACACATCCGGATGGAGTTTTTATTATTGCTGGTGATTTCAATCATGCCAATCTGAGAACAACTCTCCCCAAATTTTATCAAAACGTTGCTTGCCCTACAAGAGGAGACAATACTCTTGATCATGTTTGTGCAAACATCCCTGATGCTTACAAAGCAACTCCCCTCCCCCACGTTGGACAATCTGATCACCTCTCCCTGTTCCTGCTACCCAAATACACCCCCATCATCAAACGTGTGAAACCCACCGTGAGGACTGTTAAAGTTTGGCTGGAAGAAGCAGACTCTTCACTACAGCAGGAGTTCCTGAACACAGACTGGAATTTGTTTGCTTCTCGGGCCACACTGGACTCCCACACAGATGTTAACACCTACACCAGCTCCGTTCTTCATCATATCAACAGATTTGTTGACAAGGTAACCACCCATAAAGTAATTAAATTGTACCCCAATCAGAAACCCTGGATGAACAAGGAAGTCCGGCTCCTGCTGAAGGCACGTGACGCCGCTTTCAAATCTGGCGACCGTGAAGTTGACAGCTTATCCAGGTCCAATCTGAAGAGGGGAATTCAATCAGCTAAATACAATTAGAAACTGCGCATTGAGGACAGATTTAAAAACATTGACCCTTGGTGCATGTGGACAGGCATCCATGCCCTCACAGACTATAAACCAGCAAACAGTACACCCCCAAACACCAGTGCCGTCCTCCCTGACAAACTGAACTACTTTTATGCTCGCTTTGATCGTGGAAACACAGAACCACCCATCAAAGCTGAGCTCACACCTGACGACCTGCCGCTCAGACTTTCCAACAGTGACGTGTGCGCCACCTTGTATAAGGTGAACTCACACAAAGCTGCCGGCCCTGATGGCATCCCTGGCCGAGTGCTTAGGGCCTGTGCAGAACAGCTGGATGAGGTCTTCATCAACATTTTCAAACTCTCTTTGGCCCAAGCCATTGTTCCCAACTGCTTCAAAACAGCCGCCATTGTACCTGTACCAAAACATGCTGGTGCAGTGGCCCTCAATGACTTCCGACCAGTTGCTCTTACTCCCATTATTTCAAAGTGTTTTGAGAGGCTGGTTATTTCCCACCTGAAAACATGCTTGCCCCCAACACTGGACCCATACCAGTTCGCCTACAAATCCAACAGGTCGACTGAGAATGCCATCGCCTCAGCTCTCCACTCTGCCCTGATGCACCTGGACAGAACCAACACATATGTCAGGATGCTATTCATTGATTTCAGTTCTGCCTTCAATACAGTGATCCCATCCGCACTGATCTCCAAGCTCATTGATCTTGGCATCAGCCCCTCCCTCTGTAACTGGACCCTGGACCTTCTCACCAATAGACCACAGTCTGTTAGGATCAGTACCCACACCTCCTCCGTCCTCACTCTAAACACTGGGGTACCACAGGGCTGTGTGCTGAGCCCAATCCTCTACTCCCTTTTCACCCACGACTGCATATCTGTACATGGCTCTAACTCCATAATCAAGTTTGCAGATGACACCACGGTGGTAGGCCTGATCAGCGGCAATGATGAGGCAGCCTACAGGGATGAGGTCCAGCATCTAGCAACGTGGTGTGCCAACAACAACCTTGCACTCAACACCCAGAAGACCAAAGAGCTGATTGTAGACCACCGGCGGACTAAGAAGGACCACACACACACTCCCATCTACATTGATGGGACCGAAGTGTAGCGCGTGGCGAGATTCAAGTTCCTTGGTGTCCATCTTTCTGAGGATCTCTCCTGGACCCTCAATACCTCCATACTGATCAAAAAGGCACGACAGCGCCTTTACTTCCTTAGGAAACTAAGGGAAGCTCACCTGTCACCCCACATCCTGCTGACCTTTTACCGTTGCACTATTGAGAGCATTCTCACAAAGTGCATCACAGTGTGGTATGGCAACTGCACTGTTTCGGACCAGAAAGCCCTCCAGTGGGTGGTGAAAACTGCCCAATACACCACTGGTGTCGTGCTACCCTCCATCAAAGAGATTTACCACAAACGCTGCCTAAGGAGAGTGAGAAGTATCATCAAAGACTCCTCTCACCCCAGTCACAGACTGTTCACTCCTCTCCCATCTGGGAGACGTTATAGGAGTCTTCGCTGTCGCACCAGCAGACTCAGGAACAGTTTCTTTCCCTCAGCTGTCAGCCTACTGAACTGCAATCTCAGGCGCTGAACACTACATCCAAGATGGACCACCTAATGAAAAAAAAAAAAAAAAACTGCACTGTTCAATAACCTGTCTGCACTCCTCACTCACAATGTTCGTATTGTTTCCTCTGTTATTTTGCACATTTCTGATATTTTGCACATTACCTTGCACATTTCTACCTCCGGATGCCGTTAACGTCATTGGCCATATATAAACATATGATACTTACATACCTCACTTTATAATGCACCTTCTGTTTATACTTCCTTGCAACCTAAATTGTATGTACAGTCATTTGCACTGAGCTAGTCTCTCCACCTCCACCTCATAACTTGCACTATATGTCATAAAACTTAATGTATATACACATTTTTTATATTTATTTATATACTTTGTTATTTGCACTTCTGGTTAGATGCTAACTGCATTTCATTGGCTCTGTACTTGTACTCTGCACAGTGACAATAAAGTTGAATCTAATCTAATCTAATCTAATCTAATCTAATCTAATCTAATCTAATTTTATGTTAAACTGCTTTAAAATACTTTTTTCCCCCACATCAATCTACACTCCATACACCATATTGACAAAGCAAAAACAGAATTGTCACAACTTCATAGATTTATTAAAAATAAAAAACTCAAATAAGTATATTGCATAAGTATTCATACCCTTAACTAAATATTTAGCTGAAGTACCTTTACAGCCTCAAGTCTTTTTTGTTTGCTGAGACAAGCTTTGCTCATCAACATTTGGCAATTATCTGCCATTTGTCTCCTCACCTCTTCACCTCTCAAGCTCTTTCAGGTTGGATGGGGCAGACACACATTTTCAGGTTTCAGATAAGACCCTTATTCATCGTCTGGTATCGTTTAAAGCCCTTTGAAGCTGCACTGAAACTGTCATTTGGACCTTGAACCGTTTGGGTCCCAATGAAGTCCATTATATTGAGAAATGTTTTCATCAAAAACCTTAATTTATTTTCGACTGAAGAAAGAAAGACATGGACATCTTGGATGACATGGGGGTGAGTAAATTATCAGCAAAAGTTTTTTTAAAAGTGAACTAATCCTTTAAGGGTAACAGAGACTACATGCTTCTGTGACCCTTCAGTGAAGCTGATTTTTTTTTTCATTTTATTAAGATGTGTGCCTTACCAAATCATACCCATTCAATTGAATTTTCCACAGGTTACCTTCACTCAAAGTCTAGTAACTCCTACAAGCAATAAGAAAGCTCCTGAGCTAAATTCCAACTGTCCCAGATAAGTTTAAGTTTTTTTATTTGTAATAAATTTGCAAAGATGTTAAAAAAACTTTTATTTTTTACTTTACCATTATAGTGTATGGAGTTTAGATTGATGTGGAAAAAAGTAAATTTAAAGCAGTTTAACATAAGGCAGCAACATAAAACGTGAAAAACATGAAGGGGTATGAATACTTTCGCAAGGTACTGTACATAAACTAAATATACAACATTTGAAATGTTTCAATAATGGTTTTAATAATTAAAATCATAAATGTTTGTTAAAAAGTAGGTAGCTGTCAGTCTTGAGCAGTCCATAATGACATAATATAATTTCTCCAATTTTTGAGTATAATATTTAAATCCATTTTATATTATTAAAGTCTCCATTAAACTTCACAAGCTCCACTAAACCAGCGAATGTGCACTTGGTTCCAGAAGTATTTTAGGGGAAAACATGACAATTCTGTCATTAATTACTCACCCTCATGTCGTTCCAAACCCATAAGACCTTCATTCATCTTTGGAACACCTGTAAAAAATCTATACCTATAAACCTATAACATCTGAGAGCTCTCTGACCCTCTGTAGACAGCAATGCAACTGCAATGTTCCCAGGTCCAGAAACATAACAAGGACATCGGTAAAATTGTCCCTGTGACAGTCCATGTTTGGTTCAACCGTAATTTTACAAAGCTACAAGAATACATTTTGTGGGCAAAAAAACAGTAATAGCATAATTTATTCAACAATTCATTTCCCCGAGTTACCATCTTCCACCATTTTGGAGAGTACCCCAGAACGTAATCAACGTTGTTTACATTTAGCATGCGAGCCCTTTCTACTGAACGTAAACAACACCTAACCACCTAGACCCTAACCACTTCCTCCAGAATAACGAACAATCTCCTTTGTCTTTGCCACATTTATCTGCAGATGACATGATTCAGAACCGTATACTTAAAGTGTGCAGTATAAGTTGTGAAAAGAAAGGAAGTTAGCACAGTTCCCTAGAAGGCCCGATGTCACTTATCAGACTTATATGTAGCCTATACTTATTTAAATAAATTCCTAAAGTATTTTTTCCATAGGGGATTTTTAAAAGTCTTCCATAAAATCATCTAACTGGAAGCTTCACACACACAAATCACTTCTATTATTGCTGTCTGTTATGTTTATTTGGATAACAGTAAGATCAGCACAGATTATATTGATACAGGTTTGATGATGCAATTTCCCTTGATGTGTCAGTATTTGTATCTGTACAAAATATTGTTTCTGTCAAAAGATAGACATTCAGATCATACAGCTTGTGTATGTGCTCCCTTTCCGTTTCTTTAATAATTTAAAATGAGGGTTCGCATTCACAGATAAGATCTGGTATCTGATGACGTGTTAGACTTGAAAGTGCAGCGTTTAACACACCCAGTTGATTCACTGGGCTCTGCTCAGAAGTCAGGCCTGTCCTTCTTCAGTTTGGAGTAGTCCATGTTGACAGTGAAGAGCTGTGGGAAATAGGCTATGGCTTAAATTATATTATTACATATTATTGCACTAAAAAAAATTTACCAAATGGGACTTTTTGTAAGGTTATTATAGGACACAAGAATGGCCAAAAAGTCTACATGAATGTTGTTTTCACCTTGTACTGGTCATTTGGCCCCAGTTTATTCCAAGGCTCTGGGTTGTTCTTGCGATCCCATCTGTGCACAGATTTCAGTCAGTCATACTCTGAATTATATGGGAATCTAAAGATTTTTGCCTGCTGTTAATGTCATGAAAAGGGTACTCACGAGCAGTCAGGGTTTTTTAGCGCAAGGCGGCCCAGGTAAAGCATAGACATGGTCGCTCCACCACCGATGAAGATGAAGAGAGGAATCAACTTCAAAGAGAGACAGAATTATAAATAAATGGCTAAACAATGACAAAAAAGCTGAACAACCAATAACCTCCCTGTTATGCAGTACATAAAATAAAAGACTTAAATATAATTTATGGGTCAAATCTGTTATCATCATATTTGTTAATTCAGTTAAATAGTATTCAAAAAAATAATATAATCATGTCTACAAATATCAGCATTTAATTCTCTTCAAAAAAAAAGAAGCTTTTAATATCAAATTAAACTGTAAAAGACTGTCAAAAGTTTCATGATTTAGCTTTAGATATAGGCCTACATACATACACACATACATTAATGTTTTTTTTTGTTTGTTTGTTTTTTTAAAACAGTTTTTCCATGCACCTGTCAAGTTTGAGATTTTGGGCTTTTTGGTTTTTCATAAAGTGTTTTTTTTTTTCAGACTAGTGGAAAGAAAACATCCAAAAGACACTGTTAAGTGTTTCTTTTATAGCACTTTATCTATTTGTGTCAATAGATTTCAATTACAATACATATTTTTAAAGGCAATTTTCTCAAAATGAGTTTTCTCTCCTACACTGAGCCATAAATCTCTACTTCAGTAGCACTTACACAACACCAAACTTTACATCTTTATTCCTGTGTATCCTGAAGGTTAAAGAGGGATTCATATATAATTTGCTTGATTATATACTACATTTTAATCCCCCAAAATTATGAAAATGTAGAGTTTTCTGTCCGTTCTAAATAAAAATAAAATTCATTCTGTAAAAACGTTTGACACTAATACGTCAAAAAAGTTAAACAAGAATTTTGAAACTGACATCATCCAGTGTTTATATTGTTGTACTAAAATTTATGCAAATTAGCGCATATTTCACTAATTAATTACTTATTTGTATATCTAAACCAAACATTTTAAACTTGCAATACAAAAAATGTTTGCAATTATCAATGTAAGCAAGGCGATAACAATTAATTGCTTTAAACCTGCACTTTATCAAACCGGAAAAGGTATGTTTCCTTTAAAGCTGTCTATGTAGGCAGTTCACTAGGTTTTGAGATGATAACACTTTACGGTAAGGGTACACAAATTACCATGAATTCATGCATAAATTCATGCATTAATTATGCGTTACTTCCTGCATTAATATCTCATGAATTATCAGGAACTAACAAGAATTCAAAGTATTTCTATCATGACTTCATGGATGAACAACACATTAAGACATTAACTAAGATGGGTACATCACCAATTTATGATTTATTACGCATGATCATGATGTTTTCTTTGTTCACAAAAAAAAAAAAAGGCCTTTACTATCCACTGTGGATAAATCTATACTTTTGGTACATGAATCATCATGAATTCATGCTGAATGAGTGGATGCAGATCTACCATACCCTTCACAATAATATTATTTCATTATTTATTGTGTGTTTATTAATCAAGTTATTGATCAGTATTTAACCTCCTAGATTATTTGATGATTGACTTGGTTCCATACTGAAGTCTATTCTGTTCATAGGGTCACAGTGCCATGATTATGTCAGGGTGACCTCCCATCTACATGAGCAACAGTGATTGGGACAACTGTGACATTTATGTTTTCTGCTGTTTTATGATATTGTTTAATTGCTTACTGAGCAATTTAACTGGTATTTGCATAATATATATTAAATAATGCTGCGTTATTCTGTATTTTTACACTCTAAAAAGAGACAAGCATAGTGTGTGTGTGTAATGAACCATGCTGAATGCTGATAAGACTCTTGCCAGAGCTTGGCCACCTTGAACAGAAGATATGTGTTGTCTGTGTATGTGTGTGTCGGCATCTTTTCCTGAGTAAGTGGAGAAGTTTGTCATCGGATGCTTTTTGTTCGCATCTCTGACTCCTGGTCTTCATTCAACACCTGGTCCTCGGGTTTTAACTGTCAATTCCCTTACAATGCATAGAAACATAGCATTATTTTGTGCATGTAAAACTACTTACCTCATGCATGCATACAGGCTAGAACAGTATGTCAATTAATGTGAGAACTAGTGTTTTTAATTAATTATGAGTTTTCAAGCATGTTCACGTCATCCTCATATAGCCTGCAGTAAATGGACAGACCCCAACATTGGCCAATTACAGCACAGTTTGTAAATTCTGTTGACATCCAAATACAGTACTCATCATTAACTAAGCATTAGCTTCTCATGAATTCATCGTGTGTGGCCCCTCAACTAAAGTGGTGACTTGGTCCTTTTAAATATGGTTAAACGGTGTGTTATTAATGATGGCATAACTGTGAAATGATATGAATATGAATATGAACATGAAAGTTTAAGCTTTTGCACACAATGCACTGTGGACACAAAAAGACTTTGATCTCAACTTTCTGCTTTATTCTTGAACAGCAACCCAGTTCTTAACAGTTAAATCAACAGAAATGCACTGTAAAAAATAAAAAAGTTGAGTTAACTTAAAAAATTAAGGTAATTTGCTTCAAAGCAATTTTGAGTTTACTCAACTTCCGTAGTTAAAGTTATGCCAAATCATTGTAGAAAGTTGATTGAAACTGCTAGTTTAAGTTAGGTATACCTTCTTCAGTAAACACATCTAACTAGTCATCATGAGTTTGTTTAACACTTTAACCTTCAACCCCATTTGTGGCCTCGCAGGTGAAAATAACCTACCTGAATTAAAATGGTAACAGTTTGTGACAAAGTGTGCTTACACAAACAAATTAGGTATCTTTGGAAAGAAGAGACTCTGGGCTTTACTATCTATCATCCAGAGTTGATAATGCTCAAAAAGATAAAAAGTTATAGACACTGACGTGCCTTGAAAAATATTTTTCCACACTGAATGTTTTTTTATTTCATATACAAATACATGAAATAAGTCCTGGAGCAATCCAGAAAAGTAATGGATCGAAAGCCATGTGTCTCATCAGTTCATATTTCAAATTTGAAGAAGATACCATGAAAAATGAGATTCCTGCAATATTTTTTCTGAAACTATTTATAGTCCCCCCACCCCCCTGTTTGAGGAAAAATAACCACCAAATGGATTGCAGAATTATACAAGCTATTTTAGTCATTATACATGTTCCTGCATAGTTTTTCAATTATAAAATAATAGACAGATTTATTTGAGCACTAAAAAATACAAAAATAATTATTTGAGTAATAAAAAAGGAAAAAAAATAGAAAAAAATGCTTTGTATATAGTATGTATACTGAAGTATTCTTCGTTATTCGTTATTACAATGATAAATATCACTGCCAGACGTGAAGTGATATTGCCAGACATGGTCATAGAGTCAGTAAACACACGCTGATGTGCTTCCATTCAGATTATAATCAAACAGATGGGCCATATAATCAATAATAGCTGATCAATGAATCACAATGATAGCCGTCATAGAGTCGCTAATAAACACGCTGATGTGCGTCCATACAGATTATAATCATGCAGACACGGCCACATTCCCCACACAATACACACACACACATATAAAAAATGTAGAAGAAAAAAAAAACAGTTTTTTATGGATAAAGCAGATCGCTAAGTTACGCCCCGCTCAGATGACAGAAGCGTCATAGCCCGCGTCAGAGCTGGCAGGAGGGAGCGCCAAATTCAAATAATCTATATTCCGCTTTTCTGAGACTTTTTTTTCCGTAGACGGTCTCATTATGTTTGTAAGACCGTATTCTACAAAATCGTTTTGTTTTTTTACCACCAAGACGCTGTTTTTGAGCGTAATTTATTCCATAACGGACGCGAACAATAACTCTCTGAAGAAATGAAACGTAAACAAAGGAATATTCATCCTTATTACAACGTTATTGTTTCGCTGGACTAAAAGTGCTCGCTGGGATGTTTTTCTGTGGACCCTTACCTCTCTAACTAAACTGGGATTTCAGCAGTGGACGCGTTTGTGGCTCGTTATTACAATGATAAAGGTACGTACGGCTTTTTTACTCTGCGTGTTTGGATGTGTACTGCTTACACAAATGTAGCAAATTTGTGCCACTCATTCCTTATAAGCTTTCCATCGAAAAACAGCGATCTGTCGTCGATGCTTGAGGCTTAGACCCTCAGAATGATATAGAGTTTGACAAGATTAACTTTGTCCCGTTTCATTTATTCTATTAGAAAACAATGACACATGCAAACAAAGAGCGTTCAGTGCGAGGTCGCTCTGGTGCAGGCTAACAGGTTAAAGTTAAAAAGAAACGAGTAGGGAGAACTACATACCTGAAGCTCAGTAAACTCAAAAAAGCTTTGCAGCAAATTACCTTAATTTTTTTAAGTTGGTTCAACTTAATTTTCTTCTTTTAGTTTACAGCTGTAAATCTTGCATTCAAACTTCTTCCACAGATTCCTGTATGGCCTTCATTTTAAAAATCAAACACAGATTGCAAACCATACTGTAAACACAATAAAAGACAAATTTTTACAGAAAAATATTTGCCAATTCTGCCAAGTGACACATTTTCTGTCAGCATGCAATGCAAAAATTGGACTCAGATATAGTTCTACGCCACTCATAATAATAATTCAAAAAATATATATAAAATAAAATGAAAGGCAAAAAGAGAGGCGAAAATCTTAATTCTTTAAATGTTGTAATGCCTTTAAAGTGCTGGAGCAACAAAATTGTTCTCAAAGTGCCAGAATAACAATCTTAAAATGCTGCAGCAATAAACAAGACTTCAGAGTTTCAACATGCACTACGGCAATCAAGTATTACAACTGTTAAAAGGAAACTTGAAAGTCATAAAACCTTACACTAAAACTCAAAACTGTCTTTGGCATATGTTGTACTGTTATACAGCTACTGAACAAACAGGAACAAATCAGTACTTGCACCTTTGATTAGCCATGTGAACTGCAGCTACTTAAACTTTAACTATTTGTTTTTGAAGGACTGGACTCTTGCAGAGTACTGGGGGTCAAGGCCAATAAACACTTTCTGAATTGTTTCAAAGGTGTATTTTAGTTCTTTAGGATAGCTCATTTTGAGGGCATAAATCAAGCCAAATAGGAGAGCAACAGCTGTTGGGAGGTCTTGCACATTATCCAGCACAACTTGCTCCTCTAGAACTACAGACAGGCACCTTATATTTGGGTTTGAATGGATGGTGGCAACGTCATCTTCAACGACAGTTAAGACCCCCATCTTCATCCCTTTTGCGCAAGTGTCTTCTGGGTCTGTGTCCTGCAGTAAAAAGCAGCATAAAGACAGAATCAAAACCCATTTTTTAATTGATTGAATTCTGCTGGACCACAAAGAGCTTTTTATATTGTTTGAGATAGGTCACCCAAAAAAATCACACATGCCGTAATTTTCCATTGTGTTTGCTTGGATATAACACTTTAATTTGTGCTGTCAGACACATCACACAGAAGGATGCGACTAGGCTTATTCAATAAATACATTTTTGCCAACACTTTGTCTCCTCTATTCTACTCTTTCCCCTGCCGTTTGGCTTATAGAACAGTTAGCAGATTAGTTTCGGACACCAGACAAAAGCATATGCTGATAACAGACTGATAACACACACTTACCAGGCAAGACTTCAGGAAGTTTCCAGACTTTTCTCTCATAAACAAAAGGTAGACCTTTGAGAGCTGTAGCTTTCCTTTGAGCAAGCACATCAGAAGCCTGAAAGACACAGAAAAAGTTCTATGCATGTTATATTCAACCAAAAGCTTAGGGCTTACCTTTAACGGGCCACTATTATCCTCATTCACAGGTTACAAATTTTACAATATGTTTACATGATTTGACACCAAGTAATTACTTAAGTTGCTAAATAATTACTTGATCAAGTTGGTCTAGGAGGGTCTTCATTTCATCTCCATAAGCTCCAACACGTGATCGGTACAACATGATCATCTTTGATGCAAAGACGACAAAAAGCACTCTTCAGGTTGGATTGTGCAATTCTGTAAAACTCGGCACAGACCTTAAAACACACACACACACACACACACACACACACACACACAGTGAACAGTAAGAATTAAGACTACACAAGTTAATTATTCTTTAAATAAATAAATAAATAAATAATCTCAAATACATAAACTCACCTGATCTTCCAAAAACAATGCTGGCCATTGTTTTAAGAAATCAGCCACAAGAGGTTCTTCATCAACTATCTCCTTCCTACTCAGAGAGAATGTCAGTTCCATTTTGGAGTCAACAATTGTCATGTTGAAATGTTTCTTCCTTTCCTCCTGTAGTGTATCTTTTTCCTTCTGTAAGGAACGATCTGTCTGCCCTACTGGGTTGTCTGGGAGAAAGTTTATCTCGCATCTCTTTGCTTTCTTTAAACATCTAGAGTCATTGTTCACTCTTTTTTGGTTCACAGCGACTTCAGAGCAACCTGCCGTTCATAGTTTCTGACGGTGGTTCCCAACCTTATATTTGATGCTCATAGTCCAGCTGTGATAACCTGTTCCTGAGCCTGGGTCCTTCAGACATAGATACTTTAACATCAGTGCAGCAGACACAGACTCCAGCTCTTGTTTGTTTGGTTAAGCTTTGAATGAAAAAATTGCTTGAGCTATGCTATCCAGGATGTCCATTTTCATTTCTCTTGGTACTGTGAGCAGTGTTCCATCTTCTTTAAAATTCCCTTTCTCAAGCCGCAACTCAACATCATAAGAGAACTTGGGAATCAGGAGAGTGAGAATTTTCACGCTGTCTCACAGACACAAAGGGGAAACTCTGGTTTGAGCTATCAGATGGGGAGGACACACTGGCAGTGTCTAAAGAAGAAATGGAGGTCTCTGGTTCTGATTCTTCAGGTACTTTCTGGAGTATCTTCAGCACTGCTCTTTCTGGTGGAAGCTCTGTTATATTGATCAAGTTACAGATTTCATTTCCAATCCCAGGATCCTCAAACTGAATCAGAAAATCATCCTTGATTTCAAGCCTTTCTTGAAGAATTGTTTTCAAGTGTTCAACCGAAGTGAGATTTTCCAAAATATCCAGCCTCCTAATATTATCAGGGGCCAACACAACACGGAGCCGCATATTCTGTAAAACAAAATTCTGATTAAAAATAAATCAAGTACATTAAGTATATGGGAAAGCTTAATATGTGGTAACATGTAAAATGACTTAAAGGGGGTAGTTCAAAAATGAAAACTTTCATAATTTTCTAAGCCTTGCCAAGTCACGTCATTCCAAATCTGTTACTTTCTAATGCAGAAGAAACAAAATAAGATTTTTTTAGAATGAATATCACTGTCTGTCTTTTCAACACAACAGCAGTGTATACTGACTTGCTTAAAGGCTTAAAGGTTCCAAAGACATGTCATGGAAGGGATAGTTCACCAAAAATGAAAATTCTGTCATTATTTACTCACCCTCATGTCGTTCCAAACCCGTAAGACCTTTGGAACACAAATTAAGATTTTTTTTTTTATTAAATCCGAGAGCTCTCCGACCCTGCATAGACAGCAAGCGTCCTACCACGTTCAATGTCCAGAAAGGTACCAAGAACATTGACTAAATAGTCCATGTGACATCAGTGGCTCAACTGTAATTTTATGAAGCTACGAGAATACTTTGTATGCAAAAAATCTAAAATACCTTTATTCAAGATTTCTTCTCCTCCGCGTCACCCTTACTGCCATTTTGGAGAGTACCAACAAAAAGTATTGTGTTTTAAAGACGAACAAAGGTCTTAGTGACATCGGTAACATTTGACTGTGGATTCTGCATTGGATCTCCCGGCTCTTCCGACCCTGTCTTTCCAAATGATCAGTTCGCAATGTAACAGAAGAGCTAAAATCTTCAAAACCTTGAGATTTATGCTTCCGAGATACGTGGCTACTAAAAGTTGAAAGGACATTGGTTGTCAGCTCACAATCTTTAAAAGGACAATTGACTGTGTCATGCCTCCTCAAATTATTTCCGATATGGTTTAAAAACTGGGATGGCTGACAAACATCTTTGAAATCACATAACTCACATGAAAAATAAAAGTGGTCAGTAACTTCAACAGTGTGTTTGTGCGATCTTGTCAAGTGTTTTTAACGCACCTACAGTTTTAAAAGTGCAGACGCAGTCAGTATACAAACAAGGATGCTGCCAGGATCGCCCTTGATAGTGCCGAAGCCTGTAGTGTTTCAAGAGGACCTCTCTGCTACTGTGGGGAAATTTGCAAAGCTTACACTGCATTCCAAACCTATGACAATAAAAATAAAAACAGTTTGACATGTGCAGTGTTACATTCCAACTAAATTGACATTAATTGTTTAAAACACAACAAATATTACATACAAAAAAAGGAGAATATTAGATTAATCACATTCAATGCAAAATAATAATGGCAAATTACATTTAACTAAATGGTGCTAAGAAGAGCTATGCTTTAAAAAAAAAAAAATATATATATATATATATATATATAAAAAAAAAACCCTAAGCTCCGGAAATACTAGACATTTGCTGATAATTCAACATTATATATTTTTTTGGTGTTTTAGACTGGATGTAATGTAAAGCACGTTATGTTGTACATCTAAGATCAGAAACAACCACACGGTTAACAAGGTTAAGAATAACTTAAATGTAAAATGCTGTTTTCCCCCTCTATTTAACACTACTAACCTACAACAGTGACGACTTTCCTTGCTTGTGTAACGTTATTCACTCAGGAAGATTAATCTGAGCGTGGCTGGATGAACAATAATCATGTTTTTTGCATTAATTTTAGCCAAAACTGATTTGCAGAAATCAAAACGCGGTGAAATGGAACTGACAGCTGGCAGAGGATTCTGTTTGGTCTTCCTCTAACGCAAATCAAGCAAAGATGTATATATATATATATATATATATATATATATATATATATATATATATATATATATATATATATATATAAAATTCTCTATTCAGCATGTGTAATTCGCATTAGGCGTATGACTGTGTTCAGTACGGTTATGGCCTTCAAATGAAGATCGCTAAATAGCTGTCTGAGCTTGTTGGAAAATATAATTACATTCCTTAGAATAGTCTTTCCAAAACACAACGTTACATTTTACGTTAAGCATTTGTGTAATTTATCCAAGTTATTTTCGATAAGAAAGCTTACCTGAAGCAGAGCACATCCAGCCTCTTCTAAAATGCAGTTGATGAGGGGAAACCCCGCGGAAACGGACTGCGCATGCGCAATGACCGGAAGTAAACGCTCCAATGAAGAAATCAAAATCTTACGTTTGCCCAACTTAATTGTTTATTTTCATTAGACAAATAGTAGTAAACATGCAGTTAATTCTTTTTTATAAGTAAACTCAACACTGTGCTCAAAAAGTTGTCCACCTAACTTATAATTTTAAACTGAGTTAACAATTTGCAAGTTGGATTTTTTACAGTGTGCCTGGGAAGAGCTGAGAAGGAATTCAGTATATATACCATGAACTTTTAGTGCCTTTATCTGAAAACACTTAACAAAACCATAAAGCTGTTAAAGGATTTACAAAAATAAAAAAAGATGAAAAAAGATTTCACAAACAGCTTGGTGTTTTATAAAAGGTAAGGAGCCACCTTTTAATGTAGCAAGATACTAATGTGGACTCCTCATGAAATATTTAATGCTGACCTAAAATAAAATAAAATAAACAAATAAATGGCACAAACACATGGCATACAGAACATATACAAACTTGCTTAGTTCTTGTAAATATCCAGTAAGGATCCATCATCTTTTTTCTTTAAGATATCTGAAGCTGTGTACTGTATTTGGATGTCAACAGAATTTACAAACTGTGCTGTAATTGGCCAATGTTGGGGTCTGTCCATTTACTGCAGGCTATATGAGGATGACGTGAACATGCTTGAAAACTCATAATTAATTAAAAACATTAGTTCTCACATTAATTGACATACTGTTCTAGCCTGTATGCATGCATGAGGTAAGTAGTTTTACATGCACAAAATAATGCTATGTTTCTATGCATTGTAAGGGAATTGACAGTTAAAACCCGAGGACCAGGTGTTGAATGAAGACCAGGAGTCAGAGATGCAAACAAAAAGCATCCGATGACAAACTTCTCCACTTACTCAGGAAAAGATGCCGACACACACATACACAGACAACACATATCTTCTGTTCAAGGTGGCCAAGCTCTGGCAAGAGTCTTATCAGCATTCAGCATGGTTCATTACACACACACACTATGCTTGTCTCTTTTTAGAGTGTAAAAATACAGAATAACGCAGCATTATTTAATATATATTATGCAAATACCAGTTAAATTGCTCCGTAAGCAATTAAACAATATCATAAAACAGCAGAAAACATAAATGTCACAGTTGTCCCAATCACTGTTGCTCATGTAGATGGGAGGTCACCCTGACATAATCATGGCACTGTGACCCTATGAACAGAATAGACTTCAGTATGGAACCAAGTCAATCATCAAATAATCTAGGAGGTTAAATACTGATCAATAACTTGATTAATAAACACACAATAAATAATTAAATAATATTATTGTGAAGGGTATGGTAGATCTGCATCCACTCATTCAGCATGAATTCATGATGAATCATGTACCAAAAATATAGATTTATCCACAGTGGATAGTAAAGGCCTTTTTTTTTTTTTTTGTGAACAAAGAAAACATCATGATAATATAATAATAAATCATAAATTGGTGATGTACCCATCTTAGTTAATGTCTTAATGTGTTGTTCATCCATGAAGTCATGATAGAAATACTTTGAATTCTTGTTAGTTCCTGATAATTCATGAGATATTAATGCACGAAGTAACGCATAATTAATGCATGAATTTATGCATGAATTCATGGTCATTTGTGTACCCTTACCGTAAAGTGTTACAGAGACATCGCCATGCTTCTCTGAGGGAATTAACAGCGGTTTTTATGTTGATTCCGATCATATACAAGCGGAAAGCTAATTTCTTTGATATTTAGAGGATGCAAATCACTACTGCAGCTGCGTATTAGATAATGTACAAAATATGCATGATGAAATTTGTCCGATTAACCACGGCTTTTTCAAAATACATAAATGTCATACCTATGAATATGTTCTATACTATTTTAGACTTAAGTCTTGTAAATCTCGATAGAAAGCTGTTAAGGAAAATGACTTAAAAGCGGCACAAATGATTTCACCTCAATGTCCTTGACAGCTGCTGAACAGACACTGTTGTTATATATAGTATATATGGGGAAATCACCTGTGCATAGACTGAAAACCATTTGATCAATGCCAACATCCTCACCATATCACAGAATGACCAAAATATCTCATTGTGAATGAAATAACATGAAATCCATGTTTACTCCCCACTGCAGCCATTCTGTTTGCCTTTTCAATCAAACATATTTGTATTAAATATATACCCCTCAAGCAGCGGATGAGGGTGCATTTACGACACAGTCAACGCCTGAAACGATTCTGAGGCATAATTTGAGAATGAATGAATCATCATTATTAACAGACAGAAGCATCAGCAGTAAGAGAGCTGAAATACTTACAGCCGGGTGGCTTTTCACTTGTTTCAGTAGGGTACTCAGCATGTCAAACTCCTGAAATATATAGAGCAGGATTAAAGAGAGATCTGATGGTGTTCGCACGCTCTGCGGTGTGTTTCTGGAGCGGAGTGTAAAGGGATGCGCTGGGGGAGGACTGTTCCGGCGACAGAGGGCATCCGCGGGTAACATTCCATAAAATTCGTCCTTGTAACATTCCATAAAAGACAGAACAGACATTCAGTCATGCTTAATTCTACTTTATTGGTGTCAAAACATACTACAGCCATGGAATAATTTAAGTGATCTATAGAAAGAAAAGAATAAACAATATGTATAATCAATGTGCATGTAGTTTCCCCAAGTACTTTCCAACAGGAAGGCATGTAGTCCAAACTAACTCATCTGAACAAAGCATTTCAACCAAGGCTTAAAATAACAAACATCATGTGCGCAATGAACGTATTGAATAAAGAAATAAAGTCAGATAATGTCACCATTTACATTCTATAGCTTATCTTTAGCAACAAAAATAATAATAATGTGCAAACAGTACAGACTTGCTAACTAATCTTACATTCATGTACAGATTAATCTATACAAATATAAAAAGATTCATTTGTTCAAGGTATACAATGTAAATATTAATTAGACCAAAAAAAAAAAAACCTCTACTTTTGAAAAAAATGAAAAGGATGAATGTAAATGAAGCATGACTGTGACATTCACCTCAAAGAACATGAATATACAGTACCTACTGAAATGGTCTGTGACTGTAATAATCCACCCACATACTTTCTTCAATAAAATGTTCAATAATCAAAACAAAATATAACTAAAGTACATATTAAAAATTAATACATTTTTAATTTATTTTGAAGTAGGTGGTAAAATGCAGATTTAAAATACAATCATTGCCTTAATAGTACCATTCAATTTGTAATATATATATATATATATATATATATATATATATATATATATATATATATATATATATATATATATAACTGCCCTATTCAACATTCACTGTCTATAATGACAGACTTTTCCTTATAAAACTGCCCAAATTATTAAACCATACACCTATCAAGTCAGCCATTCCAACTGGATATTTTCAGCTCTTTCACTGAGCCACAAAGAAATATTGTATTCTCTTATTACAATTAGCAAAATTCAACATTAAACACCACAGAACTGATTGTTTGTAAAGTCACTTTCTATCTCTCTCACACAGATGCGGATTACACCGTTTTTTAATTTTCTTACTAATTTATCACTGTCCCACCCAGCAGGACCCTGGAGAAACTGAGAGGCTGCAGATCAGGAAGTCCGCTGGAGGTAGGAGGGGCTTCGGGAGATTGACAGGGCAGAAGGCTGAGCCTGTGTGTGTGGTGAAGTTCACTTTGTTGGGGTCAGGGCAGGAGGACTCGTGCACTTGAGCCGAACATGGAATGCTGAATTAGAAGATTGGGAGGGGGGGGGGATTTTTGATTTCTATTAGTGAGTTAACCACTAACTTGAGAATAGTGTTATAAAATGTACATAACCACATAACACTTGCTTACATGTTCTCTTCACACACTCGGATTCTTTCACAACCCTCTGGTGGATGTCTCTGAAAGCAGTAGCTGTTATTAGGCCGTGGTGACGAGGACAGCATCACAATACACGAGTTGACCTCTTCAACTGATGACAGAGCAGTATCACAGTCAGTTCAAATTAAAGATACATAGGAAGGTGACCACATTTATGAATGTATACCAGTTCAGTATTCAAAATATACTGTACTTGAAATCTCACTTGTTATTATCAATTAATTAAAAAGGGGGACAATACATGTTTTTTTTTAATGGTTGTGGGTTTCATATAGATGAATAATTATATTTTGAGGGTGAAGAATCACACTTGGTAAAATAGTTGCAAATAGATAAAAACAGATAAAAAAAGTGTAATAAAATTAAAAACAAAACAGTGCAAAATATCAGAACATACGATAAATAAAAGTGTATATAATTTATTTTATAAACATTTTCTAATTGTATTTAATATGTCTACAAACTGTGAAAATACTGTACATGATAATTACACCTTTTTAACTTTTCCAATGTTGTTTGCGCTTTTTAAAAATGGATTTTACCTTCCCTAATTAGGATTATTATTTTGCAGTTTAAGATAATTTTGAGCACAAAGTATTTTCTTTCTGCAAACTGAATTGTTGCTAGTGTAATGGACCCCATTCATATATCTGAGATTCTCAGTATAGCATTATAAATGTAACATTTTTCGAAAACAAAATCTATTGGTAGATGTACAAATGTTAATAATGGTGGAAATGCCTCACAGTATGCGAAAATGGTCCTTTTCTGTGGGTTTTATTTTTTATTATTCATATCCGGGTGTATTTTCACCTATGTGATATAGTTAAAGGGATAGTTCACCCAAAAATTAACATTTTGTCATCATTTACTCACCCTTAAGTTGTTCAAACACCTGCAAGTTTCTGAGTTTCTTTCTTCTGTTGAACACAAAAGAAGATATTCTGAAGAATGTTGGTAACCGTAAACAGTGGCTAGTAGCCATTGACTTCCATAGTATGAGAAAAAAAAAAAAAAACAAAAACAAAAAAATTAAGTCAGTGGCTTGGTTACCCACATTCTTCAAAATATCTAAGTAAGGCAAGTAGTGTTTGGGTGAACCGTCCCTTTAAGATTACGGTGTTGTGAGAGCGGAATGTTTGGGAACATTTTAAAATTGTACGCAAAACAATTACACATTCTGTTCAAGCCCTGTTATATACATACATACACACATACATACACACATATACGGAAGTTCTAAGCGGCCATGCATTATTATAATTTTTCTGTCTTGTTTTGTCGTTATCACGACTTAATTTCTCGTGATCTCGACATAACGAAAGTTGTTGATCTCAACCTAAAAACCGTTTTCTCACGACGTAATTGTAGCTATCGTGAGAAAATCAGGGTCGCTATATTGTCTTCGACGATAAAGTTGCAGACCCGACAGCCTCCTTCTCAAGTGTCGAACACTTGTGTGTAAAGCCGGGCTCACACTGTGCGATTTTTAATAGTCTTTTGCGATTGTTGCTTGTCACACTGTACGAACATGATCCCCATGTCAGACTGTAGGATCTCAGTTGTCTTAATGTCAGACTGACTGTACGACAGCCAAGACGCGATAAAAACGGACGTACTCAAGAAGACTTGTCCGGAGTTTTACGTCATCAATACGTGACCCGCGTTCTCTCGCTATAATGGTAGCTAGCAAACAACAGCAACGTGCAGCGTTAGTTTTATTAATTACATGCCTTGATGTTAAAAAAAAACAAAAAAGACGACGTGTGGAGCAAGTCATGGCTGGGCAAAAGAGGACTTTATGGACTTCCAGTTCTACAGAGCGAACTTGAGGTAATTTTGTTATTCGAGTTTAAACATCCTGCCCCTTAATAAATAAACTTTAAGTAAACTTTACTTTGTACATATATTGTTTTTACAAATAATGAATGGTTTGAAGTTGTCGCGCTAATTGCGTCATCAAGTTCAGTGCTCCTATTGGTTCTTGGTTTGACGGTCGTCGTAGGAGATGTCACACTGCAGGAAAGTGTCTGAAATCTTCTGACACTGCCAGAATTTAATCGGAGGAAAAAAATTGATCGCAACGGCCATTAATCGGCTGTCGGTAAACATGTCAAACCAGCGATCTAGACAACCGATTTTAGCCTAGGATTATAGGAATCTTTTAGGATTTTCAAAATTTGTCTCAGACGACCAAATCGTGGCCAAAATCGCACAGTGTGAGCCGGGCTTAAGTCGTCAATCACTGACAGACACAGAGCTATTTCAGTTTGAGTGAGTCCCTGATCAAAGTAAAAGCGAATACGATCATCCATGATGCTGCTTCTATAGCATTTCTCACAAAAATTAAGTCGTGATAACGACAAAACAACTTTCGTTATGTCGAGATCACGAGAAAATTAAGTCGTGATAACGACAAAACAAGACAGAAAAAGTATAATAATGCATGGCCGCTTACACACACACACACACAGACAGTAAAACAATATTACAAGAATTTAATCAGTGTAGAATGCAGCCCTCTGTTGGTGAAAATAATCACTACACGATTGCTCTGATAACCAGCAGGGTATGCTGGTCAGGAGCTTTTGCAGGGTATTTAAAGGGCGTTTTGAAAGTGCTGAAAAAACGGTACATTTCCGGGCACAGGGCACCAAACACCAAACTGTTTCCAGAAAACATGGACATCTGGTCACCCTAATATATAGTTAAGTTTTTGACAAAATTAATATGGTGGTGAAGTATAAGCTAGAGTTTCAAAATAAGAGACCTACCAGTTTCGAGATCTAGAGGACGTTGTGGAGAGCAAGATCTGGATGAGGAAGAAGACGAGTTAGAAGATACACAGGAAGACCCAATCTGAAATCCACTCTTGGAGCTCAGGTGAGGAATAGGAGCCCTGTGGCCATCAGGAACCTCATATAGCTTTAAAAAAAAAAAAAAAAACAGTTACAAGAACGTTTCCAGTCATGCAATATGCAACTTTGCATGACACCAGCCTTCGCAATCAGTTATAATGGTCAAAAGTGTTAAACAAAAAAAGGTAGACATACTCTACAGTGGTGAACTGATGAATGATGTGTGAAGACTTTCTCCAGCTCCTGATCTAGTCTCTCTTCACTTTGACGCAGACGTGACGGCAGTCGAGTCAATGACGCAGATGGGATTAATACAGCAGGGGACTGAGGAGAGAAGAAACACAACACATATTGGTATCAGTATTATTACAATGGCTTCTTATTCTCATCAATATTTGCTATCCTCCGATACTCACTGATTTTTTTTTTTTTTACTTTAAAAGGTCCTCCAACCCAATGTTTTTTTTTTTTTTTTTAATTTTTAACAAAAACTGAGTGTATTTAAATATTTAATTCATTAACAATGATTCAATTGTGATGAGAGAAAAAATGCATACTAATAATTTTTTAAATACTAGTGTTTTGCTGAGCCCCCTATAGTGGGCCCCGGCTCCCGGGTTGAGAGCCAACGCTCTAACGCTAAACATAACCATCCAAGAAACATTTTGGTATTTTCACAAATATATCTATACGTGTTCATCATTTTTTGTATGTTTTTTAGTGGTTTTGATTGCAAGGGCATATAGGATTTTAAGTTTCCTATGTTTCCTACCTATAATCAGGACTTGACATTAACACCCGCCAAATGCGGGTGGATTTCAACAGTGGCCGGTAATATGGTCACTCCCACTAGCCACTTTGGCGGGTTGAATTTTATATAGCCTAACAGAGATCAACATTAATGCTTCTATGGGACAAGTGGATTTTTTGAAGGGGCAAGTGAAAGAATTTTACTTGTCCGGCCGGACAACTAATGTGATTAAAACATCTAATTAGGGATGCACCAAAATTTGGGTGAGAATGCTTCTAATTTTATTACATTCAGTGTAAATGGCAATTGATAATGGATATTCAACAATAACAAGGTCAGACCAGTTGAGGCTCAAGCAGCCTGTCTGTATGTGAAATGACATATATTGTTAATATATATTTTAGTACAATATTATGTCGACTGTTGATATTTTTGCTTGATTTGGTTAACAAAAAATAGTTCCAAATATCACAGCAGAATAGTCGCAAATTTCTCAGCAAAACAGCAGTGTTTCGTTACTGAATGCTTTGTGATTTTGAATTACTCATGAGTCAAAGACTCAGTGGTCCATTCATAAAGACAGGCACTTGCTTCATTCTTAATTGAATCAGACGTCTGAATGAATTGTGTACATGCTGCCACCTACTGGCGGTTTACTTTCATATTTAAAAGTAGCTTATCTTTGCATTTTTTTTTTTTCAACATTTCATATTTGTATATTTAAAAATAAAAAATGATTTAAAACACCAAGCTCATAACATTTATGCGGTTATATCTTTGCAGTGTAAATGCATTCATGCAACATTTCTACTTCATTAAACTGCCACTTCCGCTGCTTCTGTTTCTTCTGCAGTGGAAAGATAGGCTTTGTTAATACTGATTTCATTTGATTGGTAACCGCCCTATATTGACTTATTATATTAGATGAAATTATTCATAAAATGTAAGAATTTGATATGAAAGATGACGTATGCATTTAATACAGTTAGGGAAAAACGCCCTTTAAGATAACATGGAAATCAATTTAAATAAATATTAGTATGTAGTAACTTTAGTCATATAAAACGTAATTTCCCAAAAACAAAATTGTAGCCAGTGAAAATGCTGAGTGGCTAGTAAATTTGGAAAAACACTTGCCACAGTGGCTGGTGAGCAAAAAAAAGTTAATGTCAAGCCCTGCCTAATAATGTAAGTGAACCACAAACAAACATTTTAAAAGCATGCAATACATTTAAAATGAGCACATCTCATACATTACACTTCATTTCATGCTAAAACGTTAAGACAATGTTAGCATGAGACAAAAACAAAAACACGTTTTTTTTTATTTTCAATTCTTGCTGCATGGTCCGATTAAATTATCTCCCAAGCCAGGTTTAAGTTTGTGTATTTAACAAAATTACACCGAAAGGAAGAGCTTTATCAACATACTGTATAAAACAGCCTATCACAGTTTGCTTTTTGTGCATTAAATTTAGAGGCACACAAAACTGAAACTGACACAATCACGAAACTGAACCAGTGTGCAACAAAATGGCATTACAGCCTCAAACAAAACTCTTGAATAGATATATATCTCAAAGTCTATATGGTATGAACCTTGAAAATTCTCCAGTGTGTACCTGAGTGGGTCCAGTCTATACTGTTGAATTATAAATGCGCTGGATATGAATAAAGGATGTTACAAAAACTGGTAAATATAGCCACAAAGGGATATTTATCATACATTTCATGGACAGCGAGAACTGCAGTATGCTGCGTTCTTATACACATCTGATAAAAGTGCTGCGTGTGTGATGTTACAGATTGTTGGTCTAGAATTTGGTGCAACAGTATGTTGTAATACATAAAAACTAACAAAAACAACAGGCATAGCAAAATACCATTACATCTACCTAAAACTAAACTGAAATTAAAAACCATAATACACAATGAAACAAGATCAAGAAACCGTAATAAAACTGTGAAACTGTAATAACCGTAGGAAGTGTTTGCAGCTGGCCAGCATGTGTTTAAAGCAGAAGAGTTTTTGATACAAGCACTCTTCCTGTTACTTTTTGCAATCCTCCACACTTCCTCTAACATTTGTGTACATGTGTCAGAATATGGCACTTTAGTGCACTTGAATGCTTCACCCGCAGACCACCGAACTCATTTGAATTTTATGAGCGTCTAGAAGCTTTTGGTGCAACCAAGAATGTGCTTCCCTAGTATGTATGTATGCATGTATATATATATATATATATATATATATATATATATATTCTAATTTTACAATAATATGTTGCAACATTTCTCCCCCAAATGATTGTTGTATAGATAAGAATATTCATAAGGCCTTGATGAGTGTATCTGCCACCTGAATAGTATCTGCTAAATCAAATTGACGATAATCGCTAGAAATCAAGTGTCCCCAACTGAGCAAGCCAGAGGCGACAGTGGCAAGGAACCAAAACTCCCTCTTTGACAGAATGGAGGAAAAAAACCTTGGGAGAAACCAGGCTCAGTCGGGGGGCCAGTTCTCCTCTGGCCAGGATATTTTGGTTTATTTATCGTTTAATTATTGATTATTTACTCACCTTCAAGTAGTTTCAAACCTGTGTGAATTTCTTTGTTCTGCCAAACACAAAGGAAGATCTATTGAAGAATTTGTAACCAGGCTGTTTTGGGGCACCTTTGTATGGAAGCTCGTTTCCGCCACTGAATAAAAAAAAAAAAAAAAAAAAAAAAAAAAGTTATTGCGACTTCTCACAATTCTGACTTTTTTTTTTTATTTTTATTTTATTTTTTTTCACAGAATTGTGAGATATAAACTCGCAATTCTGACTTTTTTCATGCAATTCAGATTTTTTTTCTCAGAATTGTGAGATATAAACTCGCAATTGCAAATTATAAAGTCCAATTTTGAAGGATAAAAAAAAAAAAAAAGTTTATATCATGCAATTCTGAGAAAAAAAGTCAGAAAAGTCGCAATTACCTTTTTTATTTTTTATTCAGTGGCGGAAACGGGCTTCCATAGCATTTACTTCCATAATAGGAAAAAAAATTACTATGGAAGTCAATGGTGCCCCAGAACTGCTCTGTTTCCCACATTCTTCAGAACATCTTCCTTTGTGTTCAGCAGAACAAAGTCATTCATACAGGTTTTGGAACTACATGAGGGTGAGTAAATGGGTGAACTATCCCTTTAAATCTTACATAACTCACAGTACATGCAACCACACATGAACTATAGTTTCATGTAATTTTCAGTTTTATTTATTGTGCAATGAGACTTACAGATGAATCTGCACACACGTCACTTCCATCCTGGAGACATTCTGAATTTCCCCATGATGCCGAACATTTGTGATAGCCAACATCCGTTGTTTCAGCTCCAGCTAACCATGTGTGTGGTGTCTTTTAGAAAAATATCAACATTATAAAATCACATACAACTACATTTTAAGACTCTTGTTCAGAACATATTGTCATCTGTTCCTCGTGAATTTGGAATATTGCACTATATATGGACTACTTTCATGGTGCATTTTTATCTTGTTTTTAAAGTCAGCATGAAATTAAAATTCATCCCATTTGGTTACATCCTTGTTTTACTCAAAAGGTTGACAATTTTTTAGTGAAAATGTTTCAGTTAGACATTTTGCTATTAACCAGCTACACTTGCAAATAACATTTTTAGAGAGACTAAAATATAAGGCAATTTCACAAGTAAATGGGTCAAACAGTCTTAAGTCGATGATATGAAAGAAAGAGTGAAATTTTGGCCTAGGTAATGAGGAACAGAAAACAGATGATATTTAAAAAATGAGAAAAGCTGATGCACCCACTTCCCTTCACATCTGAGCTGAAGGTTAAATTCATTAGGATTGCAGTAAATCATAGGATGTGATGTAACCTAGTTTGAGCAAACCATGGTACAATGATGGTGTCAGAGAGTACCACAGACTTTTGGTATACATACCATGGAACTGCATGGCCCCGTTTACACTGATATTAACATCTGTCCTGGGTGAGTCAGCTGAACTCATCTGCCAATATGGGCTAGAATTTATTATGGATCTTGCATCCTTTCACCTGTGTGGATTTGTCTTCCCTGCCGTGTCTGCCATCCTCTTTGGGCCATTGGCCTTGCAAGTACGGCCACACAATCGCATCCAGAGATACTGTGTGCTGGATCGGAGTCTGCAAACACCACTCTGCTTTGGTCCTTTCACCTGAGGAAACAAGAAAGCTTGAAAACACCTGAAATCAAAGTGATTACAGGAAAAACAGAGACAACATTTTTAATAAATGTGTGTAGTGCAAAAATGGCAAAATTTATAAAATACATTTCAATATCATCTTTTGTTTTAAACTTTTCTATTCACTGGTCTAGATCATAAAATGCTTTATTATTTACTATAATAGTATTTATATGAATTAGATAATATGAATAGCAATTTGAGCTGTAAAGATTAGCATTATTTACAGAATGTCTTAGTATTTAGATTGTCCGATATGAACAAAACCAGATGATCATGTTTTCTAGCATGACTTGGGATGTGCTTCAAAGAACATTTTGTGTTTCAATGGATGCAAGAAAATGTGACCTTTAGTACAAAGGAGTTCGCATGATCAGTGTCACAAATTCTATTATTTGATTACTGACATATCTGAAATATTTCTACTTCATTCTTCTCCGTATGTCATAAACATTCTTGGTTCCATGAATAATTTTGTATTAAAACAGCATCTTTATTTCCTGCTTTGGAATCCCAGATTTTTAATGTAGTCCCCACGGTATATGGGATACACAGCATGATACAGTCAATGTAACCATTCATCTTACAAGTATAACTTAATCATAAGTAAATATACAGCCACTGTTTATAATTAAAATATTAATGATGATGATGAAGGTGATGATGAAGGGGTGCTGCTTGCTATGCACCAATAAAGTTTGGAAGAAAACTGAATATATATTAAATGCACATAAATTTTAAGGTTAATGGAATAATGTATGTGTTTAGAGCGTTATAGCACATGAAGAAACAAATTAAAGTACCAATGCAGTTGCAAACATAACATTTCCTGTTGATTTTCAAGAAAGATATCCAGTGGCCCAGATTACGATAGTTACTGATGTGTATAATATACTTCACCTGGAGTGATATTTGTGACGGAAGCTGGTTTGTGCAGCGTGAAGGGACCAGTAGCTTTGAGAGGCTGGAGACCTGATCCGCTCCTGGACGTCTTCATCTCTCCACAAACACCGACTCTGGCGTCGCGAGCAGTTTTTGTCCTTTTCCAACTATCCATTTCCAGCTATCTATCCATTCTAAATGTTTCTTAACTAGAAGAGTTACTTATTTAATCTCATTCAAGTAAACGATTATAAAAGTTAAGAGAGGTACTTGCTGCTCAACACTGAATAACACTACCTCTCAAAACGCTCTGTGTTGGATCTTTCATTCATTTTAGGAAGTGGGCGGATATATTTAGAATTCGCCTTTGATTGGCTAAAAGAAATAGCTGTGTTAAGGTAATTGGGTAATAAGACATCAATCCAGAAATAACGTAAACATTTTTGGTTTCATTCAAAGAATTAAATGAACTGCTCATTTGCACACACACACACACACACACACACACACAATTCTCATGAAATTTTAGTTTTAAATGAATCTATGTATTGTAAGTGTACTCCCATTGACAAATTAGCAAAAGTTGAAATAATGCTATTGAGACTTGAATGTGTACAAGTGTAATAGATGCTATAGTTAAGCTATCATTGGCATTCCCGGCCCCTCTCCCTTGTCAGGCCCTTGGAATCATCCTTACCTCCCGTTACGGTGCTCCTGGATACAATAAATAAAGAATCTTGGGTTAATTAATACTTAACTGCAAGTAAAGCAACATATTTGACATTTCATATAGATGTGGTACTGTATTTCATATCTATGTACAGCATAGATGTGGTATTTCTTCCACGGGTGTAACAGTCACGTCCCTGTGGGTGTCTTCAGCATGTATTGTTGGAGATAAACTTCCATCAGTTGTAGTTTGCGTAGGGTGGAGTTTGGGTGAGATAACACCTTCTAAATTTGTAAATTAATTGTTATCTTAAGTAATTTCAGCAGAAGAGCTGTTTTGTGGCCAGTGTTCTGACACTTGTATTTGTCAGTTGTTTGAAAAGTACACTTGTATTGATATTTTGTTATGGTTTATAAATACTTTGTACATATTGCTTTTTTCATGGTTTGGGGTTGCAGAGTTCTAGGAATAGAAATATTGAGAGACATTTCGACCATTCAAAAAATGTTTTTGAAACTTTGATCTACTCCTTTTTTTGGAGTATTTCATTTTGAGTTTCACTTGAGGAAAATATCCTTCCTTTGACCCCATCCATATCCGACAGGAAGGGCTTTTCTTTTGCAAACACATCTTTTAGAATTTAATCAGTTTTGAAGATCGAAAGTCATTCTTTAGCTTCACTCTGCTGTGAAATCAATCAATGGTCCCATCTTTTCAGCAAGCATATTTTGAGCTACCGGTCCCCATTTTGCATTTAGACACTCTGTTAGGTTCTTTTTACTGCAGCAGTCCAAAGTTAACAAATGATGCTGACCTTTGACCCATAATTGACACTTGTTCTTTGCTTGACCCTTGGGTCGTGGTGACCTTAAATTCAAGTCAATTTGTAATGAGTTCCACAGTGACATCTGGAGGAGGCACAAGTTTTGAAATATATTAGGAAAATGTGTTCAGTCCAGATGAGACTACAGAACGTTATGTGAGATTTTATATCACGGGCTCCTTTGAATTCTTTTGACATCAAATGGTTAGATGAAGAACACTGATCATGGTTTACATTAAGAATGCGTTTACACAACACCATTTTCGACTAAAAACAAAACAAAAAAAAAGTTTTGGCCATTCATTTCCATGACAACGGCCCTTTGGGGGCCTGAAAACAAAAACTTTGTTTTAAAGTGCAAGTGCAAAAACGAGTTTTAAGGTGCAAGTTTTTGAAAATGTTCCCATTATGGTCTATGTGATAACAAAAACACAAATTTGCCTTGCCCATTACGTGTTTATACACAAAGTGAGATCGCCATCTACTGGCCTGGCAGGCATAGTGCAGCAATTTTGTAAACAAGCTAATTAACCAAATTGATTTGCCTTATCATTTAAAATAAATTTATATTTTAAAAGACACTCTAAAAATGGGACTGAAGCTGGTTTTTCATGTTTGTTTGAGAGAACTACACAGCTTTTTAAGCATTTGAATCAAGCTTTTGTTAATTTATAGTCCTTAAAACAAGAAAAGCGGGTCTGTTCAGTGGAACAGAAGAGACGAACAATAAAGACAGTGAACAAATATGACTCGATGGAAAACATTAGGACAAAAAAGGCAGTTTTATTGCGATTTTAAGTGACAAACAGCATAGTTTCCAATTTAAAACAAAGAAATTATGTGCATTGAATGATAAAACTAATTTAATGCTAATTGAGGATGAACAGCCGTCTAACACAACACACACATTCTCAAACAAGTAGACTTTTAATTACACTGACAATGGAGTGAGGAAATCTAGCTTATCAGTTTTATATGCTGCCAATGCAATTAAAATTAATGCAAGGTTTCAAATCTGCTGCTAATATACTGAAAATGACAGTGGCCCACACATTGCAGACATATTGTAATGATGCAACAACAGATGTCAAACATACAGTATAATACAACAGTATGCAGATATACACTGGTCCAATGTTTACTTCACTCACTGTCAGTCATTCAGCAATATTATACTGCCATCATGTGCAGAGCGATCCCATCTTCAAGACTTACTTCAAGAGGCAAGAAAAGAGGAATAAGGCAGCTATTCCAGAAATGTCTTTCATTTTATTACCAGTAATTGTACAGCACACTGTAAAGACATACACATCTTCTTGTTCATCTTTTTAGTTCTTGCATGTTGGCAAAGGAGGGATGTTTAGATGGTTGAAATGTGAGAATTCAAAAACAGTGATGATAATGTCAAAATACTAATTTGTAACTATAATATGCTTTCTTTCACACATTTTCATGGTTAATTTCTGATTTTGTTTATATGTTCTGTAAGTATTTATGTTCCCATAAGAGATTTTAAAGGGCATCAGAATGTGGGAAAACTGTGTTGGGCTTTGACACATGAAGTTGTAGTGAAAGCCGGTTTCAGGTCTTAAGTCTGTCAGTGCATAGTCCACAGTTTGCCTTCACTGGATATCACATCAAGTCAGGAGAAAGGTTTGAACAGCAAAGACATTCAGAGATATCTGCATTTGAAAAGCTATGACAGGATAAATCTGTGAGAAAAATATCTCTTGTCATAAGTACAGAGGTCTCGCTATATCTTATCTATGATACTTTCATGAGAATTAGTGTAACAGGCATTACACAGGCTGTAGCCGAGCCATAGTATCTTAGGATGTCTTAGCTGACATTGCAGTTTCTCTCTGCTTGGTCTCATTTGGTGGTCCCTAGCTGGGGGTTAGAGCAGGACTGGGCTCTGCGCTGATGTTTACCAGGCACTCTGTCGACCTCAGGCTTGGCAGGGACTTACAGCTGGGTAAAGAGGACAGAGAACCACACAGACCTAACATAGAGGCAGTGTAGTCTTTTTCTGAAATGAAAATGGAATAGGGATTATTATTAAACAATAATAGCTTTTCCCTCTGAAAAAACAAAACAAAAAACAAACTCAAAGGGATAGTAAAAAAAATAAAATAAAAAATAATTCATTTACTTTCCCTCATGTCTTTCTTTTGCAGAACACAAAAGAAGATATTTTGAAGAATGTTGGTAACCAGATTATTTGGTTTACACTGACCTCCATCATAAAAAAAAATGACAACATATATTTCTCAAAATATCATCTGTTATGTTCCAGAGAGAAAAGAAACTCAAACAGGTTTGAAATGACGTGCATGGCACATAAGTAAATGGTATAATATTAATAAATTAAGCAAAACATTTTTGGGTGAACTATCCCTATAAATTCAACATGAAACAGAAGCTGCAGTTTTCTTTTTTCTAATGCTATATATGTAAGAATGAAATGGCTGTGGGCAGGACTTGATTTTGTCCATTGGGAATTGATTGGATCATTGGTGTGTTGTCATTCACTAATTGCTGCTGTGAGTGACTGATTGCCAGGGAGAAATTATTGTCCAGCCCTCACACCAGTGTACCGGTGTCATCAGAGAGGAGAAGAGGACTGCATCTACAACTGCATACTTCCCCAATATATGGCAGTTGAAAAATATTTAAAAAGAGTACGCTCTCAGAAAATAACTTACAAAAGCTGTCACTGGGGCAGTGCCTTTACAAAAAAGTACTAATATGTACAATTTAGGTACTAATATGTACACTGTAATTATAAATATGTACCTTTAAATCAGTAAAATGCACCCTTCAGAGAGTATATAAGGTACAACGTTGTCCCTTTTGAAAGGGTATGGATGCTGGTACACCATCTTGGTCCAGCAACAAACTAGCTACCATGCTTCAAAAACCTGCTTAACCATCTTATAACTAGTAGCTCAATTGATCAACCACCAAAACCAGCTTGGACTAGGCAGCCAAGTCAAAACAAAGCTACAGTACCACATTAACAGGGGTGCACATAAGTGGTAGCAGGTCCGCATGCACGACCAAAATTAAAAATGCGCTGGGTAAATAAGTTCTGACAGCGCATTTGCGTACCAACATGGATGACAGCTGTTAATTCACAGTTATAATTTTAGATCGACTTTGTATTGTATAAGATTTCTATCCAAACTGAAAGCATAATCTAGGCTAGCCGCTGCAGTTTTCAAAGCAAAACTATGACATTTCACTCTTCCATCAGCAGCGCTAAACCCAGTGTTATGGATCAATAGTCGGACGCCAAGGTAAGTGATAACACAGTGACTTTATTTACAGGAATCGTGCAGTGGAACTGAGGAGTTGATGATACGAGGTGAGTTCTTGTCTAGAGAGTTCAGTGCAGACACAGACGTGAGATTGACTGTAACCTTGTTGTCCGCAGGAGTGAGGAGCGGAGACGATGAGGAGCTCTGGGGAAGTGGCGGAGTGACCACAGCGCAGGAGGATCTGAGGACGGGGAAGAGAACGAGGAGAAGAGCAGAAGGTAAGTATAAACAGGTAAGGATTTTCAGAGGTAATACTCAACAGGTGAGGTAGTCGATCGGAGAGTCCACGTTGAATAAACGAGATCGGACAACTGCAGTGACTGTGGTGTGCGTTCTTATGCAGCTCTAGATGATGGCGGTGATGAGGTGCAGGTGCGGAAGATCACTAGACAGGTGAATCGGATCGTGGTAAATAACTGGGGGGAGAGCCTGGCCGTGCTGTGACATTACCCCCTCTCCATGGCCCGCTCCTGAGGGCCGACCCCGGCGTCGTGGTGGTCTGCCCCGGCTACGTGGAGCAGGACGATCAGGGTGGGTAGCATGGAACTCCTCCAAGAGTGCCGGGTCTAGAACATCCTCCCTAGAGACCCATGAGCGTTCTTCGGGACCGTAGCCTTCCCAATCGACGAGATACTCTAAGCGACCACCACGGCGCCGGGAATCCAAGATCTCCTGCACCCTATAGATGGCACCCTCATCCACTATGAGAGGGAGAGGGGGTTCCTCGACCGGACCAGGCTCTGGGGAAACAGAAGGAGAAAAGGGTTTTAGCAGTGAGACATGAAAGGTGGGATGAATCTTGTATTGTGAAGGTAATTGGAGTTTATAAGTGACCGGGTTGATCTGTTCCAGAATAGTGCAGCCTGATGTCCCGGGTAGATAGCCATACCTTCTGTCCTGGATGGTAAGTGGGAGCGGCAGAGCGTCGAACATCTGCTGTCATCCTTTGTCTGCGCACTGCCTGCTGCAGCTGATGATGTGCTGCGTCCCAGACTCCCTCGCTCTCTCGGAACCAGTGATCCACTGCGGGGACGTCGGATGGTTCTCCCGACCACGGGAATAGTGGTGGCTGGAAGCCGAGTATGCACTGGAAGGGCGTGAGTCCAGTGGAACCTTGAAGTAAGGAGTTTTGGGCGTACTCGGCCCAGCCTAGGAACTGGTTCCAAGAGTTCTGGCGGCCATGGCAGAAGGTTCTCAAGCACCCAATCTCCTGGATCTTACGTTCGGTCTGCCCATTGGACTGTGGATGGTAGCCAGAGGTTAAACTCACGGTCACACCTAGGAGTTTAAAGAAGGCCTTCCAGACATGGGAGATGAATTGAGGTCCTCTGTCGGATACGATGTCCTCCGGGAGTCCATAATATCTGAAAATGTGATTGAAAAGGAGCTCTGCAGTTTGAAGGGCTGTGGGCAATTTTGCGAGTGGAAGGAGACGGCAGAATTTGGAGAAACGATCTACTATTACCAGGATGCAAGTGTTTCCATCAGAGGGAGGTAGGTCCGTGACAAAATCC
Source organism: Barbus barbus (assembly GCF_936440315.1). NCBI lineage: Eukaryota > Metazoa > Chordata > Actinopteri > Cypriniformes > Cyprinidae > Barbus > Barbus barbus. The sequence goes on along the minus strand of NC_136760.1, from coordinate 13,695,010 downwards.
ACTCCTAGGTGTGACCAGGGACGGTTTGGTATGGGTAGTGGGAAGAGTTTACCAGCGGGAAGGTGACGGGGACTCTTGGATATGGCACAGTCCGGGTAGCCCTGAACAAACCTTCTCACGTCCCTGGCCATATTGGGCCACCAGAAGCGGTCTCGTAGCAGCGAGAGAGTGGCATTGGCCCCTGGGTGGCCAGTACCGAGAGAAGTGTGCGTGGAGTGGATGAGTGGCATGCGTTGGGTTCGGGTTACGTATTGGCGATCCGGCGGGCAGCCCGGCGGATTGGCGAGTGGAGTGTTGGAGGCTACTGGTGGAGCGGACCATTGAATGGGGCTTGTAATAATCTCAGCAGATAAGATCCCTTCAGGTTCCTCTTGATTCTCCACGGAGGCATGGATGCGTGATAGAGCGTCTGCTTTAACGTTTCTGGGCCCGGAGCGATACGAGATCTTAAACTGGAAGCGGGTAAAGAATAATGCCCATCTGGCCTGACGAGGGTTAAGTCGTTTTGCCTCACGGAGATATTGGAGGTTCTTATGATCGGTAAGGACCAAAAAAGGGTGAGTTGCTCCCTCCAACCAGTGCCTCCATTCCTCTAGGGCGAGTTTGATGGCTAGCAACTCTCTATTCCCAATATCATAATTCCTCTCCACCGGGCTGAGTTTCCGGGAAAAGGCGGCGCATGGATGGAGTTTGGGAGGCGTCCCCTGCTGCTGAGACAAGACCGCACCTACTCCTGTGGTTGAGGCATCCACCTCGACTATGAAGGGTAACTCAGGGTTGGGGTGCACAAGGAGAGGTGTGGTGGTGAATGCTTCCTTAAGCTTACTGAAGGCGTTCGTGGCACTGGTGTTCCAGGACAGAGACTTGGTTCCCCCTTTGAGTAGGTCGGTGAGTGGGCTGGTAATAGTGCTGTAGTTGGCAATGAAACGGCGGTAGAAATTGGAAAATCCAAGGAAGCGCTGAAGTTCCTTGATGGTGTTTGGGATTGGCCGGGAGGTTATGGCTTCCACCTTCCTCTTGTCTATGCGAATGCCACCACTATGGATGATGTAGCCGAGGAAGTGAACTGTGGGTTGATGGAAAAGGCATTTCTCAGCCTTGAGATATAACTGGTATTTCCTGAGTTGTTGGAGGACCTCCGCAACGTGCTGGCGATGTTCTGCCAGGCTCCGGGAGTAAATTAATATATCGTCGATATATACTATTACAAACCGATGCAGGAACTCCCAGAGCACCTCATGCATGAATCCCTGGAAGACTGAGGGGGCGTTAACAAGCCCATAGGGCATGACCCGATACTCATAGTGGCCAGTGGGTGTCACAAACGCGGTCTTCCATTCATCCCCTTCCCGGATACGGATGAGATTATACGCGCTGCGGAGGTCCAACTTGGTGAATATGGTGGCACCGCGGAGTTGTTCCAAAGCAGCTGGGACAAGAGGAAGGGGGTATCTAAATTTCAAAGTGATTTCATTGAGTTTCCGGTAATCAATACAGGGTCGCAAGCCTCTGTCCTTCTTGGCCACGAAGAAGAAACTGGAAGCAGCAGGGGAGGTAGATGGTACGATATATCCTTGTTCCAGAGCCTCCTTAATGTACTCCTCCATGGCCTTCTGTTCGGGTAAGGATAGCGAGTAGATCTTACCACGCGGTACTGGCTCACTCGGTGTGAGATCGATCGCGCAGTCCCATGGACGATGTGGAGGCAGTTGGGAGGCCCGTTTGGGACAGAAGACGTCGCTGAAGTGGGCGTAGTCGGAGGAAATATCTATGGATTGCTTTTCGACTGGGCTCTCAATGGAAGTAGCTTGGAGAGGTAATGGAACGGACACCCTCGGAGAAGGTCGTGGTAGATGTGGGAAGCATTGTGGGAAGCAGCTGTTGCCCCACTTAAGGACGTCTCCTGACCTCCATGAGAGTACCGGATCATGTTGCACCAGCCAGGGTAGACCCAAGATAACATCCACAGTTGAACCCTCCAGAACCAGTAAATGGATGGATTCTTTTTTTTATAATTAGTATTTTATTGAGTTTTTGAACATCACTGATACATTATAGTCAACTTTACAATTTGAATCTTAACATGTAGCCCATAGTAATGTCTAATAAAATAAAATAGTCAAAAATAATCAAAAGCAACAAAACAAACAAAAAAATAAATAAATAAAATAAAATAACCAAAAACGAGAAAAAAAAAAAAAAAAAAAAAAGAATAATCAAATGTACATTTTTCAACAACAAGCACCATGCTCTCATCTAATAGCAATATATTGCACATATTTTCCCCATTTAGCCACATATTTTTCCACCTTGTCATTAATGTTGAAAGAGATTTTTTCATATGATGCCACTTTTGCCAATTCCATACTCCTCTCTTGAAAAGAGGGTTCACCTGGGTTCTTCCAATTTCTCATTATTATTTGTTTTCCAACCATTATACTGGTCTGGATAAAGTCAGCTGCTCCACAGTTCGATGTAATTTGTGGATCATTTAAAACATACAGCCTCGGACAGAACTCCAAACTAGACCGGGTAATATTTCCGTCCTTCGGATGAGACGTTAAACCGAGGTCCTGACTCTCTGTGGTCATTAAAAATCCCAGGATGTCCTTCGAAAAAGAGTAGGGGTGTAACCCCGGTATCCTGGCCAAATTTGCCCATTGGCCTCTGACCATCATGGCCTCCTAACCATCCCCATATCTACTGATTGGCTTCATCACTCTGTCTCCTCTCCACCAGTAAGCTGGTGTATGGTGGGCGTTCTGGCGCAATATGGCTGCCGTCGCATCATCCAGGTGGATGCTGCACACTGGTGGTGGACGAGGAGATACCCCCCTTACTATGTAAAGCGCTTTGAGTGCCTAGAAAAGCGCTATATAAATGTAACAAATTATTATTATTATTATTATTATTTTCAATGCAATCATGAATCTTTAACCAATAGTTCTGAATCATGGGACATTCCCAAATCAGATGAAAAAAGGTCCCTACCGAGCTGCAGCACTTCCAGCAGTCTGCATTATCCCTCAGCTTCAGCCTAAACAGCCGGGTCGGAGTCCAATAAAAGCGATTAAGAATCTTAAACTGGATTAATCTAATTTTAATGTCTCTTGAAACCCTCTTAATGTTTTCACAGATGCGATCCCACTCTTTATATGTGACAACAATATTCAAGTCTGTCGACCAAGTTAACATTGTTGCATAAGATATAGTAACTGTCTGTTGGAATAACATTGCATAAAAACTCGCAGCTTCATGTCCCAAACCCATTATTTTCGTAATCCGAGAGATAAGGTTTGACTGCTGAGCTTCTATTCCTTTCCCTATGACAGTAACTAACAGGTGACGCATTTGTAAATACTTCCAGAAATTATTTCTGGGCAAATTATATTCACCAACCAACCTTTCAAATGACTTCATACTATCCCTGTCATATAGATTTGCTAATGTAATAATTCCTTTTTCTATCCAATCTTTCCATAGAAGGGAATGTTTATTAATATGTTACTTTGGGTTATTCCAAATACAGGATTCAGAGTTAAGATAGACATTAACATTACAAAATTTAGAAAATTTCTTCCACACATTACAGAGGTTGGATATGATAGGGTGAGATTTTAATTTAGAGGGTATGTTGCTAGACAGAGCATTTATAGGGGAAAGTGGTGAGAATAATCTCCATTCAATCTCCAACCAGGGAGGACCTCTCTCAGGTGGCAATGTCCACTGAGCAATATGTCTCAAGCAAAAGGCATAATGATACAGGGCTAATTTGGGGAGACCCATACCACCTTTATTGGTTGGCACCTAAATATCATCCGCATAAAGCAGAAGCTTGTGTGTAAACTCATTCATTTTAACTCCCTGAATATTCTGATTCTTACGAATAGCTGCCGCAAGAGGCTCAAGAGCTAGACAGAAAAGCCCCGGTGACAATGCAGATCCCTGCCGGGTACCTCTACTAAGTGTGAAATAAGAGGAAATCAGACCATTTGTTCTCACCGCAGCCTGTGGGTCTTTATAAAGAATATCTATCCATCTGAGAAATGTTTGACCAAATCCAAAAGTTTTTAAGTGTATGAAACATATATCTCCATTCCAGCCTATCAAACGCTTTCTCAGCATCAATTGAAATAGCTGCTGTTGGATCATTTGAGTCCCGCACCGACCACATAATATCTATAAGGCGTCTCACATTATCAGAAGAAATTCTCTGTCTAATAAAGCCGACTTGATCAGGATGGATAAGTGACCCAAGTATTTTATCCAATCTATTTGCAAGTATTTTAGATAAAAGTCTACAATCAACAGATATTAAGCTTATTGGCCGATAGCTTTTACAATCAGTCGGGTCCTTATCTTTTTTAACTATAAGAGTAATAATTGCTTGGTTTAGGGATGAAGGTAATTGACCAGATTTAAATACTTCTGCAAGCATATTTTCAAATAATGGTAATAGGTCTTCTCAATAACATTTATAAAATTCTGCTGTAAACCCGTCATGACCTGGAGATTTACCTGATGGTAGGGACTTAATTGCATCAAGTATCTCCTGTGAACTAATAGGTAAATCCAATTCCTCCTGTTGTGAGACACTCAGCTGAGGAAGGTTTAATTTGTTAAAAAATGTCATTATCTCTTTATCTGTGGCAGTATTTTCAGATGTATAAAGATTTATATAAAATTTCTTAAATAAATAATTTATTTCCCTAGATTTGGTTGCCAGGCTTCCATCTCCAGTCATCACTGCTGCTACCGAAGATTTCCATTTTTTTTTGTTTAATGTACCAAGCCAAGAATTTCCCTGCTTTATCCCCTGATTCAAAAACAGTCTGCCTGGCCCTAAACAGAAGATATTCTGTTTTTTGGATATTATAGTATTATATTCATATTTAAGGTGGGTCAATTCTTTTAAAATAGGTTCAGATATATTCCTTTTAAATTTGGCTTCAGTGTTCTTAATTTCCCTTTCTAAATCTGTAAGTTTGGCAGCATTGACCTTCTTCTTATAAGAAGAGTATTGAATAATAAAGCCCCTTAGAAAGGCCTTCATGGCCTCCCAGGCCACTATGGCCGAAGGAGCTGTGGGGACATTGGTCTCCAAATATAACCCAATCTGGGCTCGAAGATCTTCCTTAAATCCCACATCTTGTAATAACGATGAATTAAAACGCCACATCTGTGATCTTTCTACTTCCTGATATGGGGTCATTTGTAGACTGACCAAAGCATGGTCTGTCAACAGAATGCTATCAATTACACAGGATAGTGTCGCAGGAAGCAAGGAGCTAGCAATTAGAAAAAAATCTATTCTTGAATAAACTTTATGGGCTCCTGAATAAAAAGTATAATCTCTGTCCGTTGGATGGTTCAGCCTCCACACATCTGTTAGACCCATAGATGAACACATTCTCTTAACCAGCAAAACAGAGTCAGGCTTTCTACTTGATGTTGGTGTACTTCTATCAAGGATTTGATCTAAAACTAAATTGAAGTCTCCTCCCAGGATTATGGGATACTGTCCAATGTCATGCAACTTATTTTCTAAGTCTATAAAGAAATTCGGGTGATCAACATTGGGTGCATATATATTGGCAAGTATCAAAGTATGTCCTTGTATCTCTGCTAGTATTATAATTATTCTGCCATCCTCATCTTTAACCTCCCTCCTAAGCCTGAACTGTAAGCTTTTGTTAATTAATATAGCTACTCCTCGACTTTTAGATGATCCAGCGCTAAAGAACACGTGTCCTACCCAGTCCCTGCATAGCTTAACTGATTCCTGAAGACAGCAATGTGTTTCCTGCAGGAATACTACATCTTGTTTTTTAGTTTTCAGATGACCCAGTATTTTCTTCCTTTTAATTGGACAACCCAGGCCGTTCACATTCCAGGTTGAATAATATAATGTCCTCTCACTACTAGTCATAAGCAATCTTAATGTATTTTAGTATAGAATAAGTGGCCATTCTATTATAACATAAGATCCATGGTGCTACATAAATTATACATCTTAACAAGAAAAAAAAAAGAAAAAGAAAAAAAAAACATAATATCAACCAGTGGTGATATCAATAACCAGCAAACTGCAGACCAGTCTGGCCCAAAAAACAGTAGAACCAGAGACATTGTTAAAATAAAACAAAAAAGTGAATCTCTTAGGTCCATGACTTTGGAACAAGGGCAGCAAGAAGGCCCACTGTCCTAAGTATCGTATACGAAATTATGTTCAGGTATTATATAAATAAAAAAAAAAACAACAAGACATGGGGATTTCTATACAAAAATTGAAATTTTTAGCAAAACTTGTCCCAGCTATGAGAAATATAAACTCAAAAATCAACTTCCAAATAATTTGTGATATACATAGCCGGTAATTTGAACTGGTCTTATCCATGTCCAAAAACAAAACAGAGGTCTGCCATTTCGCATGTACACACCCACTATCTCATATACCATTACTTTCCCGAACGTACGGACAACAAAGTCTTATAATTTCCAGAGCACCTCCATGACGCGCCCAGATCGAATGATGTGCTGAAAGAGTGTCAAACATGTACCTCAACGTCTCTCGATGTAGTCCATTGCTTTTTCCGGGTCATCAAACACCTGTGGATTCTGTCCACTGATGAAAATCTTCAGACGTGCAGGGTAGAGCATGCCGAATTTAATCTTGCGCTCATGGAGGGCTTTCTTGCAACGGAGGAATGCTTCTCGCTTCCTTTGTGTCTCCTTCGAATAGTCCGGGAAAATCATAACTTGTTTGCCGTTCCACATCAAGCGTTTCTTTTCCCGTGCCGCATCCAGGATGGCTTGGCAATCTTTATATCGTAGTAAGCGCGCCACAATCGTTCGACCGTAATTCTTATCCCCCGCTTCCAGCCGTTTCCCGATCCTATGAGCGCGGTCCATCTCGATTCCCCCCGGGGTTGGATCAATGCCAAGGGTCACTGAAATCAACTCGTTCAGGAACACAATAACATTGCTCTTTTCAGCCCCCTCCGGTATCCCAACGAATCTGAGGTTGTTGCGTCGGGATCTGTCTTCAGCTGTGGCCACCCTGTCTATCAGTAATTGTATATCCTCTTTAGTGGCGCCCACAGGTCTAGCATTTATGTTGGCTTGCTCATCCTCTAGCTGATTCACTCGATCTTCCACTTCCGTGATGCATAAAATGAGAGAGGAGAGCTTTGTATCCACGGAGCTCAGAGACCGACAAATTTCTTTCAAGTCCGCCGTTTCTTCTAGTATCTTGCTCCGCATCCCGTGAATTTGAGCCATGTTAGACAGGTCAGTCTCCGTGGTAATACTAGCTGTGGGTTCTTTGCTAGCTGCTACTCCCCTCGTGCACATGTTGAGCTGGGTCTGTGCGGCTGAGCGAAGTTTTCTTTGTTCCATAGTACAGCCAGAAGACGAACTTTTGTCGCCTTCTGACATTTTGAATTCCACGTAAGAAGAAAATTATCTATATCTGAACGTATTTTAGGATATAATCAGGGTATAAACCCGAAGGACAGCGGGAGCACACGTTTCAAGCTGCCATCACTTATCCCTGCGTCACGTGACACCAAAATGGATGGATTCTTGATGGAGTAGCCCAATACGCAGCTGAAGGGGTCCAACACAGTGTTGAACCAGACGTCGGGAGAGGGGTTTACCTATTATGGTCTGAACTTGGTAGGTGGTTTCGGTAGCGATGGTCGGGAGTTGGAGCTGTTGGCGTAGACTTCCGGCGATGAAGTTCCCCGCTGAGCCGGAGACGAGGAGGACGGTAACTGTTAGAGTTGTAGTACCAGCAGTCAGTTGAGCACAAGTAGTGAGGGGTTTCATCTTAGGTATGCGGGGTCGAATACCACTCACCATGAGCCCAGGAGGTCGGAGGGGACAGGTTGAGATCATGTGTCCATCACCACCACAATACAGGCATAAACCTTGCATAATTCACCTTCGTCTCTCGGAGGGAGTGAGCCGATAAGTATCTGTTTGCATGGCTTCTGGAGGGTCTCTGGTTTCTGGCTGGTAGTTGGGAGGAGTGACAATGGCTGATGAAGTCGCTGGATCTGACAGGCATGTTTGCATACGGTTAGAACATCTTATCGCCAGTTAAATGAATTTCTCTAAGCAAAAAGTGTCATCATATGCAGCCAGGTGTAGTCGCAGCCGAGGGTTCAACCCTTGGCGGAAAGCTGTTATTAAAGATGATTCATTCCAGCCGCTCGCGGCCGCGAGGGTGCAGAATTTCAGCGAGTATTGCTGGATGGTCATCGTGCCCTGCCACAGCTGATAAAGTTGTTCTCCCACCGAAGAGTCTCCCGGAGAATTACTGAAGACCTTGCGGAAGTGTGCTAGAAATTGTGCAAATGACTGGGTAGCGGGACCAGCTTGACTCAAAATAGTCTCGGCCCATTTAAGAGCCGGACCCGTGAGAGAAGTTATCACAAAGGCGATTTTCAACTGGTCTGTGGGGAACATCTGTGGATGCAGATCGATGGTGAGTGAACATTTTAGTAAAAAGCCATTGCACTCCTCCGGGTCACCTGAGTAGGGCGCTGGTCGGGCCATGGGACTGGCGAATAATGCAGGCGAAGGAGAACTGGTTGTTGTGATGACAGGCGGAGATGGAGATGTTACTGAGGGATGGGAAAGGAGCCTCTTGAGGGCGTCGACCATTTCTTGGAAGGGATCGGGGGCACTCATCCTGTAACGGTGTCGGTCCGATCTTCTGTTATGGATCAATAGTCTGACGCCAAGGTAAGTGATAACACAGTGACTTTATTTACAGGAATCGCGCAGTGGAACTGAGGAGTTGATGATACGAGGTGAGTTCTTGTCTTGAGAGTTCAGTGCAGACACAGACGTGAGATTGACTGTAACCTTGTTGTCCGCAGGAGTGAGGAGCGGAGACGATGAGGAGCTCTGGGGAAGTGGCGGAGTGACCACAGCGCAGGAGGATCTGAGGACGGGGAAGACAACGAGGAGGAGAGCAGAAGGTAAGTATAAACAGGTAAGGATTTTCAGAGGTAATACTCAACAGGGGAGGTAGTCGATCGGAGAGTCCACGTTGAATAAACGAGATCGGACAACTGCAGTGACTGTGGTGTGCGTTCTTATGCAGCTCTAGATGATGGCGGTGATGAGGTGCAGGTGCGGGTGATCAGTAGACAGGTGAATCGGATCATGGTAAATGACTGGGGGGAGAGCCTGGCCGTGCTGTGACACCCAGAAGTGCATATACTTAATAAAAGCTAGCTGATTTTACGTTTGAAAATTATGAAAATTCAAATAATAATAAAAAAAGATAATAAAAATATTAGCATTTTATTTTTAAGTTTACTATAAAATAATTGTATTTGTATGTAATACTCCCTTTTTATTTTAAAATAAAATAGTATTAATCACACTTGATTATTTAGTTTATTATTATTAAAAACTAAAAACTAAAAGTGCAATAATATTATTTTCACTATTATTATTATTATTTTTTCTAATAGCTATATTTTATGGGTCACACTCCATGCCGTGGCCTAAACCAAAGGACTAAACCAAATCTCGAGGTACTCATATGAGAACCAGGCTGAAAAACTTATGTGCACCCCTGCACATTAAGCTTGTTGTGGGTGGATTTTAAGCTGTACCTGCTGTGCACCAGGCTTTTCCATTCTGTTTCCTTTCCGTCCTCTGATAATCTGTGGTTAGGCTTATATGTGGTTCCGGGCTGGGGAAACTACCCCTAAAATACAACAACAGACCCACAGCACAAGTGTATTTTGCCGTTGAATTTGTATCACATTCTAGATGCAACACAAACTTCAAGAAGCCAGTTATTTGGCTAATGACTGGGATTTTCAGTAAGCTAATGGTCCACTTAAAAGAAAGCCTCTTCTCACCTGTGGTACAGTTTCCTGTCCTCCTGGTTATTGTAGTTTTGCAGAGATGGCCATTGGTTAACAAGAGGGATTGACAAATCCTTAGAGAGTGGATGTGATTCGCCTGGAATCAGACTTGTCCTGTGATACAGTTAAAGACAAAAACATGGTATGGTCTAAGTGGGTAAGTGTGTGTAACAGATTCTTCAATACTGTATGTGCCACAGTTTTTAGTAGCCATTACTAATATGAAGTAGTTTTAGTGGACTTAGTTCAGATGTTACCATTTTTCAGTGTATTTACTCTTATTTTATTACAAGAATGGCATTACATCATCCTTCACAACCCCTGAAATCATCTGTTCATAAATCAATACGTCATATAATTAAATAACTATAATACTTTAAAAATAAATATTTAAAAGAAACCATGTTTTTAGTTAAACGTGATCAGATATTTATATTAAAAAATAAGGAAATATCAAAGTTTTCTGTCATTCTGAATGTGATCTTTCTAAACTAGCTATTCTGAATTCAGCAAGGCTCTGTAGAAGTAGTAAAATTTGATGACATAATTATGAAACATAGCCACATGAATAGTAAAGAAATTTTGATCACACCTTAGTTTGGGGACCAATTCTCACTATTAACTAACTATTAACTATGAGTTTTCCCTCAATAAATTCCTAATTTGTAGCATATTAATAGTTAGTACGGTAGTTGTTACGTTTAGGTATGGGGTAGGGATATGGCCATGTAGAATAAGACATTAATATGTGCATTATAAGTACTAATAAACAGCCAATATGCTAGTAATGTGTACACAACCACCCTTTAAATGATAAAAATCCACCCAGTGCTTTTTAAAAATCCCCATAAATCATAAGCACTTTCTCAGAACAAGCCGTTCACAGATTCTGGGCAAACTGACGTCACTTTGCACAGGCCCCTCCCACAACTGTAGACAGACACTGGAGTTTTAGCATAGACCTTCCCTGAGTGAGCTGTAAACAGTCCGCCATTGTTTCGACGCCAGAGCAGGTGTAGACAAAAATGTCTCCTAAGCGATTGAGGTCAGTGGCGTAGCGGACGGGCACGCAGGGCACGCACTGCAGGGGGGGCCTGCGTGTTGGGGGGCCCCCGCGATAACCTCTCCGTGCTGGGGTGCGTCGAAAGACAAGGATCATGTATCAACGATAGCCAGAGATATTATCAAAGGCATCAAATATTGGCAATATTAATAGGATTTGTAGCCTGTTATATGCTTCTTATTATTAGGATTATTTTTATTAGTTATTTTTTTTATTAAATTTCTATTACAATTAATTTGCCCGTAATAATTTCATAGTGCATCACCGCATAACTGACACACTGTGAGGATAATAAGGCTAATTAGCTTACTCCTCTTGAAAATGTTTTAAAAAAGGTCTTTCAAAACAGGTTTATTATTGTTACGGTTTCCCCAGGCAGACAGATAAGACGAGGCAGGCAGGAATATCTCAAAACAATAAGCTTTTTAATAATATTGAACTCGAAAAACGTAACATAACCAATAGCAGACAAACTCAACTGGGGAGAACTCAGGCTTATAAAGGCAGGTAATAATCATACGAAAACAGAAACAGGTGAGGGGCTAATTAACTAATCAGGGAAACTGGGTCAACAGAAGCCATGGAAAAACACAACTAAAACAGAGCAGAATGTTACAGTTCGCCCCCTCCTGGAACGGCGCGTCCTCGCGCGGAAAAATATAAACCAACAGAGGAGGGAGGGTGGGGGTTCAGGAGGCGTGCATGGAGTAGGAGGAAGCCGGGCAATGGAAAATGGGTAAAAACAAAAACAGTCCAAAAAATTAGTCCAAGGGGGAGTGGAGGGTGGGAGGAGCCAGGGAGGAGCCCGGAGCAGGAGTAGCCAGATGGCAGTCCAGAGGCCAGCCAGGATGGCGGCCCACGGCGGAGTCGATGGCGGGAGGAGCCATGGTGGTAATGGGACTACCGACACCATGGGGCCGACTGCCGGAGATGACGCCGGTGGAGAAGGAGCCCAGGATGGAGCAGAGCAGCCGCAGAGCCAGGGTGACACTGATGGGCCGGAGGGCCACGGTGGAGCCGGCGGCTCAGGCGAGTGAGGCGGAGGCGGGGATCCCGAGTGACGCGGTGGAGCCGGAGCGACAGAGGACAACGGTGGAGCCAGAGGGAGGGAGGAACCCGACGGAGCCAGAGGAATGGAGGGACGAAGCGGAGCTGGAGGTGTAGAATTCCGTGGAGTAGGCAGGGGGACGACTGACCAAGGCGGAGCCGGAGGGACGAGGGAGCCCGGCGGAGCTGGTGGAGTGAGGGGCCACGGTGGAGATGAGGGAGCCACGAGCCAAGGTGGAGCCGATGGATCGGAGGGCCGAGGTGGAGTCCGGGTCTCGCAGGCTGAAGGCGAAGACTGGGGATCCTCCAACCCCAAGGTGGCAGATTGCAGGGAGACCCGAAGCTCAACCGATCCACCGGGCATGGCATGCTGAGGGTGAGCTGAGGGGTCTTCCTGATGTGGCTGAGGAGGGACTGATGGGCTGGCTGACTGGTATCGAGGAGGCGGGAGAGGGAGGCTGGGAGGGAACACGGGAGGATTCGAGCTGGACGGAACCAGCGGAGACACAGGAGATTCCAGGCTGGACGGAACCAGCGGAGGCACAGATTCAGGGCTGGACGGAACCAGCGGAGACACATGAGATACCGGGCTGGGCAATGCCTCCCCAAACCAGTCAATCAGATCTTCTTCGAATAGGCCCAACAGTTCCTCCAAATAGCTTCCAGAAGCCAGCGGTTGCTTACCCTCAGTGGTGGATGTGTGGGCTGGGGATTTATCCATTCCCTCGATCTCCACTAAGACTCCCACGACGCACGATGTTGCCGGCTCACGCACCTGGTCAGTCGCGTCGAGTTCGGTTTCCGGGGCGATGAGTGGCTCTGTCACTCTCCGTGGTGACGGCTCTATCCACGCGACCGGCTCGGGCTCTGCGACTGCGGTGGGCTCTGGCGAACTCTCCGTGCAGCGAGAAGGTGAGGGCTGGCTGGGCTCTGGATCGGGAGTGGGGCTGGAGCTGTCCTCAGCAGGGTCACCGAAGATAAACAGTCCATTACACTCCAGCACCCACTCCACGCAAGCGGCGAAATTCTCCCTGGGACCGTTCGCTGGTAGGCGCGCCTTACACTGCTCGCTCAGGTTGGAGATGTAGAACAGACAGAGCGAGCGGTCTTTGAAGTGTGTAAGGCGCGCCAGGTTGACGAAGTCCATGGTGTGTTCCACCAGCGAACGGTCCTTCTGCTCCAGGCAAAGGAGTAAGAAGGCGGGATCCATACTAGGAGGGAGAGAGGGAAAAAAAAACAAATGAGCAAAAAGAATAACGCCGCTGAAAAAAAAAAAAAACTGTTTCGGTCTGCTATTCTGTTACGGTTTCCCCAGGCAGACAGATAAGACGAGGCAGGCAGGAATATCTCAAAACAATAAGCTTTTTAATAATATTGAACTCGAAAAACGTAACATAACCAATAGCAGACAAACTCAACTGGGGAGAACTCAGGCTTATAAAGGCAGGTAATAATCATACGAAAACAGAAACAGGTGAGGGGCTAATTAACTAATCAGGGAAACTGGGTCAACAGAAGCCATGGAAAAACACAACTAAAACAGAGCAGAATGTTACAATTATAGCCTACAACAAATTATAGGCCTATAAAATTATTAACACTGCAGTAATCAATGAAAATTAAGAGCAGCTTTATTTAAAGCACCTACTTTCAAAAACAACCTGTTTAACACAAAATGCTTTCTTCAAATTTTTTTCACTATGTTCGGGCCACAAGTGAAATATTAAGGGAGTAAATTAAAACAAGTTATACCGTCATCAGCATATAAAGTTGATTCGTCTCTCGTCGTCTCTGAAAAAATATGCACCGTTAATACAGTATCAGATGCCGAAAGCTCTGTCAGTTTTTACTTTCACTTTTGAATTGACTTAAGACGTTCACCGGCATAGCTTGTGTGCAAAGTTTGCATGTTGCTTGTGTAATATCCATTGGCTCGCCATAAATATTTGTATTGGATTACAATTTGCAACTAGATGGATGGACTGTCACATCCTTTAAAGTCAAAAATCTGGGTGTTATATTAGACAGCAACTTGTCCTTTGAAAATCATATTTCCCATGTTACAAAAACAGCATTCTTCCATCTTAGAAACATTGCCAAGCTTGGACTATTGTAATGCACTGCTAGGTGGTTGTCCTGCATCTTCAATAAACAAGCTACAGATAGTCCAAAATGCAGCGGCTAGAGTTCTTACCAGGTCAAAAAAATATGATCATATTACCCCAATTTTACAGTCTCTGCACTGGCTACCTATTAAGTTCCGTATCATTTACAAAATATTATTACATGCCTATAAGGCCCTAAATGGTTTAGCTCCTGCGTACCTAACTTGTCTTCTACCACGCTACAATCCAACCCGCTCCCTAAGGTCGCAATGGACTTTTGGTAGTACCTAGGATAGCAAAGTCCACTAAAGGAGGTAGAGCTTTTTCACATTTGGCTCCCAAACTCTGGAATAGCCTTCCTGATAACGTTCGGGGTTCAGACACACTCTCTCTGTTTAAATCTAGATTAAAGACACATCTCTTTAGCCAAGCATTCACATAATGCATCTTATAATCTTGTACTGCAGTTATATCTGATCAAATGTACGTTTATTATTATTCTTTAGCTTGGGTTGAACAAATAATTTTTGCTTAGATGGAACAGCAGCTACGCTAATTATGTCTCTATTTGTTTCTTTGTTTCTGCCACGGGATTAACATCCCTAGGAATGACAACCTTCAGTCTGGATCCAACCCTTAAATGATCTGAGATGACCGAACACCTGAGAAAGATGATGCCAACCCCTCAGAGGACTTCAGAGGATGCCAATGCTCAGACAACATACAGAATTACCAAATGTTGCCATAAGTCAAATATATTAAGGTTCTGCAATATATAAATATATTGTGGAAACTTAAATTCCTGTAGAGCTGCTTTGCAGCGATTTGTATCGTAAAAAGCGCTATACAAATAAACTTGAATTTAATTTAATTGAATTATAATATTGCGACGTAACACCCCACCCCCCTGGAGTGGGGGGGGGGGGGGGGGGGGGGCTGATTTGCTCTACGCCACTGATTGAGGTGTTCTGTTGTTGGATGCAATAATGAACATAGCAATCATCATTTACTCCCGACATCGGAGCTGCTGAAGACACAGTGGATTACTTTTGTTTTTGAAGGGAATGCTTATGTTTGCGCAACTCAGCCCTCTCTCAAAGCCTTTTTGGACAACCATACAGATCTTTTTAAAGATGGCTATGGAAAGATCTGAGATTTCCAGGCAAGAATCCAAGTTGAGCGAGACAGTAAACCAATATTCCATAAGCCGCGAACTGTCCCATATGCTCTGAGTAGGGTGAACATACGGGCCAATTTTACGGGACTCTGGCAAGAAGCTTCCTTTGGTGGCCTGGTTAAAATCATGAGATCACGGCATTTGTCGGTCAGTGTGCACCCTGTGAAACCACACTGAATAGACCCCCAGCAGCCCCTCTTCGCCCATGGTCATTTACCACAGCTCCATGGGAGAGAATACATGTGGATTATGCAGAGGTCAACAAGCAGCATTTCCTAGTGGTGATAGACATCCATTCAAAATGGATTGAAGTCTTACCTATAAAGCTGATGACCGCTGAAAAGACTGCTAACCTTCTCAGGAATCTGTTTGCATCATAAGGTCTGCCGAATGTTCTGGTTTCAGACAATGGTTCTCAATTTACTGCACCTGAGTTTGAACAGTTCCTTAAGGGTAATGGAGTTTGTCATGTCCTGTCACCGCCATACCATCCGGCTTCAAATGGCACAGCTAAAAGGGGTGTGCAAACCTTTAAAAAGGCATGGACTCGAATGCAATCTCAGTCAGTGTCTCCTAGTCAGTGGCTAGATTTCGTTCACATACAGAAATACTCCACACGCAGTCACAGAACGCACACCAACAGAGTTGTTCCTAAAAGGCAAAGAGAAAAATAAGATCGTAATAACGACAAAACTTTTGTTATGTCGAGATCACAAGAAAATTAAATCGAGATCACGAGAAAATTAAATTGTGATTACGAGAAAACAAGAAGGAAAAAAATTATATTGCATGGCCGCTTAGAACTTGCGTACTATTCTGCAGCGCAGAGGACCTCTGACTTACTGTGTGCAAGTGGGACATTGACAAGTTAAAGTACATGTGGACCACTTGTTACTGTCAAGGTCTTCAGGACAGCAATATGAAGGGATCAGTGATGACCTCTTTGATGATCAGCCAGTTCAGAGAGCTGAAACATCTGATCCAGAAGTTCAACCTGATCAATCTTCTGAAGCACATCCTGAACGGCGCTGTCCCAAAAGGCAAAGAAAAGCACCACAAAGACTTAACCCTCTGGGGTCATCCCAAAAGGCAAAGAAAGGCACCACAAAGACTTAACCCTCTGGGGTCGAAGCCCGCACCAGTGCGGTTTGTCTCATATTTTCTTGATGACCGCAAATAGAACTAAAAATACTATATCATTTTTGATCTTACAGACAAGAATAAGGTATCGTTTGAAACTGCAAAGGGTCTACTTTTATTTGTGTATAGTCATAATGGCAACAACAAAAATGTGCTTTTGTAAAATAAAGAAAGCAAAAAATAAAGACATGTAAATAAAACAACCTGAACCTCAGCGAATATTTGCCTCAAAGACATGAGTCTTTGTGTCTAGATCTCGAGTCTTTGTGTCTTTGAGTCTATATGTATAGAATGCTTGAAATGTCCACTTTTAAATGATGTAAGTCACATTCAAAACAAATATTGTCTGATAAAGTAATCCGTATGTAACCAATTCAATGTCCAGTTTTTCCCATCTAAACTCATTAACTCTAATGCGATTACGCCCACGAGACGACTGCGCTTTTCAAATTCTAAACTTCCACGTGAGATGCGCGACATGTAATTGCCCACATCACCTCCGTAAAAATGTGAAGAGTTCATCCCGGCTACTTTTTGTTTCTGGAAGAAGACGAGCTGAGAAGAATAACCCAGAATTTACCTCAGAAGAAGAACTCAACGCAAAGCGTCTCGCAGCTTGATGTAGTAAATACAGTGGTAAATCTATTTCATAAAACATATTGTTACTCATTATTTTGAAATCATCACATGCTCTAAGACGCAAAAGCGGTGTCCTATTATATAAACTGGACTACCCTTATATAGAATAACCTTTTCAGGGTAATTGATGTGTATAATAAATTAGCATCAGCAACCTATTTTGACCTGGATACATCTGATTTGACAAAAAAGGGATTATGTAAGAGCCATGTGCAACATTTACTTAACAAAATCGGTCCATGCACACAAGTGAGTTGATTTGCATGAATTTCAATTTCTGTACAGTCTAATCTCTAATTGTCATACCAGTCCAATTTCACATTAAGAAATTATTTTAACCCAAAAACCAAACTATGCTCCCTTTGAATTGGTTGTCTTTAAAATACAAATCTTGTGTAATCCCAGGCTATCTGTAATCAGAAGCACATTTAAAACTGGAATATAATTTAATTTCATTCACATGTGTTTCATGTGATCCGTCAACGGAGATAGGAAGTAATGAAGTACAAATAACAAAGTAATTAAAAAAGGTTAGAGAAAAACGTACTGCACCATGGTACAACAGTTATACCCATTCTCTCAAGAAAGAAACTTGTAATCTTGAGCACAAATGGACAAAAACAATCTTGGAAGTTTTTAGAATTGCATGGAAAAACAGTATGTACAGCTGTAGATAGATCCAAGATGGCAGCGTGATCAGATGCAGCGGCTGCTCCGGGTCCCAAAGACGATGCTTTTACGTCTTTTAATGTCATCTGTTCGTCTCCAAATAGTGTCAGTTTACCGCTAACTCATAAGGAAATCACCCCAAAACTCATCTATGATCGCCAAAGTCTTTTGGATATCGGCAACACATACAAACAACAACTCTCGCCGGCGGCTACTGAGAAGCTACGAGGCCTTTGTTTACTGCTGGAGCCGGACCTCGAGACGCGGCCTAGCCTACTGATGCTACCCGCACATGGCAGCGTCGCAAGCTGTGTCAGAGAGGACGGAAGCGCGGTAAGCGCGGAGGTATACGAGCTAGGCTAAGAGCTAACCCCACAAGACCGGCTCTTCCAACACTCGTGCTCTCAAACGTTCACTCTCTGGAAAACAAACTGGACTTAATTAAACTCAGTCGATCTACACAGTATGAGGCAAGGGATTGTTGTGTGTTTGTTTTCATCGAAACATGGCTAAACAACAACATCCCGGATTTCCGCTATTCAGCAGCACAGCTAACCAACTTCCGAGCGGATAGAGATTCATCACTGTCTGGTAAGAACCGCGGAGGTGGCTTGTGTGTGTATATCAACAAAGACTGGTGTAACAATGCTGCGGTATTATCAAAACACTGTTCATCGCTGGTGGAGTTTATGTTTGTGAAGTGTCGACCGTTCTATCTGCCGCGGGAGTTCACGGTCATTGTTATTGTTGGACGCGCTTCGTGAACTGTACAGCGCCATCAGCGAACAACAAACAAATAACCCTGACGGCTTTTTCATCATAGCCGGTGACTTCAACCACGCAAACTTAAAGACAAGTGAACTTTGCAACAAGGGGAAACAACACACTGGACTTTGTTTACACAACAGTAAAGAACTCTTACAAGGCTGTACCCCGCCCCCACCTCGGGTACTCAGACCACATCACTGTTATGCTAATCCCAGCATATAGACCACTTCTCAAACTCGCCAAACCAGTTCAAAAACAGATCACCGTATGGCCAGACAATGCCACCTCAGCACTGCAGGACTGCTTCCAGGACACAGACTGGAACATGTTTAAAGAGGCAGTCACCTACAACAACCACACAGACCTGCATGAGTACACTGAAACTGTGACTGCTTACATGAAAAAGTGCACTGATGATGTGACAGTCACCAAGACCATCACCACACATGCCAACCAGAAGCCATGGATGACAGCAGAGGTTCGTGGGCTGCTAAAGACCAGAGACGAAGCATTCAGATCAGGAGATAAAGCAGCCCTCAAAACAGCAAGAGCCAGTCTGTCCTGTGGCATCAAAAATGCAAAATGGTCATATGCTCAAAAAAATCAACAATCACTTCACAGACAGCAGAGACACATGGAGCCTGTGGCAAGCCATTCAGACCATCACTGACTACAAGCCCCCGCCACAGGCCTGTGATGAGGACACATCCCTCCCCGATGCACTCAACCACTTTTATTCACGGTTTGAAATGCAGAATGACACACCTGCACAAAAACTGCCCACACCTCCCAACGACCAGGCGCACTGTCTGTCTCCAGCCGATGTAAGGAAGACCCTATCTAGGATTAATCCACGCAAGGCTGCGGGTCCTGACAACAGACCTGGCCATGTTCTGAGAGACTGTGCTGCACAGCTGACAGATGTCCTAACAGATATCTTCAACACCTCGCTGAGCCAGGCAGTCGTCCCCACGTATCTCAAATCCACAACAATCATACCGGTACCAAAGAAATCACCTGTGTCCTGTCTAAATGAAGGGGCCAACGAATCTGGGACTGAGTTTCCGGCAAGGCAGGCGCAGCCTGATGTCCCGTGTGGATAGCCATACCTTCTGCCCGGGATGGTAAGTGGGCGTGGCGGAACGGCGGGCATCCGCTGTTATTCGTTGTCTGCGCACTGCCTGCTGCAGCTGATGGTGTGCTGCGTCCCAGACTCCCTCGATCTCTCGGAACCAGTGGTCAACTGCGGGTACGTCCGAAGGTTCCCCGGACCAGGGGAACAAGGGCGGCTGGAAACCGCACTGGAAGGGAGTGAGTCCAATGGAGCACTGGCGAAGGGAATTTTGGGCGTACTCGGCCCAGCCTAGGAACTGGTTCCAAGAGTTCTGGCGGTTGTGGCAGAAGGTTCTCAGGAATCGCCCTATTTCCTGGATTTTGCGTTCAGTCTGCCCATTGGACTGGGGATGATAGCCGGAGGTTAAACTGATGGTCACACCTAGGAGGGAGAAGAAGGCTTTCCAAACCCGGGAGATGAATTGGGGTCCTCTATCCGAGACTATGTCCTCTCGGAGACCGTAATATCTGAAGACATGATTAAAAAGTAACTCAGCTGTTTGGAGTGCAGTGGGTAAACCAGGCAGAGGAAGGAGCCGACAGAACTTGGAGAAGCGGTCCACTATCACGAGAATACAAGTGTTGTTGTCCGAGGGAGGTAGGTCAGTGATGAAGTCTACTCCTAGGTGTGACCAAGGGCGATTGGGTATGGGTAGTGGAAGAAGTTTACCGGTAGGAAGATGACGGGAACTCTTGGAAATGGCACAATCTGGGCAGCCCTGAACGAACCTTCTCACGTCCCTGGCCATGTTGGGCCACCAGAAGCTCTCCTTGAGCAGCGAGAGAGTGGCGTTGGCCCCTGGGTGGCCAGTACCGAGAGAAGTGTGTGTGGAGTAAATGAGTGGAGTGCGTTGGATCCTGGGAACGTACTGACGGTTTGGGGGACAGCCCGGCGGATTGGCAGGTGGAGTGTCGGAGACAACTGGTGGAGAGGTCCACTGAATGGGGCTTGCAATAATTTCCGCTGGTAGAATTCCCTCTGGTTCCTCGTGATGCTCCACGGAGGTATGAATGCGGGATAGAACATCCGCCTTGACATTTCTAGGACCTGGATGAGAGGAGATCTTGAACTGGAATCTAGTGAAAAATAAGGTCCATCGAGCCTGACGAGGGTTTAGCCACTTAGCATCACGAAGGTATTCGAGGTTCTTATGATCCGTGAGAACTATAAAGGGATGCGCTGCCCCTCCAACCAGTGTCTCCACTCCTCCAGAGCGAGCTTGATAGCGAGTAGTTTTCGGTTGCCGATGTCGTAATTTCTCTCCGCCAGGCTGAGCTTCCGAGAAAAGAAGGCACATGGATGGAGCTTGGGAGACGTCCCCTGCTGCTGCGAAAGGACCGCACCTACTCCCGTGGTGGAGGCATCTACCTCGACTACGAAGGATAACTCGGGGTTCGGATGGACGAGGAGAGGTGCGGTAGTAAAAGCTTCCTTCAGCTGGTTGAACGCCTTTGTGGCACAGGTGTTCCAGGACAGAGACTTGGTTCCTCCTTTGAGTAAATCGGTAAGTGGGCTGGTAATGGAGCTGTAGTAGGCGATGAAACGGCGGTAGAAATTTGAAAAGCCTAGGAAGCGTTGGAGTTCTTTGATGGATGTGGGTAGTGGCCAGGATGTGATTGCTTCCACCTTCCTCTTGTCCATGCGAATGCCACCACTATGGATTACGTAACCGAGGAAATGAACAGAGGATTGATGGAAGATGCATTTTTCTGCCTTGAGATACAGTTGGTACTTCCGAAGCTGGCTGAGGACCTCCGCAACGTGGTGGCGGTATTCGGCCAAGCTCCGGGAGTATATTAAAATATCGTCGATATAAACGACCACAAATCGATGCAGATACTCCCGGAGCACCTCATGCATGAACCCCTGAAAGACAGAGGGGGCGTTGACGAGCCCATAGGGCATCACCCGGTATTCGTAGTGGCCGGTGGGTGTCACGAAGGCTGTCTTCCATTCGTCTCCTTCTCGGATGCGAATGAGGTTGTATGCGCTGCGGAGGTCCAATTTGGTGAATATGGTGGTACCGCAGAGTTGTTCCAGAGCTGCCGGGACAAGAGGAAGGGGATACCTGAATTTGACTGTGATGTCATTGAGTTTACAGTAGTCTATGCAGGGTCGCAAGCCTCCGTCCTTTTTGGCCACGAAGAAGAAGCTGGAAGCAGCAGGGGAGGTAGATGGTAAAATATACTCTTGTTTGAGTGCCTCCTCGATGTACTCCTCCATGGCCTTTTGTTCAGGTAGGGAAAGGGGGTATATTTTACCCCGTGGTACTGGCTCACCTGGAACAAGGTCTATGGCACAGTCCCATGGCCGATGAGGTGGAAGTTGGGAAGCCCTTTTGGGGCAAAAGACGTCGCTGAAGGAGGCATAATCTGAGGGGATGTCTACTGATTGCTTCTCAATTGGGCTTTCAATGGAGGTGGCTTGGAGTGGTATGGGTGTAGGGACTCGGTGTACAGGACGAGGCAGATTGGGGAAGCTCCGAGGGAAGCAATTGTTACCCCACTTCAGGACGTCTCCTGACTTCCAGGACAGTGTGGGATCATGGTCCACCAGCCAGGGATGGCCCAAGATGACGTCCACTGTGGAGCCCTCCAGAACCAGCAAATGGATCGATTCATGATGAAGTTGGCCTATTCGGAGCTGTAAGGGTCCAACACAGAATTTAACCAGGCGACGAGTAAGGGGTGTACCTGTTGTAAGGAGTGGTCTGAACGCACACATATAACAACAGACATCCTGACGCCGTATGGACGGCCCTCCCTTAAACCTCCTGGGACCAGAAAAACATATATTTTGGGTTTTTGAGAGCCCTTGTCATGTGGAGGAACCCCACAGAAAAACCCTCCCTAACTGCTCACCATTAAGTCGCCGTAAATTCAAGGACATATCGCAAAGGATGACGTGTTTACGACCGACTCGAACTAAAGACAATTTCCAGACTTTTCGAACCAAAGACTCTTATGACCCGGCTATCAGCACATTCCAGGGAAACGCGCCTTTTCTGTGGTGCTATCTAACAAAGAGAACCACACCTTGGAATTAGAAACGAGTCTTAAAAGGGGAACAAAAGTTATACTCGTTTCTGCTACTGAAACAAATTATACTCGAATACAAAAGCAATATAGACAATATAGTTACAACCTGTGTGAAGAATGTTTTTCTATGTTTATAAGCTTGTTGCGTTATTTTAAACCTATGGGTGTCGTAATCTTCCAGAATGTATAAGTTTACCTGATCGCTAGATGTTCAGTTCACCTGCTATTTGTGTCGTTTAGGATTTGGGATGGTTTAATCGATGTATTTAACCCAGTAATATCCTCTGTAGTCACGTGTATTTTTGTGCATACCAAAATATAAGTGTTTGGTTTCTTTAGAAAGCTAATTTTATGAATAGTATTATGGTGAATGATAAAGAGTAAAGATAAGGGTTCTTGCGTGTGATTTTCCCTCAGGTTGAAAACTAGCATTAGAAATGAAGACTCTCTTCAGAGCATAATAGCCCATTGCAACGTATGTGTGTGTTTATGTCTTTTTTATGTTGTCTAGTTAATGTTGTGTTAGAATAGTGAATAAAACTTTGATTTTATTAGAAATCTCTTGTCTGTGCTATGTGATTTTACTTGTCGTAACTATTTGCCAAAAAGATCGCGGTTTACCTACGCTCAGCTAGGAGCTAACTAAGTTAACTCAATTTAACTATTTGATTTATTTTAATCGTTGGCCACGAATGAAATAAACAACGTGTTAAAAGATAACTTGCTGTTATTAATGCTTGCTGGACAAGTCGTTAACAAGGCATAAGTTGTACATTCTGATTAATAACAATTAATCATATGAAGATCAACTCTTAAGAGTGATTCCCTAAAAGCTAAATAATAAAATAAATATATGTGTAAGGATTGATTTCCTACACTGTTATGGTTTGGATCTGGTAGGTGGTTTCTGTGGCGATGGTCGAGAGGTGGAGCTGTTTGTAGAGATTCCCGGAAATGAAGTTCCCCGCGGAGCTGGAGTCGAGGAGTACGGTATCTGTCAGAGCAGTGGTATCCGTGATCAGTTGGGCATGAGTGGTTAAGGGGTTCATTTTGGGAATAAAAGGCCAAATTCCACTCACCAGCAGCCGTGGAGGACAAAGGGGACATGCCAGGATCATATGACCGGTACCACCACAATACAGACACAAACCATTCATTATTCGTCGCTGTCTCTCTGCAGGTTCTAGACGATGCATATCTGTTTGCATGGTTTCTGGAGGGTCTCTGGCCGCTGGCTGGTGGCTAGGAGGAGTGGCAATGGCAGTGATGGTCGCTGGATCTGGTTGGCAAGCTCGCATCCGATTCGAGCAGCGGATCGCTAACTGGATGAATTTTTCGAGCCCATAGGTGTCATCATATGCCGCTAGCTGTAACTTTAACCGGGGATTCAGCCCTTGGCGGAAAGCGGTCAATAATGAGGGCTCATTCCAACCGCTCGCGGCTGCGAGGGTGCGGAATTTTAGAGAATATTGGTGGATGGTCATTGAGCCCTGTCGCAGCTGATACAGTTGTTCGCCCATTGAAGAATCCCCTGGAGAGCTACTGAACACTTCACGGAAATGGGCCAGAAATAGGGCGAAGGATTGGGTAGCGGGACCGGCTTGATTCAAGATTGTCTCTGCCCACTTAAGTGCAGGACCCGTGAGTGAAGTTATAACAAATGCAATTTTGGCTTGATCTGTGGTGAACATCTGTGGGTGTAAGTCAATGGTGAGCGAGCATTGCAAAAGGAAGCCATTGCACTCCTCCGGATCACCTGAGTAGGGCGCTGGTCGGGCCATGGGACTGGCGTACATTACCGGAGAAGAAGAGTGGATGTGGGTGCCGCTGCTGGAGGTGAAGAAGGGTTGGTGAGGATTCTCTTGAGGTGTCGACGAGTTCCTGAAAGGGGATCGGATACTCATCCTGTATCCGATGTTGGTCCGATCTTCTGTAACAGAAACTTCTCAACACGGAGGTAGGTGTAAAATAGGTGATGTTTATTTTTACAGGATGAGTGGGGACTGTGAATGGTGAGGTGAGTCGTGAACTTGCGATGTCTTGCAGGTGATGATTCATGCTTCTAGTGTCTTATCGTGTCTTCAGGTGCTGGCCGAGGCGGTGATGTGGAACACAGGAGAGCGGGGTAATCCGAGGACACACAGGACAGTCTGGAGACGGGGAAGACAACGAGGAAGAGAACAGGAGGTAAGTTTCAACAGGTAAGGATTGCAGAGGTAATACTCAACGTCTGGAGATTGTCGGGGAAGAGTCCACGTTGCGATAACGAGATCGGACACTGAGTGACTGGAGGTGAGTGCTTTTATGTGGTTCTGGGTGATGATGGTGATGGGGTGCAGGTGCGTGTGATCAGAACTCAGGTGACGTGGATCGTGGTAATTGGCTGACGGGAGAGCCTGGCCGTTCTGTGACAAGTTGCATGACCTGATGTTTTATTCGGACCCATTATGAGGCGAGATGAACATCACGGAGCGCTAAACGCTCATTACATGCAGTGTGTGTTCATTCATACTCGAAGCCGGAGGGTGCTCTCGTGCAGAAAGTTGCACCATGAAATTCCTAATATGTGAAATGGATGAAAATGGATGTTTTCACAGAAAAAAAACTACGAGTTTGGATTTGCGATTGCAATGATATATGGTTTATTCATCTCCAGGTAATAAATAAAGTATATGAACAATGCAGTGCTAATTGACATAGCATCCATTACAGTACAGAAATTATTCTGCCTCATGGGACAAAAAAAGTATTTGTAGTATATAAACAAGTCATTATTATTGGTAATTGTCCAGCAGTGTATCTGATTTCTAAGCCAATTAAAAGCTAGAAATAAGAGAAAAAATTAAAGTTGCCTATACACTACCAGTCAAAAGTTTTTGAACATTAAGATTTTTAATGTTTTTAAAAGAAGTCTCTTCTGCTCAGAAAGCCTGGATTTATTTGATCCAAAGTAGGCCTATAGCCAGAGGTTGGTAGAGTACCCAAAAACTGTACTCAAGTAAAAGTAAAAGTACTTCTAGAAATATTTACTCAAGTAAAAGTAAAATGAATAGTTACTTGAGTAAGAGTAAAAAAGTATCGGATAAAAAAACTACAAGTAGTTAGTTACTAGTTACTTTGGATCATATAGGTACTGAATATAGTCTATTTTTATTTAGATATATAGATTACATTTATGTAATTTGTATGTGTATACACACACTGCCGTTCAAAATATATATATATATATATATATATATATATATATATATATATATATATATATATTTTAATGTAATTTATTTCAGTGATGCAAATCAGAATTTTTATCAGCCTTTACCCCAGTCTTCAGAGTCACATAATCCTTCAGAAATCATGTTCATTTATAATCAGTGCTGCTCTTTTTAGCTTTCTATTCATCAAAGAATACTGAACAAAATGTCACAGGTTCCAAAAAATATTAAGCAGCAAAACTGTTTCCAACACCGGTAATAAATCGATATATTATAATGATTTCTGAAGGATCATATTACTCCGAAAACTGGAGTAACAGCTGATGAAAATTCTGATTTGCATCACTGAATTAAATTATATTTTAAAGTAAATTAATTATGTATTATCCTATAACCTCTGACACTGAAACCTCTGAAAACGCCTCACATGACTGCTCTGAACATAACAAAACAAATGCATATTGACGGATCTTCTGTTCTGCAAAATGTAAACAAATGTAGCCTATATTTTTGCAAGCGTAAATATTGTAAAAATATGAATATTAATTGTGTCTAGAACATGCCGCGCGCCGCTGCGCAGAGCTAACGCGGGTTTCGCGGGTGTTCATTTCATACTCTGTGACAGCTTATTTAATGTATAAATTATACATTAAATAAGCTGTCTGATGTGAATTCAGAGGTTTTATTTAATGTATAAATTATACATTGTATTTAATGTAAGGTACATGTACAACAAACTGGTAATGTCATAGTGGTATCGTGGCCTATACCTGTGGAACAGTAGACAGCACACGCGGTGTTCATCTAATAAAGATCTTTATATAGGATGCCGGGCCGTCGAATCCCCCAGAAGCGCCGGGAACCCAGGAGATGGACGAAGCCGCGCAAGAGACGCCGCCGCCACTCGCTCCCGGCCCCGAGAGGGGAGTGCGTGCGGCCACCGGACTCCGCCCCTTCCCTGGACCCTTCCCTTCTGAACACTACCCTACTGCACAAGCCCCGCAGCACAACAAGGACACCAGATTCCCCGTTTATTTGGACACTTTTCCCTGGACACTTTATTTTTCCCCTTTATTTGTGTAATAAAAACCTCTCCGAGGCTTGACGCCACACCCACTGTGTCTGTCGTTTGCTCCTCCCGCCACAATCCAAAGCCACGTCTTCAGCGCTCTTGATGTTCTTAAACTCTCTGTTATCTGAGTGAGAACCGCTTCAGAGACTCAGCGCATGCGGCAGGGAACTGA
This sequence comes from Barbus barbus, assembly GCF_936440315.1. NCBI lineage: Eukaryota > Metazoa > Chordata > Actinopteri > Cypriniformes > Cyprinidae > Barbus > Barbus barbus. The sequence goes on along the minus strand of NC_136760.1, from coordinate 13,667,901 downwards.
ACGAATCATTCAAACTGATTCGCGAACCGATTCACTGGTTTGCCAACTGGTTTGATAAAGCCTTTAAACAGAATCGACTCAAAAGAATGAATCATTCGCGAATGGGCATCGTTCATTGCCCAGAGAAAAGTAGACGGCGCGTTTGGAATAAACCGAAGCATTTTTAACTTGTATTGCATTAAGATACAGTAACGAGAGTAGAGTCGCCCACAGTAACGAAGTAAAAGTACCGTTTTTTCTCTAAAAATATACTTGAGTAAGAGTAAAAGTACCCATTTTAAAATATACTCTAAAAGTATTAGTTACCCAAAAAATGTACTCAAGTAAATGTAACGAAGTAAATGTAACTCCTTACTACCCACCTCTGCCTACAGCAAAACAGTACAATTTTTAAATATTTTCACTATTTAAAATAACTGTTTTCCATTTGAATATATTTTAAAATGTAAATTACTCCAGTCACACGATCTTTCAGAAATCATTCTAATATTCAGATTTGCTGCTAAAAGAAAAAAAAAAAAAAAAAAAAAAACATTTGTTATTATGATGTTGAAGACAGCTGAGTAGAATTTTTTTTCCAGGTTTCTTTGATGAATAGAAAGTTCAGAAGAACAGAATTTATCTGAAATAGAAATCTTTTGCAACATTATAAATGTCTTTATCATCACTTTTGATCAATTTAAACTATCCCTGCTAAATAAAACTATTCATTTCTATAATTTCTTTTCCAAAATAAATAAAATAATAATACTGACTCCGCACTTTTAAATGCTGACCTTTGGATCTTTCTATTCATCAAAGAATCCTGAAAAAAATTACTCAACTGTTTTAAATAATAATAATAATAATTTAAAAAGGTTTCTTGAGCAGCACATCAGCATATTATAATGATTTCTGAAGGATCATGTGACTCTAAAGCCTGGAGTAATGATGCTGAAAATTCAGCTTTGATCACAGAAATAAATTATATTTTCCAATATATTGAAATAGAAAGCACTTGTACATAGTAAAACTGTATTTTGGATTAAATAAATGCAGGCTTGGTGAGCAGAAGGGACTTATTAAAAAAAACATATATATATATATATATAACATTTCTGTCCCCCCTCACTTCTGAAATGATGGCTACGCCCCTGGATCCTTCAGTATTCTACTAAAATTAACAGGATTTAATCAAATTCATGCAAATCAACTCACTTGTGTGCAAGGACCGATTTTGTTAAGTAAATGTTGCACATGGCTCTTACATAATCCCTTTTTTGTCAAATCAGATGTATCCAGGTCAAAATAGGTTGCTGATGCTAATTTATTATACACCTCAATTACTCTGAAAAGGTTATTCTATATAAGGTTAGTCCAGTTACAGTGGCTGCCTTGTGGAGATCACAAGACCAAATACTCTTTCTTGAATTTTCACTTTTTCATGAGCTGATATATAAAGGGTGGTTATTTGATAACTCAAAATGCACTGTACACTATGGACTGGTGGGGTTGGTATATTCTGGCATGATAGGGTTAAAGTTAGCTTAGATGTTTTCTTTATTGTTTAGGTGGAGACTTTAAATAAGCCCTTTTGGGTTTCCTGCCTCTCCCTGCACAGCATATGGATTGCACTTTGTTTTTATTATATATATTTTATATTTGTGAAAATAAACTAAACTAAAAAAGAATGGAAGGGGAGGATCTTTAAGGCCTAATCAAGGACTGTGGTTGGTTCTGGGGGGGGAGAAACATTTGCAAGTCTATCAGTGTGGCTTTTAAAGAATCACACTGGAAGCAGCAACAACTTATGTCAAGTGATATTATTATTATTATTACTTTGCCCTGGCATATGTTTTCATTATTGCCATTATTATTTTTCATAAGACCTGATGTTTGTTGTTTTGTGTTTTTTAATTAAATACATTATTCACAATCTCAAAAAATCTCAAATCTAAAAAAATGGAGTTTGTACACAGGATGTTTCTTACAGCACTGTTAGTAGGTAAGTTTAAAAACGTGTTTGTTCATTTGTGTTTCACATTTAAGTTTAAAAAAGATATTAAACAACACTTCCTTGCAATCTTACATTGACTAGAACAACACTGAGAAGTTTCACTGTATCTTTTTCAAGGATTTGTACATCTTCCATGGTGCTTTTCTCATCATTATCACATCATCAATCAGCTCAAGAACTGGACTGCGGCGCAAGATTACTGCAGAAAATACTACTATGATTTAGCAACATTTGACAACAAGGAGGAACACGACCTAGTCGTTCAAACTCTGATGAGCAAAGGTTACACTGGCTGGGTTTGGATAGGATTGTATGATGATCGCTACAGCTGGAGATGGTCCAATGGTGAAAAAAACATGATACACACCAACTGGGGAGAAAACGAACCAAACAGTTATGAATCAAATGAGGCTTGTGCTATTTTATCTTATACAGGATTTTGGATTGATAAGCCATGTGGACAGCCTTATTTTGTCTTGTGTTATAATGGTAATTGAATGTACTTTTCTAACTTTAATAATAATTATATATAACTAAACAAATAGAATGTCTAAATGAATTATATGCCCACAGCCACAACGAATACAACTGTCTTAATCCTAGAGAAGATAAGTTGGATTGATGCTTTAAACTACTGCAGAATGTATCACACTGATTTGGCTACAATAGAAAACCAAGATGAGAACAAAAATCTACAGCTGCTGCTCAGTAACCAAAATGTGGATTCAGCTTACATCGGTTTATACAGAAACACCTGGAAATGGTCAGATCAGAGTAGCTCCGTGTTCAGGGCTTGGAAGCCCTCTGAACCCAATAATTTCAATGGAATTGAATTTTGTGCACTACTGTCTGTGTCGGAGGCACAATGGAATGATGTATCATGCTCATCTGAATTCAGATATGTCTGTAGCACTGGTAAGAAAACCTCTTTGTTTGCTGATGTGTGCAGGATCCTATGGAATAATTGTGAATTCACAGCTTGAAAAAATAATTGACTTTTATATATATATTTTACATATATCATTATGTAAAAAATATATATATATTTTCCAAAATTTGTTTTCTACATATGACCTTTGACATTTTTATGGTTCCGTCATTTATAACTGACTTTGTCCCATTAAGGTTAATTATGTCTGAAACTTAACAAAAAAACTTAAAGTGAAAAAGCTGTATTGTTTAAAAAAAACATTAAAATATCTTTATGAACATTCCATTTCTTCTTGTGCTGCTATATTTGATTTGGAACTCATGTGAAAATGTCTAAAACCTGTCTCAAATTCAGATGCAATTTCATTGCCTGGAAACCAAGTCTTAGTGTTTCAAAAGCATTAAAACAACTTTAACATTGTGTTTCATCTTGAAATTTCAAATCAATTATCGCAGCACAAGTGAAGGTCAACAAGATACTTATTTATCAGTGTACCCCACACATAAGTAGATTTTGACTTGTTCAGTCATCATTAGAGCATCCCTGCCTGTCAGAATAGTAATGCCAATAGACATTGGCATCTTTCCTGACCTCTGGTTGTTGTATGGATCACATCTTTCAAACTGGCATACGATAATGCACCCAAATGCCTGACTTCCACAACAACCTATTCTTCATCATTGCACTCACCCTCATTGCTTCTATCCTCCTTGTTCCTCAACGTTTTTTATTACTAGAACCTGATTTTCTGATGCACTCCTATCACTATCATCAATACCTTCTAAAATAAGTACAGATTTGTCTCTTCATCTTCCAAAAATGAACCTAAAACACATGCATTAAGGTTATTATACTGCCTGCCAATGCTGGTCAATAGTGCTACACAAAATATCCATCCCATAATAAGACTTTTTCAGTTATGCTTGACGCTCAGATTTTTTTGGTCTCAGATTTGTTTTTATAAAAGTGCATAAAAAAAAAAAAAAACTTTAGAATTTAACTTGAATTTATATGCATTTTCGGTAACACTTTATTTTAAGTCTCTTAACTAGTTACTTATTAGCATGCATATTACTATAATATTAGCCATTTATTAGTAGTAATTAAACACATATTAATGTCTTATTCTACATGACCTTGTTCTACATCCCTAATCCTACCCAATACCTAAACTTAACAACTACCTTACTAACTATTAATAAGCAGCAAATTAGGAATTTATTGAGGGAAAAGTCATAGTTAATAGTGAATAAGTGTTCCCTATTCTAAAGTGTTACCATATTTTCTAGTCTAAAATGAGCTCACTATGGAGACTTGAGAGCATGTGGCCTAACATGTGCTAATGTCTCCTTTACTATCAAAAATGAAACAAATGGCAAATACATTTTATTGTTAATTACTGGTTGAAGGGGATGTCATATGACATCACAAAAATTACATTTTGTTGGTTGAGCATTAATATTGTATTTTAATTGCAATTTTCTTAGTGTCATTTATAAATGATGATGTCCCATTGAGGGTTCGGACAAAGACAATTTACTGTTGCAAATAACTGATTTGAATATTTCAATCCAAATAGCAAAGAAGATTCAAATACTGAGAATAAACATGCAGTCACCACTGAACCTTAACGTCAGTGATTTTAACAGCACCATTTTACAACAGGTCAGTGTCAAATAATACACAGTGGTTTTGAAACAAGGGTATATGTTATTTTATATGTGTCTTTACATTTGATAATATCTAGCAAATGCTTGAATGACACAACATGTTTAAGATGACTATAAGCACAAACGCTTGATGGTTCTGTTTGTCCACAGTTGCAACAAAAGCTGATGAAACTGGGACTACCGAGTGACACCAAACTAATGTGGAGGACGCAACCTGACGGACAAATATTTCACACCCTAAAACAAGCAAATTTGACGACAAATAACACGCAATGTAACATGAATGTTTGTTACAAGAATAGTTCAGAATGTGTTCAAATTAATTTGTAAGACTTGTCTCGTATATGGTGTAAGTAAACTAGCATAGGTCCTTATAAATATTGCATTGTTGTGTTCAGTTAATTTTGATAGTGCATTAAGTAATGAAGTTACCTGTTTAAATTAAGTTATTACAGATTTTTGAAAATGATCTTTCATGCAGTGTGTAACACAGCTCTAAGTGAATGAAAACATCCTGCAAAGTTTTAAATCTGAAAGTGCACAATGTATAAAGTTATTGTCTCTCAAAAGAAAGAGTCGACTGAATCATTGAAACGAGTCGTTTTTAAAAGGAATCCCAAACCGTTTCATGTTGACGTCAACATGAAACAGTATTGCCCGCCCACTTGTTGTGTGCGCAGACCTGGGAAAACGTCTCGGTTACTGATGTAACCCTCGTTCCCTGAAGGAGGGAACGGGAGACGTAACGTCGACGTGACGGGTACAGGTTCCACTTCAACGCATAGAGGCACCTCGTAGAGGGGGCTCTAGCGGAAGTGATGGTGTCAACTACCGCAGGGGGTAGGTCACCTAGAACCTCCGCGTCCCGTCCCGGGACCAGACATGGAGTTTCCAGAGGTCTGGGCGCGGGTGCCACAGGGTGCCCCGTCTCTGAGAGACAGGTCTTCTCTCAGAGGAATGGGCCAGGGAGGGGCTGTCGCGAGGAGCACTAGTTCCGGGAACCAGGTCCGGTTGGGCCAATACGGCGCAACTAGCAAGACCTGCTCCTCGTCCTCCCTGACTTTGCACAAGGCCTGTGCAAGAAGGCTCACTGGGGGGAACGCATACTTGCGTAGGCCCCGGGGCCAGCTGTGTGCCAGAGCATCCGTGCCGAGGGTCCCCTCGGTCAGAGAATAGAACAACTGGCAATGAGACGTGTCCGGGGTGGCAAACAGATCTACCTGTGCGGTCCCGAAGCACCTGAACATCAGCTGGACCACCTGGGGATGGAGTCGCCATTCTCCCGGTAGCACCTGCTGCCGTGAGAGCTCGTCGGCTGCACGGTTGAGCAGGCCCGGAATAAAAATGGCACGAAGCGACCTCAGATGCTTCTGACTCCAGAGGAGGAGATGGCGGGCGAGTTGTGACATGCGGCGGGAGCGTAGACCACCTTGGCGGTTGATGTACGCAACGGTCGCAGTGCTGTCCGAACGGACTAGTACGTGCTTGCCTAGTAGCAGCGGTTTGAAGCGGCTCAGTGCAAGACGTACTGCTAACAACTCGAGGCAGTTGATGTGCCAATGCAGTTGAGGTCCCGTCCACAGACCTGAAGCTGCATGCCCGTCGAACGTGGCCCCCCAGCCGGTGGCAGAGGCATCCGTGGAGACCACAGAGTGCCTGGACACTTGTTCCAGGGGAACACCTACCCGCAGGAATGAAGGGTCCGACCACAAGCTGAGAGTTTGGCGACAGTGCGGAGTCACTTGAACCCGGCACGAGCCGCTCTGCCACGCCCATCTCGGGACTCGATCGTGGAGCCAGTGTTGGAGCGGCCTCATATGAAGCAATCCGAGTGGTGTAACCGCGGCTACAGATGCCATATGCCCCAGGAGCCTCTGAAAGAGTTTCAGTGGTGCCGCTGTTCTGCGTCTGAGCGTGCTCACGCAGCTCAACACTGACTGGACACGGGCCTCGGTGAGGTGCGCTGTCATGTTGACCGAGTCCAACTCCATACCGAGAAAAGAGATCCTCTGCCCGGGGGTGAGTTTGCTCTTTTCCCAGTTGACCCGAAGCCCTAGGTGGCTGAGGTGGCTGAGCAGCATGTCCCTGTGTTCGCACAACTGCTCTCTCGACTGGGCTAGAATAAGCCAGTCGTCGAGGTAGCTGAGAACGCGAACACCCCGCTCGCACAAGGGAGCAATGGCCGCCTCCGCGACTTTCGTGAAGACGCAGGGCGACAGGGCAAGCCCGAAGGGTAAGACCTTGTACTGATATGCCCGTCCCTCGAACGCAAAACGAAGAAACGGTCTGTGTCGAGGGAGAATCGAGACATGAAAGTACGCGTCCTTCAGGTCGATCGCTGCAAACCAATCCTGGGGAGTAAGCATCTTGAACGGTAGCCTGTGAAGGGACCGGTTCAGGACGCGCAGTTCCAAGATTGGCTGTAACCCACCACCTTTCTTGGGTACAATGAAGTACGGGCTGTAGAAGCCGGTCTTCATATCGGCTGGAGGGACCGGCTCGATCGCGTCCTTCGCCAGTAGGACTGCGATCTCTGCCCTGAGCACAGGGGCACTGTCTGCCAGAACACGGGTGAACAGAATGCCCCTGAAAGCAGGGGGGCGCCGGGCGAACTGAATCGCATAGCCGAGTCTGATGGTACGGATGAGCCAGCGAGATGGGCTGGGAGTGACAAGGCATGGTGGCGTCGTCGACTGCCAAGCGCGCCCTCTTGGGGCCCAGAGGTTTCAGAAATTGCTCTTTCTTTGAGAATGTGGGTACCACTGACCCGTGGGTCAGTGGCAGAACAAAAGGAAAAGGAAACAAAAGATTCTCCACCCGGCCCTCCACCGGGGGAAGGAGTGGCGCCTTCGCCATCTCCTGAAGAGCAACTTGATCCACCTCTGGGCCGCCCGTCTCAGGGACGTTTGCACCGTCGCTTGCCCCCTGGTTTGGCAGTGGCCTGGATGGGCAGGGTCGGCTTCTTACGGCTTGCTCCGCGCTGAGGCCTGGATGGTTGCTGCTGCTGGGGCTTAGCAGGAGCGGAGGACGCCGCAGAAGGCCGACCTCGGCGACGAGTAGACGGAGGATCTGCGGCCGGCGGACGGGAGGAAGCAGCAGCGGTCCGCCGGGGCAGGATGTGCCAGATGGCCTCCGTCTGCTTCTGTGCGGCCGAGAACTGCTGGGCAAAGCTCTCGACCGCGTCGCCGAACAACCCAACCTGGGAAAGAGGGGCATCCAGGAACCGATATTTATCGGCGTCCCTCATATCCGCCAGGTTGAGCCAAAGGTGGCGCTCCTGGACCACCAAGGTGGACATCGCCTGTCCGACTGAACGTGCAGTTTTCTTCGTCGCCCGGAGGGCGAGGTCGGTTGCCACACGGAGCTCCCGAAGGAGCTCTGGGTCAGAACCACCCTCGTTCATGTCCATGAGCGCCTGGGCCTGGTGGACCTGCAAGAGCGCCATGGCATGGAGGGCGGAAGCAGCCTGTCCACAGGCCTTGTAAGCCCTCGCCGTTAGACCGGACGAGAACCTACAGGCCCTGGACGGGAGGCGCGGATTACCCCGCCAAGAGGAAGCGGACGCCGAACACAGTTGCATCGCGACGGCCCGCTCCACTGGAGGGATATCCACGTACCCCTCAGCTGCCCCGCCGTCGAGGGTGGCGAGGGGGGAGGAGCCACTAGAACGGCTTCGGGCACTATACGGTGCCTTCCACGTCCTAGACAGCTCCTTATGCACCTCCGGAAAGAAAGGTACCGGGGCGGCGCACTGAGAACCAGCACGGCCCGCCCCGAGAAACCAATCGTCCAACCGAGAAGGTTCGGGACGTGGTGGAGGGTTCCACACAAGCCCAACCTTCTCGGTGGCCCGGGAAAGCTCGGACGCCACATGCCCCGAGGGGGGTAACGCAGCCGAGTCATCATCTCCAGAGGACTGAAGCTCCCCCTCCGATGCTGCGATCGACATCTGGTCGTCAGGAGGAGCCCCAAAGGAAACGGCCGGTCGTTCCGGAGAAGGACCAAGACGCTCGCTAAGGGACTCCAATGGCAGCAGCGCTTGTGAGGCATGAGGGGCCCGCGGAGGTTGACTCGACGGGGAAGCCCTCACGGTAATCCTCAGATCACCCTGGTCATGCACCGAAGTAGGTCTATACTGCGGGGCAGAATAAACACTAGATCGGGGCATAGGCGAGGGGACTGCACCTCCCTTGAGGTAAGCGAGTCTCGATCTAAGCGCTGAGATGGGAATGGGAACACGAACTATCCACAAAAGCCGCCTCAGCGTGTTGAATGCCCAAACACGAGAGGCAACTACTGTGGCCATCTGCTGGCGCCAGGGAACGACTGCATCCAGAAACGCACAAGCGGAATGACATCTTGAAAAAGACGCAGGTTCACGCTTGTGTTGCTCTTTTAGAGAAAACAAAAAAAGAAAATAACTCTTTCAGTGTCGAGGCACCCAGGGGTAGCCGCGGTGTGACTGAACACACAGGGAATGCCCACCAGACCGACACACACACACACAGACAATCGTGCTGTGAGAACAGCAGTTGTGAGCTTCACTGCTCGCGGCCACCGCTGATCGCGCCGTCACACCAACACCAAGGAGAGTCCTCTTCTTTAGGCAGTCTTCTTGTAGAATGAAGCAAAGCTCGGCTCCGAAGCGAAAGACAATGTGTGCGTGCGCCCGCTTCCGGTTTATACCCGCGGGGCGGGGGCGCGTGACGCGTTCACGCACGCCAACGTTCATTGGCTTGTTCTGTAGATACTCGAAGAGGATAGGGCTCTCTGAAGTGATCCCAATTACGTCGTCACGTCGACGTTACGTCGAACGTGAGCGACTGAAAGGGAACTTGATTTTCACGTTGGTCTGAATGAAAATGCAAATTCATTCTTTGCCACTAGGTGCCACTTTTGGAGCGTTAAATATAGCTGTTTCCCTGGTAACTGCTGTACACAAAGCAGCACTGTGCTCACAAACACTGCTTTAAATGAAATTGACCAATCGGACCAATCACCGCAGATTAGCATCACGCAAAGGAGGGGTTTGGAAAAATAAATCGTTGAGAAAATCGTTTGGGAGTCGTTGAGCAAATCAGGTAAAAAATAAATGCATATTATAAGACAATGAAAGTGTTTTTTGACCTTGTATGCATGTCAACCTGTTGTTGGGACTCCCAAAACCAAAATATGAACATTTCATAACCCATAATAGGGGCACTTTAAGAGATGTTTTTCTGATATATTTCTCTTTCTGGATGGTATGCAGCCAATGAAAAGCCTCACAGGCCACATGCTACAACAAACACAGCAACACAACAACACTCGACCAATGAAAGCCAGGGGTGTATTCCAGAAAGCAAGTTTAACTTACTGTCACATATAGGCTAGACCAGGGCTCGTATTCTTAAAGATTCTAAGAATCCTCTCAGAGAGCTCCTAATTTAGATTTTAATTTAGACAATTTCTAACTAGGAGTCTTAGCTTAAAAGTGATTCAGGACCAATCTGAGAGCAACTCTGAGCGAGGAAAAGACAAGTGGTGTCAAAAGTATTCACATTCATTACTCAAGTAGAAGTATAGATACTAGGGTTTAAAAAGACTTCTGTAGAAGTTGAAGTATCAACTCAGTTTTTTACTCAAGTAAAAGTGTAAAAGTACTGGTTTCAAAACTACTTAAAGTATAAAAGTTAAAAGTAATGAAAAAAAAAAAATGCCATTAAGGACAAAAGCTTAGGCCGCGGCACAGGGGCCTATTGTGCACTACCCCACCTCCTCAAAAAAACATTTTTCTAAAGGCCATAATGACTATAATGTTATATTAAAATGTTAATGTTGAAAAATGTGGGATGCACTAGGCTACCTGTTTCAGCCGGATATGTGCCCACTGAAAATGAACGCATTTTAGTACAATGCAAATACATTAAAAAACCATATATGTGTACTACTGAGCATTAACGTGTTTCATGGAGTGGAAGATATGATGACTAGTTGCCTGTAAGTATTGTAATGGTGCAAAAAGTCAAACTTCAGAGGCATGTCATCAATAACCTTTATTGGAATGTAAATGTACATCCAAGCCTAGCTGCAGGAATCTGAGAGGGCAACGGACGAAGAGAAAGCACCCGTTTGATAAATGAGCCAGTAGTGGAGAAATAATAACTTTTAAGAAATAATCTTTTTTGAGTGTGACATGATTTGTGTCATCTGCAGGTGCGATGGATCGCGTACAAACCAATAGGGTGTCGGAATGGTATAGGTCAGTGCTTCTCAAAGTCCGGACTCCGGTCCGGATCCGGACCCGGAGGGAATTCAACCCGGACCCGCTTCTATTTCATATTTCAAGAACACTAATTATATTTCCTACTTTGATAAAAGCACGTTAAACTTGTAAATCATTTGTTTATTTATTCTTATTTTTTTATGTCTTTTTGGAAAAGTCCGAAATTGCAGGCGAGATATTAAAACTTTTCCTTCATGACATTTGTTGTCATCATGACATCCAGTGAGCGTATGACGTTTGACATAATCGGCGACATTTCACCGCTAATATTTAAATTTTTTTGTTTTGTTTTGCTATCACTTATATTATGGCAATTTGTCTTATGGCAGTGCCAGTGTATACATTTATTTGTGGCGGCTTGTCACAATATCAAAACTGACCGCTACAAATAGATTTTCCAAAGGGCTTATACTTCGTTGAATAAACTGAGCACTGCGCGTTTCAAAAATAAAATGCTGCGCGGGTGTTTTTATATGAATGTATCTTTTAAAAGAACCGTCCGTTTTCTTCAGAAAAGCTTTGATGTCAATTTTCATTTGGTCTTTCCTGTAATGGCTGATAAAGTAGGCTTATTTGATTACAGTCGTTACCGGGGAAACAGCTATATATCACGCTCCAACAGCGCCTCCTGCTGGCAGAGAATCAACTTGCATTTGCTAGTCTGCGGGAAACACTGGTGTCTGTCAGCAAACATAAACAAAAAAACATGCTTCAGAACTGTTTTGAGAAGGTGCTTAAGTTTTGAGCCATGTATTATTACTATGAATTAGGCTACTACTACTACTATTACTATCTTGTGCCCTGCAATAACCATTTACGCAAACTCTCTTTTGATATAAAGGGAAAAAAAGAGAAAATCGGCCCAAAAAAAATCAGCATCATATATCGGCCATAGGCTGCCCTGATTTCTAAATATCGGCATTGGCCAGAGAAAAAACATTATAGGTCGACTTCTACTGCTGACACTTAAATTAATTGTTTTGCCACTTTTGCACTTGTTATTAACGTATTTTGAATGCAAAGGGAACCTTTTTTTTTTAAATGAGTGTTTATTTGTTATATGTTATGTATGTTTATTAAAAACCCGTTTTGTAATAACCAATTGTTCCGGACCTTTGACACTGATGAAAATTCAGATTTGGATCTTTGAATGTAGACTTTGAGAACCCCTGGTATAGGTTTATATTCTCATCCAACCACAATTCGCTCTATCCGAATGGCGCGATTTATCTGGATAGGTTTTTTTTTTTTGAGCGATGACCAAGGGCGATGCTAGGATTTTCATTTTAGGGGGGCTCAGCCCCCAATGATGGTATAATAATAAAAAAAAAAAAAAATATTTACAAAAAAAATTATTCTGTCACTGTCTTTAATCACTTCTATGCATAACTGTATGATAATTAATGCCACATGCACTGTAATATTAAGTTCTATATAGAAAGCTAAATTTTCAAATGAAAATAGCAATAACGTGATCATTTTATAAAGTATGCGTATAATGTGTTAAGGGCTTTCGCTGAAGGAAACAGCTGTGGTGTGATGAGTGGTGAATGCAGCGAAAACTTTACAGAAGATTGGAAACCGATTGCTCTCCCATGACTTTTTGTAAACTGTATTTAAGACAAAGAACTGCACAGATGTAGATATTATAACAATCTATCGATAAACACACACCTTGTCCTCTCCTCTGCGCCACCGCAGTCTGTGGATTGAAGAATGCGCAGAAAGATGGGGTGGTTTGAATGGCTTCCCATAGGGAGGAGCCGAAGTCTGCTGCCGTTTGAAATTTAAAGGGGAAGAATCGCAAGATTTTTAGGGGGGCTGAGCAGAAATTTAGGGGTGCTAAACCCCCCCTAAAAATGACCTAGTAACGCCCATGACGATGACAAGCCGGAATAAAAACGAGCCGAAATGAAATAGGAGTAACGAGGCTATTTTTAAAATGTAAGGAGTAGAAAGTACAGATAATTGCGTGAAAATGTAAGGAGTAGAAGTAAAAAGTCGGCTGAAAAATAATTACTCCAGTAAAGTATAGATACCCAAAATTTCTACTTAAGTAAGGTAACGAAGTATTTGTACTTCGTGACTTGACACCTCTGGAAAAGACTAAATCTTTTATCTTAGTGAGGAGGCGGGGCTTACCCCAAGAAGGAAATAAAAGAGCACTTTTAAGAGTAGGGTCTATTATAAGCCTTCACTTTGAAATTACAGACGTAATTTTTCCTGTTTTACCGTACTCTCTCTCTCTCTCTCTCTTCCTCTCTCACACACACACACACACACATTATATATGTATATACAGTATATTCTTTATTTTTTATTTACCATGCTGTCATACTTAACATATTTTATTGGAAATGTACAGCGACACAATAAGGTTCTGAAAGTGCTTTTATTGTTTGTGTGATCACTTTGCTTATAGAAGGTTGTGACAGATCTAAATCATCACTGCTGCATAGTTGCATTTTCCAGTTGCTAAATATGTTAAATGTACTTAATGTAGTGATTACGTCATTTTCTTAATTTTGAGAATGTACAGATTTATGTGCAGATTCCAGAGAATTTCTGTTAATCATTGTCTGTCAGCAGCACATAAAAAGGTATGTTTTGGTAATGGAAGGATAGCTGGGATTTAACATGTTGTGGCTTTGATGCAGCAAGAGTTCTGATAAAATTTGTCCTGAGGAATTATCCTTGTGTACCCTGTGTTGTGCTCTCCTCCATTTACACTTCATTTTCTCTCTCATTACACCCCTTTCTCTACCCACTCCACCTCCTTATAGACTTACTCCTCTTTCTTTTCACCCCCCCGCCCCCCGTTTTTAGTTTTATTTATTTTATTTATATTTTATTATTATTATTTGCATATTCATTCTTGCTCTTTGTATACTTTCCCTTTTATTATTGCTCTAAAGTAATTGTAATAAATGTGTAAACAATTAGGAAAATGCTTCGATTACCTGAGATAAGGGAATGAGCAATGCGTGGGAATGCATATGGGGAAAAACTCCTGTTTTACTCAGTACTGAAGCCTGATTTGTTCACGTTTGTGTAGCTGCATAAACCAATGACACTTTAGCCCAGAAAAGGCAGAGCCGACCACTATATAAGTCGGCTCGGAGCGCCATTCATCAGATCATTTGACTGAAGTGACAGTCATCGATTCGCATGCAGCTTATAGCGCGGCAAGTGACGCAACGCTCATTCCCCTAACTCAGGGAACCGAGGTTACGTCAGAAGCACAGATATAACCAGCTTTGCCCAAGGGGGGAAGAATGGCAGTTAAACACAAAGAACCTGAGCCTACAGGGCAGGGATGTCTAAGTCATAAAATCTGGCAAGTGTGGATGGCGACGACCAGCCGGCGGCTGCACAAATCTCACCAATAGAAATCCCGCTGGACCAAGCCCAGGAGGAGGTTATTTCCTTTGTGGAGTGGGCCCTCACACCTATAGGGCATTACAAGCCCTATGAGTAGGGGTGGGCGATATGGCCAAAATATCATATCACAATTTTTTTTAGAAATATCATGATTCACAATTTTATCACAATTTTTGTCATGTTGGTTTTTACTATTTTGCAAGTTGTCTGAGTGTTACAGCCAAAGTAATTTCCCTGTTATAAAGATAAAGAATGCTATAAATATGAAAAAAGAATGGTGGATATTTAGGCCAAAGTGGGTGAAGATAAAAATTTTCAATATTTTATCTTTGCCATTCAAAAATAAGAACAAAGTCACACATTACAAATGCACATAGTATACAAATAAAACAAACAATGCTTTATTTTCAGGTACAGTAGGTGTATTTAGCAGGAGCATTAAAGAAATTGAATGAACAAACATAAAAATAACACTATATAGCTTGATTCCTATTTTAAAGCAACTGTATTAAAGTTTTACAGTCAAGAGTAGTGAGTGATTTTTCTGTTTGTGTTTTGAAGTTTTATTAATAATAACGGCATAGTTCACCCAAAAATAAAAATTCTGTCATCTGTCTGTCAATTCTGTCACTGTTTTGTTTTTATATCATCTTTTACTCACTCAAAAGTTGTTTTTAAGCTGAATGAGTTTCTTTCTTCTGCTGAACATAAATGTTGTTTTGAAGAATGCGGGTAACCAAACAGTTCCCAATGACTTCCATAGAATCCTAGTTTTTTTCAACTGTTTACTTTCATTCTAGACATAACCAACTGTGGTTGGTTTATATATGTAAACCTTGTGTGTTTTGACAGTATTAGTGCAAATGATAACTAAGAGGAGTGAGCACTTGGTCCCCCCGACATGCCTGACGAGCTGAGGAATCAGGGCAATCGGGGGGAAATTCTTTCTGTGCCCATAGAAGTAGGCTGTAGAGAGAGTGCGACCTGAGACTGCCTTAGCGACTGATGTAAACTACCTCGGGAGGATCATGAGCGAGCACCGCCGCTTCGGAAGCCTTGTGAGCGTGCACCGCCGCCTCGGGAGGATCGTGAGCGTGTACCGCCGCTTCGGAAGCCTTGTGAGCGGGCACCGCCGCTTCGGAAGCCTTGTGAGCGTGCACCGCTGCCTCGGGAGGATCGTGAGTGGGCACCGCCGCTTCAGAAGCCTTGTGAGCGTGCACCGCCGCCTCGGGAGGATCGTGAGCGTGTACCACCGCTTCGGAAGCCTTGTAAGCGGGCACCGTCGCTTCAGAAGCCTTGTGAGTGGGCACCGCCGCCTCGGGAGGATCGTGAGCGTGTACTGCCGCTTCGGAAGCCTTGTGAGCGGGCACCGCCGCCTCGGGAGGATCGTGAGCCAAAATTAATGGGTCAAAATTAACCATTTTTCTTTTATGCCAAAAATCATTAGGACATTAAGTAAAGATCATGTTGCATGAAGATATTTTGTAAATTTCCTACCGTAAATATATCAAAACTTCATTTTTGATTAGTAGTATGGATTGCTAAGAACTTAATTTGGACAAATTTAAAGACTATTTTCTCAATATTTAGATTTTTTTGCACCCTCAGATTCCAGATTTTCAAATAGTTGTAATATTGTCCTAACAAACCATACAACAATGGAAAGCTTATTTACTCAGCTTTCAGATGATGTATAGATCTCAATTTTGAAAAATTGACACCTATGACTGGTTTTGTGGTCCATGGTCACATTTAACCTGTTAACGTTCACCAGAGCGACCTCGCACTGAACGCTCTTTGTTTGCATGTGTCATTGTTTTCTAATAGAATAAATGAAACGGGACAAAGTTAATCTTGTCAAACTATATATCATTCTGAGGGTCTAAGCCTTAAGCATCGACGACAGATCGCTGTTTTTCGATGGAAAGCTTATAAGGAATGAGTGGCACAAATTTGCTACATTTGTGTAAGCAGTACACATCCAAACACGCAGAATAAAAAAGCAGTACGTACCTTTATCATTGTAATAACGAGCCACAAACGCGTCCACTGCTGAAATCCCAGTTTAGTTAGAGAGGTAAGGGTCCACAGAACAACATCCCAGCGAGCACTTTTAGTCCAGCGAAACAATAACGTTGTAATAAGGATGAATATCCCTTTGTTTACGTTTCATTTCTTCAGAGAGTTATTGTTCGCGTCCGTTATGGAATAAATTACGCTCAAAAACAGCGTCTTGGTGGTAAAAAAACAAAACGATGTTGCAGCATACGGTTTTACAAAAATAATGAGACCGTCTACGGAAAAAAAAGTCTCAGAAAAGCGGAATATAGATTATTTGAATTTGGCGCTCCCTCCTGCCAGCTCTGACGCGGGCTATGACGCTTCTGTCATCTGAGCGGGGCGTAACTTAGCGATCTGCTTTATCCATAAAAAACTGTTTTTTTTTTCTTCTACATTTTTTATATGTGTGTGTGTGTATTGTGTGGGGAATGTGGCCGTGTCTGCATGATTATAATATGTATGGACGGACATCAGCGTGTTTATTAGCGACTCTATGACGGCTATCATTGTGATTCATTGATCAGCTATTACTGATTATATGGCCCATCCGTTTTATTATCATCTGAATGGAAGCACATCAGCGTGTGTTTACTGACTCTATGACCATGTCTGGCAATATCACTTCACGTCTGGCAGTGATATTTATCATTGTAATAACGAATAACGAAGAATACTTCAGTATACATACTATATACAAAGCATTTTTTTTTCTATTTTTTTTCCTTTTTTATTACTCAAATAATTATTTTTGTATTTTTTAGTGCTCAAATAAATCTGTCTATTATTTTATAATTGAAAAACTATGCAGGAACATGTATAATGACTAAAATAGCTTGTATAATTCTGCAATCCATTTGGTGGTTATTTTTCCTCAAACAGGGGGGTGGGGGGACTATAAATAGTTTCAGAAAAAATATTGCAGGAATCTCATTTTTCATGGTATCTTCTTCAAATTTGAAATATGAACTTATGAGACACATGGCTTTCGATCCATTACTTTTCTGGATTGCTCCAGGACTTATTTCATGTATTTGTATATGAAATAAAAAAACATTCAGTGTGGAAAAATATTTTTCAAGGCACGTCAGTGCCTATAACTTTTTATCTTTTTGAGCATTATCAACTCTGGATGATAGATAGTAAAGCCCAGAGTCTCTTCTTTCCAAAGATACCTAATTTGTTTGTGTAAACACACTTTGTCACAAACTGTTACCATTTTAATTTAGGTAGGTTATTTTCACCTGCGAGGCCACAAATGGAGGTGAAGGTTAAAAAAAAAAAAAAAAGAAAAAAGTACCTTCTGTAATTCACATTATCTTGTTTGTCGTAAAGAATGAAGAATATCTATCGTCCAACCGTTTTAATTTTGACTGCCAACTCTTTAAAACACATCAAATCAGCACAGAAACAGTATTCAGTTGAAGAAAAGACGAAAGTTATTCTCAATACAATTATCCCCATTTAAATCATAAAGTTTGAAAAATAGATTTAAAATCATGTGTAAGGCCACTGAGAGCATGCTGTTGTTGCACATAAAATATTCATGTTTAGAACAGTGCAAATGCAAACACCATTAGAAACTCATAGCTCAGCATCACACACCATGATATGGGTTAAAATGAGAGCCCATTTCTCTCCAAAACGGAGCCAGTTTTAGCGTTTTGCAATAAAGAAATAAGAATAACTAAACTTGACAATTTATGTTACAATTTTAACAAATGCACATTGTTCTAGAAGGATGGCATCATGCCATACCTTTTACACATTTACTCGAATTGTTATGTTGAAAAAACTATTTGTAAGGAAAAATGCATTAAATAAAGTATTTCTGGGGAAACTTTTTCAAAAGAAAACACAAACTCACGTCTCTCTGCTGAGCCGCGGCGGTCTCGGTGAATCAGCAGCATCCACAACTGAATGCAACAAAAAGTGTTGAATTTGAAAATGGTTTATGCGCGAGTGCACTTGCTAAACGGAGGCGGATTGTATAAAAATAGATTAAAAATAATAATAATAATAATAATAATAAAAAGGTGTATTAATAAGCTGCAGTTTTATTACATCACGGGCTGACACAGATGCAGTGTATTAACGCCACGGGTCATCAATAAGGTGCAGATTGGTCCTCAATTTGAGTACATTATTTCAAATCGTTTTACAGTGTTTCCAACACACCTTTTCACAGCGCGCATCACGCACTCAAACTCATCAAAAGTCAACAAGTTCAACAAGCAACAACGACTTATCCAAGTGACTGCAGCAGAACGCACGCGAGAGAGACGAAGCAGCGCAGTGAGTGGGAATTTACCAAACGTGGCACTTGCACGCGATATCCGAAACCCCACACCAAAATTCAGGTTGTGTAGATAGGCAAGCATATATACAAATCATTTAGTAAGCAGAAATCCGAAATTTACCTTAACATATTAGAGGAAAATGTGACTGAATTGATGCTTGAAGAATGCACTTCCAGCAGCCATGATAGACAGCAGTTGGCGGTTAAAGTTTTCTATACACAATTTGATTTGACGAAAGTCACAAGACCGATTACTAGCTCTCTGTCCAATCACATTAATGGATAAAAATAAAATTAAAATAAGCATGTAACGACCACAAAGGAAGGAAAATAGAGGAGTAAAAGTACCGATACATCACTTAAAATGTACTCAAGTAAAAGTAAAAGTGCCTTGTGAGTGGGCACCGCCGCCTCGGAAGCCTTGTGAGCGGGCACCGCCGCCTCGGAAGCCTTGTGAGCGGGCACCGCCGCCTCGGGAGGATCGTGAGCGTGTACCGCCGGTTCGGAAGCCTTGTGAGCGGGCACCGCCGCCTCGGGAGGATCATGAGCGGGCACCGCCGATTCGGAAGCCTTGTGAGTGTGCACCGCCTCCTCGGGAGGATCATGAGCGTGTACCGCCGATTCGGAAGCCTTGTGAGTGTGCACCGCCGCCTCGGGAGGATCGTGAGCGTGTACCGCCGCTTTGGAAGCCTTGTGAGCGGGCATCGCCGCCTCGGAAGCACCGCCGCCTCGGAAGCCTTGTGTGGCACACCAGCCACCCTAGCTGGGGAACGTGCCAGGAGCTCCACAAATTCACCAAAAGTCAGGTGGTCCAGCCCCCTCATCCTCCACCTGTTGAGGGGCTCCTCAAGGGCACTATTGAAGAGGTCCTTGAGGGCTGCCTCATTGTACCCCAAATCCTCTACTGCACCACCGAACCTCAGGGCAAACTTCCTCACGTCAGTGCCCTGCTGACGGAGAGAGCTCAGGGCCTGATATTGGAGGATGCGTTGGTAGAGGGGGCTGCTGACATTAGAGGCTGGTGGATGGTGTGAGCCCCTTCTCCGCTGAGTCCTCATTTGGCTGGTTCGTTCTGTCATGGCTCCGGAAGAGAGATGAGGCGAGGACTCAAGTGCAGGAGAATGGTGTGTCCTTTAATAATAAAACTAAACAAAAACTGAAGAAAAACCACCCCGAGAAAAACAGGCAGGCAGGCCGAGACTGCGCACGCACGCACGCACGCACGCACGCACGCACGCACGCACGCACGCACGCACGCACGCACGCACGCACGCACGCACACACACACGCACACACACACACACACACACACACACACACAACGTCAGACATCTCACATTAAGCATGAAATAGCACAGGACTGCAAACCACAGAAGAATAAATAGGGAGACAAACGAGGAGGACACAGGTGAAGTCACTGAAACAATAACGAGATAACAAGGAGGGCGGGGTCAGACAATAGACAGGAGAGCACATGGCACAAACCACAAACAACAAGCCATGTGCTCAAACAAACACACAGTGACATCTGGTGGCCAACCAGGGCATACCAGCAGGACCGTGACAACCCCAAACTTTTGAATAGCATTGTATATTGTAATACATTTTTTTAAAAATAAATGCTATTCTTTTTAACCTTTTATTAATCAGAGAATCCTAAAAAAAAAAAAAAAAAAAGGAAGCCCAACGGTTTCCAACATTGATTATATGATTATATTGATTATAAATCAGGATATTAGAATGATTTCTGAAGGATCTTGACACTGAAGACTGGAGTAATGATGCTGAAAATTCAGCTTTGATCACAGAAATAAAAAAGTAAATATATATAAAAAAATATAAAAGTATATTAAAATAGAAAAATGTTCTTTTAAATTGCAATAATATTTCACAAAATAACAGTTTTTTCCTGTATTTTTGATCAAACAGATACAGCCTTGATGAGCAGAAGAAACTTTTTAAAAAAACATAAAAAACTTTTGAGCGGCAAAAATGTACCGATATTTCCACGTTGTTTTTACATGGCTAATTGCTTAATAATGATAATAATAATAATTAAAAAAAAACACACAAAAATTTTTTTTTCCCAAACTTACTGCTGCACTGCATCTTGCTCTCTCATTGGCTGTAGGTCATCGCATCGCATTTTTCAGTCAGAACTCATTTCACACAGCAGGATTTTAAATCACTGACAGGTCCAGATATTTAGCATGCCAAATATTTCACAGGCATCAGCCATTCTCTCAGATCGTATCTTTGATAATTCACACTGCGTGACTGTCACTCGCGTGAACGAGCACCGATTTGCCTCTGATTTCAGGCATTTGTCGGCGATTTCGCAAAACCTGTTGGCGGGTGAAAATCGGGGCCAAAATCATGCAGTGTGAACTTGGCATAAGTGAATATGAAATCTCTATTCTCTATGAAAATATCTATTCTTTCATTCATTAATATGAAGGTAAGTTTTTGAATCTGACAGTTTGTTATTGAATTATTCATAGGAATAATGGAAGCAGAATGTTTTACCAAAAGTCTATGTCTGAACAAATTAATCTAAAATAATTCCATAAACTTCCCATATCTTAAGAATCAGTGGTGTGTGGGTATGTTTCTCTCACTGTTGTTCCTGCAGCTCCAGTATGATGTTCTCCAGTTCTCTCTTTTCTTTTTGGCTCTGCAGCTGCAGTTCTTCTAGTCCAGCTGTTAGTTTCTTATTCTCCATCTCCACATTCTTTAGCTGAGATTCCCGCAGCCTTACCAGCTCCTCAAGGTACCCCTGAGCACAAATAATACAAATGCACACTCTTTAGCACATGACGTATTCATTACAATTCATTACGTTACGTACCCACTGAAGTAAATCTTGTATTGTTCTGTGTGTGCGCGTGTGTGTGTTTAACCTTTTGAGCATTGACGATCTTGAACCTCTGCTCCATCTTGCGGCACTTGTTCCTCCAGCTCTCCTCATCAGTGACCAGAGGGATGTACGGATGCTCAACACTGTCATCACTGTTACTGCTGTCCACACTCTGACCATCCTCATCGTCACTAAGATAATCATAACTGAACCACACACAACACAACACAACACAACATCTCATTGCTCTGGCAACAGAACAGCAGCACTCAGTGGGATACTTGATTTTGGTCAATTTGACCAGCACTGACCAGGTCAAAATTACTTATGAGTCATCAGTTTGAATTAGTTTAACAAAAAACTTGCTGAATCTGTCTGGGCTGCGTTTCCCAAAAGCATCCTAAGTCTAAGTTGATCATAGCTCCATTGGTTTTAATGGGTCTACTATGTACTTAAGCTTACAATGCTTTTGGGAAAAGCAGCCCTGAACAGTTACTAAATCAAAATCTAACTGAACTCATTTTTTTCTGAATATTGAGTGAACATTGTATTTACTACATTTCAACAATTTTTGTGTATTGCTTATGTAATAACATATTATTAATATTCCAATGTGATCAGATGTGATATCAGTTGACCACTAACTATAATACAGAATCAGCACCAACAGAAAATTTTTATTTCTTTCAGGAAACCATATAAATATCAAGCATTCCATTAGCATACAATAATGGTTATAACTGACTCTGAACATTCTCTACATTATAAAAAATGGTAAAACTGTAAGAGGCTTCTCTCAAAAATCAATGGGAAGATTGAGAAGAGAAATTAGGGGATTTAAACTCAAAATATCTGGCAACCCCAATCATGCGGAAGCATGCTAAGAGCACAAGTTAATGGAAATGCCAAATGAAAACAACGTTGTAAGAATAAATAACCAGTGGGACAATATTTCCAATGATTTTGCTTATTAATTGAGAGAACAATAACAATATGTGACCCTGGACCACAAAACCAGTCTTAAGTCGCCGGGGTATATTTTTAGCAATAGCCAAAAATACATTGTATGGGTCAAAATTATCTATTTTTCTTTTATGCCAAAAATCATTAGGATATTAAGTAAAGATCATGTTCCATGAATTTTCTACCATAAATATATCAAAACTTAATTTTTGATCAGTAATATGCATAGCTAAGAACTTCATTTGGACAACTTTAAAGGTGATTTTCTCAGTATTTAGATTTTTCTCAGATTCCAGATTTTCAAATAGTTGTATCTCGAACAAATATTGTCCTATTGTCCTAACAAATCATACATCAATGGAAAGCTTATTTATTCAGCTTTCAGACGACGTAGAAATTTCAGTTTTGAAAAATTGGCACTTATGACTGGTTTTGTGGTCCAGGGTCACATATGATTAAAATTTGATTGATCATGCACCTTTGAATAAAGAGATATAAATAAAATCTAAACATCAAAGCCCACACCATTACCTGCAAGATCCCCTGTGTCATACTGTAGGAAATAAATGTTCCTCACCTTTGAGTGAATTTCAGATATGGAGTGTAGTCAATAACAGCCTCAGACTTCCCATCCAGAGCCTCCCCTTTCAAACAGAAACTGACAACAAACACAGAACAGCAAGGATTACGCAACATTGATTACATTATACATTATAGCTCAGTTCCAAAATTTGCATTAAAGTATCATATGCATTAAATGAGTGTGGTGTGCATAGTTTCTGCTGATGTAAAACATTCAAAATCAATCCCTTATGAGGTTCCATTTCAGTTGGTTTTGAAACATAGATTGTGTGCTATGTAGTTTTATTACCCCTTCAGTTTATTACCCCTTCCATTACCCATCCTCTTACCTGAAGTCAATCGCTCCAAGTCCGATGAGCATTCCGGTCAAAACAGTTGCTTCCTCTCGCAACATTATGGCACCTTCATCGTAGAACCTCCTGTAGACAAACACACACATGCAATACAAAAATATTTACATTATAGACGCAGCATTTTATGTATTCGATAGTGCAATAGTGTAATGGCTGTCTCAATTTTTATGCTTACACTGGATATTGATGACTGGGTATGACTGCATAAAAGGATCATATTGGTAGTTTGATTAATATTGAGTTTTTCTCTTTCAGTCTGACCTGGTGGTGCGGCTATCTCGCAAAGCTGTGGCGATGTATTCAGACAGCCGTTTCTCCATCAGTGCAACCCGTAGCCATGCTCTGCCCTAGAGACGCAGAAAAATCACAAATCAAGGCAAGCTTCATCATACAAACATCAATATGCATACACTGCAGAAACATTAATGAATAATTTGAAAAAGAGCTGAGTCGATTAATTGTAAATGAGAATAAAACATACCAAAATCATATTTTTTGAAGAAAACCCTACAATTTTAAAATTCACCAAAATGAAATTTTCCCCTGTACTAAGAGTATTCTTGTTTTGTAAAAAAAATACATTATTTATACATTAAAATTAAATACAGCACTTTGTCATGGTATTTAATTAATTTATAATGGTGGTTCCAAAAACAATCATATTTTAGTATTTCATGGGAATCTCTTTTTCTCTCAATTGTAAGTTCATAATTGCTCATAACAATTTATTTTAGCTTTAATTCAATAAATAAGAGATTAGTTTGAGTTCTGCATGTTACATTATGTTTTTGTATGTACATCAGGCTCTTTTATCTCAAAACACATTATCCAAAAATACTTTATTCTATCATATTTTATTCACCTTCATTTCTAAACCTGTTTGACTTTCTTCTTTTGTAAAACAAAAAAGATATTAAAGATATTTATAAAAAAGGATATGTTGGCAAAAAAAAAAGATCCATTTTGAGACATTTCTCAATATATCTACTTTCATGTTCCACAGCAAAAAAAAAGTAAGTCATACATATTTGGAAAAACATGTAAATGAAGACAGATTTTTCATTTTTGAGTGAACTATCCCTTTGAGAACGAACCTTACTTAATGTACTCCAATGTACTTCTATCTTACAAAATGTACCATGGATTTTTGGTTTGTGTATTAAATTGAAGCATTCGTGATTATGTAATTATTTACCCATTCTAATTTATTTATGATGCTATTATTTAAGATATTTTTAGATCTTTGTGTCCCCACCTTTGCTCGTGAGGAGTTGATGTTCTCCATGTTCTCAATGCTGCTTATGCAGTTATTGGGCACTTTACTGCAGGCCAGACGGATGAAGTCCCAAAAACTGCGCTGACCATCAAACCAGCTACCGGAGCCTGCAAAAGACGTGATGTGGGAGATCAGTTTCATTTACATCACTGGCTTAAATATGTCCCTAATGTTCTTATAAAGTTAAAATGCAATGCTTTCTTACCTTTAAAGCGGTGGCTGAGGATGTGTTCTAGAATAGCAGCAAAGTTAATGAACTCCTCAGACGAGTCATCGATGGGCTCTGCTGTGTACTTCTCTAGCAGTGTCTTCACTGAAAACCTGCCATGCATACACGAGCAATACAATGTACTTCAACATGGAAAAAATTACCTGGTTTCCATTTTGCTTCAGTACCTAGAGAACACCACTGATTCCATATGGGGGCTTTCTCTACTTGTTTTTCCAGTTGATTTCATCAAGAAAGTGTCTTATTTCATTAATTTCAACTGTGTACTGTACATATTGTGGACCATAATTGAAATCTCAAATGAAAAAGAAGTACACTTTAGCATACTACTAAAAAATGCAAACAGATTGTAATATTTTCAGACACTTAACTGCATGTTATTTACAATTGAGTAAAAATATTTTATTGTACATTTTTATTAAATCATAATAGTTGAACTTATGTGTTTTTTGACCCAATTAAGTAGGACTTATATTTTTATTGTCTCTATTGTCTTTGAAATATAGTACTGTTGTGTTTAATGTCATATCTATTGATATTTAACTGTCATGTGCTTCAATATATTTGTAATTACATATTTGTATGATGAAGTTGCAATTTAGTACATTTAAACTTATAAACTTTAAATCAAATAACATAACATACAGTGCCCTCCACTAATATTGGCACCGTTGATAAACATGAGCATATAAAATAAATCTGCAATGTTTATCCTTTTGATCTTTCACTCAAAAAATTAACAAAATTCTAACCTATCGTTGAAGTAAAACAATTGAAAGTGGGGAAAAAATCTCATGATGAAATAAATGTTTTTCTCCAATGTTGGCCACAATTATTGGCACCCCTAGAAGATTTTATGAGTAAAATATCTCTGAAGTATATTCCCATTCATATTTACATTTTTTTAGCACACCAGGGTGACTAGGAGCATGAAATTGTCCAGCCATGACTTCCTGTTTCACAGGATTATAAATATGAAGAACACAAAGGCCACATTCCCTTAACAATCCATCACAAGGAGTAAAACCTAAGAATATAGTTCTAATGTGCAGAACAAGATTGTTGAGCTTCACAAAATAGAAAGTGGCTGTAAGAAAAGAGTTAAAGCATTGAAAATCAACTAAAGATGTTAAAAATCTGCCTGGAAGAGGATGTTTCTATATCGTCCTAATGCACGGTGAGGAGGAGAGTTTGAGTGGCCAAAGACTCTCCAAGGATCACAGCTGGAAAATTGTAGCGAGTAGTTGAGTCTTGGGGTCAGAAACCTAATATATATATATATATATATATATATATATATATATATATATATATATATATATATATATATATATATATATACACACTCACCTAAAGGATTATTAGGAACACCTGTTCAATTTCTCATTAATGCAATTATCTAATCAACCAATCACATGACAGTTGCTTCAATGCATTTAGGGGTGTGGTCCTGGTCAAGACAATCTCCTGAACTGCAAACTGAATGTCAGAATGGGAAAGAAAGGTGATTTAAGCATTTTTGAGCGTGGCATGGTTGTTGGTGCCAGACGGGCCGCTCTGAGTATTTCACAATCTGCTCAGTTACTGGGATTTTCACGCACAACCATTTCTAGGGTTTACAAAGAATGGTGTGAAAAGGGAAAAACATCCAGTATGCGGCAGTCCTGTGGGCGAAAATGCCTTGTTAATGCTAGAGGTCAGAGGAGAATGGGCCGACTGATTCAAGCTGATAGAAGAGCAACTTTGACTGAAATAACCACTCGTTACAACCGAGGTATGCAGCAAAGCATTTGTGAAGCCACAACACGCACAACCTTGAGGCGGATGGGCTACAACAGCAGAAGACCCCACCGGGTACCACTCATCTCCACTACAAATAGGAAAAAGAGGCTCCAATTTGCACGAGCTCACCAAAATTGGACGGTTGAAGACTGGAAAAATGTTGCCTGGTCTGATGAGTCTCGATTTCTGTTGAGACATTCAGATGGTAGAGTCAGAATTTGGCGTAAACAGAATGAGAACATGGATCCATCATGCCTTGTTACCACTGTGCAGGCTGGTGGTGGTGGTGTAATGGGGTGGGGGATGTTTTCTTGGCACACTTTAGGCCCCTTAGTGCTACTTCCAGCAGGATAATGCACAATGTCACAAAGCTCGAATCATTTCAAATTGGTTTCTTGAACATGACAATGAGTTCACTGTACTAAAATGGCCCCCACAGTCACCAGATCTCAACCCAATAGAGCATCTTTGGGATGTGGTGGAACGGGAGCTTCGTGCCCTGGATGTGCATCCCACAAATCTCCATCAACTGCAAGATGCTATCCTATCAATATGGGCCAACATTTCTAAAGAATGCTTTCAGCACCTTGTTGAATCAATGCCACGTAGAATTAAGGCAGTTCTGAAGGCGAAAGGGGGTCAAACACAGTATTAGTATGGTGTTCCTAATAATCCTTTAGGTGAGTGTATATCAAACATCCTCTACATCACCACATGTTGTTCGGGCGGGTTTCAAGGAAAATTCTCCTCACTCATCGAAAAACAATCTCCAGCAAATTCAGTTGTCAGACACGACTGGAACTTCAAATGGCACTGGCTTCTATGGTCATATGAAACTGAAAAAAGAGCTTTTTGGCAGGAAACCAACCAGATGAGTTTAGTACAAACAGGAATAAACAAGTACCCCATGTCCACGGATAAATATACTGCTGGATCTTTCTGTTTTTCTGCCAGAAGTCCTAACATCTTGTTCAGATGCATGGCATCATGGATTCTATCAAATACCAACAGATTAAAAAATCAAAACCAGACTGCCTCTATTAGAAATCTTATATTGGGTCGTTGTGATGACGGGTGCTGGGGTGACGTCATCACCACCACGGCGGAGGAAGCATGTGAAATCTGTACAATTAACTGTTTTATGTCTCTTTGCATTTGGTATTAATGTTTTTGCATTCCTGTTGACTAGGTTGTAGTTTATTAGGTTTATTATTCTTTAATGGTAAGGTTTAATACAGTTTAAGATCATGCGGTTTGTGTTGACTGCAGATAGGTGCACATATCAGTGGTTCTCGCAACGTGTCATGTCTACTACTGTTCCCTTATGATATATTTTTTCATTAACCACACAGAGACAAGTTGTAGTTGTGTTATTTATTATTTCAAGTTTCTGTTTATTTTTACATTTGCAAATGGCTACCTTGCATGCTGTGTACTCACCATATCCTGGTTTTGTGACTCCTCAAAGGAAGAGGCGGGACTACAGTGTCCCTTTTTCTTGAGTTGGGTTAAACCATTTCTACTATTAAGGAGGGGGCTTAACCCTTGGTGATGCAGACATGAAAATATGTCATATAATGTTGCTTACATTTTGTTTATATTAAAGAGTTGAATTTATGTTTTTATTTCATGTATTTTTGAAGTTTAATGATTTAAATGGTTAAAAGAGCTTGTATTTGTGCTTCCCAGTTTTCTGATATTGGTGCCCCCGTAGTTGATTTGGTCTTATGTGTAATGAGTCTGTCTTAGGCTATATAAGCCAGTCTAAACTGAAGTTTAGGAGGACAAGGTGGGGGCATACTGCTTAAAGTGTCCAATGTAGAGTTTGCTGCCTGTAGCAATTAGTTTTCTTTGGTCGTTTAATGGCAAAGGGGACACTGAGTTAAGTTCCTATATATTTTTGTAAATGCATTTTTTTTGTTTGATTAGTTCCTAATTCTGATTATATTCTTTTCCCTCACTTACTGTGAATGTGTATACCCCTACTTCTCCACTGGCATTTAATAAAAGTCCTCTTTGGATGATATCCGAGTCCTGAGCCTATCTACCACCTCCCTTCGACCAACACGGGACACATTACGACAAATGGTGGCAGCGGTGGGATCCAGTGCAGTAGACGGCTTCAGGAAAACGTCAAAATGCCACCCAAGAGGCAGACTATTCAGAGAACAGTGGAGGAAGATGAAGATGGTGGTGAGTCAAGGGCTGACCAAGAAGATACAGGGCCGGTAGAAACCACTTCAAAGATGGCAGACCCGATGGGGGAGAAAATGGAACAGCTTAGGAAGACGTTGGAGAGCTTCATGCAGTCACAGCATAGCAGAGAGTCTTATCTAGAAAAGGAAGCGCAGCGTCAAGAACACAGGTGGCGTACTCTTCAACATCAGTTCGGGCAGTTACAGACGGAGGTGCAGAGAGAGCGGCAAGAGCGGCAAACATTGGGAGGTGTGGCAGCGCAAGCTTTTCCCTCTTCGACTTCCGTATATAATGCAACCTTTCCCACACGTATTCTCCATAGAAGGCAGAGTAGCGAAGAGGGAGATGAAGAGATAACATCACCGGTGACCAGGCAAGGAGTAGCTCCACCGCAATGGATGGGTTGGCAAGGCCCAAAGATGTTACCTCTGCAAGAGGATGATGACATCGAGCATTATTTGACAACATTTGAGCGGATTGCTCAAGCTTGTAGGTGGCCAACAGAGGACTGGGTGTTGCATCTAGTGCCACTGCTCACAGGCAAGGCAAGGGCGGCTTATGTTGCCATGGAACTTGATGACACTTTGGTGTATACTAGAGTGAAGGACGCAATATTGGTCAAGTTTGAGATTAATGCAGAGACCTACAGGCGGCGCTTTAGGGCAAAGGCCCTACAGCAAGGAGAGACTCCCAAAGAGTTGCAGGCAAGATTGAAAGATCTTTATGACAAATGGATAACTCCCAGGCATCGGACTAAGGAGGAAATAGGAGAAACGATTGTTTTAGAACAGTTTCTGGCTGTGATCAACCCTGAAATCAGAACTTGGATTTGTGAGCACAACCCCACCTCTTCGAGACAAGCAGCTGAGTTGGCTGAGACATTCATCGCTGCTAGAGGTTCAATTTACCAACTAGGTTACAGCCAAGGTGGCACCTACAGTGCAACTGGTAAGTCTGGCAGGGGGTTCGGTAGTGGTCAACTTTTTAGCAGTACTAAAGGCTATAGTTCACAGACTCCCCAATCCAAATCTTACCCTAAAAGTTATCAACAGTCAGAACGTCAACACAAAGAGAAGCCAGTGATTATCTGTCATGGATGCGGCCAAGCAGGGCATAAGAAGGTAGAATGTACATTACAAAGAGTCAGTAATGCTCGTCTTTGTTATGTCCCTAGACCATCGCAAATGCTAGGGGAGGCAGGTCAGAATATAGACACAGTGGTCCCGGTGAAGATAGGAGGTAGGCAGTTCATGGCTTTGGTGGATACAGGGTCTAGTCAGACGCTGGTGAGACAGGAGTGTATTAAAGATCTACATGTGTCCAGTCAAGGCAAATTAAGGGTATGCTGTGTCCATGGAGACGAAAGAGAGTATGCTACTGTTGATTTAAAGATGGAGGTTGAGGGACAGCCCTATCTGTTGACAGTAGGCATTGTGGACAAAGCCCCTTATGCAGTTATTTTGGGTAGGGATGTGCCTGTACTGGTAGACTTATTGCAAAGACAGACTGGCGAAGCTAATGTCAGAGTAGTTACAAGAGCAAAGGCAAGACAAGTAGAGGAGCGTAAACAGACTCTTAACTTGTTACCTTTTGCGAAGGAGCCTAAAGGTAAAAGGTCCAGAAGAGAGAAAAGAAAAGAAAAAGTCAGAGGAACAGTTATTGCTGAGCAACTCCCTGAACCAGATAAGAACGACTTGTATGACATACCTCATAATATGGCTGATTTGCAGAAGCAGGATGTTACACTTGAAGTTCTATTTCAGAAAGTTGGTAATTTACATCCGGGAAATAGACTTAAAGACAAAGAACGATTTGTGGTGAAGGATAACATGTTGTACCGACAAACAGATAGTGGTGATCAGCTAGTTGTCCCACAGTCAGTCAGGGCTAAAGTGTTGCATTTGGGCCATTCCATTCCTTGGTCAGGGCACTTAGGGCAACAGAAAACGCTGGCAAGAATTTCAAGTCGATTTTACTGGCCCCGATTATACATGGACGTGATTGACTATTGTAAGTCATGTCCAGAGTGCCAGTTAACAGCCCCTGTTAAGAAGGGTGACAGAGCACCCTTGGTCAGTCTACCTATAATCGATGTACCTTTCACAAGAGTAGCTATGGACATAGTAGGTCCTTTAGAGAGAAGTAGGTCAGGGAACCGTTACATTTTGGTTGTGTGCGATTATGCTACAAGATACCCTGAAGCCTTTCCTCTTAAAAAGATTAAGACCAGGCAAATTGTGAATGTGTTGGTGCAGTTGTTTTCACGGGTAGGGATACCTACAGAAATCCTTACAGATCAAGGCACAAATTTCACTTCGAGACAGATGAAAGAAGTTTATTCCCTGTTAGGCATACGAGCCATTAAGACCACTCCGTACCACCCTCAGACTGATGGCATGGTTGAACGGTTCAATCAAACTTTAAAGGCAATGCTCCGTAAGTTCGTGTCTGAAACGGGCTCAGACTGGGATCAGTGGCTGCCTTACCTTCTCTTTGCCTATCGAGAGGTTCCTCAAGCCTCAACAGGGTATTCTCCATTTGAATTGCTCTATGGTCGCCAGGTACGTGGACCACTGGACATTCTGAAAGAGGCGTGGGAGGGAGACAAACCAAGAGAACAGGTGAATGTTGTTTCATATGTCTTGAGAATGAGAGAAAAAATGGACTCTATGGCGGAACGGGTCCACATCACTATGGCCAAGTCCCAGCAACAACAGAAGTCGTGGTATGATCAGTCATCTAGGCATAGAACTTTGACCCCTGGCCAAAAAGTGTTACTTCTACTTCCAACGTCAGACAGTGGACTGCTCGCCAAGTGGCAGGGCCCTTATGAGATTCTGAGGAAGGTGGGTCCTGTCAATTATGAATTATATCTGCCTGACCGTCGGAAGAAGACTCAAGTCTTTCACATCAACTTGCTGAAACCCTGGCAGGATAGATCAGGGCCACTGTCAGACCAGCTGTTTGCACGGAAAATCGATGAGGAGGAAGAATCCAACGAGCAATATTTCCCGACAGTTATGTGTTCTCCTGTCTTTCCAGAGTTGAGTCATCTGACATCAGAGCAGCATGAAAATCTTCAATTAAGGGTTCCAGAGGGCCTTTTCAGCGACAGACCGGGTAGAACAGAGGTAATGCAGCATGACATCCGCCTTCTATCACCTGGTCCAGTTCGACAGACTTGTTGCAGGGTTCCTGCAAGGCTCATACCAGGGTTGAAGAATGAAGTAAAGGTAATGCTGGAAATGGGGGTGATCGAGCCATCGAGGAGCGAGTGGTGTAGTCCAGTCGTCTTAGTGCCGAAAAAGGATGGCACATTAAGATTTTGTGTAGATTTCTCCAAGCTGAACGCTATTTCTGCCTTTGACCCTTACCCCATGCCAAGGGTTGACGAGCTCATAGAGCGTTTGGGAAAAGCCAAATATCTGAGCACCCTGGACTTATGTAAGGGGTATTGGCAGATTCCTTTGACTGACACTTCCAAGAAGCTGACTGCTTTTAGGGTCCCAAGTGGGCTCTATCAGTTTACGGTCATGCCGTTCGGCCTTCATGGGGCTGCAGCCACGTTTCAGAGAACTATGGACTGTGTATTGAGAGGTACTGAAGACTTTGCAGCAGCCTACATTGATGATGTGGTTGTTTACAGCTCATCATGGGAAGACCACCTGGAGCACCTGTCGGCTGTATTCATGAGAATTCATGGTGCTGGGCTTGTGGTTAATGCCACTAAATGTCATTTAGCAAAGCCTGAGGTGTCTTATTTGGGGTATGTGCTGGGGGGTGGGGTAATTAAACCTCAAGTGGACAAAGTGGAAGCTGTGCATTCTTGCCCGCCTCCAACAACCAAAAAGCGTGTGAGGTCCTTTTTGGGTCTGGTAGGCTGGTACAGACGTTTTATTTCCAATTTTTCCACCCGAGCTGCAGTACTCACTGACCTCACTCAGAAGGACAGCCCCCAAAAGGTTGTGTGGTCACCTGAGTGTGAGGCAGCCTTTCAAGATCTCAAGGATTGTTTGTGTCAGGGGCCGGTGTTGCAAAGCCCCAATTTTGACCTTTCTTTCACAGTGCAAACTGATGCATCAGGAGTAGGCCTAGGAGCCGTCCTGTTGCAAGGTGACAATGAAAATCGAAGGCCAGTGCAGTATATTAGTCGGAAATTGTTTCCCCGTGAAGTTAGGTATTCTACTGTGGAGAAAGAGGCACTGGCTATCAAGTGGGCATTAGATACTTTGAAGTATTACCTCATTGGTAAAGACTTTACCTTAGAGACTGATCATCGGGCCTTACAATGGCTCCACAGGATGAAAGACAGCAATGCCCGCATTACCCGTTGGTTCCTTTCATTGCAACCTTTTAAATTTCAAGTCAAATATAGGGCTGGAGCTCAGAATGTTGTAGCGGACTTTTTGTCCCGTCACTGTGATGAGTGACTGGCTTAAGGGGTGGGGTGTGTGATGACGGGTGCTGGGGTGACGTCATCACCACCACGGCGGAGGAAGCATGTGAAATCTGTACAATTAACTGTTTTATGTCTCTTTGCATTTGGTATTAATGTTTTTGCATTCCTGTTGACTAGGTTGTAGTTTATTAGGTTTATTATTCTTTAATGGTAAGGTTTAATACAGTTTAAGATCATGCGGTTTGTGTTGACTGCAGATAGGTGCACATATCAGTGGTTCTCGCAACGTGTCATGTCTACTACTGTTCCCTTATGATATATTTTTTCATTAACCACACAGAGACAAGTTGTAGTTGTGTTATTTATTATTTCAAGTTTCTGTTTATTTTTACATTTGCAAATGGCTACCTTGCATGCTGTGTACTCACCATATCCTGGTTTCGTGACTCCTCAAAGGAAGAGGCGGGACTACAGTGTCCCTTTTTCTTGAGTTGGGTTAAACCATTTCTACTATTAAGGAGGGGGCTTAACCCTTGGTGATGCAGACATGAAAAGATGTCATATAATGTTGCTTACATTTTGTTTATATTAAAGAGTTGAATTTATGTTTTTATTTCATGTATTTTTTAAGTTTAATGATTTAAATGGTTAAAAGAGCTTGTATTTGTGCTTCCCAGTTTTCTGATATTGGTGCCCCCGTAGTTGATTTGGTCTTATGTGTAATGAGTCTGTCTTAGGCTATATAAGCCAGTCTAAACTGAAGTTTAGGAGGACAAGGTGGGGGCATACTGCTTAAAGTGTCCAATGTAGAGTTTGCTGCCTGTAGCAATTAGTTTTCTTTGGTCGTTTAATGGCAAAGGGGACACTGAGTTAAGTTCCTATATATTTTTGTAAATGCATTTTTTTTGTTTGATTAGTTCCTAATTCTGATTATATTCTTTTCCCTCACTTACTGTGAATGTGTATACCCCTACTTCTCCACTGGCATTTAATAAAAGTCCTCTTTGGATGATATCCGAGTCCTGAGCCTATCTACCACCTCCCTTCGACCAACACGGGACACATTACGACAGTCGTGTTTGGATCTTCCACCAGGACAACAATCCAAAACAAACATCAAAATAAATGCAAAAATGAATCTTTGACCTGTCCCTGTCCTCCGCCCTGAACCCTAAAGAAAATGAGTGGGGTGAACTGAAGAGAAGTAGTAAAAATGGAGCTGTGAATCTGAAGGATTTGGAGAGATTCTGTATGAATAAAATAGTCTCTGATCTCTTATCAGGCGTTTTCCAAACTCTTCAGGCATTATAGGAGAAAACTCAGCGCTGTTACCCTGGGAAAAGGACGTTTGCAATAACCGTGTGCCAATAATTGTGGCCAACATGAACTAGAGAAAGCATTTATTTCACAATGAGATTTCCCCCCCACTTTCAATTGTTTTACTTCAATGATAGGTTGGAATTTTGTGATTTTTTTGAATGAAAGATAAAAAGGATAAACAATGCAGATTTATTTTCACAGCTGCCTATGCTCCTATTTACCAAAGGTGCCAATATTAGTGGAGGGCACTGTATAATAACATGTGCTTTAGTATGTTAGTCAACACATCAAAATAAATGTCTTAACAAAGATTATTAAAACAATTTAAAATGGGATAATTAGGGATAGTAATAAAAAAAAAGATTGGTTTCACAAGGTAATCTACAGGAAAAGCATTACCCCAATCAACATCAAAGAGAATTTATTTACATTTGTCCATGCTATAATACATTGTATATTTAACAAAAACAATTTCAGATACAAAGATAAGATATAAAATCTTTGAAAATTTGAAATATTAAATACACCAAGTCTACTCATTAAAAGCTGTTGCTAGAAGCACTGGTGAGGGAATAACCAATGATGATATGATGAGTGTGTTCCGTTGAACTGTGTGGATCAATGCAATAACTGAATCTTTCTGAGAAATGACTAAACCAATTTCTACTTAACTACT
Organism: Barbus barbus; assembly: GCF_936440315.1. Lineage (NCBI taxonomy): Eukaryota > Metazoa > Chordata > Actinopteri > Cypriniformes > Cyprinidae > Barbus > Barbus barbus. The sequence goes on along the minus strand of NC_136760.1, from coordinate 13,632,668 downwards.
TATTATACTTAATCCGTAGAAAGGTCATGAATATAACTGCTTCCAACTGAGTGACATACATTAAAGTACATTATGTATTATGTATGAGTTTTACTGTATTACTGTATTACACATGATGTTATTTTGTCATGTTGTTAACATAATATTTATCTTTATAATGCTTTGTAGGACCGAATGTCACCTGCTTTCTTGCTATAATTATATCAAATGGGGCTTTTTAGAATGAAATCTGAGTAAATGTATCCCATTTTTTAAAGGTAGTTCCACCTGCATTAACCCTGGGTTTTGAAGCACCTAATATTGGAAAAAATTAAATGGAGTGAACAAATTTCATAGACATAAATTTCATAAGAGCTGCTTAACCTAATTATTTAATCTACAATTACAAAAATTAGTTACTACTTCTTTATAAGCATGATGGTTCTTTTAAAGGGGTCATGAACTGCCTCTGTTTTTTATTTTGTACTGTTCTCTGAGGTCCACTTATGTTATCAAGATTTTTACATCAAAAAACATCATAATTTAGAAGTAAGAGGCTATATTCTGTCCTGTTTAACCCCCCTCATCAGAGCACTCTGTTTGAATAGGCATGGCGGATTGTATGTTTGACAGCCTACGTCCTTCACAGATGGACGCTGATGTGATTTAGGTTAAAACACATAAATACTCGATCTTGTGTGTTCTGGCGACATTACTGTCGGACCCAATATAGTCAGCACAGCATCATCTTTTAGTTTCAATCTTTCTGAAAATCCCACGCCGAATTGTTCCTTGTTTGTAAATGAATCCACTGTGAAATTAAGCAAACAAAGGACTGAGTTCTTAATGATTCAAAGTCTGGATCTTCAAAGCTCAATCACTCTTTCCTAACATTGGATCAGAAGGAAGGCAATGCAAAGACTGTTATTCCACAGCTTGGCACTGCACAGCATCTTGTTGTCTTCAGACCCATCTTTATCGTTTGGTTTCTCCGTAGACCTACGTGTGTGAATCGGTGGGCGGGATTAAATAGGTAGCGCTGTAGAAGCAGGCATTGATCTTCTTTTTAGCCACACTATTACCTCATAGAGTTGTACATTCCACAAGCTTTATGTCAGACTGGCTTCAAAATAAGCTGTTTTTAGACTAACAAGAAAGTTTTGAGTTCTGAAACTTACAGGATGCTTTTTATACAATGACCTGTTATACAATGATATGTCAAAAGATCAAGGGACTTTTGGTTTCTCACTTCATGACCCCTTTATTTCCAATTATCTCCATGGTTTACAAAGCTTATATTTTTTAATTCTTTCTTTAAATACTCAGTTCATCTTCTGCTTATGGTTATGGGAATGCTGGAACATAATCCAGTGTCTGGGGCCGCAGGCACAGAAATACACTGGAAAGGTGACTTTCAAACATAATCATATTTAATTAATAAAATTTCTTGTATTCTGTTGCCATCATTTTAGAAAGAAGATATACTGTATAATTTACAGTGTCCACACAACTTCACGAAATATAAATTTCATTTAGCATATGATGTGGCATAGTCATACATGGAGAAATGTTATTCCTGCCAATGCCAAACCAGCAGTGACTTCACCATCAATTGTTCTGATCACAACAATGACTCTTTCAGTACAGCCCTCCACAGCAGTACAATAGGCAGAGTAGACTATGACATGACAGCCAGAAGCCGGAGAGAAAACTCTTGGTCAAACTTTATATTAGGTGCCTTAACTACCTTGTACTTGTGTCACAAAAGAGTACTTACTGTGTACATGTTACGGAGCAGACGAGACGTGAGACGTGCGGATCCATTTGCAAGGCTTTTATTTAGAGATGCAGGCAGGGTCGAACAACATCAAACAAGTATGGCATAGGCAAGACACAGAATAATCCTAGGGCAAGCGTGGGTCTATGATCGGCGAACGATATCCAGAGGGTTTGAGAAGAGGGGTAGTCCGATAACCTCAGCAATAATCCAAACAAGGTATGAGCAGAGTCTGAACGCCGAGATAAGGGTTAATCCAAGATACCCAGGCAGGAATCAGGAAACAAGGCTATAAACAAAATAAATGTGTATGTGCAATCAGTGCAATGGATGATGGGAAATGCAGTCCAGTGTAATGTGAGGTTTGCGAGTCAATATGATGGAGGCGACCTCTTGTGGCAGTCAGACAAAAGACCACGAACCGGATTCGTGACGGAACCAAAGGCAGAGCAGATGGGACTAGAGCCCACCAGGGCGGAGCGGATGGAACTGGAGCCCGCCAGGGCGGAGCAGACGGGACTGGAGCCCACTAGGGCGGAGTAGACGAGACTGGAGCTCACCAGGGCGGAGCAGATAACCACCACGGAAGAGCAGACGGGACAGGAGCCCACCAGGGCGGAGCAGTAGACCACCACGGAAGAGCAGAGGGAACTGTAGACACACGAGACAGAGAGCACATACACGGTCTCAAGGACCGAGGCAGGGAACATGGGAAGTCCATTAATATTTCCTTTGGTGACAACTGAGCGGGGCAACAGTCCATGAGCAAACTCCCTAATCAAAACTGGACTGGCAGACAATTCAAAACTGAATTCATTGACCGGAACTGGATAGGAAAACAACTCATAAACGGACTCCCTAACTAGGACTGGCAAGACAGACACATTTGGAGAAACAGAACAAGAAGACAGTTCATGAATGGTCTCTATGGCAGGGACAGGGTTAACGGGATAAACATGTTGTGTATTTACAGTTTCTGGGCCCACTAATGGACTAATGGGGCAGATAACAGGTCTCTTGTTTGGAACTGAACAGACAGGTGGTTCAACATTAGACTCATTAGGGGAAATGGAACAGACAGACAATTCAAAAACTGATTCATAGGTTGATCCTGGGCAGATTGACAGTTCATGATTAGACAGATTGACAGAAACGGGCAAGACAGAGTTCAAAATCAGCATTCAAACCGACAGATCACAATCAGCCTCCAAGGCTGATTCAGAACAGGACGAAGATCGGAGATGGGACCATCGGCCGGCCCAGGACAGGACAAAAGTTAATTTATTTATTTATTAGTTTATTTAACAGGGACAATGCAGTATAACATTGCTACAATTTCATGCAGCCGATGCTCTACATATAGGCTTCTAGCCGGAGGCTAATTTGCAGCCCCAGTCCCTGGTTGGGCTAAAATTAAATTACAAAAAAATAAAAACACAAATGAAATAAAATAAAATAAACAACTAAAACTATGTACCACCATAAATGTTCACATATCTGCTTTTGTTTGAACCACTTTTTCAGTTTTGTTTGAAAAATATTCAACTGTGTTTGCATTTTCAATTCAGCTGACAGGCTGTTCCATAACAACGTACCTTGAACTGAAAATGTAGATTGTGCAAATTTAGTTTTTCTCTGTGGTATTATACAGTTCTGTGTAGTTGCACCTCTTGTAGCGATCCCCTTACTACTCTGTTTTGATATTAATTTGCATATAACTTTTGGCGCAAGATTATTTAAACATTTAAAAAACATTTTAATAAAAGATGAATTTATAAAATTTTCAAAACTAAGTTTTTTTTATTTTTGTAAAATGCTACAGTGATGCCATCTGGTTGGTTTCTTATCCAAAACTTTTAGTGTTTGTTTATATAGGGATCTGACAGGTTTAATAGTCAGTTGAGAAACCTGACTCCAGACAGTCACACAGTAAGATAAATGTGATAAAATCATTGCATGCATGTATAACTTGGCTGCTTTCAAGGATATATATGGTCTAATCATGTAAAAACAATTCAGATTTGTTTTGATTGTTCTACATAGCTTCTTAACATGCATATCAAATTTCAAATGAGAGTCTAAAATAACACCTAAATATGTAAAATTATTAACTGTTTCAATTTCCTTTTGATTGATCTTAATTATAAAACCACTCATTTCCTTCTTTCTAATTGAAAAACACATTGAGACAGTTTTTGTACAATTCAGGGTCAAACAACTGTTCTGTAACCACTGTGACACACCAATCATTTCATTTGTTAATATTTCTGCAGCTAAACTTGGAGTCTTTGCAGATACATAAATGACTGTGTCATCTGCATATAACTGACATTTTGTTTGCTTACAACAGTTTGGAAAATCATTGACATATGGAAAACAACAATGGGCCCAAAATTGATCCTTGAGGAAGACCCATATTATTATCTCGTAAAGCTGATCTTGAATTATTAATTTTAACACACTGATCTCGGGATTCTAAATATGATCTAAACCAATTCATTGCCTGTTGAGTAAAGTTAAATAAATTTAATTTGTGTAGAAGAATTTCATGATTCACAGTATCAAATGCCTTTTTAAGATCTAAAAACACTGCACCTACTACATTACCTTTATCTAAAGATTCCTTAATAAATTCTGTGAGATAGCAGTTTGCCATTTCTGTTGAATACTTAGGCCTAAAACCAAACTGTTTAGAATAAAGTAAATCATGTTTTTCTAAATAATTGATAAGTTGTTCAGCTACCAATTTTTCCAGAATTTTTGAAATAGCAGGAAGAATAGAAATTGGTCTATAATTCTGAACCTCATCAGCTGATCCTGCTTTGAAAATTGGAGTTACAATACTAGTTTTCCAATTTGAAGGGAATTTGTTTTCTCTAATTGATAAATTTATCAGATTTACCAGGGGCTTTATCAAACAAGCACTATATGTTTTTACAAATGCAGTATCCATTCCAAATATATCTTTAGCCCTTGAGTTATTCAGTTGATTAATAATTTGAAGTATCTTATGTTCATCAACCTCAGAAATATGAAAGGATGAGGGTGTGCCATTTATTACATTTTGAGGTAATTGTATAGTTTTAAAACGCATAGCAAGCTCTTCCACAGACTGAGTAAAATATATATTAAATTCATTGGCAATTTCAGTGCTATCAGTACTTAATCTACCATTTATGTTCAGATCCACTAAAGGTTTTCTTTGTGTACCCTCTCTTTTAGAAAGTTTTTTTTTTATACACTTCCAAAGAGATGAGCTATTTCCTCCTGATTCTGTAATCAATTTCTCAAAATATGCAGTTTTTGCCTTCCTCATATCACTAATTACTTTATTTCTTAATGATTTAAAATGTATAATATCTGTCTGCGTTTTTGTAAGCAATGACTTTTTCAAAGCTATATCTCTCTTTTTCATTAGTTGATAGATATCTGAATTTAACCATGGTAGAGATGCATTTTGTCTACATTTTAACGGTTGTGTGTATTTTTGAATAGTTTTTTCAATAGTTCTCATCACAGTTTCACTGTTTTTGTCCAATTCCCCAATTTGTAATACATCATCCCAATTTATTTTTTTCATATCATTTTAAAATTTTAACATTTTGCTCTGAGGAATACCTACTTTTCCTGGTTTAAAAAATTGATGAAAATTATTCTGCAAACGTTTCTTTGTTAATTTCCTAACAACCAGGGTCATGTTATGGTCAGATAAACATGTCAGAAGATTATATGTTTTTATTACCCGTTCAGGTTTATTTGTAAATACCAGATCAATAAGAGTTTTACTTGTTTTTGTTATTCTTGTTGGTCCTTTTATTAACTGGTTAAATTTGTGTTTTGCTATAATTGATTTCAATTTTTGCTTACCATGTTTGTCTGACCAATTTATGTTAAAATCTCCAAATATAACAGTTTCAATACGCCCATTTAAAAATTTCAACATTTCCTCCAAATTATTATAAAAAGACATATCATATGAAGGTGGATTATACAAGATCACAAGATTAAAATTCATTTTTGGGGACAATATAACATTTAACGCCAAACATTCTAATCCAACAATATCTAGTTGTACCTCAGCACATTTAAAAGTATCCTTAATATAAATCATTACTCCCCCTCCTCTTCGTGATGGTCTATCCTTTCTATAACAACTATAACCAGGAATATCAATCATGCATGATGGTATGCTGGTAGACAACCAAGTTTCACTTAACGCTAAGAAGTCCAGGTTTGAATTCATAAGCAGGTGTTCAATTTGGTCCCTCTTGGATATAATACTTCGGATATTCAGGTGCCCCCCTAAAATACCCTTTGGTTTAAGTTTTGAGTCCCAGATCACTCTGGCGTGATTCACAGTCTGAAATAATTTAAACTGTTTCTGTTTCTGTGCAACATGGTTGATGGCTCCTTTCGTCTTTAAGTTTTCATGAAGTACTTGTAGTTCGTCTGTTTGTTTTGCTCCAGACAACATATAATTTTGTCTATGGAAAAGAAATTGTTTAGATTCACCAAAGTTCTCTGAATCAGGGACAGGATTACTACAGAGCTCTGATGTTTCAAACATATATGCTTCCTGCAAGATATCCAAAGGTAGTTTGGCCAAACACCCAGCATCTCCCAGCTTGTGCCCTGAAGGTCCACTGATCTCTTCCCCACAGTTCACTCTCCAGTTTGAATTACACTCAATCGATCCACTTACTGGTTCAGTTATATGTTGATTTGTTGATGGTCCTGGGTTCATCTGTATATCGCCGCTAAGCAAGAGAAGAATCAGTAGAACCTTTGCATTATACCATTTGCTTCTCTTGACATACCGATGACTTTCTTTTCCTTTACGATGATGATGGTTACTTTGCCAGCAAATAGAGTAAATAATGTGGTATCCTTGGGTGAAAAAGTTCAGTCTTGGTGTATCAACCATGGGCATGAGTTTGGAAGGTGTAATCTGTGTTTCATATCCAGCAGCACTGATAGCAAAACCACATGGACTTATCAGGAACCACAAACAAAGCATCCACATGCAACAAGACTCATTTTCCCTCATAAGTGGCCTCTGTGGCCAGTTCGGGACAAAGCAAGAGTTCACGAGCGTCCTCCATAGTCGTGAGAGTACAGGCAGAGAGATCATTGACGACCTCATTAGCTGTGACAGGGCAGGTTGAGAATTCACAGATGGCCTCCTTAGCTGTGACAGGACAGCTCACAGACGGCCTCCTTAGCTGTGACAGGACAGGGCGAGAGTTCATAGACGGCCTTCATAGCCGTGACCGGGCAGGACGAGGATTCCTAGACGGCCTCTTTAGCCGTGACAGCACGGGGCGAGAGTTCATAGAGGGTTACCACTGACACCTCTGGAGGCTCTGCAGCATGCGCCGCCACCTCTGGAGAAACTGCAGCGGGCACCATTCTGGGAGGTTCTGCGGTGATGTATGCAGCCCAAACACACCAAAAAGCGATCCCCATCATGGGAAACGCTTCCGGCAGGACTCTGGACGATCAGCAAAGGCATGGCGAGACTCTGGACGATCAGCAAAGGCATGGCGAGACTCTGAACGATCAGCAAAGGCATGGCGAGACGCTGGACGATCAGCAAAGGCATGGCTAGACGCTGGACGATCAGCAAAGGCATGGCTAGACGCTGGACGATCAGCAAAGGCATGGCGAGACTCTGGACGATCAGCAAAGGCATGGCGAGACTCTGGACGATCAGCAAAGGCATGGCGAGACTCTGGACGATCAGCAAAGGCATGGCGAGACGCTGGACGATCAGCAAAGGCATGGCGAGACTCTGGACGATCAGCAAAGGCATGGCGAGACTCTGAACGATCAGCAAAGGCATGGCGAGACGCTGGACGATCAGCAAAGGCATGGCTAGACGCTGGACGATCAGCAAAGGCATGGCGAGACTCTGGACGATCAGCAAAGGCATGGCGAGACTCTGGACGATCAGCAAAGGCATGGCGAGACTCTGGACGATCAGCAAAGGCATGGCGAGACGCTGGACGATCAGCAAAGGCATGGCTAGACGCTGGACGATCAGCAAAGGCATGGCGAGACTGGACGATCAGCGGTGATGTGACAAGCCTCAGAAATAGCAGCTGTGACTTGACTTGATTCATGAATGGCAGCAATGACATGACGGGGTGTTGTTGTGGCCGCAATCTTGTGAGCAATAGTAGTGATCAATACACTTGAATGTCCCAGAGCTTGTGACTTACTGAGTTCAGCAGCCGCCATTACAGGCACAAACACGGCGTTATTTTCCTCCTCCACAACACCCACAGTAAATGAAGAGCCAACATACAACAGAGCATAGTCCAAAAACTGACTGAGTGAGGAACGTGGACCCTGACAAGTAAGCTTAGACTAGTGGCTGATTAATGCTGTCACAAAAAAAAATCGATCAAGACATCATCTGGAAAATCAGAATAATTAGCAACGATTAGATATTCTAGAATAAAGTCCTCGAGTGATCGCATACCCTGCTTGAGGGCTAATAATAGTCTTGCAGTATACATACCTGGCCAATATTGTTCATGAAAGCCGTTGGATCCTTGTGTGGCCGAGTATTCTGTTACGGAGCCTACAAGATGTGAGATGTGCGGATCCATTTGCAAGGCTTTTATTTAGAGACATGGTCAAACACAGGCAGGGTCGAACAACATCAAACAAGTATGGCATAGGCAAGACACAGAGTAATCCAAGGGCAAGCGTGGGTCTATGATCGGCGAACGATATCCAGAGGGCTTGAGAAGAGGGATAGTCCGATAACCTGAGCAATAATCCAAACGATGTATGAGCAGAGTCCGAACGGCGAGACAAGGGTTAATCCAAGATACCCAGGCAGGAATCAGGAAATGAGGCTATAAACAAAATAAACTAAACCAAGACTTAGAAAACACAGAAGGGCTCCATAATGTAGCTATCACTAGGAGAGCGATAAACGCTAGACAATACTGGAACTAAACAAACACAGAATGGCTCGGTAAGTCAACTAACACTTGGAGAGTGCTAAACGCAGAACAATACTCAGCAATCTGTGAAAGGAAGTCCATGGTTTAAGTAGGGTGTGTGATTGTGTGATAGTTATCATGTGTGAGCGTGTGGTTGAGACAGCTGGGTGTACTTAGTGCAATCAGCTGTGTATGTGCAATCAATGCAATGGATGATGGGAAAAGACCACGAACCGGATTCGTGACAGTACATGTTATATTGAAAAGCCCTTTGCTATTGTATTACAGTGTAATTATGTTTACCTACAGAAATAAAATTACAAATTTGAATTACATCCATGTATTTTTTTAAAACATAAGTACAATGTAAAAACACTGTGTATGTGTACAATAAATGTAAAGACTGACCAAATATAAAGTCAATCCAAAATGTCAGTATTTTAATAATAAGTACTAATTTTATTTTGGATCATTGTGACCCCTATTCTCTGTACAGCACAGCAAATTCCCAGCAGCCCCAGTCAGCCCTGCTGCCCTTGCTGGAGGAAGGTTGTCGTCATAGCAACGATATCATCCGGGGAACGGAGATAAATCACATTGCGTGAAATATCCGGTTTCAAAAATAATTTGTGTACAGAAATTTGATAAAACACCTTTAATAATTAAGAATGAGCTTATAGACTCACATAACGAAGTAAACGGAACTAAAGATCTTTAGCAATCCGGTGTTTACGATGTATGTACTCCGCTGAAGGCCATAAACAGCGCAACACACAAACATAACGTTACGTGACTTCTAAAGGCTTCTCACTCACCTGCAAACCGTGATGAGGTTTCTTCTCTCCACGGCGATGCTCCTGGAGAAGCCTTTCTTGGATTGTGCACCCATAGCCATCGCGGACTGCATAAAACTCTGCTCCATCCCACCAGACCCCTCCCTTGCGCCACAAATACACACACAACCGCATTCAGAGACGAGGCATGGCAGGTGAAGACAGTCGATGTGAAAACGCCATTCTCCACTATTACAGTGCAGATGAACTGAGGCTTTCTCCTTGAGCTGTTAAAGAAGAGAGAGACGTCTGCACCACTCCTCTATTCTGACCTCATCATGATCTCAGCATTCACCGGATCAGACAAATCATTTTAGGATGATTCACGTTTCTTTCAACTCCCAGCGCTTCATATGAAACAACTATGAGGTCAAATTAATAAGATGAATTAACTGGAAGTGTTATTCCAGGTGAGGCTGAGATGAGCATGAAGGACGCACAGACCTCTCCAATGCCGCGGGGACGCAGTGAACCAAAGCGGCCTCTAGAGGGCGTCAATCAATAGCTTCTGAAATCTAGCTGCTATCATGCTATCTATTTCTTTTTCTTTTAATAAATAAATAAACTATACAGGGGATAACGTAGAAGAAATTTCCAAAAGAAAAGGATTCAAAAATTCGATGTGTCCTTTTTTGCTCTTTTACTTCTTAGATCTTTTAAGGCCTCAGTGTAATGCTTAAGTTCAGTTTTTCAATAATGTAATGCTAGATTTGTTATTAGTCCATTTTTGTTTGTTTGGTATTTCATATGCATTATTATTAAATTAATCACCAAATTTGGCTCCAAACCCTTATTTTTATACAACAAAAATATATATTTACCAGAGAGTCTTAATTTTGTAACTAAATTTAAATATTATAGGCCTATGGGTAAATATACGCAAGTGTTTTATATAGTCTCTCCATGTCTCCAAAAAAAATTTGCAACTACTTGTCTCACTGGGTAAATCAAATGAATAACTTTATATGTAACTTCTTTAACTTTATTGGTGAGACAATGTTTAGGTAAACTCCAGACGTCTGTCCATTCAATCTGATTATATAACGAATTCCAAAATGGTTTGCATTTTGGCAATAATGTGGTTCTACATCATGTTTTAAATATGAAAGTTATTACATTTATTATCTATAATTCTCACACCATTAATACTTAATGATTAGTATATAAGGGTTAGACTCAGAAGATATATTGGCAGACAAAAGTGTAATAAGGCCACTAGGAATGGCATCAGATACTACTGCAAACTCTTTAGCTGTCACAGGGATCTTAGAATAATTAAAGAATTCACAGTAATTAAAGGGATGTCCATTATTCTTGAATAACACTCACCAAGATTATACCATTACTGTATTCGTTTCTGTATTCGCATTGTAAAAAAAAAAAGTTGAGCAAATTTAAAAGTTTAAGGCAACCAGCTTCAGTAGGTTTTTGAGTTTACTCAACTTATTTTTCAGGAGATTTTTTAGTTTCTTTTTGTTGTATAAAGTTGAAAAAATCTAAAATCTGCTGAAGCTGGTTGCCTTAAACTTTTTAAGTTTGCTCAACATTTTATTTATTTATTAATTTTTTTACAGTGCTGAAAATGCTTAAACGTTTAAGGCCACCAGCTTCAGCAGATTTTTGAGTTTTCTCAACTTGTTGTTTTAAGTTTATACAACAAAAAGTTGAGAAAACTCAAAAATCTTCTGAAAAATAAGTTGAGTAAACTAAAAAATCTGCTGAAGCTGGTTGCCTTAAGCTTTTCAGTTTGCTCAACTTTTTTTTTTTTTTTCTTTGTTTTTTTTTACAGTGTGTAAAAGGACTTATTTTTAAACAGTATAGCTCTGGCTAAATCGAGTGCTGTGTGGATGACGTATTTTTCTAGGCCAAAACCCAGGACAAGTTAGTGTTTTAGCACTTCCGGTTATATTGTCCTGAAGTCCTGAGCTTTTAGTTAAATGCCTGAAATAATGTTTGTGGTTCACACAAGCTCAAGATATATTCACATTTTATTCTACGACATAAAATACAAGAGTACTATCCCTTGTGTTTTTTAAGTATTTGTTTGTGAGACAAGTGCTAAATTGAACTAAAGAGATTGTCTTACTAATTTTATGCGTCTTTACAGGAATAGTTTACCCCCAAAATTTAAAATTTGCTGAAAATATACTGACCCTCAGGCCATAGAAGATATAGCTGAATTTGTTTCTTCATCAGAACAGATTTGGAGAAATTTACATCACTTTCTCACCAATGAATTTTCTGCATTGAATGGGTGCCATCAGAATGAGAGTCCAAACAGCTTGTAAAACCATCCCAATAATCCACATGACTCCAGTCCATCAATTAACATCTTGTGAAATGAAAAGCTGTGCATAAACAATTCTATCATACCAGCTATAATAAACAATACCATCATTAATATGTATTTAAAGGCTTAGTTCACCCAAAAATGAAAATTAGTGTTTACTCACCCTCGAGACATACTAGGTGTATATGACTTTCTTCTTTCAGACGAATCATATCAGAGTTATATTAAAAATTGTCCTGACTCCTGGCTATTCTAAGCGTTATACTTTCAGTAGGGGGGTGTTTCTGTTGAACAGTCCAAAAGATGTCAAATAAAGTGCACGCATCCATAATAAAATGTGCCTCACATGCCTCTGGGGGGTGAATAAAGTCCTCCTGTAGCGAATCCATGTCTTTTTGTAAGAAAAATGTCCATATTTCAAACGGCACCCATTCACTGCAGAAGATCCATTGGTGAAAAAGTGATGTTATAATAAATTTCGCAAAATATGTTCCAATGAGGAAACAAACTCATCTACATCTTGGTTGGCCTAAGAGTGAGTAAATTTCCAATGATTTTTAATTTTTGGGTGAGCTATTTCTTTTAATACTAATGCATAGCCCACATGTTTTCCATACCAAAAGCTTGATTGAGATGCAGTTACCCATATATTCACTAGAGGTCCTTTTGTCAGCATCATTTGAATTGCTAAGACATGCAACACCCACTATTATTTTGTTGCACTGTGAAATGTAAATATGAAAAGGTGTCAATTGCTCAATGGATGTGTAACACAGATTCATAATGGCCTAAATATAAACAACAATGCTAATGTTAAGTTTAACGTTCTTGCACATTTTAATGTGACCAAGGCTGTTTATGTCCAGGGCTAGGTTTAGACCTGAAGCTCTGCTGTGAAATTCCTGACTGCAGTGAGAGGGCATCTAGGGCAGGCTAGAGTAGAAGAAAGGCTGAGGGAAAGAGCGGATCCATAACAGAAGGAATTATTTTTTTTTTGTATTGAATTGTATTAGAAGTAAAAATATCTGCCAGTCAAACACAAACACATGCATTCTTTCATATCCATTTTTTTAAACCTTACATGGTTTCCTTGTGTCCTGGTGAAACGGTTTACTGTGTTCATCATTAACATTGTAATGACTGCCATTAATGAAGCGCATATTACAGTGACATACATATTTAATGAATAATTAAAATAAGTAGTAAACTTGTTACAGTACAGATTTTACAGTACAGACAGTACAGATTTTATTCAACACACATCAAAAAATAATAATTTTACATTAAACACCACATAGTCCTTTTTTGTCAGTTGGCAGGTGGATTTCTAAATACAAAATCACAAAATATCATTATCATTACAACCATCACGATCTTATGATTTTGGTTAATAATGCATTTAACAGCAACAACACATAATATCTCCAAAATTAGAGCTCATATTCTAAATGCAGATTAAAGTAAGCATCATAATATCATAATGGCTTGGGCAGAGATTTGAAGAGATGGCACAACATGGACTGTCTCATAAATACTAATGCAGGTTTTTAATGCAGGACATTATTTTAAGATTCTTACTGAACATTCAACAAATATTTGAAACGATAAAGAGAGACAACTGATAAGTAAGCATTCCTTTTACAGTTCAAATGTGAAACTTTTATCATGCAAATTTGTAGTTGCCTACAGGTTCATTACTTCACTTAGGGTTCATTTTCAGACTCACAAAGGAATGGCACAGGAACTAAAAGAAATACTTAAATGACCCACTGTGCCCCTTTAAATCCATATTGATCTTTAAGTTATGTACAAACCTTTCAACTAAGGAAAGTATCAGGAGGAGAGCATACTATCCATAGATGTCCAGTAAAATCCTGTGTCATAAAACATTTTCTCTATATGCACAACAGGCATGACAGACAAATATACATATTTGCTTGACATCTCAGATTCAGACATCCATAATTACAATACTAAAAACTCAACATTTTCTCAAGAACATTAGTGGTGCTTGCACTTTTAGAAACTCACTGCAACAATGTTAGTGTGTTGGTTGGTTACTACAGTGTTTTCTAAATGTTTTCAACATGTTGCTATGTAGTTAGTAGGGTGTTAAGGGTGGTTGCTAGGGCGTTGCTAGATGGTTGCTTATTAGCCATAGTCAAAATTGCACTCCTCCATGAGGTAATAATGTGGCATACATTATAAAGTACATTATTTTGTGGCATAATGTACCATAAAAATTCATTTAGATTCAGTTCTCATTTTCTGAAAATAAAATAAAATAAATAAATAAAGCAAAATCAAAAGTTATGGTGAATGAGGCCAGTTTTTGGAAGATTTAAATTCTCTTAATTTATTTATAAATTAATTGATCCATTTTATTTTATTAATACATTAATCCTTCTGTTCAAATGTATTATTTGAGAGGTAAATTTGATTACAATTTTTTTTTACAGTAATTTGTTTTTTTAGGATCTGAGTGTATGGTTGTGAAACTGAACTGTGAATGTTGTGAAACTAAATATAATTTTACACACACACACACACACACACACACACACACACACAACAGGTTTGCAAGTGATTTTTCACACTAAATTCATGTTAACATTGTTTACATCATGTGGCTATACTATTGAAACACAATGAGTATTTCAACATTTACATTTGCATGTAACCTTTTTTTTTTTTAAGAAAATGAGAAAGGAGTTTAAATTCATACCTGTGGTCAACAATATGCCACAAGTGCTGTTGACTGAGCTTAACTTCTATACTATTTAATACTAAGGACTTTTATCAGTGCAAGCAAATGTCATTTGGTCAGTATTCATCTTTTGAATACCTAGGTATTGTGCTGAAAGGTGCTCCACGCACCCTGTTTATCATTATTTACAGGCCTCCAAAATATTCTCCAGCCTTTGTTGATGATTTCACTGAACTGTTATCAATGATTTCCTCAGAGTTTGACTGTTTTGCTATTGCAGGGGATTTTAATATTCACATAGATAATGCAGAAATCAAAACTACAAAAGAAATTATAACTGTTTTAAACACTTTTGACCTGAGTCAGCATGTGCACGGACCCACACACAATCGTGGACACACCTTAGATTTACTCATCAGTAGAGGTCTAAACACCTCATCCATTGTAATCAAGGATGTAGCACTATCTGATCACTTCTGTATTTTCTTTGATATATTGATCTCAGTCACCACTGAATCTAGATCTGTCTCTATCAGAAAGAGATGCATTACCGAGAACACTGGTGCGCTATTTATGGAGGCAATATCATTAACACCAAGCATTTCTGCAGACTCTGTTGATCTTCTCCTTGAGTCATTTAACTCAAAAGTTAAGAATGTTATTGATGATATTGCCCCGATAAAGGTCAGCAAGAAGACGGGGAAACAGAAATCAATTTGGAGAAAATCAACAGCAGTTCAGAGCATGAAAAGACAATGCAGAAAAGCTGAGCGGATGTGGCGGAAGACGAAACTCGAAATCCACTATAGCATCTATAAAGACAGCCTTCATGCTTTCAATGTGGAACTAGCCACAGCTAGACAGACTTTCTTTTCAAACCTTATAAACAGTAACTTAAACAACACTCGCACTCTTTTTGCGACTGTTGAGAGACTGACAAACCCCCCAAGTCAGATTCCCAGTGAAATGCTCTCCGACAGCAAATGCAATGAGTTTGCTTCCTTCTTTTCTGAGAAGATCAATAATATCAGAAAGGAGATTGGCACATCCTCAAGTTATGCAGAGGTCACACAGATTCGACCGCAATTTATAAAAGAAGTGACTATGTGTGTTTTTAAAGAAATTGACAACAAAATTTTGGAAGAAATAGTACAGCACCTTAAATCTTCAACCTGCTATCTTGACACACTTCCCACATCCTTTTTCAAAAATGTGCTTAACTGTTTAGAAGCTGATCTCTTAGAAGTGGTGAACGCCTCACTTCTTTCTGGGACTTTTCCAAACTCCCTTAAAACTGCAGTTGTTAAGCCCCTTCTGAAAAAGCGTAATCTTGATAACACCATGTTGAGCAACTATAGACCCATATCAAATCTTCCTTTCATAGGTAAGATTATTGAAAAGGTAGTTTTTAATCAGCTGAACAACTACTTAAACTCAAATGGATACCTGGACAATTTTCAATCTGGTTTCCGAGCACATCACAGCACAGAGACAGCACTCATTAAGATAATAAATGATATTCGCGTCAATTCTGATTCTGGCAAAATATCAGTGCTGGTACTACTAGATCTTAGTGCTGCGTTTGACACTGTCGATCATAACATACTTCTAGAGAGACTGGAAAACTGGGTCGGGCTTTCTGGGATGGCACTCAAATGGTTCAGGTCATACTTAGAAGGGAGAGGTTATTATGTGAGTATAGGAGAGCATAAGTCTAAGTGGACGGCCATGACATGTGGAGTCCCACAAGGCTCAATTCTTGCACCGCTCTTGTTTAACCTGTATATGCTCCCACTAAGTCAGATAATGAGGAAGAACCAAATTGCCTATCACAGCTATGCTGATGATACCCAGATTTATCTAGCCTTATCTCCAAATGACTACAGCCCCATTGACTCCCTCTGCCAATGCATTGATGAAATTAACAGTTGGATGAGCCAGAACTTTCTTCAGTTAAACAAGGAGAAAACTGAAATCATTGCATTTGGAAAGAAAGATGAAGTTCTCAAGGTGAATGCATACCTTGACTCTAGGGGTCAAACAACTAAAAATCAAGTCAGAAATCTTGGGGTGATTCTAGAGACAGACCTTAGTTTCAGTAGTCATGTCAAAGCAGTAACTAAATCAGCATACTATCATCTCAAAAATATTGCAAGAATTAGATGTTTTGTTTCCAATCAAGACTTGGAGAAACTTGTTCATGCCTTTATCACCAGCAGGGTGGATTACTGTAATGGTCTCCTCACCGGCCTTCCCAAGAAGACCATTAGACAACTGCAGCTCATCCAGAACGCTGCTGCCAGGATTCTGACTAGAACCAGAAAATCTGAGCATATCACACCAGTCCTCAGGTCCTTACACTGGCTTCCAGTTACATTTAGGATTGATTTTAAAGTACTTTTACTCGTTTATAAGTCACTCAATGGCCTAGGACCTAAATATATTGCTGATATGCTCACTGAATATAAACCGAACAGACCACTCAGATCATTAGGATCGAGTCAGTTAGAAATACCAAGGGTTCACACAAAACAAGGGGAGTCTGCTTTTAGCTATTATGCCGCCCACAGTTGGAACCAGTTTCCAGAAGAGATCAGATGTGCTAAAACATTAGCCACATTTAAATCAAGACTCAAAACTCATCTGTTTAACTGTGCATTTGTTGAATGAGCACTGTGCTATATGTCCGAACTGACTGCAATAAATTTTAGGTTTAATCATTTTCTTTAAATTTATTTTAAATCATTTTCTATATCATTTTAAAATTCCTTGTTTTTATTATTTTTATTTCCATGTTTTTATTGATTTTAATGTCTATTTCACTTTCTTTTATGTAAAAGCACTTTGAATTACCACTGTGTATGAAATGTGCTATATAAATAAACTTGCCTTGCCTTGCCTAACCATAGTAAACATCACTAACATTCAGCCAGGAGACCATCAAAGCATTGTTTCCAGTTCTTTCCAAGACATGGATCCTGAATGTTCATCATCTGCTACAAAATATGGCTCAAAATCATGCTCGCTTTCCTCTGCATTCCTGCTGGTCTGCTTGCATGGAGACCTTTTCCCATCATTCTGCCTCAGAACCAGCTCATGCTGCCGCACTGTAAAAAGCACAGTCTCTGTGTCGTGAGGCGCATACCCAGGTAAGTTTCCTGAATTGTGGAGACGTGATCGTCCTTTGACCCCCATGGTCCCCAGAGGCAGGCCTTTGGTGCCGCTGACACTGAGACACACACTGTGCGTTGTGGTGTGTGACATCATACCTCCAGAGTAGCCACTCCCACATCCCGCGCTGCTGTTGACACGAGCTTTCTGCTTCAGGTCTATTGCAAGACTGCGCCTCAGCCAAGCCTTCTTAACCTCTGCCTGCACCTGTTCATGATGGAGAGACAAAAAAAGAAAGAAAGGAGAAAAAGGGCTAAGACACTGGCACACACATGCTAAAATATAGTCATATACAATATACAAGTTGTGTCCCAAATGAAAACCATTTATTCTATACTATCTAGTGTATGAAGGTTATTTTGTCATGCGGCATTGGAGTCCATGGAGAAAAATCCTGGAATGTTTTCCTCAAAAGAACTAATTTATTTTCGACTGAAAAAGGTGAACTTATCATTTAAACCTGCATTTTCAAAGAAAGCTTATTGAATTGTTCAAGTTCACACCATCAAGTCACACTGGGTAAATACAGTAAGTACAATACACACGTATAAATCTAAAGTGTGAAACACTCACCTCCCCATTGCAGAAGCAGTAAATAAATGCCACAAAGAAACCCTGTGGAAATGTAATGAAAAATTCCAGTGAAATCATAACGAGAAAAAGCATGCAATTTGTCAGGGCAGCAACCATGAATGATGCTTCATGTTCCCTAACCAAATTAAAGCAACATGAAAAGCTCCATTGACAAGTCATTTGTATGTTTAAAATATGTTTTATTTTAAGGACCTGAGTTAACATGAACTACAGTAACAATAAAAATTAGTATTTTATTGACTAATGTAAACAAATATTAATAAATCCATATGCAATTAATTGTTCACTGTTAGTTAATGTCAGTTAATGCATGTAAAGTGTAACCCTGTCATTTTAATTAATAAATTTTTACTGAAAATTAATCAGTTAATTAAACTTCTATGGAAAGTGTAAATCATTGTCACTGTGAACATAACTGTTTCAATGATGATTCCATTTTTAGAAATCGAATCCCAAAGTAATTTACTTGCAGATTATAGGTTTAAAAATGTCCTTGGGGAAAACTTGCCAGGTCAAAGGAGACCCCTGACCCCAGCTGAGTGGATCTGATTTTTTTTTTCTTTTTTTTTTGAAAACTATACTAAACCTGTGAAGAGTTGAAGAGCATCTCATAATGCATCTGAATCTGCCACAGCAGACCTGTGACCTCAGTGTATGGAAGAGCCATGAACAGCATGTAATGAACTCCAAACAGTGGCATCAACACCAGGGTTGACTTCAGCAGTTTCCTATACAACAAACAGCAAACAAATCACTACAAATCACATGTGTGTTTACATGCGTAATCATGCACGTGTGAGTGTGTGTGTGTGTGTGTGTGTGTGTGTGTGGTAATTTCTAACCTGTACTGCTGTCTAGGATCTAGTTTTCCAGTGTTTGTTTCCCACAACTTAGAGGCCAGAACCCTGATGATATTGAGGAAGAGAAAGAAGTTTACCTAGATAAATAAAACACAAAAATAAGTGACTTAAGTAGGGATTTTCTGATGGGAAGCGTTTAGTGTTTATAAAATATGGATAATATATTTTCCATTTTATAAAGTACATATTTTTGTTATATTTAATTTAAAGATTTGAATTATTATTAGTATTAATTAAAAATATATATTTTCTTACAACAATGGCTGCCAGGATAGGTACTTGATAGATCCATTTGAGATTGCCGGCGCTTATATCCCAGCACCTAGAGATGAAGAAACCCAACCTTCAATGCTTTAGAAAGCATATTATCTTTATGTTACTGTGTTCCAGTGTGAAATTAATATTAATTATTTAAAACTTGTTTTACACTTGGACACTCATTACACAGTTCAGTATAAAACAAAATTCAAGAGTTTTTCTTGAATATTTTCCTCACACATCCTCTATAAAAAGTCCAGAGCAAATGACTTACTTTTTCAATAAACTCAATGGTTCTTTGAGAAATCTAATCCCTTCCGAATGCAGATGTCTGTGACTGAGGATATTTTAATCGCAGGACCGTGTGTGTTTTTGACTACACTGATCTACCATTTGCATTTCTGGAAACCATTTACAATAAGGTTTACTTTATTACATTTAGTTAATGCATTAGCTAACATGAACTAACAATTAATAATATATTTATACAGCATTTATTAACCTTTGCTAATGTTAGTTAATAAAAATGATATTAATGTTATTAGTTATTTACGGTGGCCGAGAAGTGCAAAACAAATCACGAATCTGAAAACAAAATAACAATTCAGAAAACACAACAATAATTCCGAAAACATTATAACAATAAGAAAACACAATGACAAATCCGAAAACAAATGAACAAATCAGACAAAACGGAAGAGGTAGGTATAGTTTGAGACAGCGCCATTGGTTTGGGAATAGATTACTCATCGCTGATTGGACAAGATATCTGTCAATCAAGGTGTACAGGAAGAACGAGAAGAAGAACAGCAGAGTCAATTATTTAAAGCGTCAGCTCTAGTGGTGCAGATGGTAGAGTGTGTGTTGTTGAGTCTATGGACATGATCGACCTGGGTTCGAGTCTGCCTTTTGCTAAACTTTTTTTTTTTCTTCCTTTTCAAATCTCGTATCGCATCGAAAGGCATTTATTTTCAATGAAAATTAAGGAAATAATCCAAAAGTTGAAAATAAAGTATTGGTTTGGGAATATTTCGGATTTGTTAATTTGTTTTCAGATTTGTCATTGTGTTTTCTGAATTGTTATTGTTTTTTAGATTTGCATTTGCGTTTGTAATTTGTTATTTTGTTTTCAGAATCGTGATTTGTTTTGCACTTCTTGGCCACCGTAGGGTTATTAGTTCACATTGCATTAACTAATAATAAAAGATACAACTTTTGTATAACTATTGTGTATGTTAACTAATATAGATAACTGATTTTAACAAATGAAACCTCATTGTAAATTGTTACCAAAATTCTTACCTCAGAAAAGCCTTATTTGTGCTAACATGGTGGAAGTTACTAGACATCCAGGCTTTAGTCTTACCTAAACAATGTAGGCCCAACAAAGAAACTAAATAATGAAGAACCACATGGAATGAGTATAATATAAAGTTGTGCATTATCAGCATATAAGTTATAGGAAATATTGTGTTTAAAAAAATAAAAAAAGTAAACAAATGGAAACAAATACAGTGAAAATAATTTTGATCAAAGAATAGAACCCTGCAGCAAACCACTGCTTAATATAGCTGATGAATAAATATATGGATAAAAACATGAAGTACTTAAACAACTGCTTGAACGCACCATAAATATCTTGACTTCACAGGTTCAGCCAGAGACTATTTTTAGAATGGCCAATATTAGGTCTTGCCCGGAATTTGCTAAAAACTATGTGACAAAACCTAAACCTTTTGGAAAAAAGTTTTGTGGTTTAATGGGACCTATTTGGCCTAAAAGTGCAAGCCAAACAAAGCTCAACACCCAGAAGATAATACATTTACTCTCCAAACTGCATGTGCTATGTAGGGTTGTGGGGATGTTAGGGCCAATCCCAGAGCCTCGAGCCAAAGGCAGTGAACTCAGGAGATCATATTCCAAGGTGTTAACATTAAGAGCTTTAACAGAAACCTTTGTATGTAGGCACTGTTTGTGTGTGTATACCTACTGTGTGTCTGCCAGAGACACCCGGGCACTGACCCATATGGATACAAACACTGCAGGTATTCCTATGAAAGAGGAAGCAAGTGAGACTGAAGCAGGATTTTAAAGGAGAATACTATCTACGTTTTGCACCCTCGAAGCCATAATGTATTGCTCTACAAAATGTTACTATCAAATGCTATCTTCAAATCAAAAGTGGCAACTCACCCCAGCCTATGATTGTTAAAGCCCACAGACAGTTTTTATCAGACAGGAAGGCCATGAAGATCAGACTATGCAAATACAGACCCTCCACCAGGATCCAATAATGATTGGTTGCCAAGAGATACAGGAAGAGGGTCACAGCAACCTTGCAGCCCACCTGTTAGAACAATAAAACCAATGTTGGGTTCTGCAGACACTTTGTGTTATTTATGTAATGTATTTATGTATTCATGTGCAAATGTGTTTTTGTGAGTACCATGTAGGGTCTTTGTCCAATGGCCCCATCTTCTAATTTGCCTTCATCTGTGACAGTATAAAGAACGGCATCTTTCACAAATATACTGATTGCTCGGCATATGAATGAGGTGAAGAGGTGTATGTGGATGTAGTTACGGGTGCAATGGAGACGTCTATAGAAAAAATAGAAACAGAGAAAGGAGAATAATCAAATTGACTTTGAAGTAGTTGTATAAAATGATTAATTTCATTGTCTCATACTGTACACATGACAATGCAGATGTAGTATATCCAGATTGCTTTCATGATGAATTGTAACTTTTTTTGTAAGTGCAATTAATTGAACTTACGGGTGTTTTTGACCCACTTAAAGTATGACTTAAGTACATCTTTTTATGTAATTTTACAATTACTTGATTCTTGTTATTAATTACTAGTGTGAACAATGTAAAGTTTTGGTTCTGCATGGGTAAATTACAACTATTCCCTGCTTCCTCAGTGAGCAGAGGACCTGCTGACTGTCTGATCAGATCATAGCAAAGATATATCATAAGTCTGTATCTGAACACGTGGATATCATATTCAATGCTACTCTTACATTAAAAACTTGATATTTATCTTGTCTAAATGTTAATTTGCACTTACTTAAAATAGCAAAGGATAAACACAGCCACCAGTAATGCCGCCAGTGATATGGAGTATCCAATAGTGTACATGAGATAGAGTCGCTCAAAGATCTCCTAAATAAATACAGCAAAATAGTACACATATTATTGAGTGTATGTACATGTGACTGTAAATGCCTGTCCATTTTAGTCCATGCTCTTATTTTATTCCTTTTGGACATTTTTTGTGTGTGTGTTGCTTTAGGTGTTTGGTGACTGAACCATGTAAAAAGAGTACACTTCAAACTATCTATGATATTCTGGTCTAAAGAAATGGTTCAGGTCCCTCTTTCAATTTAATCTATTAAATTCTGAGTATTGAAATTATAACCATTTTGTTTCAATTTTGTTAAGCCATCTTCCAGGTGATGTCAATTACTTGACTC
This sequence comes from Barbus barbus, assembly GCF_936440315.1. Taxonomy (NCBI): domain Eukaryota; kingdom Metazoa; phylum Chordata; class Actinopteri; order Cypriniformes; family Cyprinidae; genus Barbus; species Barbus barbus. Next base: position 13,609,765 of record NC_136760.1, on the reverse strand, counting down.
TGCCAATGAGTTACATACTTAAATTTATATAATATGGCTATGAGCAATAATATGAGTAATAGAAATGTAATACATGCCATAAATTGGATAAGAGCTGCCTATGAATTATGAAAAATACACACCTCCCGATCGCTGTGGTTTGTGTGCAGGTAGGTGGTGCATTCTATGTAGTTAGCCCATGTCCGGTTTATAGTGGACACCTGCTCCCAATTACCTGATGAATCACAGTGGCGATATGCGTATCCTAAAATGCACATAAAACCATAATGCTTATACTTAAGTATATAGTGTGGCTACAAAGATGTGACAGAATTCACATACGGTGCTTGATATGTTTCCCATTTAAGGATGTTTAGATGCCTGTGGTGGGGGGTTTCCACCACAATTCATAAAAGCAATAGCCAGTTCACAGGTTTTCATCCAATTTTAATGTTGTCTTTGTTAATTTAATCGCACCTTCACCTACATGTAGTGACCCTGATACTCTTGAACGATTCCAGAGTCTTTTGTTGCTGTGATTTGACAGGATGAAAGCCAGTGCATTTGCTCTCAAGTTACCAGAGTTTTGGGAACAGCAAGCTGCGTCATGGTTTGCACAGGTGGAGGCGCAGTTCACGCTGTGAGACATCACTGCAGATGACACAACGTATTACTTCGTAATAGTTTTGCTCAGCAGCTCCACAAAATCGTAAGCAGTAACCCTGTTAAATGTCAAAATCAGCAATTAGCAAATCAAACTGCAACAAATCAAACTGCACAAGCGCTACACAGCAAAACGACTCTGGTTTATGCTTTTATCATGATTGCTTTGGGGACAGGGCCAAGAAGCGTTGCTTGCCATGTACTGTGTGTGGTACAATTACCATGGGGGTCAGCAGTCTGTGAATACTCTGGATACTGTCCATACTGGTTGCCTTCATGTCATTACTGACAATATATCGGGGTGAAATTATACTGGAGCCCAGGTGAGTGTACTGCCAGTGACACCACTCAACGCGTGTCCACTTGACAACCCCTTACTGGAGGCTGCTAAAGCAGCAAAATCCCAATATACGGTAAGCAGCAAGTTAAGCCATGTTTTAATGGACGGTGTTTCACTTGGGATTTTGTTGTGACTAAGTTGGCTCGTCCTTTGATGGGTGCTGATTTTCTTTGTGCAATTGGTTTGTTGATGCACAAAACAGCCGCTTATTCCATGCAAAAGATTTCAATTCTTTTCCATGTATGCTCAGCGTCTTTTCTACTACAAACTTGTCAAATGCTTCAGAGTCTAGTTGCAGTTTTTGCAAATGGTCGCTGAGTTTTCTGACAACTCAGTCAACTCTGTCCTTGGCAACAAAGAAACATGGTGTGGAACATCATATTTTTACTACAGGTCTGCTTGTATATGCTCACGCTCGCCGTCTTGAATAATTTAAATTAGCTGTTGTTAAAGCTGAGTTTGCATACATGGAAGAATTAGATATTGTACAATTCTCAAATAGTCCTTGGGCTTCTCCCTTGCACATGGTGCCTAAGTTGGATTGCAGTTACGGACCGTGTGACGATTATGATGCCACAATTCCTATTCACTACCTTGTTCTGCTTGTTCAAGATTTCTGAGCGTGGCTAGCCTGCAAAACATTTTCTCCAAAGTTGACTTTGTGCAAGGTGACCAACAAGTGCTAGTCCACCCGGATGGTATTCCAAAAACTGCTGCTGTCACACCTTTTGGACTGTGTTACAGGGTCTAGCAGAGGCAGCTATGTTGGTGCATCCACTTCCAGATATTCCAATTGCTCTTACTACAGATGCTTCTGATTTCACTGTTGGGGCTGTCCCCTGACATAAAGCACCATTGCGCTACGGGCATCCCGAGATCAAAACCTGGCTTGCGGACCTTTCCCGATCCCACCCCACCTCTCTCTCCCACTTTACTTCCTGTCATTACACTGTCCTATCTTAATAAAGGAAAAAATGCAAAAATCAATGTTTAAAAAAAATAGTCCAGCATGGTCTTTTAAATGATGCAATGAGAGCATGGTCTGTTTAATGCATCGCCTGCCAAAGAGCGAAAATGCAGGGTCACGTTAAAGCACCGCTGATTAATTTTGAGGTACTGGAACATAGTTTCGATAATTTAACTTTATTGGTCCTCTTCCTCTGTCTCGGGGGTACGCTCACCTGCTCACACTGGTGGCCAGAAGTTGTGCCCTTTTTCTCAACATCATGTGCGGACATTGCACGTGCCTTTACTGGCACCTGGATTGCCAGATTTGGCACCCCGTTAGACATCTCTTCAGATCGCAGTTTGCAGTTCATGTCTGCGCTTTGGGTGACAGTTGTGCATAATCTGGGCATTAAGCGTCATCACACAACATCTTATCATCCACAAGCAAACGGCCTGTGTGAACATTTTCACCGCTCCATGAAGAATGACTAGTTCCCTTTGGTGTTGCTGGGACTTCAGATGGCCCTTAAGGAGAATTTACTGGCATGTTAAGCAGAGCTTGTTTATGGGTAGACACTTAGGGTGCATGGCAACTTTGTTACTGGTATGAACACTTTGTGGTCTGGATCAGAACACAATCCCACTCTGCGAAGCCATGACTCTTTCGTTCCAGTGCCCACCTCCCAGCATAAACTTAACAAGGCTTGGGTTCCCAATGATCTGTCTTCTGCAAAATTTGTGTTTGTTCGACATTATGCACACAGAGTGTCACGGTTCACTTACCCACGGTCTCACCTCGTCCCGTGGTTTGTCATGTGCGTGCGTGTTGTACGTGCAGGGGCGTGGCCGAGCCGTCATCCACTCACTCCCTTCAGCTGTGTCTCATCACTGAGCCAGCTGTAGCCCATTTCCTCTACCATAAATACCTCTCTCTCATTCCTCTCCTCTGCCAGATTGTTCTTGATGTCTACCCACGTACAGTGTTCCAGTCTTCTCGTCTGGTGTCCCGTCTGGTGTTCGTGGATCGGAGTTCGTGTTGGTGTCGTCGCGTCCTCGTCTCGTGTCTGGAGTTCCCCTGTTGTCGTTGGGTCTGTCTTCACCACCACTCCACCGTGTAGCCCATCCAGTTCCTGTGTCACTCCAGTACCACAGTCCTGTCGGTGTCTCACTTCATTTCATCAATAAACCCTGTCATTTCACTTGCATCTTGTTTCCTCTTCCCTTCAGCCGATCATGACACAGAGGGCCATTGAAACCACCATACGATGGGCCATTCAAGGTTCTGGAGTCCAAAGATAAGACATTCGTAATTGATGTAGGTGGGAGTTCAGAATGTGTCTCAACTGAACACCTTAATCTAGCTCACAGAGACCTGGATCAGCCAACTGAGGTGGCCATGGCACCTACCGCTGTTATCAAATCTGGCCAGTTTGTTGCTCAAGCTTTTCCTGGTAATAGCCCATGGCAGGTGACCCGTACAAGAGTGGTAGGCAGAATTTGCACCCCTGATGAACTGGATATGTAGATCTGTGAATTCTGGGGGTTGTTGGTGCTAGTGTGGCAGCATACACTTGTGGACTATTTACATCTGGTCACTTCATACGTTTTCTCTGATCAGATAGCTATCTGATTGTGAAAAGACCAACTGTGAATGGCCTCTGAAATGCTTTAGAGACAGACATAAATCCGACTGCTCAAAACAGTTCAGGAGGTGGTCTGGGATGAAACTGGACAAGTGTAAATGCATCGACTGTTGAAACCACATATTTAAATTTTACTCCTCTGTGTTAATAAAGTAAACGTGTGAGAGCTTGTTATAGGCTATATGTCATATGACTTGTTATAGGCAGATATGCCAGCGCTAATACAACGTGCATAGCCACGGCTGTGTAGCTGAGTATGTCTTCAGCAAGCCAATTTGCAAACTGCCGCAAACACACAATCTCAACACAGATGGTCAACACACAATCATCTTCAGTAAAAGTAGTAAGTAGAAAAGTAGAAGAAAAGTCGATGGACATTTGGTCAGCTGATTGGATGTTCAGTTTAGCGAACAAGTCAGTGTCCGAGAATTCAAGCAAAAGTGATGAAAACTAGTACATAAATTAAGGTGGCACAGACAGAAGGCTGTTCTAATGTTACATGATCTTTCCCAAACATTCCAATATGGAAATATTTTCATAACAACGTGAGCAGCTTAAAATGAAGAAAGTTATCAAAATAAATTATATTCAAAATGGTAAGCAAGCACTGCTTTGTTTACATTTATCTGCATATATGTCGTACATCCATTTTCAGTTTCTCCTTTTAAATGACGAATATTAATTGATAGATGCTAATATAGACAGCTAATTCCTCTCACACAGGCACAGAACACTGGCGCTGTGTGTTCAAGTGAAGAGTTTTTATCCAGATGCTGCCAAAGAGAGAGGACAACATCGTCAGCTTTTGTTGCCACTAGTTCTTTGAAATCGGCTTGGTATGTCCCAACCTTTACAAAAAAGAAAGTATACCAACACTAATTAGTATACTAATAAAAATTAGAGCATGTACTTTCAGTCTACTTTTTATGTACGTACATATCAGATATATACAAATTTATACTTAAGTACATTTGGCTTGTACTGACATCCAGAAAAGTCAAAGAATATTTGGCCAGTGCTTGAACTTATCTTTGGATCTGGATCACATGTATCAAACTCTGCTCCTGGAAGGCCACTATCCTGCCGTGTGTAGCTCCAACCAGCTCCAAAATAACTTCCTTAAAAGTTTCTAGTAATCTAGAAGACCTTGATTAGTTGGTCCAGGTGTGTTTAATTAGCGTTGGGGCTAAACTCTCCAGCCCTGCGTCCCAATGTGCATACTATCTACCCTATCTGCCCTAAATAGTACTGAAAATTACTAATATCACATAGAATTTAGGATGGATAGTGTGCACATTGGGATGCAGGCCAGGACTTCCAGGACCTGGGTTTGACACCCTTGATCTAGTTATACTTAAGAAAAGTATAATTAAATATTCTAAGTATACTTGGCTTGTAGTTGTGTTTACTCTTTTGATATAGCAGCTTATTACATACCTTTACAAAAATTAACAGCTTAGAGGTACAGTAGTATTCCAGCATGATTTATATACTATTTGATAAACTTATTAAAGTTTATAAAAACAAGTCAGCTTTGCAGTGAATAGTAACTCATAATAAATAAATGATTATCAAAAAAATCCACTGAGGGGAAAGAGCTAGGTTGAAGTCAATTTAAATGAATGGATTATATCAAGTATAAAAAATAATACCTAAATAAGAACAATAAGTACTGTCTGTGTCAAAATCTTGAGTTTACTTTGCCTGTAATCTCTCTCTGTGTTTATACTAGTATCATTTGGGTTTTTGTGTCAGTAAAGGAGAAAGCTGCATTTAGATTCACATCTCTTCTACTTGCCATGCTCACAATGTGACAGAATACCAGACCTGAAAAGGAGATGGATCTAGCAGCTGTCCACCTCCTCTTTCTCACCCAGGATGATCACTCCCTTGAAGACCATACCACATATTTTTTTGGAACATGCCCATAAATAACTCTTGTTATCTTGTCAGTTTGTTAATTTCATTTTATTGCACTGGATTTCATGAACAGTTAAAAACCAACATCCCTTTTCCTTTTGATGATACGCGAGTGAAATGTATTGATTTTTTTTTCTTTCACCATGGATGCAGTGGAGGAGGGCTTTGATTGCAACTCACCCGCCACAGACCTAGAGCTCACACTCACCACTGATTTCTTGCCAGTGGAGATGTTCGTCATGGAGCTAGAAGTGGAGGACATGTTTGTCTCAGACCCTGAACCTGTTGCCATATCTGTTTCAGAACTAGAGCCAGCGCCAGCAGCCATGTCTGGCCCAGAGGGAGCACTAATCCAGTTTGACATCCTGAAGTGGACATCCTACCCGTGTCCTCACCCTTGAAGCTCTTCCTTCTCTTCTGGTCCTGTCCGCCTGTCCTGTCTGGAAACTTAATCTCCGCTGGTTCCATCCAGCCTTCAAGGTCCTGCATCGCAACCATGGAGGCCATACCATGTTTCCTTGTCCTGACCATGGAGGTAATCCTAAACCTAGTCATCCTCACTGGTCCTGTCCAGCTGCTAGGCTCCTCCCCTTTTACTGCTACATCCCGCTTCATGGCTCTGCTGTCACCCTGGGTTTTCATCTCCTTGTTTCCGCCTAGGTCTCTAACTCTCCCAGCTTCGCCTCGCTCAATTGATCGCCTTGTTAACCTCGATCCACAGCCAAATCTCCACCCTGGCTCCTCCATCCATCAGCTCCAATGTGAGTTCTACTTCCACCGGCTTCTCCAGTGTGTCCTCCTCCTCAGGTCCCTCCATGAAATTCATCCAGGGGTCCTGGCACTCTCTCCCCCTCTTTTGGTGTAGTTTTTGCTTACACTGCCAAGTGGCGCTTAGCGGGTGCCTAGTGAGGGTAAAAATCACGTTTTGTTTACTTAAAAATCTGTTTCTATAAAATAAAATGTGGGCCCATTTAGTTCCAAGTACTGAAACTATATTACTAGTATAAAGTATACTACTAGTACATCGATTTTTTATGGTTTTTGTATACTTTATGCAATAAGTATGTTTACCGAAGTTTACTTAAATAAATTTGAAATATACTTCTCTTTTCTTTTTCATTTTTTGTAAGGGTTAACTTTTCAGTTTTTTTTTTTTTTTTACTTTTCTTTAAAACACATTTTACACTCCCAGCTTAAAATACAGAGTAATATAAGTAAGGCATTCATAGGTCCATTTTCTTGAAAGCTGGAGAAGTTACATACTTCAGGTTTCATTTCATTTTGTTCAGGGGGGTTTAGCAGACCTTTGTGGTTGAAGTCATAGATGTACTCAGGACAGAGAACTGCAACCGTCTGATTGGGCTTTCCCATGGGCCAGCAAATGATCCCATCCCATTCAGGAACACAGTGATCTTCTGACAATATACACAAATATAATTTTTATTTTATTTTTACCAAAAGTATAACATGAAATGCATCTATATTTAACTAAAACATGCATTCAAAGTATTCTCCAACAAAGTGTTTGAAGGAGACAAGTCAAATTAATCTCTCAAAATATACTGTAGTAACCCAAAAGTAAATCCAGTGTATTTTTTATATAACCCAACAGCAGTGGATCTGCATTCATCACACAATTAAGCAATTCTATATCCTGCTATAAAGTGACTGATCACTGTGAATAACAAAGGAACCTGAGCTCAAATCAATATTTCTTATCTTAAAATCTTCATATAAACAGGGCCACAGTCTAATTTGCCATAATCATAGATCTCGCTGTCTTCAGGAAATTGGATCTGTGGAGGTAGGAAGATACCATCTTTTGATTGTTTCCGTATATTTGTCCATTTGTCGCAACAACTCTTGCTTAATATCATGCCAAACTACACATTTAATTTAATTAGAGATGGTAGATAGGGTAGATATCAGAATATGAGTCATATTTTTTTCTCCTCTTCAATTGAAAATCATAACAAGTATTTGCATGCTTGTCCTCAGGCCGTATAATTTGAGAGGCTATACTTAGAGTTAGGGGTGTTTCTGACATTGTACAACAGTCATTTACTCACACAACAATTACATGCACATTTCTCACTGAAGCAATCTTACAATTAAGTGCACAAATCAAGCAGAAATACACTATAATACCTGTGACACCATCTAACTGTGCACGGATGCTTCTCTCACACCTCGCCCGTGCATCAATCAGAAGAAAGATCTGTTCATCTCTGGTGATGACATCATCAGAATCGATCTGTAAAAACAGCAACATAGAAAGAGAGGACATTACTCTCTCACTTCCACATTTTTTCACTTTACACAATTCTAGTCACCACACCATGATGAATACTAACAGCACAGTATCATCATAATCAACATATCTTGATTCTGAAAGATAGTGGTAAATGTATTTTTTTTTCTTAATGTTATCATGCATTTTTTACATGGTAGATAAAATTATATTTCTAAATGCATGTGCATTATTTATTTATTTTTTCTTCTTTTTATTTGGGCACTTTCATTTATGTCCCATGGTGTGGTTTTCTTTTGGTTATCCCAAAAACAAGTGCATTAAACTGTACTGAATGTGCGACTGTAGTGTTCTTAATATCTTTAAAATGTAAAAAAAAAAAGAAAAAACCTTTAATTGCAGATAATAATAATTAATTCAATAAATGACATTTTATAATCCAAAAAGTTTTGCTTTAAAGTACATTTTAAATCACTTTTTAAAACATTTTAAATAACCATTTGTCATGCTTTCATGACGTACACTTATAACTAGCATACTAAAGTATAAAATACTTGATTAGTATTACATTTAGAGTTAACATATTTTAAATATTTAAAGTTTTTAAAGTTATGTTTGTCAGTAGATTCATGAATGCATGAATGTCACATAAAAAACTTTAATCATTATTTTAAAAGCCTTCTATGTTTATATATTGTTTTTATTGTTCCTGACGTTCTTTCAAGAATTTCAAACTTAAACTATTAAAATACATAATAAAAATCAATTTCACATGTTTAAATATATGATCTCAACAAAGAATACAATAATATACATAAACATGTAGGGGGAAAAAAATGGTTGTTTTACCATTTCATCTACACATGTGAGATTACAAAAGACTGACAACAACCTCCCTTAGTTTTCATGCATATGGTTTATGGTTTTCCTCAATCTCAGCTGAACTCATTGACATATCATCCATCTATCACTATCTGGCGCACCTTCTTTTAGGCTGATGTGCTGTCTCTCAGTGTTGTGAAATATTTGCACAGTCCTCTGGTATGTGACAAGCTCTCTTCAGGATGAGAGAGCATATCCAACCTTACATACCCCACACCCATGGCCATCCCTCACCACTGTAGCACATTATGAATCCTCACGAGTAGAGAAACACAGAAGCATTTGTGCCCTGAATACATTCACAACAAAACTTCAAGCTCTGACCATGAGAACAAAGAAAGAAAGAAAGAAAGAAAGAAAAGGGCGCTAAACAAATTACAATTTAAGTCGCCATGAAATCCAAAATGACCCTGTTTGTTTTCTTACTGAAAAAGAAATCCACATCCAATTCTTTATGATATTTTGGTCTCTGTATGACTTGTTTATATAGAGTTTATGCTTTGCACCAAATTGTCCGGTCACTTAGACAAACAATAGAATATCATCCCTCAACAAGCCACATGATTTCAGGAATAGTTCACAGCACAGTTGAAGCACACAGAACTGGGAAAAAAGCTACTAGCCAAAAATGATCTCTAACCCTTAATTTGAGCAATAGTAACAGTAATGCTTGCATTTAATTATAATGAATATATTAATAATAGTGGTAACATATGACATTGTGAATGTATTTCTAATTTTTTTAGTTTGTTTTGTTTTGTAATAGCATCACAAAAATTTCTAATTAAAAATGCCATTCTATAATGCTTTGAAATTTCATACACACACAGACAACATTATAATCACATCATTACAGTTCACAGTCCTTAATCGATTAAAACTAAAACTGCAAAAAGTCAATTAACCATTTGTCTCATTTGATTTGTGTTTTTGTTTACCCCAGGAAGACATAGAAAATTTGAAGGTGCAATTAGTGGCATGGCAGTGTGCTTGATCAATAGTGCTTCTCGGGGTCATGTTTATACTGTTTCTAAATTGTCTGTTTATCGAGCGTTCATCTCTCTCTGACAGACTCATTTTCTGCTTCATTGAACATGTACATGCATTAGCCAGTAATTCAGGTTGACAGGACAAACAAAGAGACACTTTCATTTCCTCAATAGTCAGACATATGCACAGCCATGAAGCTAAATTTCAGAACAGATTTTTTTTTTTTTTTTTTTTTAATTGAGCCTCCACATTTGTAGTTTACTGATACCACTTTAAGCAAAATATACTTTCTACATATAATACCTAACAAAAATATGAAAAAAAAAAACCATCATGAAAGCGTGAAAGGTGAAAAGGGTGATTTTCCTTATGCCCGAGTTGTTTCTTGGCTGGGGAATTTCTTTCTCTCTCTCTCTCTCACACACACACACACACACACACACACACAGTGTCTGCAGGCTTCTCATGGACCAATAAAAATGTATGTGGCTGATGAGACATCGATCCAAATAGACAATTTGGAAAACTGTTTAACTGAAGATGATCATCTGTGTTCAACTAATATTCAATAACTCTGAATTCTAAATTGGATTCAAAGCTAGATTTAAAGCAAAAAATCCATTATAATTTAGTCACATTAGAGAAGATTAAAAGCACTAGAGCTATCGGTCCCACTTTATATTAAGAGGTCTTAACTACTACCTCCATTTAAATTAATCATTTGGTACAGTGCACTTTGTCAGGGTTCTGTCGTGTCTGTCATGTGTTCCCGCCTAATGTTTCCTTATTTGGTTTGTTTCCTGTTCTTGTTAAATGTTATCATTAGTTAATTCTTGTCCAGCCGTGTTCGTCTCATTATCTATGATTTAACGTTACCTGTGTATATTAGTTCTGTCTGTTCAGTTGCGTTTCGTCTGGTCTACTCGTTATCCCCGGTGTTGGATGTCTGTGTCTTACCTTGCCTTGCCTTGCCTTGTCTTGTCTTGCCTTGCCTTGTCTTGCCCTGCCTTGATGTCAGTAAAGAATGTTATTTGAGTTTATATCCTCGTCTGCGTGTTCCTGGTTCCTCCCTCGTGTGTGCACCGTGACAGAAGACCAGACCAAATCCGTAAGCGGCGCCCCTTCACCTCGTTTTGTTTTCCGTTTTTGAAAAGTCTTTTGTTTGTTCCGGTTTTGTCTGTCCCTCGTGGCATGGAAGTCGCTGCTCGGCATCCCGCCTTAGCCCACTGCAAGTCGGCGTGGGAGTTCGGCAGGATTGTCTGGCAGGGAGCCCTCTAGTCTGCCCATTGGGGGAGAAGTTCGCGGTTGTCCGAGGCTCATCAAACACGGCGATCGTGGGAGATATCCGCCGCCGTCCGTGGCTCCCAACCTCGCCGCTCACCCCGAGCCCGCCGTTCGCGAGAGTTCACGCCGCTTTCCGCGGCTCACCGACCCCGCCGTTCGCGGGAGATCACGCCGCCGTCCGTGGGGAAAGACCACCCACCGTCGGCGGCTCCCCCTGTGCACGCCGCCAGTCCGCCTCTGACTCAATGCCCGCCGGTCCGCCTCTGACTCAATGCCCGCCGGTCCGCCTCTGACTCAATGCCCGCCGGATTGCCGCTGACTCAAGCCCACCGGATTGCCGCTGACTCAAGCCTGCCGGCCGCCGCCTCTGACCCTCTCCGTGGATCAAGTCCACACGTCACGGCCAGGAGTGCCGTATGTATGTCTCGTTGTGCCCACAGGAACATTTTAAACTTACCATGTCATGTCTTGTCTTGTCCATGGAGACTCGTCTGGGGCAGGCGGCTCCTTGAGTTGTGGCCATGGAGGCCAGTCGCAGCCGCTTGCCCCCCTGTCGCAGAAGTGGAGGAGGTTGCTGAGGGACCCTGTGAGGGCCCCTGACTCCTCGTCATGCCCAGAGGAAGACTCAGCTTCCTAGCCAGCCCAGGAGGGCGTCTGGTTCCTGTGGGATGTCCTGTTTGTCTGACCCTGGAGGGTTTCTGTCGTGTCTTGTACTGTTTTGTCTGTCTAGCCCCGGAGGGCTCCTGATACCCCCTGGATTCCCCATGGAAATTTTGGGGGGGGGTAGTAGAGCTCTGGGTGGAGTGTGTGGGCCGAAGAAGGATGCCACGGCCACAGTTACCACCTGCCATGGCCTCCTGAGCTCCCTGCTCCGCCATGGGTCCTGTCTGTCTGTTGCGCCCCCCCCCCCTCCCCGATGGAACTGTTAAGGCTCGGGACGAGTCTTTCGGGAGGGGGGAGTACTGTCAGGGTTCTGTCGTGTCTGTCATGTGTTCCCGCCTAATGTTTCCTTATTTGGTTTGTTTCCTGTTCTTGTTAAATGTTATCATTAGCTAATTCTTGTCCAGCCGTGTACGTCTCATCTATGATTTACCTGTGTATATTAGTTCTGTCTGTTCAGTTGCGTTTCGTCTGGTCTACTCGTTATCCCCGGTGTTGGATGTCTGTGTCTTACCCTGCCTTGCCTTGTCTTGCCCTGCCTTGATGTCAGTAAAGAATGTTATTTGAGTTTATATCCTCGTCTGCGTGTTCCTGGTTCCTCCCTCGTGTGTGCACCGTGACACACTTATTGTGTACATGTTTTACATTGTACTTATATTTTAAAAATTACCTGCATGTAATTAATTTCTATAATTACACTGTTGGCCCATCCCTTATCCCTTAAGCCACCCTTAACCTACCCATACCACCAAACTTGTCCCTAACCTTACCTGTATAGCAGCAGAATTTATTTTGCAACACAATATGAACAATATGAACATTGTACTTATTTTTTTTATGTAAGTACATAGCAGTTAAGGCCACTTAATATACAGTGGGAGCGAGATATCTCTAAAAGAGCATGCACAGTCATTCATTGATTAAGTTATGTATTTTTTTTATATTCATTTATATTGATCTGATAGTTATGTTTGCAGATTCACAGTATATTTGCACTTCATATGGTCTCATTCTTTATCATAACAAATGTGATTAATTTCACATAAATTTATATGCTTTTTAGGCAATTCTATGAATCAAAATTGTTATAGAGACAAGCACAATTAGGAAGGAACCATTAAACTATAATCTATAAATATATAACTATATCGTATATACTATAACTGTATCTATATAACTATATCTTATATGTGCAAAGAGTGTGTCAGAGTGTTTTACCCACTATACACAATCAAACCAACAAAAGAGCAATATTATGTAAGTGCTGTGACAAGTCCACCTTAGTCTAATGCAGTAAATGTAGCAGTTTGTTTCCCCTTATAAGATAAAAAGAAAACAAGTAGATCAAATAGAAAAAAGAATAAAGAATGCTATTGTTAGAGGGTATTTTTTATATAATAAGTAAAAAGAAAACAAGAAAATAGAATAGAAAAACAACGGTTTCACAGACAAGGCTTAAGCCTAGTCCTAGACTAAAATGAAATTCTGAGCTGTTTCAACTGAAAGAAACTTGCACTGACTGATCTTAAAATATATCAGTGCCTTTGTTGTATCTCAAGATGCACACCAGTAATGTTTTTTTCTAAGGCACATTTATAAAAATTACTAAAATGTCTTAATTGAACTATGGCCTAATCCTGGCTTAGGCTAAACCCTGTCTATGAAACCGGGCCACAGTGTTAAAGGGTAACTTTTTTTAAATAAATAACAAGAAAACAAGTAAATAGAATAGAAAAAGTAAGCTATAGAGAATGCTAGTGTTAGAATGTCATTTTTAAATAAATAAAAAGAAAAATAGGCAGAATGGAAATAGATATGGTTACTGCCGAATGTACTGACAAACATTAATAGCAAACCTAAATATGTTTTTAATGTAATTTCTATTGATACTTGCACATTTTTAATAATGACGTTGCAATTTTGTACAATTAAAGTATATTAACTCATCAAAAAGTGTACTTCTTTAAAGCAGGAGAAAAGATGATAAAACGTGATTTAAAATGTTCTTTGAAGTAAAACTTTTGTAAATATTTTGACATTACAAAATGTTCTTTTTAAAAGTGTACGTTAGTGTACTCTCTTTTATTTAAGTAATATATTATCTGTACTAATATAATCACACACACACACACACTTCAGATCTGAAGTACACGTCACATGCACATTCAACACAGTTAAGCACATTCTTTTTCTCAAGGTTAAGTCTACACAAATGTGTGCAAACTGAACCCACAGTAGATGCATTAGTGTTAACGCAGGGAAGTAAGCACATGTCAGTAGTGAAATACTCACCAGAGCTCTGGCTTTCATCAGCACACAGCACAACACAAAAGCCACGGAGACCTCCACTGACACCATGCTTAACCCAAGACCTTTGACCTTTTCCAGAACTTCAGCTCACCAGAGAGCTCCTGTTTCTCTTCAGGACATAGTGGTCTAATTGATGTGCAGAGAAGTGACGTTTGGAGCCATTATACTGCTGTATTGTGTTAAAAGCTGTTGCTATTCTGATGTCGTTGCGTCCACCAGCTATTCATCTGTTGGAGTGTGATCAATAGTTTGTTTTAGCTGCGGTTCATTTATGGACTACCTGGATACCCTTACATTTGAATATATAGACATATTTCAAAAGAGTAAAATCCACTGCTTAAGAAAATGTTTAAAGTGAAAAAACAAGGGAAAGATGACAATTGAATATTATTTACCCATCACAGATGATATTCTTCCATTTCTCAGATTCTTGGTCTCTTGACTGAAGATGAAACTTGTTGATCCATTTGGAGACCTGTTAAGGAGAGACTCATCTGTCATTGTAGAGACATGATCTCCTGTGAGTGAGTATGTGCGTTGTGAGAGTGCTCAGTGAGGTTAATAGTGTGGTGGTCATCATTGGCCCTTGGCTGTTGGGCTCCACCACTGATTATTGTGTGGGATGGGTATGAAAAATGTTAACCCTTTATTGTCACGAAAATACAAAAAGACGAAGACTGACTCTACTCCTTTCCAGAGTTGCTATTTTCTAAGCCAATTCATGCACACACATTACAAACACTACAAATTCAGTTCGATTTCATGAACGTCTATGCATGAATTTGGTATATGCTGCAGTGTAATAAGTAGGAAAAACAGTGTGACACATGAAACCACATGAAGTGAAGTGAAGTGACATACCATATGTATATATCCTTTTTGCATTTAAATACATTTAAGCTTAGTTTTTTTACATAGTATTTCAAATACATGTATTTGAAATACTGACCATCCCTGCAGGAAATCAGCAGTCTAATAAGGAGGTTGATTGGCAAAGTACCTTTTGTTTTTTGAAAATACAAAAACACTAAGATTAAATGTATTTAAATGCAAAAAGGTATTTAAAAACAAAATATTATTTTGTATTTCAAATACATGTATTTGAAATACTGCCCATACCCAAATACTTATAATAATATTTGAATAAATTTTTATATTTTATATTTTTCTTTAATCTGAAATTAAAAGAAACAAATTCAGTTTTTTTTTTTTGTTGTTGTTTTGTTTTTTTGTTTTTTTATGGGTTTTGTTTTCGTTTTAGTTAACTACATCCCTGGATCACTATATACTGTGCATAATTTTTAATCAAGAGGTAAATTTGTCTAACACATAATAAGCTAGCCTTGAATGAAATGCATACGGTAACAAATGAAATCCACGGATGCAGTCCACAATATACATGTATTTATTCAAAATACATTCAAAACGTCAGAACGATCGCGCCTGAGGACTTTTATTTTGGCATGGTTTGTTCAGCGGTAGTGACGCTTGTAGTGTTGCTGCTTCTTGTGCTCGTGTGTGATTAATTAGCTCTGGATCACAGAAGAGCTATGGTATAAATTGGCTTTTTTGTTGTTCATTTTCACAAGTAACAATCACCATGTTTTTTTTTACACCAAGTATTTACCATGCTAAAAATCTGATACCCTGTGCTTATGTTTCAGAGGGAGGACCCAATCCAGAATTTAATGTTGCTTTGGCACAACTTCTAGAGCAGTGTCAGAACAAGAATCTACCCAAAGCCACCATAGAAGGAGCTATAAAAGGAGCCTTAAGACAGATTTTACAGTGCTAAACAGCCTATCTACTGCTAAAGAAACGGTCATTTTCACACAATTAACAATTCATTTACTCTACTTATACACACACACACAGGGGTTGGGAAATGAAACTGAAACGCTGGCAAACATTCCTTTTGGAATTAATTTTAATAATCCAGTAAGATTTTTGCTTGCACAAGGAGTCTGACAACACCCAGCGCTCCACACAGAGATCTGATCATCATCCAGTCTGTCTGAATGACATGAAGAAACAGAACAAACTGAGTCCGACTAAATCCAGAAGAACTGTAGCAATGTCAGAACTTGTGTGCAAAACCTGCTGAAAAATTAAGCGCAAATGTTCCTAGGGCAAAAGCTGTTTTAAGTGCAAAGGGTAGTCACGCCAAATGTCAATTAATTATTTTTTTCCCCCACATTTTATGTTTTTTTTTTTTTTTATGGGCCTTATTTTAAAATACTTTACTTTTTCACATCAGTCTACACTACACTCCATACACCAGAATGACAAAGCAACAAAATACAACAGATTTTTGAATGTTGAAAATGTATTAAAAATACAAATAATTACATTCTATGAATATTCATACATTTAGCTGAGGAGCAAAATATCGCTTGTATATGTCATTACACTTTGAGTGGAGTAAACCTGTGGCAAATGCAATCGAATTGAAAGGCACACACCTCTCAATAAAAGGTCTAACAGCTGAAAATGCAAAGCAGAGCCAAAGCCTAGCCATGACCCTGTTGGGAAAAAAAACAGCATATGCTGGTCAAAAGAACTGCTTGTAGAGCTCAGAGACAGAATTTTAACTACAGATCTGGGAAAGAGTTCAGAAAAAAATTCTGCTGAATTGAAGGTTCACAGATGAAAGAAGTTTGGAACAACCAGGGCTGCGTTTCTGGCCTCCTGCCCAAACTGAGCAATCGATGGGGAAGGTGCTTAGGGGTTAGAGGGGTGACCAAGAAGCTGATGGTCACTTCAGTTGAGCTCCATGATCATATATGGAGATGGGAGAAACTTACAGAAGGGACTCTTCAGAGAAGAAGGAAAGCTCTATGCAGCAATACGTATACAGAGATAGCCTTAATGAAAACCTAGTCCAGAGCATTCAGAATCTCGGATTGGGTTGGACAATGAACAATTCAAGAGTGGCTTATGGACAACTCTGTGAATGTCCTTGATAGCCTGGGCTTGAACCCAATCAAACATTTTTGAAGAAAGCTGAAAATGTCTGTTGGCCCTCTTCCAAACTGACAGAGCTTGAGAGGTGAAGAGGTGAGGAGAAGAATGTCAAATATTGCCAATCGCAGGTATGCAAAGCTTGTCTCATCGTACCCAAAAAGTCTTAAGGCTGTAAAGGTGCTTCAACTAAGTACTGAGTTAAGGGTGTGAATACTTATGCAGTGTACTATTCCAGTTTTTTCTTCTTAATAAATTAGCAAAGTTGTCACAAATCAGTTTTTTTTTTCCTTTGTAATGATGGTATATGGAGTGTAGATTGTGGAAAAACGTATTTTACAGTATTTTAACATAAGGCAGCAACATAACAAAATGTGAAAAAAAAAACCAAAGGGAAAGAAAACTTTCACAAGGCACTGTACACATTGCCTTTCAAAAGTTTGGTAAGCTGAATTTTCAGCAGCCATTATTCCAGTCTTCATTGTCGCACAATCCTTTAGAAATCATTCTAATATGCTAATTTATTATTAATGTTGAAAACGTGATAGTTTTTTCAGCATTCTTTTAAGTAAAAAAAATAAATAAAGAACAGTAGTGAGTGGGATGAACTCTAAAAGTGCTGTTCTTTTTATTTGGTAAAAAAATGTGTTGAAACGGCTAATAATAAAATGTGACATTCTGTAGTTTTGTCTCATATTCATCTTTTAATCATATTTGCAAATGTCTTGACTCCACAGCAAACAGAGCAATATATATATATTTCATCTCAAGTACACAATATATGTATTGCCACATGAACTTTAAGAATCATATACTTGTTTGTTTGTTTAGATAAATCGCTCCGTGGGGTTTGACCAAACGATTAGACAAACTATTTTTATTTTTTATAAATCCAAGCACCCGATTCCTAGCATAGACATAGACGCCCTATTCGACCGCTCCAGGCACGTAGAAGTGGCCGCCATCTTGGAACGGTATTTTTGACATCATTCACCATACTGTAGGTTCGCACAGAGCCGTTGAGCTGTTCTGTGCAGGATTGTGGCATCTTTCGAATATTCAGTGATTACTATGGTGAATGATGTCAAGTATACTGCTACAATATGGCAGACGACTTACGTATAGCGGCCCATAGAAACAGTCACTAATGAGGCATCTAGTATGTCTATTGCTGTGGTAATAGACATACCGGAGGTCAAATCCTCTGTAGGTCAAATCCTCTGTAGGATGCGTAACGAAGTGTCCTCAACCCAGAATTAAAAAACGAGATGGCCTTCGTAGGACGGGAGGACACAAGTAATTCTGCATAATAAAATTGTTGATATCAAGAATAGACATTTTAACTAGTATGTGAAATTGGAATTTCAACTAGTAAGAAATTATATCTTGATATCAACAATTGATTTTGAATGGCAGCCTATGGTGACATTTAACTAGTGAAAATACAATTTAATTCTTGATATCAAGAATTAGCATTTTAACTAGTAAAAAGTTTATTGTTGATATCAAGAATTCATATCCTGAGAAGGAATAAAAGTTAAAACGCCTTGCCATACAAGAACACAAGTACAGACAAGAACTCATATTGAGGAACGGCCACGTTTTAAGTGCGCACACTCTCTCTGCGCGAGAGCTGCGTATATCGGAGAGCGCTCGTCCGGTTTTGTGCGAGAGCAAAGGAAATCGTACCAGGTTACGTATGTAACCCAGGTTCCCTGAAGGGAACGAGAGCTGCGTCAAAACGCATATGGGAACGCCATCAGCGTAACCGACGCTCTGAATATCGTCTACAACAAGTCCAATAGAAGGGCGAGGCGTCACGGGCGGGGTGACGTCACGGCCAGGAAGTATATAAGCACGTGAGGCAGAGCCCGCGTCAGCTTCAGGTCATGAAGCAAGCGCTGGCAGGGATGCCGGAAGTATGGCTTCGAGACGCAGCTCTCGTTCCCTTCAGGGAACCTGGGTTACATACGTAACCTGGTACGTTCCCTTCCAGGAACTTCGAGCTGCGTCAAAACGCATATGGGAACGCTATACCAACGCCGCCAGACTGACAAGTCCCTGCCTGATGTCAGGCCAAGAGGACAGAGGAGCCTGGAGTGGCTCGGATGTCGAGGTCGTAAAACCTGGAGAATGTCAGGGGCGTGGACCACCCAGCAGCGTCGCAGATGTCCTGTATCGGTACACCTGTCCAGAAAGGCCTTGGAGGCCGCCATACCTCTGGTTGAGTGCACTCTGACTCCCACGGATGGGCAAGTCCAGAGGCCTCATAAGCAAGATTGACAGCATCCACCATCACTTACTAAGAGTGGGCTACCTAGCCCTTACCCTCTTAGGCGGACCAAGGCACTCGAGCAGTTGGTCCGACTTCCTCCACAGAGCAGCTCTGTGGATGTACGTGCCCAGTGCTCACACTGGACACATACGGTTGTGCTTCTCCTGGCCGAAGGGAGGAGGACAGAGGCCTGGAGTACGACCAGCTGTGGTATGACCGTTAGAGCCTTCGGTACGTACCCCATTTTTCAGGGGTAGAGAAAGACTTTCGCCGATCCGGGCACACAGTCAACATCGAAGGGGCCGCAGACAGGGCCTGAAGGTGACCACCCTCCTCAGAGAATGATGGCTAACCAGAAGACGGTCTTGGAGGTGAGGAGTCTATCTGTTATCTCCTCGACATGCTCAAAGGTGCTCACACCGAGCCTCGGAACCGCAGCCAGGTCCCATGTGGGGACGTGATCGTACAGGAGGCCTCAGCCTCCGCGCACTGGAGGAAACATGTAACTAGGGGGTATCTGCCCACTGACTGGCCACCGATAAGGGCGTGGTATGACAAATAGCTGCCACGTAGACCTTAGTAGTGGAGTGGGTTAACCCTGCGGAGAAACGGGCCTGCAGGAACTCCAGAACTGCACTAACTGGGCAGTTGATTGGGTCAAGGTGGCGGTCTCCACACTTCAACGTACAGTTTCCTCGTGGAGGGAGCTCTGGATTGAAGGAGGGTCTCGACAACCTCAGTCGATAGACCGGAAGCTATGAGTTGCGCCTGCTCAGAGGCCAAACCCACAGCTTCCATAGCTCCGGGCGAGGGTGCACAATGGTGCCCCCGGCCTGTGAGAGGAGATCTCTCCTGATCGGTACTGGCCACGGGGTGCCGTCAAGGAGAGAAATCAGGTCCGAGAACCAAACTCGGCCCGGCCAGAACGGTGCTACTAACAGTAGACTGACCGCGTCCTGGCGCACTCTCGCCAGAACTCCCGGGAGCAGAGCGATCGGGGGGGGGACGCGTACAGACGGAGCCTCGGCTGCATCTGTACCATAGTATCCAGTCCCGGAGGAGCTGGAGGAACTAGAGAAAACCAGAGGGGACATTACGCTGACTCTCGAGTCGCGAACAGGTCCACCCGTGCCTGGCCAAAACCTTCCAAATCTGCTTCACCACACCTGGGTGAAGCATCCATTCCCCGGGCCTCAGCCCCTGTCTCGACAGAACGTCTGCTCCTACATAGAGATGCCCAGGAATGTGCACAGCTCTCAGAGATCGGAGCTGGCCCTGGGACCACACAAGGGTCTGGTGTACCAGCTTCTACAAGGGGCGCGACCGCAGACCTCCTTGGTGGTTGATGTAAGAGACCACTGCTGTGCTGTCGGTGCGGACCAGCACGTGGTGATCTCTCAGGTCCGGGAGGAAGTGCTTGAGCGCACGGAACACAGCTAGGATCACTAGCTGGTTGACATGCCACGTCAAGTGGCAACCACTCCACAGACCGCGGGCAGGGTGGCCACTCATGACCGCACCCCAACCGGTGAGGGAGACGTCCGTCGCTAAGGAAACACAGCGACAAGGAGCTCCCGGCACCAGGCCCTAGGACAAGAACCAAGGTTTCCTCCACAAGTTTAAGGCACGGTTTCTCCATACAATGGCGTGATCCTTGACAATGCGAAGCGAGTCTCCCCTCAGGGAGACCCCCTTGGTCTTGAGCCACCACTGTAGGGGCCTCATGTACAGCAGGCCAGAAGGAATCACGCTGGACGCAGCTGCCATGAGCCCGAGCAGTCTCTGAAACTGCTTGTCAGTGAATGGCTGGCCTTTCCGCACTCTCTCGACTGCCGTGAGGATTGACTCGATCCGAGCAGGGGATAACCGCGCCTGCGTCATGGTCGAATCCCACACCACGCCTAGATAAGTGGTTCTCTGAACTGGAGAAAGCACACTCTTCTTGGCGTTTAGTCTTAACCCCAGATCTTTCATGTGGGCGAGAACAACATCTCGATGCCGAACCGCCAACCACTCTGATTGAGCGAGAATCAACCAATCGTCTATAAAATTGAGTATGCGGATGCCCTGCAGTCGCAACGGGACCAGTGCCGCATCCACACACTTGGTGAAAGTGCGGGGTGAGAGTGCTAGGCCAAAGGGAAGAACCCGATACTGACACACTTTGCCCCCAAAAGCGAACCTCAGGAATTCCCTGTGAGAGGGAAAGATGGGTACATGGGACAAACGTCCTAGAGGTCTGTCGTGACAAATCAGTCCTTGGACCCGATTTGGAACACGATCTGCCTAACTGTGAGCATCTTGAACTTCAGCTTTCTGGCTGAGAGGTTCAGAAACTCAAAACCAGTATGGGCCTCAGCCCCCCATCCTTCCTTGGAACAATGAAGTACCAGCTATAGCAGCCGGAATGAGTCTCATGAGGAGGAACCACTCGATGGCTTCCTTCCTCTGCAAAATATCGACTTCCTGTTCCAGAACCAGAGCCTGCTCGGGCGGACCGTAGTCACGCAAACCCCGTTGAATAGCGGCGGTGGCCCATCGAACTGGATGGAATAACCACGCTCTACTGTCTGCAGGACCCAAAGAGACACCTCTGGCAGTTGCTGCCAGGCTGCTAGATGATCTACTAAGGGAATCAGTCACTCGAGACTGACCTCTGGTGTTAGAGAAATGACCAGACCGCTGTGTCGCTGCGGAGCTCAGGAGGGAGACACGAAATCTGGTAAACGAGGCGAGTTTCTCAGGCCTGCCGTAACCACCGGCAGGGAATTCTGAGAAAGCACTCGCTGGGACCTGCTGTGCCCTGGAACTGCAGGGTTTAACAGACAAATCCCCAGAGGGCACCGAGGGGAGATGGTCACCGTGTACCACGGTGTAAGCCGCTCCACCTCAGTAGGGGACGCCCTCTGACGTCCTGGGGCTCGCTCATCAGGACTTCTTCGTCGAGGACCTCTTGGCCAACAGGACATCCCTCAGGTCTGCCCTAGGCCGTGAGGCCCCCGACGCAGCGTGTCGCCTGACCCGGCTCTGTCGCAGGGGAGCACGAGCGGCTACACTCTGCTTCTGCGCAGCCCGATGCGAGGAGCTGGTATGCGGAGGGGACTGCTCCCGCCCAGCAGCCCCCAGAGTTAGAGAGCGGCGGGGGAGGAACCGCTGAAACGCCTCTGGCTGCTGCGAGCCTCCTGAAATCTGTCGGCGACCAGGCTCACTGCATCGCCGAACAGACCAGAAGGCTGCAGCGGGGCGTCCAGGAGGCAGGATTTGTCTTTATATCTGACAAGTTCAACCATAAATGCCTCTCTGTTGCCACTATTGTTGCCATGGAGCGACCGATAGAGCGGGCCAACTCCTAGGTGGCACAAGATCAGCGGTTCTCCTAAGCTCTGAAATATCTTCTGGCCTAAAATCACCGCCCTCATCTAACTCTCTCAGCAGTTTGGCCTGGTACGCCTGCAACACTGCCATAGTGTGCAGACGCGCACCGGCCTGACCTGCTGCCGCATACCCCCTGCCCACTAGGGATGATGAGGTGCGCAGAGGCTTAGTGGGCAGGGTAGGAGCCTCCAGAGCCGACGCCCCCGCGGGTGACAGATCGCTCGCGAGCGTCTGTTCGACCCGGGGCATCGCTCTGTACCCGCGCGCGTCCAACTCCCGCACATTACCATAATAATGAGAGGCGGGAATGAGCGGGCGGGATGAAAAAGGTTCACCCACGATCTCGACACCTCGATGTGGAGATCGGGGAAAACGAGAGGCTCCTACGTAGAGGTGGCCGCATGCGCAGAAAACGCTCATCGAGTAAACTACCGCACGGCACAGGAAGTTTGGCCACTGCCCGTGTAACCACCTCTAAAAACACCTCATACTGGGGCGGAGGCGGCGAACCCTCGTGAACGCTCGTCACATCAACCTCCTCGGAGGAAGAAAGACGCAGCGTCAAGCCCTCGTCTCGGGGGAAGAGACCGCTTCCAAACGAGAGACGGGGCGCCAGATCTGGCGGATACCAGATCAGCCTGCGAGCCCCGTGAGCGCAGCCGCCGCTCTGCCTTGGCAGAGAAACCGCGCGGAGAGCTCGAGAGCGAACGAGGCGGCGAAACCTCGTCAATGCTCGTCACATCAACCTCCTCGGAGGAAGAGAGACGAAGCGTTGAGCCCTTGTCTCGGGGGGAAGAGTACCGCTTCCAAACCGAGAGACGGGGCGTCAGATCTGGCGGATACGGGAGGAGATAAGGACATACCCGTCTCACTCTCACCAGCCAGATCAGCCTGCGAGCCCCGCGAGCGCAGCCTCCGCTCTGCCTTTCTCTCTCTTTCTTTACGGCAGAAGCGGGACCGGCTTTATTTTCTCTTATGCTTGTGCAAACACTGCAGCTTACAAAGCTTGGAAGACAAGCAGGGCGTTGAGCCCTCTCTCTGGGGGAAGAACGCGGCTTCCGAACACAGAGAGCGGGCGCTGGATCTGATGATCCATTTGCGAGCCCCACGAGTGCAGCTGCCGCTCTGCCTTGGCACGAGCGGGACCAGCACCGCGCGGGGTGCTCACAAAGGCTCTCTCCTCGAAGAGAGCCCTCCGGGTGCGGAGTGTGCGCAGCGAGAGCAGCTCACAGCGCACCCAGGCAGACCACGCACAGACTATGTGTGTCCTCCCCAGTAATAAAGCGAGGGCAAGGACTGGCACACAATCTGAAGCGCGATCCGAAATCGCCCCCTGTTTAGTCTTGGCTTTGGCATGTCTAGACTCTTTCTCAGACAAACAACAGTAAATAAGACTCACAAAACAGATATGGACTGACAATACACAGAGCGCTTGCTGAATGACAAAAAGCTGACGCGGGCTCTGCCTCACGTGCTTATATACTTCCTGGCCGTGACGTCACCCCGCCCGTGACGCCTCGCCCTTCTATTGGACTTGTTGTAGACGATATTCAGAGCATCGGTTACGCTGATGGCGTTCCCATATGCGTTTTGACGCAGCTCGAAGTTCCTGGAAGGGAACCGCGTAAGAGCGGGGAGATTCGCGCTCGCGCATTATATTAATCTACTCTCGCGCTACAAAAATGCGCTCTCGACATTTGGCAGTAAAATAACACCATACACTACCCTTCAAAAGTTTGGAGTCAGTATTTTTTATTTTTTTTAAAGAAATTAATACTTTTATTCAGCAAGGATTTGTAAAAGTGATAGTAAAAGACTTATATTGTTAGAAAATATTTGTATTTTGAATAAATGCTTTTTTCATTAAAGAATCCTGAAAAAATCCTCCAAAAAATTGTAAGCAGCATAACTGTTTCCGACTTTGATAATAAATAAGCATGTTGGTAATGAATCAGAATGATTTCTGAGGGATCATGTGACACTGAAGACTGTCATTATTCACTCACCTGCATACGTTATTTTGTGTTTTTCCAAACAACAATAGTTTGCAGTGTTCATCATGTCTGTCAGCTCCATAAATGACACAAAGACTATAAAAGTATAGTAAATGCAGTCCATACAAATTGTATCTCAGTGGAGGGGAAGGAGAGCAGTGAATTATGACTGACATATCAGTCTTTTCAACACATACACACTCATATCATATGATTTCCGGAGACATATGACTTTTTTTATTCCTTAAATATTTTCATGTCATTTTAGCAGCTTGACAGGTGTAGTCACTATAAACTGTCCCTGAAAAAAAATCTTGGAAAATGCTCCTCTATTCTGTTATTTATGTATTGGTGAGATATCAGTATTAATAGTAACACTTTTTTCTATGTTTAATAGAAGTCCAAGCCAGGAGTACAGTATGTGTATGAGGCCAGGGGACCGGGCGGGTGCACACTGCTCATTGAGGTTTTGACTGACAACAACACGCGGTCCCATCAAGAAATCAAACGTATCTTGATGAAACATGGGTTAGTACTGATTTGTACTAGATCAAAATCAAGATGTAGTAATAGTATTTAGGCACAACTCAGTGTACTACTTTTCTCTGTTTGTCCATGGGGCGCTGTGCGAAGGAGCACGCAGGAACTTTGAAAGAAAAGGAGTTGTGGCAGCATCTAGAGATGGGATCTCTTCTGAGAAAGCTCTAGAGCTGGCCATTGAGGCAGGAGCTGAAGAGGAGACAGAGGATGAGGAGGAGCGACCCATACTACAAGTCTGAGCAATCTTCTTTTTTTTTTTTTGGCATCGTGCAAAATTTAAAATAAAAGCATTTAATTATGCCTTTTGGTTTTTAGAGTATGATTTTGAATTGACTTGGCAAACATGCTCTGAAAGCATGTAACTTAAATTGAAGAGGATTTTGCTCAAATTTATTAATTCACACAACAGAGGAATTTCATATTTTGTAGTTTTGTGACAAAAAATATGGTCAATGAATTTGACTAATTATTATGCATATTTATTCCCTGAAATGTAGAATACATGGTTTAATGAAATACATAATTTTGGTGAGGACTCCCTGGTAGAAGAGATCTATATCTGGGATAAGTCCTGATAAAATAAAGGATAAATAATAAATAAAATAAAAATCTCATCAGGCAAAAACAAGTTTCTGAATTCATTCACTCGTTTTCATTCACTCCTTAAAGTGAACTGAAGTAATGAACTAAAGTAGGGAATAGTGAGTGAGGGTATAAGGGGCGATTTTGGATACAGCCAGTGTGAGATGTTAAGGCATGCACAACGCTTACGTACCATGGGACGCACGCTCCATTATGATTTAGAAGAGAGGAAAAATGTTTAAGGTAACGTGGCAAATAGGTAGGCTTAACAGTGAAGAAGGGAACGTGGGTTGCATTGTCAGTTTTAACATGTGCATCAATTGGTCCAGTAGCAGCAAGATATCTTTGGCAGGTGAAAAGCGTGTGGTTAATGTGTACAGTTGTGGCTCTCACTGGAGTTGTGGCTAGAAGGGATAGAGCTAAAACCGGAAGTTAACAATAAATTAAATGTTCTACCTATAAGAATGTGTTTTATTAACGTCTATAAACCTACCCCTTACAATAATGCAAAAACAGTTATTATTGTACAGTGTGAAAAAAAATTACGCTATATTGATGTGCGGATTAGCTGTATCCCTTCTAGCCTTAACCAAAAAAATGGCAGGTTATATATTGTGTAACTTGCCAGAGAGGTAAATAAGAATAGAAGGAGAGCCGGGTTGCATTGCATGCATCCTGGATTGCCTCTGGGTGGCAGGTTTATGGCTGCTGCCTCGCAGAGATTTTTTCCCTGACTGCAAATAGCGCTGTAAATACTTTTTATGCCCTTTCGCAACAACATACCTTTGCATTCTCAGCACTTACTGGTATAAACAATATCGGCACAGACTGTCCACAGAGAACAATTTAAGTCTCAGACTCTCAACATTGCAGCGTTATCAGATCAAGCACACCCATCTCTTTAAACTTATTTAAGAATAGACGATTGGTTGGAAACAAATGATGAGTTTGATAAAAGGGAGTTATTTTACAAAGGTATATGTGTTACATGTGCATGTTTTTAAAATACTTTGTGACTAGTGTGTGTGGGGGGGGGTGTATGCAGAAGGACGTTAAATGTCTGGGGGGATACGTGACTGTAAAAAGTTTGAGAACCACTGAATTAAGCTATAACCACATTTTTTAAAAATATTTGGGCTCATAAAAAAGGAATATTTAAATATTTGTGTATTTAAATTATAAAATAACAAAAGAATTCAAGCTCAAGCAGATAAAAAAATACAAATAAAGACCAATTAGCACATGTAGGTCCGCAAGATCTTCATCTGGAAAGCATCTGCTGTGTACAAACATCTGACAGACGTCTTTAAGATGTCAGTTTCACATACTTTCTAAATCATAATCATCTTAAAGACATTGTCTAAACGTCTATTTGACATCTGATTGGGAACGTCCTATAGAAGTATTGCAGATGAATAAACACTCAAAAAATACATCTTGCAGATGTCAAATAGACCTCTATCAGGGTGAAAGTCCTTTCTGCAACCTGTTTACAGCATGCATTAATTTTAAAATCAGGAATCTGAATGAGGCACATGTTCCAGTTAATTATAATTACTCCTGTGTTGTAATCATCAGAAGTTAGAGGTCTGTGTAGAATTTTACTTGTAGAATCTCTTTGTGCATAAAATTCATTATAAGAAACTCTCTAAATTGTTAACCCTTCTTTCCCTTTCAGTTTATCTGTGACATTGCGTCCATGAAGGCTGTGCGGAACGCTCATGAAAGTCTGTTTCTCAAACCCCGTCTCTCCTGACTCAAACTCAGCTAGAGACCGTGTCCACCCTGCTGGAGGCTCTCAATGACTGCCCTGATGTGGTCCGGGTATGGAATAACATCCATGCACAGACCTAGAGTTCACAATAAGTTAATTGACAAATGGAAGAACACACCGACTAGATGGACTAATTAATGATCTACATGCCTTAAGAGCAACTGGAAGAAATGGACCTGCTTGGCCAAAATGTATTGGACTCCACTTGGATTTTTTGTGTGTTGGTAAATAAATAAATAATGATATACCTTCATCGTGGCAATAAAGAAGATAGGTTAGTCATAGATCATGCACTGAATGTTGAGATCATAAACACCTTTTTTGATGCAGATCTGGATAAAAAGAGATAGAAAGGCAACTTGCAAGGACTTTTTCCCACATCCTGAAAAAAACATAGCTGCTCAATGCAAATGTTTATTGAACAGTGAGAATCAAGGTGAGGTATCCATTGTGGCTCAGAGAAAAAGTGACACCGAAAGTAAAAAAAAAAACTACCCGAGATTAGTGTGGGGGCAAAATGTCCTCAGTCTGAATTAAGCCCCATTCACAAAGGACAGTAACTATAAAGATAACTATTAATATAACAATATTAGCGTCCACACCAGAGGACAATATCGGTTGTTTATTCTAGTGAAAGTGAAAGTGACGTGAGGGGTTAGGCACTTCTTGTAGAATCTCTTTGTAGAATCTCTAGGCACTTTGGTTAATGTTGCCATCAACGGGCAACCAGGTGAGACAAAGTGTCCATGACTGATCTAAAGTATCCAGATAGAAATTTGGGTCCCACTTTATATTAGGTGGCCTTAACTACTACGTACTTACATTTAAATTAATAATTTGATACAATGTACTTATTGTGTACATACATGTATTTACATTGTACTTATATTTTTAAAATACTATATGTAGTTACATCTGTAATTTCTGTAATTACATTTATAATTACACTGTTGACCCACCCTTAAACCTACCCATACCACCAAACCTGTCCCTAAGCTTACCCATATCCCACCTCAATAGCAGCAAAAGTGTTTTGCAATACAATATGACCACAATAAATACATTGTACTTATTTTTGATGTAAGTACATAGTAGTTAAGGCCACCTAATATAGAGTGTGATCGAAATTTGTTACCCATTCTCTGTGGGAAGTGCCCAAGAAACATTGCTCAAAAAAATTTGCCCTGTGTATTATCGGCATTAAACCATTGAACGTAGGTGAAAAAATCCCTCTGAAAGTTTTTAAAATGCAATGAAAACCTAACATTGTCACCAGGCAGTTTACCATTATATATCTTTTCAGCAACTTTTGTGTGATGTTAGTTTCATTATTAGTCAGACATAATTTTTGTAGTTGTTCAGTAGATATTATTTGAAATAATTCAACTGAAGTAATTGACATTAAATCTTTGTGTTTTGATAAGGTTAGAAAAAATTGAGATCAGGTCAAATCTTGCTCCTTATCCAATTATATATATATATATATATATATATATATATATATATATATATATATATATATATTGAACGTGCGTGAATTAGCCTAACGTTATCTCATCAGTGTTTGGCAGCAGTGTCCCTACTAGTGAAAATTTAAGTTCATTTTCCTCACAAACAGTGCCGTTGTTACCTCGCTTCGTTTGTGAGAAATGTCATGTACTTTTAAGGTGCTAAACTATTTACTGACAAACTAACTGTTTTATTATTACATACCAGCTGTGTTTTAAAAGAACTCACCAATGCTAATTAGATCGTATTTACAAATTGAATGCACATGAACAGCACAATGTCATAATTACAAGTGGGAAAGTCCACAGATGGGAGCATGTCAGTGAGATCATATGGGGAACACAGCATCTGTATTAATGGCAAATATGTTTAAATTAAATTATGATCACAATTTTTTTAAGGTCCAATTCTCGCTATTAACAAAATATTAACTACGACTTTTGCTTCAATAAACTCCTAATTTGCTGTGTATTAATAGTTAGTAAGGTAGTTGTTAGGTTTAGGTATTGGGTAGGATTAGGGATGTAGAATATGGTCATGCAGAATATGTTTTATAAGTACTAATAAGCAGCCAATATGTTAATAATCGGCATGCTAATAAGCAACTAGTTAATAGTGAGAATCGGTCCCTATACTAAAGTGTTATGGAAATTATTTTTATTATTTTTATTCACAATAAGAAGTATTTTTATTTTTTTGGTGGGAAAAAGTACATCACCATCTATTTAGTTATCAGATTTTATGTTATAAATAAAACCTTGGTTTGGGCTGCTTATTTATCAGACATAACTATGGATATAGTAATACATGTGTATACAGACTCATACATAGCCAGTGTCGTTGCTTTAGGTCAGTCAGTTCTCATAAAAGCCTGTTTGATAGATCAAGCCCACTTCCTGTCTTTAGTCATTGACCTATATGGATAACTCATCATAATTCTATGTACAGGCCTCGAGTTCAGTTTATATGCGATGTGAAAATTTATCCACCTCTGACTTTTTTCCCATTGACATATTAATTTTTTTCTGGTAAGAGATTAGTCCTGAGGGCAAAAGCACTCTGTTGATTCAACAGTCTGAAAACACCAATAAGAAATAATTGTGCCTTCATGAACGCGTTTGATTGTGATGTAATTGATTTGTTTTAAGAGTTTCCTCCACTGCGGCAGCTGTCTGGTTCACACTGACAGGATTTTGTCCACGTGAGGGTTTGTTTGTCAATGTTCTGGGTCGAGTCATAAGAGGATGACCCTATCAGACATTTCAATGTGTTTGTACAGGAAGG
Source organism: Barbus barbus (assembly GCF_936440315.1). Taxonomy (NCBI): domain Eukaryota; kingdom Metazoa; phylum Chordata; class Actinopteri; order Cypriniformes; family Cyprinidae; genus Barbus; species Barbus barbus. Next base: position 13,579,601 of record NC_136760.1, on the reverse strand, counting down.
GCATTTGGATTATGTACCATATAAAGATGGGCCTGTAACAGATTGCCCTGGCGGGTGACTCGGCCAGAACGGACAGAATGCAGCACTTACATGGTAAGAGAGAATTTGTTAGATAACATACTGTAGTGTGCAGTGTCTCTCAATTAAGGTCAGATGTAGAACAAAAGCAAGGATGGAGACCCCAACAGTGATGTAAGAGAAGCTTTCACATGTCAAGACAATGTTTCTTTAAAGGATTTACAGTGGATTTTAGGTGTTTTGAAAACGTATAGCAAGAAATCTCCAGAGCATTGATACGATACCACAAATAGAAAATGTGCAATATGTGGATATAAAAATTGATGAATGAAAGTGACAGAAACATTCATTTTGGCAAAGATCTGCATCAGAACATCAGGAGAGCTGATTAACAACAAGACTACTCAAGGAATTTTAATCACTTCAGGACAGGATATTTACAAAAAACTGTCACAAACCACAGAAACTGTCGAAGGTTCATTTGATACTTGTTTTTTGTGAAATTTGTCTGTGATTTTGTGAATTTTTCTGGATGGATTTTGGAAGCTACTTCATGTTTGGATACCATTTGCGTTAAAGGATTTGCTTTCATGATTGGATGATGCTATAGTTCTGATATTATACGATGACAAGGTACTGTTAAATAACACTATACTGGACAAACAGTAACTATTTGGGTTACAAAGCAGTACAGATTTTCTTGGTTAAAGAGGAGCAGCCTGGATCTTCATATGAATGAGGAAGATTATTTATGAGTCTATAGGTAATTTCATATCTATAGGAAATAAAAATAACTAAGATATCTCCTTAATGTCTCGGTTGTTTCTCCTAGACAGTAATGAGATTAAAAGATTAAAAAGATGGTTTTCCTAAGAATAAGACCCCAGTAATCACATGTGTGTCCTATAATGTTTCAGAAGGTTAAAATAATTAATCAAATTGTGCTTAGATTGCCAAGATACCAAAGCCCAAAGAGATTTCAAGCATGTCTCATCAAATCGTTCCAAGATCATATTATCTGAGCCATGCAATCTACATTAATGTTACTCCATACTGTACAAGTGTTTAGCAATTGACCCATATGTCTACTGTATTGTTACTTCTGGAGAAACATCTGAGACGTGATACTTAAATGAAACAACTGTGAACTCATTTTGTCTCCTGTCCTGACCTAATAAAATGTAATGCTCTGAATTGTAATCCATTTTTTTCTTCTATTATAAAGACTTGAAGTCCAGTTTGTGGAACTCCAGATCTGAGCGGATGAAAGCTTTAAACCGATTTTCTTCATTCGGTCTAAATCTACATCGACCCAGGCCATCCAATCACTCCACAGAAGCCTGCAACATTGAGCTTGTTACTCCAAGAGTGAAGGAGCGCACACAGAAAGTGACAGAGAAGGTCACACAGGTAAGATACATTGTTGGGCTTCCATCTTAGATGTAGATTTGTGGCTAGATTACAAGTACAATCACAAATAATTTTGTTTGTGTTTAATTGATCCTTACATTTTTGTGTGAAAACTTCCAGCTATTGTACTGTTAAAAACATTCAGGTCATCTCACATCCAAACTATGTGAGAATAATCATGGCAGGTGTCACATGGGGGAAAACATGTGGCCAAAAACTTGTGGAAAGATCGTTAGGACAGAGACATGAACACTCAGTGCGATGCCAAAAATCCATAACCCCTGTGGCCCTTGGTCCAAACCACATGTTGTTTTGATGGTTATTTCGTGAAACCTTAATGTGCCAGTCTATCCAAACTCTGATCACCTTACCCTAATCATTGCTTATTTTCATCTCTGTTTTCAAAGACAACATAAATGGGTCACATTCCCAAGTGTTCAGTTGATTATTTCACCACTTTTTGGAAGTTAGGCTGCTGTCATAGCTTGGGGGAGCTTCATCTGATCTGATCTGCACATGCATAGATTGTAATAAGTTTGCCTTTTTCCCATTGACATGCATCTGTTGTTGAAAAATTGAAAACATCACATAAAGTTAATGTTAATTTGTGGAATTTTATTCCATGTCAGTTCAGTTTAATCCACCAGCGCAAAGGTAAGACAATAATCTCTACAACGTTTTTTTAATGCCAACTTTAAGATGTGAAGTTTAGAATTTTATAAAAGCATTTCTTCTGTTAAAACTGTATTATTTGAGCTGTAAAACTGTTTACAAATCTAACTTTTCAATCGCTAAAGTTGCACTGTGACTTATACTTTCCTGCAAAATCTGTCCAGACATCTCTAAAATATAAACCATTATTATAGGTTTACCAAAGTGTATATAAAAACTTTGCTCTCTGTCATTAGTTGTTTTACAATAAAAGTTACATGGTGTAACTTTAAGCATTAGGTTTCAATAGTGTTAAGGTGTGCTCACATTTGTGAAATTTCACGGGCAAAAAACAGTTCATTTTCCATTATCAGTAGTGTAGTGATTTATGAAGCACTGCTCACACAATAGCCACTTTCAAACCAAGCAGTTTTCTATCGATTAGAGAGACAATTTTGCATGACTGACTTGAGTGAAATCTGCATGGGGAACTTTTTTTTGCCTTTGTGTGAAGCTCCCAATTGCACGGATTCCTATTGAAATTAATGGAATTCGCCCCTAAATATTGCAGAACAGCAGTAAATGTGATGCACATTTACTGTGCATTATTTGGCGACAAAGTTTGGATTTTGGATATAACTTTAAACAGAAAGAGTTAGAAAAGGATAAAGTTGCTAAAGTTGTTTTTACAAACCTAAAAACCATGTTAACTTGCATATTTTTTTAATGTCTTGTGGCTATACCTGATAAAAACACATATCTGCTAAGACTCCATGAAATCCCACCTGACTTATTTCCATTTGTTATAAATTCTTGCTAGTCATCTTGTAATAATCTCTTTCCATGCCCAGGTCCCGTCTCTAGGTGCCGATGTTTTGCCCGAGTACAAGCTCCAGGCTCCAGACATCCACAAGTGGATCATGCTGCACTACAGTCTTTTCAAATCCATGTGGGACTGGATCATTCTTCTGCTAGTGCTCTACACAGCAGTCTTCACTCCGTACTCGGCTGCTTTCCTCCTCAATGAGCTGGAGCAGGAGAAAAGGCACACCTGTGGTTACTCTTGTAACCCTTTAAATGTAGTAGACGTGATAGTGGATGTTCTGTTCATCATAGACATCATTATTACTTTCAGGACGACATATGTGAATCATAACGATGACGTGGTGACCCATCCCAAGCTCATTGCCATCCACTATATCAAAGGCTGGTTTCTCATAGACATGGTGGCCGCAATTCCATTTGATCTGCTCATCTTCAGGTCTGGATCAGATGAGGTATAATGAACCACAGACCCTTCTTTGGACTATGTGGCTAGTAATATTAGACCCTAAAAAGCTAGGATTCCCAGCTATCAGGCAATATACTCAGAATGTTCTGTTGAGATTTTATGCTGAGAGTTATGACATTTAAAAATTGACCATATCAGACTGAAACTTATCTGATACTATTCTTTCTTTGTCCTCCCATCATCCAATCTGCAGACGACGGCCACTCTCATTGGCCTGCTGAAGACAGCCCGTCTGCTGCGCTTGGTCCGGGTTGCCAGAAAATTAGATCGATACTCAGAGTATGGAGCTGCAGTGCTCTTCTTGCTTATGTGCACCTTTGTGCTGATTGCTCATTGGTTGGCGTGTATCTGGTTTGTCATTGGTCATATGGAGAGGCCTTACATGAAGACGGGTTGGCTGGATAACCTGGCCGATCAACTGGGCAAGCATTACAACGACAGTGATGCCAGCTCGGGACCCTCCGTTCAGGATAAATACGTCACTGCACTCTATTTCACCTTTAGTAGTCTGACCAGCGTGGGCTTTGGGAACATCTCTCCAAACACCAACTTGGAGAAGATTTTTTCAATCTGTGTCATGCTCATTGGCTGTGAGTCACTGCATAAAGATTGTTTTCTTAGTTTAAGGCTGAAATATTTCATTTCTGTGCCATTGTCCTGAACATTCCTTCTGATCCTTCTGGCTAGTAACATTTAGACCTAAAAAGACCTAAAAAGCTAATGTTGGTGACCTACCCAGAGATGAGGAAACTGAACTATTCTCTTAAGTGATTCATTTTGATTTCAGCCATAGTAATTTGTTTATAGCAAAGTGGAACATATGCTCCATCTAAAATCATGTACTACATTTGATGAAGAGCTTGAAATACCATATAAATAACTTGAAATACCATATGATTATATGGTACATATGAACACATTTCAAATACTGTATGTTCTTTGCATGAACACAGTCCAGACATGCTACATTCAACATGTAAACAATGTCACGTGATCTACAATCTCAGTTAAATAACGTCTCTTTTCCCCACTATTTATGAATACGCAACCCAATCTCTTGAGAAACATAACTATTTTACGAGGTGGCAATTTCATGTTTTTTTATGAAACATGTTTTTTAGAAAAATCTAAACATGAAGATCCACTAACCCTAACCCCACTTCTAATCCTTATACAGTTTAGTAAAATTGTTAAAATAAAACAGTTTATTCAAATTAAAATTATTTTAATATCATTGAGATACTATTATAGTTTTTCTATTTTTATATTTCCATTTAAAATTTAAAGTTTGAGTAATTTTGTTGTGCTTTTGTAATTTTTAGTAGTATTTATTTATTTTCAGTTGTATTAATAGTATTTATTAGTATGTATTGCACATCAAGTTCAACTAAATGCAAATAAGAAATTGTACCTTGGCTACTGAAATTTTAAAAAGTTTTAAAAATATTTTATTTCATATAAAAAAAAAATTCAAGTAACATTTCTTTTAAAATTGTTTTAGTTTTAATGAATTATACTAATCCTCCTCTTACCTCCATGTTAAAAAATTGTGCTGTTGACTAAATATTCTCTATTGACTTTGTCTTAGCTCTCATGTATGCCAGCATATTCGGGAATGTCTCTGCAATAATTCAGAGGCTTTATTTGGGAACAGCGCGCTATCACACACAGATGCTGCGGGTTAAAGAGTTCATCTGCTTCCATCAGATACCTGAAGAACTGAGGCAGAGACTGGAGGAATATTTCCAGCACGCCTGGTCCTACACCAATGGCATTAATATGAATGCAGTAGGTGACATACCTGAGCCAAAAATGAGTAGCTCAAATATCATTCCTGTCTATATTATAGATTAATCTGTACAACAGAAACCCAATCGTGTGTCTTTTCATCTTCTAATTATAGGTCCTGAAAGGTTTTCCTGAGTGTTTGCAAGCTGATATTTGCTTGCATCTGAATCGTAGTCTGCTGCAGAACTGTAAGGTATTCCGTGGGGCGAGTAAAGCATGTCTGAGAGCTCTCGCCATGTGCTTCAAAACCACCCACTCGCCACCTGGAGACACCCTCTATCACAGTGGCGACGTGATCAAAGCTCTCCACTTCATCTCCCGCGGATCCATTCAAGTGTCAAAACATAACATTGTGCTGGCCATCCTGGGTGAGATTAATATTAAACCTCAGCAAACCACTGTCTGATCCACTGACTGTTTGAGGGTTTTATTTTTTAGATTTATCGTCTTTTTTAAGGCCTAATAAAAACGACTCCCTGTTTCTCATACAGGGAAGAATGATGTCTTTGGCGAGCTTATAAATCTGTATACAGATCCTGGTCTCAGTAATGCTGATGTTACAGCACTAACCTACTGTGACCTTCACCGTATCCAAAGAGACGACCTTCTAGAGGTGCTGGACATGTACCCTGCATTTGGCGAGAGCTTTTGGAGGAACCTAGAAATCACCTTTAACCTACGAGACGTGTGTAAACCTCACATCCCACACACATTTATACATATCCCTCACTGATTCTTGAACACTGAGATAAAATAGACCTCTATGTATCAAGGAATTGGCTTATAAATTATTCATTTGAATTAATTAATGCTAAAGAGGTTCAATATTGTAAACACTGACAAATCTAACATTGATGCATAATATGAATGGACTGAGAATACAGGATGTTTTCAAATCAATTCTTAGCATGTGGATAGCTAAGAATAAATACCCCAAACAATTTATTTGCGGTTTGTGAGATGGACCTGACATATAATGATTGTGACTGTGACTGATTGTGAACCCATTACTTCTGTAGTAATGTTTGTTTTAAAGGTAATTTAATAGCATCATATTATTGTACAGTTGAATTCATGTGAAGTATTGAGTGTCGATCTGATAGGTTGGTTTAGGGGTAGTGAGTAATAATGCGATCATTTTGATAAAATTAAGAGTAAATCAAACAGAATGCATTTAGATGAAGACCATTCAAGTGTTTATCTCAGATCATGTGGATGCTTATAGTATGCAGGATAATAGCATAAAGGTATGCTCAAAAGCTTTTTGAGTTATCTAAAGGTGCACTATATAGTTTGTTGTTTAGTGCTCTTTTCTTGGACTTATACTGGCATCTATTGGCGTGGATGCAGCATTACAAAAATGTAATATCTGATTCTAGAATCCAAACCATACAGTGCTGCATGCATAGATGGTATATTTTTGGTTAAATGCCTGAAAATGCTGCATATCTTGCATATTTGTTGCATATCTCAAGAATCACACATTCTAGTCACCATAACAATTGTGTAATTAACAAATTCAAGCTCTCTGTACAGTAATCATTGTTTTAACTGATGTGTAATCAGGCTGAACAGATAATGACCAGTGAAAATTTGGGCTGTGGATACCATGTGCATGGCATACGATACCACCAAAACTCACTAGACAGACGCAACAGGCCAGGTGAGTAGAACACTCACAAACAAACACAACTGAGATCTTTTGAGACTTCATAGGTTGCGTCCAGTAGTTTTTAAAGTAAAAGGACTTTAACTGTAGCAAAAAACTGAACCATGACATATTTCAGTTTAATTTAATTCACAGTCTGCTGTAATTCACATCTAGCCTTGTTTTTGAGTCAGATGTTTGACTACAGGACAGGGAATAGATTTGCAGAGAACATATGAAAGATCATGCTAAAACCAAATCAGTCAGTTTAGTTCTTAATTTAAAAAAATTATGAATTCCGGAAATAGATCATGAGAGCACACAACTTTTTGCTTAAAATTGCACTTGTCTTGCTATTCAAGATGGAATGGACCAGAATGACTCATACCCATCTCGGATGTGTTCAGCCCTGTGTCGGCATCATTCTCCAAGCGCTCACATGCACTGGGAGGAGCTGTGTAGCTGTGGAAGCTCTACACTGCAGTCCAGTGAAAACCTCAGCAAGTCTTCCATCAGCCACTGTGAGCTGTACACCTCGGACACAGATCATCTGGACTACCCCTCTCCTGTTGTGAGACTAATACCACCGCAAGGTGCCTCTGGGGTCAGCAGAGAACCTGGCATGCATATGGGGCATTTGGGTGGGTATAGAGTATTTATTTGAATATTAGCATTAAGGGATGCTCAAAGGCTTCAAGATATATTTAAAGGTGCACTGTGCAGTTTTTTTATTTACATTTTTCTCTGATCTTGGATATTATACTGATATCTATCTGTGTGAATGCAGCATTACAAAAATGTACAATCTCAATCCTGAAGCCAAATCATGGTGTGCTGCAAGGATGAAATACTGCTGTAGGCCAAATCCCAGAAACAAGTTAGCATTTTAGTACTTCTTGTTCCGTCATCCTGAACTCAAAGGTCCTTTGTTAACACAAGCTCAGGAAATCTTTGCATTTTATTCTGCAGCATAAAATATATCAGTAATACCCCCTTGTGAATTTTAAAACCTTCACTTTTCTTGAAAAAGCTGCTCTCGTGGAAAATGTATTTTTAATTAATTTTTTTATAACGTCTGAAAGAGTAGTTGGAAGTTTAATCGTGGTGATGTTAATATAATGTGACCATGGTGTAGTTCATTTCAAGCCTTTATTTTAGCTTTTTAACTCTGACGATTGAATTGGGCGTCAAAATTCATAAAATTTGACATTGATGGTGAACATAACATGTAAGAATCATAAACTCTTATTGGTTACAGAGCTAAGAAATATTTAATTCAATAATTAGCAACTACCCAGAACACCCAAGCAACAGCATAGCAACACCCTAGCAACCATCCAGAACACCCCAACAAGTAGCAACTTCATAGCAATAACTTAGCAACCACCCAGAACACCCTAACAAATAGCAACTGCATAACAAGCATACAGAAAGCTGGAGATTAAATATATTTTGTAATTCAATTAAATCACAGAGCTCAATTTCTACAATAATTCAAAAGCCAGTGAGAAAATCCTAATAGGCTATTGTTGAGGGAACCAGGGTGATGAAAATTTCCAGGTTGGCCTAAAAATTACATCACTGCAACTGGGTAATTTTAGGTCATTTCAACTACTGTTTAGTAATAACATTTTGATTATTAAGTGCACAAAGTGCACCTTTAAAATCTCATAAACTTGAACTTTAAATGGCATACTGTAAATCCAAATGCATTTCTTCAGTTGTTGGATTGTTATTATTCAATATCTTCTTCTAACACAAGCTCCTCCACAATCTGGATTGTACCATTATTGGCCTGACCACCAGGCAGCTCATTTCGCTGAACAGAATCGGTGCCCCCTATCTGTCTGGACCTCATTCCCACCACCGCTCTTTGAGCATCAACCCAATGAACTTGAGTCCAGACTGGAGCTCCTACAGAGCCAACTCAATAGGTAGGTGATGCAAACACTTAAACTAATGAAAACGGACAGTTCTGTTGTCATTTATTGCCCATCATGAAGATTGAGAATGAAGAATGTTTTGTTTACGTTGGCTTTCTTCATTCCGTTGACACATATTATGACCAGGGGCTGTCACTTGGTGATATTTGAATGGATGAAGGTGTCTAGCAAATAGCTACTCAAATGCTGCAGTTATCTCTTCTGTTTCTCCCAGACTGGAGACCAGAATGACAGCAGACATCAATGTGATTCTTCAGCTTCTCCAGCGACAGATTGCTCCAGTGCCCCCAGCATATAGCTCTGTATTACCTGAGAACCACACTCCTGACCCTGCTATACTGTACGGAAACAGCACACCAGTACTTCACAGCATGTACCCGATCCCAAACATTCAGCTGGACAGTAGAAATACCATTATTCAGGTAAAAATGCAGTCCTTACAAAAAGACCTGTTTAATTATATTGAATGTGCTTTTGTAGTGTACTTCATATCTTACTGTATTTGCAGATAATAAACCTTTTTATGGTTTGTATGACTGTTTCGTAACTCACATAAGTACACTTTTAAATAGTGTCCTTTGTAATAAAGTCAAATTTTTAGGGGCCAAGCACCGAAGGTGTGTAGGCACCTATTGTATCCGTTGCCGTTCTTCTTCTTCCGTTTCTTCCGCTCGAAAGTCAATGGCAGCCCATAGAACCGCTTTTGGGAAAGAAAAATTTGGCGCACTGATAGATGATACTGTCAATAGTAACCACACCAAATTTGGAGTCTCTAACTCAAACTCTCTAGCGCCACCACTTGTCCAAATTTTCACTCATGTTTATGTTAATAACTTTTGAACCATAAGCCACAAAATTAAAAGGTTTTTATCCTCTGAATCCATGGCTCAAGCCGAGCTGAATGAATGAAAATTAAAAAATTGTAAGGTTGAGTTTTTTCGCTATCTTCAATTGTTCGTAAAACCTACTTTGTCAAACTTGTCCTAGACGGTTCATCCGATTCTAACCAAAATTGGCTCAGATCATCTACAGACCATGCTGGCAAAAAGTTATGGAATTCAAGTCAATTCGTCAAAGCTTTCTCGAATACCACACTAACGAATTTGCCGAAAAGCACGCAAAAATGGATCTGAGGCTATTTATCTGTAAGGGTTTGACGTATTGAGACGAAACTTGGTGTGTGTTATAACAAGCATGACCTGAGGCTACCTGCAGTGTTTCGGCGCTGTGCCACCTAGTGGTCAGGAGATATGAAAAATGCATATTTTTGCTTATAACTTGTGAATGGATTGGCCATTCATAAAAATGGTCTCTTTAGATTGGGTGCATCATGCCAAGTCCAGCCATATCCAATTTTTTCCATGTCAGCCATTTTGGGCGTCGACCATGTTGAATTTTGTAGTAAAATGCTATATTTTACGAACGCATTAACGTATCGTTACGAAACTTGGTATGGGTCATCAGCACGATGCCCTGAAGGAGCCTGAGAAGTGGCAGCGCCACCTAGTGTTAAAATCAAATATTCAAATGCTTATAACTTTGGGTGGGGTTGACTTATTTTCACCTTTTTAGACTCCTGAATCCTTGCCGAGTCCAGCGATACCAAACTTGCCAAGTTTTGCCTTATGGTTTGTGCTATGTTTCATTTTAGCTCTTAAAAAACATTTGCCAATATCTTAGAAACCGTTACTCCGATCGACACGAAACCACCGTAGGAAATTCGAAAACATAGCGTCCCGGCCATACACAAATGCCCAATTGCCAAATTTTTGATAGTAAGTGGCACGAAAATGCAAACAAAGTCAACAAATATGTCTATAACTCCAAAACAAAATTAGATATTTTTACCACATTTTACACACATATGTATGGGCACACTCTAAGGACACACAAAAAATTTGGTGGGATTGTGCCTCTTGGTGGTGCTATAATTGAACAAAACATGAAATTGCCATTGACTACAATAGGGTATTATGATAAAAAATGCTATATTTTACGAATGCATTGGTGTACCATTACGAAACTTTATATGTACCATGGAGACCATGACCTGAAAGTACTCAAAAAGTTTTGAGACAGTGCCATCTTGTGGTCAAAAGTTGTATGAAATGTCAAATAAATGCTAATAGCTTTCTGTGAATTTTGCTTATTGTAATAGACTGGTATTAAAAGATTCCTTGGGTCATGCTGAGAACAGTAATACCAGTGTTGCCGTAGTCAGTCAAACTTCCTCTCTGCCCTTTTGATTTTCTATAAAAACCTACTTTTTCAAACTCCTCCTAGACCGTTGGTCCAATTTTCACCAAAATCGAATCATATCATCTTCAGACCATGCTGACAAAAAGTTATGGATTTGGTGTTGATAGAAAAAACAGTCTTCACATACCACAACATCGAATTTGAGGCATGATGCCAAAATGACACTTGAGGCCTTATCTTTGCAATGCTTTGGCATATTGACACCAAACTTTGTTTGTGCCATTGTCAACTCACACAGAACACACCACATCGATCTGATAACGGTGCCACCTGTTGGTCAAAAGTTAATAGTCATTCAATCATATTACTAGTAGTTTTAAATGATTTTTCAGCCATTTGGACTACAATAATCTTAAAATGGCTTCAATTACTCATTTCTGCAGTTGGTCTGATGCTCCATGCTATGCTTAGCTCCTCATTTTGCCGCTGATGTTCTTGGCCCCATCATTGCTGCTTGCAGCTATATTTACAATTTAATTTGTTATAATTACTACAATTAGTATGCTAAAGTTTACACTAAAGTACATTTTTAATCTTTATTTTAATAATATTTTGTCATGCTTTAAAGAAGTACACTTATTTTGATGTGTTGACTAACATACTAAAGTGAATATATAGTAAATTGCAACTTTATTACAAATGTGTAATTACAAATATTTTTAAGTGCATAACACGCAAGTTTCAATAGATAAAACATTAAAATGTTGGGCTGATTGCCATGGACAGTAGCACAGTAGTTCTGTTGGCACATTCTTCTATTAAAAACAATAAAATTGCAAAGAAAAAATATATATTTTAGTTTACCGTAAATGCTTGTCAGGACATTTTTAACCATAATTTAAAGATAATAGAATAATTATTATTCAGCTGTATTCACTAAACTGATGACAATCAACAGTGTTATTGGTTATAAAACAACTTAACTTTCTTTAACTCTGTCTTTCCAGTGTTCAGCCCAGCCAGATTCTACAATCAAGTCAAATTCCCAGGGTTCTCTGTCCAGTGGTGTTCACATGGGAGCTGCGTCAGACGACTGTGAACCTGATGAACTGGAAACTAATGCTGTTTCAGCCCCAGCCCTTCAGCACATTTTGATAGATGCACCGCGCCTCTGTTCGTCCCTCCACTTTCCCTCATTGCCTGGCAACCTGGACACTTCACACCTGGAAGAAATTCCCAAACACATGTCTGACCCTGCCTTACCAGTCAGCTAAAATCACAACACACCATCAATAGGCTTATCGTAACAGAACAATGAGAACACATAAAACCACAATCACAATCAACCCTCCTGATATCACCAGCTTTATTGTCTTGTGGATGTTAGGAAGATCATGCAAATCGACCATCTTGGTTAAACATGCCCTAAATCAGCATAAAACTCGAGCTTTTCAGCAAACAAAGCAATGTAACAAACATTTAAATACAAACACTACAGGACAAAATACTACAAAAGCCACAACATAAGCATCTCAAACCTCAAGATGAATGTCCGTGACCATCAATGATATGTTCTACATGCAGTGAGACTCAGGAAACAGTCACAGTACTGTAGATGATAATGTTTTATAATGATACAGTAAACCTAACCAAAGAATGCCTCTGTATGTCGGGAGTATTCTGTGTATTTACTGTAATTAAAACAATGTTCAATCCCCTTTTTGTAGTCAAGACTTGTCTTTACAGAAAGTGTTTTTAAAAAGTCCAAAGAGAATCATTTGCAGGAGTAAAAAAATATGCATTTAGAATAGCGGTTTAGATATTTGAGTATTTTCATTATTTCAAATTAAATGTTGCCTTAAATTACTGAAAAAGCTTCAAATTAAAAGAGAAATAAGGCTATTTTGGGTGCTGTTTTTTTTAAAGGGCCATTTATTGGTTTATCAGATAATATTTCAAATAATATTTTATCAGTCAAAAATCTAAATGCATAATGCATTATACAATACCTTACAATCTCTTATAAAATATCATGAATAATCATAACAATTATAATACATTATAGTACTTAACGTATTTGTGTTATAAATAATCATACTCTTAAAAGTTATAACCACAAATACGTTAAGTACTACAATTATAATACATTATAGTACTTAACGTATTTGTGGTTATAACTTTTAAGAGTATGATTATTTATAACACACAATGAACACCATATTAAATCTACTTCATTTACCATGGGCTATATCATAGCTTGACATTGTTTATTTAAGATCTGCACAGTACCTTAATACATCTATTGAGTGCAATGTTTATATATATCAAACTAATTGAATTAGTAGACTTAGGTAGGGTAGGTAGAATGTTCACATACTTGCAAAGTATCCTAAACTCAGTATGTCTGTTGAGGAACCATCAAAATAAAGTGTTAGCATACAATATATTCAGCAGACACACTACTAATACTCTCATGACATGTAGTTGCAGAGTTACTTATTAACAGCTGTCTAAAGGGTGCCATCAAAATAATCAAACTGATATTATATTTTTAAAAAAAATGACCTCAAAGCAAATGTGTCATTTTACAAATTCATCTGATCTGATCTTATGGCTGTTTGAGAAAAAAAAAATTATATTATTGTTATTATTATTTCTTATAAGTGGTCTTTGTCTGCTTTAAGTATAGTAACATTAGTAACGTGGCAAGATATGAGACTTATAATACATTATAACTATTGAGAAATATAATCCATTGTAATTTAAGCGGATGGATCGGATTCATTGTGTGTTATAAATCATCATACTCTAAAAAGCTATAACCACAAATAAGTAACTATTATAATACATTAAAACTGTTCTTATGAATATTCCTGAGATGATACAGCATATTATAGTTATTGATAATGCATTATGCATTCATTATAATGCCTTAAGAATACCTTTATAATGTATTATAAATACGAGCTTCATAGAAAGTGTTACCAAAATTTGTAGACAATCTTTTCTGAAAAAGTGTTTCACGTTTCAAGTAATTTTAGTTAATCTGGGTGGTTGCTAAGGTGTTGCTATGCAGTTGCAACATGTTAGGATGTTCTGGGTGGTTGATAAGGTGATAGAATGCTTTGCATGGTTGCTAAGGTATTGCTATTCAGTTGCTACTTGTTAGGATGTTCAGGGTGGTTGCTAGAGTGTTTCTATTGCTGTTGCTTGGGTGTTCTGGATGGTTGTTATGCAGTTGCTACTTGTTAGGGTGTTATGGGTGATTGCTAAGGTGTTGCTACATGTTAGGGTGTTCTGGGTGGTTGCTAAGGCATTGCTACTTGTTAGGGTGTTCTGGGTGGTTGCTAAGGTGTTGCTACATGATAGGATGTTTTGGATGGTTGCTAAGGCGTTGTTACTTGTTAGGGTGTTCTGGGTGGTTGCTAAGGTGTTGCTACATAATAGGATGTTTTGGATGGTTGCTAAGGTATTGCTATGCAGTTGCTACTTGTTAGGATGTTCAGGGTGGTTGCTAGAGTGTTTCTATTGCTGTTGCTTGGGTGTTCTGGATGGTTGTTATGCAGTTGCTACTTGTTAGGGTGTTCTGGGTGATTGCTAAGGTGTTGCTACATGTTAGGATGTTCTGGGTGGTTGCTAAGGCATTGCTACTTGTTAGGGTGTTCTGGGTGGTTGCTAAGGTGTTGCTACATGATAGGATGTTTTGGATGGTTGCTAAGGCGTTGCTACTTGTTAAGGTGTTCTGGGTGGTTGCTAAGGTGTTGCTACATGATAGGATGTTTTGGATGGTTGCTAAGGTATTGCTATGCAGTTGCTACTTGTTAGGATGTTCAGGGTGGTTGCTAGAGTGTTTCTATGCTGTTGCTTGGGTGTTCTGGATGGTTGTTATGCAGTTGCTACTTGTTGGGGTGTTTTTGATGGTTGCTAGGGTGTTGCTATGCTGTTGCTTGGGTGTTCTGGGTGGTTTCTAAGGTGTTGCTATGCAATGCTACATGTTAGGGTGTTCGGGGTGGTTGCTGAGTTATTGCTATGCAGTTGCTACTTGGGTGTTCTGGGTGGTTGCTATGCAGTTGCTACTTGATAGGGTGTTCTGGGTGGTTGCTAAGTTGTTGTTATGCAGTTGCTACTTTTTAGGGTGGTTACTAAGCTGTTGCTATGCATTGTTACATATTAAGGTGTTCTGGGTGGTTGCTAAGGTGTTAGAATGTTATGGGTGGTTCCTAGGGTATTGCTCTGGTGTTCTGGTTGGTTGATAGGGTGTTGCTATGAAGTTGTTTGGCAGTTAGTAGACTGTACTTAGTAGCTGCTTTGATGTTCTGAGTGTTTGCTAGGGTGATCTGGGTGATTACTAAGTGGTTGCTAATATGTTGTAGATGGTTGCTAAGGTGCTGTTATATGGTTGTTTTGGATAGTTGCACCTTGATCTGATCACACCAATAAAAATAAAATTAACATGACACATTCTTATTATTTCACTGGCAGTAACGTAAGCAGCATTGAGCTCCAGTTCAGCTATGAAACAATGAGAAATATTTATGCCATTTAAAATCTACATTTATCTGCAAAACTATTTTTAAGCTTTAAATTTTTACAGAAATATGTTATCAGTGTGTCTGCAGAACACTGACCTCTGTGTGGCACTGTTTGCTGATGATATACGACTGGAACAGCACAATATTTGCCCAGCATTCCTTGACTTACTCTTATCATTAAACATGAACGTTATCTTCTTGGTCTTTACTCCCTCAATTTGTGACTCGATGGCCATGTGTTCATGTGTTCATCACAGGTCACAGATTTCAGATCGAGATATGTCAGATCAATACATTTTATTTTTGGACTTTTTTTAGTTTTGAGTTCTGATACAGCATCGGTATATTCTTCTGTATATCACAAGATGAATTAAAACAAATTTTAAAGTTCATTTTTAACACAAGATCATTTATATGTAGAACTGGCAAATTATGAACAATAACCTTCTGAAAACTTAAGCTCATGCTAAGCATATATAACACTAACAGAAGAATGAATATAGTTTATGAATATGAAATAGGACAGGTTATACTGACATTAATTCATGAACTTCATAAAGCATCCAGTCATGTTACCTAAACTCCATGAAGCAGATGAGTAGGTGCTACAGATGCCATGAAATCACATGGATTGGAGCTTGTCTCTGATTTCATTTAATTTTATTATCTCACAAAAGACTTTTTGTAGAATAACATAAAGAGCAGATGAGATTGTTCACCCCAGTTGTAGGCATCAAAATGTACCTCCTTACCAGTAATATAGAAACCACTAATAAGCCACTTGGCACAAGTCTGGTTACCCAGAACCATTGTTTAAAATATCTCTCAAAAGATTTTTGCAAACTGGCACCATTAGAGTTCTCAAAGTAGAGTGTGCAGATCACAGTGCATCGAGTCAATTATTGTATACAGTATATTGTACAATAAAACTTGTTGGCTCACAAGAAAAATAGCAATATTACATCAAACTCGAGTCTACCATTCAACCACAAGCTGAGATTTGGACAATTATGCATATAAAAAGTACAACATTCAATATTAAACATTCAAAGTGTATATATTGTGTTAAAATCATGGCAATAACAGATTTTAAAGTTCCTTCGATGTGGTTGTATAGACTTTGGATCCTGAAATAATTTTGGCCGGCATCAGTGTTAATATACGGCATTACAAAAAGGGCTGGAACTAAAACTCGGAAGCTACATGAGATTTTTCTAAAAAGAAAATATGGAAAATCTTCTTAAGCATCTTGGGAAAAATAAACATAGCAAAAGAAGGCAACTGAAAGACTGTCAAAGGGGAGGTGTGTTATTTCTGCATCAGTAGTGGTATCAAACGCAATTGCTAAAACAGGTTGGTTGGAAAACTACTTAAAGCTCCCCAATGCTCAGGAAGTTCAAACGGATTGCTACATATATGATTTTGTATCTATTTCTACAAATTTTTCAAACTGAACCAATAGCCTGGACCAAAAAACTATGTAGACTGTGTTGGCTATGCAGAGACATGGAAGAAATTCAACAAACATTTTTTCTTCCCCATCTCTTACTGTGAAAAACAATCACGCCATTGTTTGAGCTGATGTCAAAACACACTGGAGAGCTATTAGCACACATAATATCACTCTCTCGCGCCTCCGTTCACTCCCAGTTCATCATCTGTGACAACTGCTTCACATACTCCCAAAGCCAAATTTCTCATTTCATATTCAGGAAAATCAACAATCTACTGCGAGAGCCTGATAGATTTTCAAACATCTGGAATTTAAGATGTGGTTTAGTGAAAATAACTGCATAATGTATGAAATGGCAATTCGTATTGACATGGCAAGGACAAAACATTCACGTCTTTCCTCAAAATAGTGACATATTAACTTGGACACTGGTGTCGGGTAGTTAACAAAAGGCACACATTGTCATTTGGAACAATGGCGGCATTGAAGGGGTGTTCGTCCAGCCGGAGGCCACAGCTGCTAATATATGGAAATCAGACCACATTCTTAAACATGAAGTATTTACTCCACAACACTGTGTTTAGTGTTAGCCGTCTTTCTGCGTACATGTGCGGCAAATTTAAATGAGTAGGATGTGTCGTGCCTAAAAGAAGTTCTACATTATGAACTTCCAATGATCACATCTAGGGTTAAACTTTGATTTCAACATCTTATTACAGATAAACCAGTCATTCTGATAGCAAGGCCCCTTCGTATCAGTTAATACCACATTGTATTCATCACTGCAAATAAATTCCATTAGATAACATCATAATAAAAAACATACAGGGAGATAAACATATTTACCTCGAGATATATCCAGGTCATATTTCAACCCAAAATCAAAGGGACCAAAACAAACCATATTTTTGCCTAAAGTAAATTAATTCTACCAGTACCAGTAAGACGTCTTGCATAATGACATTTATTTTAATTAAGAACTCCTCCATTCATGCACGATGAAAATGATACTGTATATATATATATATATATATATATATATATATATATATATATATATATATATATATACACAAACACTTCCGTTCAAAAGTTTGAAATAATCAAGATTTAATTAGGCTTAATTTATTTGATCAAAAATACAGTAAAACTGTAATACTGTGAAATATTATTACAGTTTAAAAGAACTGTGTTCTGTTTTAATTAGTGCTGTCAAACAATTAATCGCGATTAATCTCATCCAAAATAAAAGTTTTTGTTTACATAATATATGTATGTGTGCTGTGTACAGTTATTTTGCATATATAAATACACACACATGATTGATATATTTCAGAATAATATGTTATGTTTATATATTAAATATATTTATAATATAAATTATATGAACATAAAATGTAAATATTTTCAAAATATATACTGTATGTGTATGTATTCATATATGCATAATAAATATACACAGAACACACATATATTATGCAAACAAAAACTTTTATTTTGTATGTGATTAATCGCGATTAATCGTTTAAGAGCACTAATTTACAAACGTAATTTATTCCTGTGATGGCGACGTTGAATTTTCAGCAGCCATTTCTCCAGTCTTCAGAGTCCATGACATGATCCTTCAGAAATCATTCTAATATGCTGATTTGCTGCTCAAGAAACATTTTTTATAATTAAATAATCATATAAAATAATATTTTTGTGGAAGCCATGATGCATTTTTTCACAATTATTTGATGAATAGAAAGTTCAAAAGAGCAACATTTATTTAAAACAGTCTAAATAGTCTTTACAGTTACTTTTTTATAAATTAATAAAATGCAACTTTGCTGAATGAAAGTATCAATCCAAACTTTTGAACAGCAGTTCATATGTACACTAATGAGATACTGGGGAGGAAATGCAATTAATTATAGAAATAATCTTAAGCAAACATCTTAACATAGGCATGAGAATTTTCTTTACGCACAATATTTAAAATCAGGGTGCAATATGACCTGGACACCTGTTGCTCTACATATACATCTGTACAACTGTTACCCAGCCCATAATGAAGATACTCAATGCTCAAACACAAGGAATTTAAAAAAATACCCAAACAAATCAGAAAACCTGGATATGTCACAGATAAGAAATGTTGATGAATCTTCAGAGCCAGTTGCATCGCTGAACACACAATGCCCATTTCGTATGGCAATAATGTCAGTCTTTCATTCGCTGGCACTGTAGCTGCTCACCCAGGGCCTTTACACACAGAACAGAGTGGCTTTGATTGTGTCCAGCTCCCGTCCGGCTCTCACGCAGCGCTCTGGAAAGCAGTGTGTACGGTCCTGGTTTGGAATTGAATTGAATCTCCAGAAAAGTTCATGTTTTTATGAGATGACCAAAAGCAAAAAAATCCCTAAAAAAGTCCTTAGTGTTGTGTACATTATCCAGTGTTAACATCATTCAAGCAGTCTTAAAAAAAACAACATACCATGTTTTTGTCAGATGGCTGACTTTTTGGCAAAGACTGGAAATGCATCCATCTTCAAGTTCCAAATCCAGTACAGAATGCTACATAATTATAATGATCTAGTTAGAAAGCTATGAGAAACCATTCCGACTGAGAATGTCCTTCACAAAATACGTTTTTTACTCATTCACTCATGCACACAACCTCACCACTCACGCTTGCACTCAAACTGTACCGAATGCTTCCTCTCAAGTATACTCCATCTGACCGCTCCATGTCTCTGCTAAGCCCAGGTACTCTGGGTTTTCTGCTGTGGGGGTCATGTAACCATTGGGCTGCCTGTGAGTCGTACCTCCGTTTATGGATGCTCTGGCGACTGCCTGAGCTTTAGCTGTGATATCATGATAGTAGGGGTTGTCAAAGGCAGGTGAAATGGGGGAGATGTTGCGCATTGGCACCAGGTACTCTGGGTTCTCCACACTGTTCCCTGTATAAAGACCGTTAATGAATCTCGTCTCGCTCGCTTTGCGTGGAAGGGTGCTGGGACGCTCACATGGGACGTCCTGGTTCACATACTCTGCAATCAAAGAGAATATTTAAAAACACTGCATTGAAATCTTGGCATTAAAAGTGTTGCAGTGAGTGTGAAATGGCAGCTTTTACTTCTCTAATGTAATGTGCTTATTCGGGAAAAGATATTCATCAACAACAATGTGGGTGAGTTAAGTTAAGTTGAGTTAAGTGTTTGCATTGTTGAAATGCACAGTATATTGGTACAGTATCAGTAAATGGCCGATAATAGACATTTAGTGTATTATTTTTAATTTAGACGATCAGTGTTGGGAAGGTTCCTTCGGAAATGTAATAGGTTACAGATTGAAAATGTAATAAGTAGTGTAAATATTCCAATTACTTTATTAAAGTAATGTAACTGATTACATTTGATTATTTTTAATCATATACATAAACCCAAACAGGAAATAAAACAGTTATCGAATAAGTATATGTTATTCTGTGTCCTGAACTCCTGAAACATTGGTGTCTCATATTTTAAAAAAGTCAATGCAATTTGGGAAAGAAATAAATGAAATCTGTGTGTGTGTGTGTGTATATGTACCTGGTATTTATCACGTTATGGGGACCAAATGTCCCCACAAGTATAGTAAAACAAGTAAATTTTGACATTGAGGGGACATTTTTTAGGTTCCCATGAGGAAACAAGCTTATAAATCATACAGAATAAAGTTTTTTGAAAATCTAAAAATGCAGAAAGTTTTCTGTGAGGGGTAGGTTTAGGTGTAGGGTTGGTGTAGCTCGATAGAAAATACAGTTTGTACAGTATAAAAACCATTACGCTTACGGAATGTCCCCATAAAACAAGGAAAACACAACCCCCCTTGTAATCGTTAACATTTTCATAAGTAACTAATGTAATTACACATTTTTTCTCAGTAACTGTAACAGATTACAGTTACATTTATTTTGTAATTAAATTACGTAATTCTGTTACATGCAACTAGTTAATCGCCAACACTGTAGATGATATAAAATAATATAATATAATAAGTATTATTAAGTATTATGTATTATTAGTAAGTATTATTAATAATAAATACATATATTATTAATTTATAATTAATCAAAATAAATATAATAATAATATATAGCATTTTAACATCTGCCATTTATTGGTTATTGGCCAATTTGAGAGGAATGTTTATGAATTTTCATATGCAAAAATATTTGTCGTTATGTTGTTATAATATTTAATCAAAACTTGATTTCCCTTGAAATTCAGTATTCAGTACCTCTTATTTTGCAAAATATTATTTTAATCAAAAATATGTCACTATGGAAGTAAAATGAGTTGCCTACTGCAAATTATATATTTCACTCACCAGGTTGTGTGTGTGCTCCACGTGGCAGTGTGTTTGAAAGGAAACTGATAGGACCATCAGTCTCCAGCTCTCCATCTATGCCGTTGGGGAAGGTGGGGTCTTTAGAATAGCGACAAGGACTGGATGGAGGGCCATTGTCCTCCACATAACCGTCCAAGAACACTGAGTCTGATTGGCCTCCAGCTGAACGGTGCGATATGCTCCGTACCAGAGATGGGTATTGTGTACCAGGCCACATGCCATTGGCTGTTGCCCTCATAGGAAGAGTTGGGTACTGACTTTGCCCCAGCATGCTGACGGAAGAGTACAATTCCCTCCCGCTTGGCATTCCATCCACCTCTAAGCCTTGATCTGTACTCTGGAGAAGAAAAACAAAAAACAGTTACATGATTGTTAGTAGTTCAGGGACTGCACCTGTTAAAAAAACAGCATATGCTGGTTAGGTATGTTTTGAAGCATGGCTGCTGGTTTGAGCTGGTTTAAGCTGGGTTAAGGTTAGGTTAGCTGGTCATGTGCAGGTCCTAAGCAACTAGCTCCTGCTCAGGACTAGCACATGACCAGCTTAAACCAGCTCATGACCAGCTAAGCACCAGCTTAAACCAGCTCAAACCAGCAGCCATGCTTCAAAACATACCTACCCAACATATACTGTTTTTTTCAACAGGGGCATGACATGAAACAGAAATTCTACAGAGAAATACACAAATACTAATATTTCTAACTACACAAGCCCACTGCATTCTGAAACGCGTCTCAATTCAAACACAAAATATATGCTGCTGAATATATTTAGCTTGCCAAAAACACTAATAAACAACAATTATAGAAACTCTTCTAATGTCAGTTTTCTTTTTCAGGTCAACTGATTACCCTGTCTATTTCAAGCACTCTGTGTCTTTAGTTGGGGTTTGGTCTCGTCGCTACCTGTGGTTGTGTGTATACCCTGTTTGCTGTAGTCATTAAATGTGTTCTGAGATTTATTCTCTTCTGGTCGTGCTCTTTCTCCCCAGACATGCCGTGACAGAAGACCAAACCCAAAAGAACGATGAAGGACAGGAAACGTTATGGCACCCTCACAGCCATCAACATGCCACCATCCAACCTAGATCCGTGAGGGACCGTCGCGTTCATCTTTCAGAGTGGCTGGCGTTTGGAGGACTATGTAGAGGAGTTTTTGGACGCCTGCCATCTTGCCCACTGCGATGAGGTCTGCTTGATGGAGGGATTTTGTTACGGACTGGATGACGACATTCGCTTCGTCATGCCCCACGGAGACCTATGCTGGACTATAAAGAGTTACATCAACTTCGCACTGTGGAGGATCCGCATTCACAGTCGACGAAGCGGATATCGAGGATTACATTAGCGTCCAGCCCCAACGTGCAGACTTCTCGCAGACGAGCAGAACAGGTGTGCGAGCCGGATACATCGATCGTGCCAGTGGGAATCTTAGTGGAGTACGAGGGCATGGATGATAGCCCCGCCCACATTCCCACCGCTGAGGGTGAGTTCTCGCTGGCCTCTGGAAATTTGCTGGAATTATTTGATCCCCTCTTTCCTAAACCCTCTCTTCCTTCTAGTCCTGTCTGTCTGTCTTCACTGACTTTATCCAGCCCTTGCCTTCTGTCTTCTCTGTTTCCCTCCAGCCCAAAATCTCCTGCCTCTCCGCTGGTTCCATCCAGCCCTAAATCTTCTCTGTCTCCGCTGGTTACATCCAGCCCTAAACCTTCGGTGTCTCTGCTGGTTCCAAGCAGCCCTAAACCTTCTGTGTCTCTGCTGGTTCCGTCCAGCCCTAAATCTTCGGTGTCTTCTATGTGTCCTGCCCTGAACCACTTAAGTCCCTCAAACGCCATCACCTATGTGGGTTCGCATCAGGTCTTCCAGTCACAAGCTCTGCTGAGGCGTGAGGATCCTGTCTCTGCCTCTAGCCACTGGATCCTCGGCCCTGCGACCCATTGACTCCGCCTTGGCTCCTAGCTCCCTCGTCTCCACCATGGCCCATCATTCCACCGTCCCTACGGCTCCACCTTGGTCATTAGTCGACCATCTCAGGATTAACCTTCTCTGACTTCACCTCATCCCTCCGGCTCTGTCAAGCTCCTCCTTTCCTCTGGCTTCACCTTCGTCCTCAATCACTCCAGCTCCACCATGTTATTCCGGAACCACGTCTTCGCCTTGGCCCTCCGGATCCTTTGTGTCGCCTAGGCTCTGTGTCTGCTCAGCTTCGTCTGTGTCTCCAATGCCAGTGTCATCGAAGGAGCTCGAGTCCCTGGTTCCACCTCCCAGGCCTCCACTATGGCTCCTCCCTCCAGCGACTCCGCTGTGGGCCCTCATCCTGGCTGGGCTCTGGTTGTCTTCTACTCATCTCATCCTCCTCAAGCTCTTCATCCTCCCTCTGCGACGCCCAGCTGTTCCCTGGCTCCTTCCTCCTTCGGTTCCTTCCTGGTCCCATTTGTTCCATTCTATGTCCCTTCGCCAATCCTGTCTTCTGTCTGCCCTACTTTTCTGCCATCCCTTCACCCACTCCTGCCTCCTTTTTGGACTCTCTATTGATGCGAGGTTGCGCCTTTCTGGAGGGGGGTGATCTGTCACAGTTTAGTTCTTTTTTAATGTTGATTTTTTTTGTCCTGTGACCTAGTTTTCCTTGTGTTCCTGTCAATTAGTTAATTTGCACACCTGTCTTGCCTTTGAGTTGATTACCCTGTCTATTTCAAGCCCTCTGTGTCTTTAGTTGTGTGTATACCCTGTTCTCTGTTGTCATTACACGTGTTTTGAGATTTATTCTCTTCTGGTCGTGCCCTTTCTCACCACACACGCCGTTGACATATGGTAAGTTTTACTTAGTTTATTTCTAGTTACCTGAATAAAATTTCTTGTTTAAGCACTCAGATATTTAAAGGAAACTTTAAACATTACACCACAGTAATATATAAATTAATCTTAAATGTATTGAATCTACTTTAAACACTCTTTACTAATGTTAAGATTCCTGGGAAAGATATGCAGAGTTGCAGCTGCTACACATAGCTATGGAAACAACATAAGCTTTGGCAACTTTTCCCTCATTTCAGTCTTGTCATGAGTTCTTCTTCTCAAACCTGTCACCTTTCAGCAAATTTTCAGCAACATTGAAAGGCCATTGACCATTTTCTTTTTTTTGAGCGGGGGCTGTTTGGGGGTTATAGGTATTTATATCTAAATGTACTGCAACAGACTGTCTAAGTTCCAATTGCACTTTCTTTTAATCTTACCTCTGTATCACATCTAATAAAATAGTGTTTATAAGTGCAGCACTGATTGGTGTACAGATGTAGCCATGGTTAACACTGTATTTCTGCTATTCCATAAGCGCCACCTACTGTCAGAGTGAATTGGCATTTTCATTCAGCCTGTCTGCCTTATTATATATAACATACATAATAATTTATTAGGCTGAAATGTGTGGTTTATCATTTTAATAATACATTTTATATTTGTCAAGACTTCTATTATTTGAATGGTAAAGTTGTTTAAAGGGGTGGTTGATTCTGATTTCACTTTTTTAAAGGGGGGGTACAATGCTGTTTCATGCATTCAGAGTTGTTTACACTGTTAAAGAGTTGTATTCTCATGCTAAGCATGGCCAATGTTTTTTTCAATCATGGCTTGTCCTGATGTAATGAAGGGTGGAACTCCTTATATGGGCATTTCTCCCGGAAGAGCACACCCGCGCACACATCGACCAGAGCGCACACATCAACGAGCTTCATCCGGCAGCGCGGCATGGGACTCGCTTGGGAAGAATGTCTCTAAAGAAGTGTGTTTTTGGCTGTAAGGGAACCTTGTTCAGTTTCCCAAAAGAACCCAGCGTTACGAGAACAGTGGATGCAGTTTGTTTTTTGGGGCAGCAATTCGCTAGTAGGAGTTTCGTTAGTGTGTTTGTTGGTGAACGTTTTATAAACAAGGCCCAGTGGAATTGCACATTGTTTGATACTGAAAGATGGAGAGGTCCCAGCTATAAAAGATCCCGGTCATGATTTGTAACCACAGACGGTAAGTGAAACGCATCAAATGTCTGTGTTTCGTTGGCAATCAGCGCTCAAATGCTCATCACTCTTTAGCTCCGCCCATGGCGCGCCTCCAGGAGCTCGGCTGTTTTTGGACAGAATCGTAAAGCTGTATCTTTCTTTTAGAAATATGATAAAACTAAAGACTTTTTGGAGATATGAAGGATGCAGTACTACTCTATAGGTACTCAAGATTAACATGAGATTGGGTGAAACTGTGTGTGTTATGCCCCCTTTAACGTTAGTTAGTGTGTAATGTTGCTGTTTGAGCATAAACAATATCTGCAAAGTTACGACACAGAGTTCAATTCAAAGGAAGATATTGCCTTTTAAAATTATGGCAGTTTAATGCCTACAAAAATGGCTCGTAGGGACTACAACGAGGTATTTCCCGGGTTTGTGACGTCACAAACCCTGATAAACCCCGCCCCAGGGAACATGCAACGAAGGGGGCGAGGCCATGCTGCGCTGCTTTAGAGAAGAGGAAGAGCTGTTGCCATGATGTCAAAACTAGGGGTGCATGAAAAAATCTATTCATATATGAATCACAATTCTGTCTTCTAACGATTCAATTGGATTCACAAGTTTCAAAATCAGTGTTTTAAAGCAGTTGTTCTTGATCCTGTTCCTCACATCCCCTCCTCTGCACACGCTCTGCTCTGCATCTCTCTCTCACCTGATCATCAGCTCTAATAATCTGTGTTCCAATTATACACTTTGTGTATAGACAGACATACATTTTTCACATAGCTATGACGAGCGTTAAACATGGAAGCATATGCGGTTGCCATGCTGTATTAAAGCTTTAATCAGGAAAAAAAGCATATCCTGCTAACATAAGCTGTAGCATTTACAAATAACAGCATATCTAAAAGTATGAGACAACAAAAAAACATACCATTAAGAGCCGTACTTGCACAGGTTCTGCACGACCCTCTTCCCTAGTTTTTCTCTGCATCTCATTCGGGCTCAAATTGATAAGCAATACTGATGATGCCATTGTTTACAATACAACATGCTGTACAATACAGCATGCAGCTGAGGTGAGGGGCGTGATGTTTAGACGTGCACTGGTGGTTTAACGAATCACAACACACTGGGCCAGCTAACCAATCTGAGCCCATCACGTATTTCAGAGGGAGGAGCTTCATAAAACCAGGAAATAATCAGAGCGTTCAAAGGAGAAGGGACAGAGCGGTGTAGAATAAAGGTAAATTATCTGAAAAATAATGCTTTTTTTTTTTTAAAACGAAGCATTAACGCATGTTAGACTGCACCCCATAAACACAATCAAGCCTAGAAAAACACCAGTCAACCACCCCTTTAAACCACCCCTCTTATGGTCATTTTACAGTTTTGGATGTTACCATAGGTGTTGCTACCTAAAAAATATGCAGTTCTATTTGAATATTATAATTTCCTGAAAGAGTTTCAACTGCTGATTTTCCATTCCCAGCCCCTGGTCACTACAGAGAGCAGCATGAACATTCTTTAAACCTTCTCAGTTTGTACCACAGAAGAAAAATGAGTTACAATAAGAGGGCATACATAATTATGATCTATTATTATTCTATTAATCATCTCTGACCCGGTGAGAGTGGTGTCTGCTGGGTCCGTTGGCTCTCATTTCTCCTTGTGTGTTGGAGATGCCACCGGGCTGAGGCACCAGGTATTTTTCTGCATCCAGTAACTCTTTCACATCTCCCCCTTCTTCTGCCAGCAGTGTGCGGAAGAACTCACTATCAACAGGACTTGACAGACTCATTTGATCATCATTCTGAAAAAAAGCAGGAAAAAAATGAAAACCACCACAATCTATGTCTATGTCAAAACATCACTGCAAAAGACAGGATTATGAAATACAAATGATCAACAACAAACCACATTATTACTCGGTTTGCACTACCCTAGTGGAAAAAACGTACTAAAATGTATTTGAAATATATTTATTTTTTCTAAATGTACTAAAAAATACATTTACATATCTATGTGCTTAATAAAAATACCCTACAATTGTACTTTTGGTATACTGGTATACTTAAAGTCTGCTAAATTGGAACTACTAATTTTGTGCTTAATGCACTTTTAGTTGTACGGAAGTAGTGCTGAGGTCGAATTAAAGATATACTGAAGTACATTTGATTGTGCTCAAGTGGAACTATTGCAATTATACCTCAGGTACACTTTCATTTAAAATTTAAAGACTGGTATTATCATACAATCAGAGATCATACAGTCCTTATTAATAGTGATATTAAAACACATTTTAGGCATACTTTTAAGAAATGTGCATTGTGCGATAAAGAAATACTCCAAATAATGTTTAATTATAATTTTATATCATTGAGTCTTAAGTGATATGTCAATAAATGTTAATGGATCTGATGCATACTTAGTATGAAATAAATGTATTTTAAGTAAATTATGGCATATGTTATTTTTACTTAGATATGCAAGAGAATATCAGCACTTCAAACTATGTTTTTTTAAACCATTTTTGTACAACATACTTTATATATTCAATTAATATATATTATTTATAATTTCTTTTTTTTTTGAAGGAGATCATTGGGCAAGATGTGGAATATCCAGTTTTTCTCAAATATTATCAATAGAATATTTATTATTATATACAGATTATATATATTTGCTTTTCAATGTAGCTGTTAGTTGCAGCCCTTCATTATTCCGATTGTTCATAAAGGCAAAATATTAAAAATGCACGCACCAAAATGACTACATAACGTGGGGGATCACGTGCCATGATGGTGAAATCCTCCACCAGCTCCTTAAATCGTGGTCGACTGTCAGGATCGATCATCCAACCTGGCATAGGATCATACGATCAAAAGATTTCCCTACATATTCAATATATATTAAATCCTAAGAAAATCTTCTGTGCCATCTTGTCAATTAACACAAAAAATTATTTTGACTTGTCTCTCAAAACAAAAGTCACTATGCAGAAGTTATGATGTTGAGAGACTCTTTTTCAGAAATTTCCTGACAGTATTTACACTTTTCGAGGAAAGTGTAATCTAAAACATGTCAAGATTTTTTTGTGTGGTAATCGACAATTTGATAGAGAAGTAAAAGGAAAACTCTGAATCTTTGAATCAAATATACACACAAATGTCTATGCTAATCCTTATTATCATTAGAAATTAACACTAACAATTGACCATGATCATGTATACATCCTCGGTACAGATGAATGGCTGGGAGAGTCTATCTCCCCTCTCCAGTAGGTCTGGAATTTCCCGTGCTGGTATGAGGTCATATGGCTTCATGCCAAAGGTCATCAACTCCCACACAGTCACCCCTGAGATGGAAAGAGCCAAGCCTCAAAGGTTATTTTAAACCAGAGGGTTATCAATTACAGCAGAGAAACTGTAAACCCATGCGGATACAGACCGTAGCTCCATACGTCACTTTGGTGAGTAAACTTGCGGTGTAATATGGACTCAAGCGCCATCCATTTGATTGGCACCTATTCAACACATACACATAATCATATTCTCAATAAACACAGGTAGTGGATTTCCAGACACCGTTTCCAAATTCACTTTCAGCAGTTCAACCAAAGCAACATATAGACACACCTTTCCCCCATCAGCGTGGTACTCCTTCTCATCTATGTCCAGCAGTCTGGCAAGCCCAAAGTCTGTGATCTTTACATGGTTCGGGTTTTTGACCAGAACATTCCTAGCTGCAAGGTCTCTGTGAACCAGCCTGACATCTTCAAGGTAACTCATTCCCTAGGTACACAAAGAAACAGAAATGAGAACATGAGCACAAAATGGACATATAGCTGAGAAGAGTCTGCAAATGAATGCAAGTAACTGCAGTGTTTCCAATGAATTACCTAGATTATGGCATCTCAGTCTTTCATATTGACTCCTAAAATATTTTTACAAAAGATCTGTATGTTGTACTTTGTATCATTTCTTTGGCAAAGCATCTGTCAATCCATCTAAAACTGAAATCGTGATGTGGCTCAGTTTGTGTATTAAATTGCAAAAGTCTGCGAATCAAATAAGTACAGTCTGCCACCATCAGCGAAGGTGACATTCTTACCTTAGCAATCTGTACACACCAGTTGAGAAGGTACTGAGAGCCGATGCGGTCTTTGTTCTCTTTGACATAGTCCAATAAGCACCCGTACGGCATGAGCTGAGTAACCAGCTGAACTGTTGATGTCAGACAGATACCCAACAAACGGCAAACATATGGGCTCGCTACACCCGCCATCACATATGCCTCCTGTGGAGAGATGCACAACACTCTTTAAGTATTCTATAGTCTTTAATGCACAAAAAGTCACGGTAACAATTTATTTTACGGTTATACCTATTAGTTGCTTATTAGCATGCATATTACTAGAATATTAGCCATGTGTTAATGCTAATTAAGCACATATTAATGCCTTATTCTACATGACCTTATTCTACATCCCTAATCCTGCCCAATACCTAAACTTAACAACTACCTTACTAACTATTAATAAGCAGCAAATTAAGAATTTATTGAGGGAAAAGTCGTAGTTAAGAGTTAACAAGTGTTACCTATTCTAAAGTGTTACCAAAGTCACACATATTCTCATATGAAATAAACACTTAATAACATTAGGAAGAAGAGTCCTCTTAATCGTTGTAACACAGATGAAAAAAAATTGTTAAAAGGAAATTAATATTACAGTAAAATATGGGAATGTAAGGAACATTTACATCCAAGATTTCTTTGTTGGCTTTGGGCGAGGTGTTCTCACGCAAAACTTTGATGGCCACTGGGATCTTGACATTCTCTCCATCAGGAGCCCAGATACCCTGGTGAAATGAGAGAAACTCTGCATGAATGCGGTAAAACTACATTAAGAATGATAATGTAGAGCAAGGTTTCCCAGACAGGGGTGCACAAAGGGAGATGCTGGGGGTTTGTTAAGTTGATGAGAAGCTAATAATTAATTATAACAAATGTGATTATTATCAAATCAAAGGCAACAATTGAATTAAATAATGTACAGTCTGATGCACTACATATTTCAGAGTGAAGCACGGTAATGTTCATTACACACGAGACACACGAGAAGCTTACAATGTAGTGTTTTTTTAGTGTCTCAGAGTGGCTTGATTCCCAGCAAATAATAATACAATTATTATAATGACTATTAATAAATATTCACGTTTTATTTTAAAGTACTTTAAAGTAGTAATTTTAAACAGACATATACTTGTCTTCATTTTAATCATTAGAGTTATACTAATAATAGTAATTTAATAATAATATTACATTATAATAATACAAAATTATAATATTATTTTACTTTAATATATAATATATAATATTTTAAAATATTAGATAAAAATGATATCATATTATCCAATCAAATGCAATATTAATAATATAATTTGATTATGTTCCTAAAATACCAGAATGAAAGTAATATGGACTGCGACACTATCACAACTAAAAGATTTTTGACTCGACGTTAAAGTCCACTAACAAAGTCAAATTAAAACCCTTGCTAAAAAAAATTAATAATTTTATCTAGCTACTTGCATGTCATGTGACCATTATACAACGTTAAAGGACTATGAACATGTAAATGTGTTGTTAAAGCTGCAGTCCGTAACTTTTTTTGGTAAAAAATTTTCCAAAATCAATTTTTGAGCAAGTACATAACCAGCCAGTGTTCAAAACTGTCTCCTTACCAAAGCTTGATTCACAACGGTAAACTTATAATAATATTTTCTAATTTGAGTGGTACTGGTAAGTTTTCGCTGGAAATTCGAGCATGCAGCCGCATCATTACGTCATTAAATTAGATTAGATTAGATTCAACTTTATTGTCATTTATGCAGAGTACAAGTACAGAGCTAATGAAATGCAGTTAGCATCTAACCAGAAGTGCAAGAATATAGTGTTTTATATACATATAAGTGCAGAGTAAATGAAGATAAGATTTACAGAATGTACAGTGGAATTGCTATATACAGTATTGAGCAGAGTATATACAGAATATAAATAGGAATGCAATGTAGGGATTGTATGTACATTATGAACAGAGCAATGTAGGATTATATATACACATTATGAACAGCAGAAACGTGAGAACAGTGGTAATAAATAAATACAGCTGGATGAGTGTGCAAAATATTGATAGAACAATGTATTCTATGCAAAATAGCAGTAGTGCAATATTTTATAGAAATAGTTTACTGTGCTTTGTATAGTAACAACTTTATACAGTTTATAGTGTAATAACTTTAACAATGTGCAGTCTGTGCAAAATATGAGTAGTGCAAATGCATGTGTGTAAAGTACTGTGACCAGTGCAGTAATAAGCAGGTGCAGGTTAGATTGGTGGTGTGGCGTTCAGAAGTGTCACAGCTTCGGGGAAGAAGCTCTTCCTGAGCCTACTAGTGCGAGAGCGTAGGCACCTGTAACGCCTGCCGGATGGAAGGAGGGTGAAAAGTCCATGGTTAGGGTGAGAGGCATCCTTGATGATGTTTCTTGCCCTGCCCAGACAGCGCTTATGATAAATGTTCTCAATGGAAGTTAACTGGGTGCCGGTGATCCGTTGAGCAGTTTTCACCACCCGCTGGAGTGCTTTGCGGTCAGATGCGGAGCAATTGCTGTACCATACTGAGATGCAGTTCGTGAGTATGCTCTCAATGGTACAGCGGTAGAATTCCACAAGGATCCTGGGATTAAGGTGAACTTTCTTAAGGCTCCGCTGCTGTGCCTTTTTGACCAGAGTGGAGGTGTTATGGGGCCAGGTGAGGTCATCAGAGATGTGGATGCCAAGGAACTTGAAACTCGACACACGCTCCACTACAGCTCCGTTGATGTAGATGGGTGTGTGTGCATGACTCCTAGTCCGCCTGAAGTCCACAATGATCTCCTTTGTCTTCTGGGTGTTTAGTTGTAGATTATTGGTGGCACACCACACAGCCAGGTGCTGCACCTCATCCCTGTAGGCTGATTCATCGTCATCCTTGATCAGACCTACCACCGTGGTGTCATCTGCAAATTTAATTATGGTGTTGGAGCCATAAACAGGAACACAGTCATGGGTGAAGAGGGAGTACAGGAGAGGGCTCAGTACGCAGCCCTGTGGCACGCCGGTGTTCAGGGTGATGATGGAGGAGGAGAGGTTATCTAACTTAACGGACTGAGGTCTGTTAGTCAGAAAATCTAGAATCCAATTGCAGATGGGTGTGCTGATTCCAAGCTGGCTGAGCTTGGAGATCAGCTTGGAGGGGATTACTGTATTAAATGCAGAACTGAAGTCTATGAACAGCATTCTCACATGTGTGTTTTGACTGTCCAGGTGGGTGAGGGCAGAGTGAAGTGCTGTTGAGATGGCGTCCTCTGTTGGCCTATTGTAGCGATAGGCAAATTGGAATGGGTCTAGTGTAGCAGGGAGACAGGATTTTAAGTGGGATGCAACCAGTGGTCACACTTTATATTAGGTGGCCTTAACTACTATGTACTTACATAAAAAAATAAGTACAATGGACTTATTGTGGTCATATTGTATTGTACAACACTTTTGCTGCTATTGAGGTGGGATACGGGTAAGGCTAGGGACAGGTTTGGTGGTATGGGTAGATTTAAGGGTGGGTTAAGGTGTAAGGGATAGGTCAGTGTCATTATAAATGTAATTACAGAAATTAATTACAGATGTAACTACATATAGGTATTTTTTAAAATATAAGTACAATGTAAAAACATGTATTTACACAATAAGTGCATTGTATCAAATGATTAATTTAAATGTAAGTACATAGTAGTTAAGGCCACCTAATATAAAGTGGGACCCAACCAGTTTCTCAAAACACTTGGCAATGATGGGGGTGAGTGCAACAGGACGGAAGTCGTTAGGGACCGAGGCAGTGGAGTGTTTCGGTACTGGTACGATGGTGGAGGTTTTGAAGATAGTGGGGACAGTTGTTTGGGCCAGGGACAGATTGAAAATGTCCGTGAAGACCTCAGCTAGCTGCTCCGCACAGGCTTTAAGCACACAACCAGGTATTCCGTCAGGGCCAGCTGCCTTCCGTGCATTCACCTTACGCAGAGTGGAGTAGACATCTGATGTGGAGAGTGTGAGAGGCAGTTCACTGGGTTGATGCTCAGCTTTGAGTGAGATCTCCTTATTATTTTGATCAAAACGAGCATAAAAGTGATTGAGCTCGTCTGGGAGGGAGGCAGAGCTGGAGGGGGGCACAGAGTTAGGTGGTTTGTAATCTGTGATAGATTGTATGCCTTGCCACATACGCCGGGGGTCTGAAGAATTGAAGTGATCTTCAATCTTCTGTTTCTGTGTGAGTTTGGCCTGGCAGATACCCTTCCTCAGGTTGGCTCTGGCTGAGCTGTAAGCCTCCTGGTCTCCAGACCTGAAGGCTGCATCTCTTGCTTTGAGCAGGAGGCGAACCTCTCTGTTCATCCAGGGCTTCTGATTGGGGAAAATTTTTATTTTTTTGTGTGTGGTCACTCTGCTCACACAGCTGTTGATGTGCTCCATGACAGAGTTGGTATAAATGTCAATGTTAATCTGAGAGTTTGTGGTGGCCTGGGCAGCAAACTCACTCCAGTCTGTGTGCTGGAATTGATGTTGAAGAGTGGAGTCAGCAACTTCCAGCAAGATTTTAACAGTCCTTATTGTAGGTTTCACACATTTGATGACTGGGGTATACTTGGGGAGCAGGAACAAAGAGAGGTGATCAGACTGACCTAGGTGGGGGAGGGGTGTGACTTTGTAGGCATCACTCACATTAGTATAAACGTGGTCCAAAGTTTTATGTCCCCTTGTAGTGCAGGAGACATTTTGATGAAATTTAGGGAGAACAGATCTAAAAGTGCAGTGATTGAAGTCCCCAGCAACGATAAAGGCTCCATCCGGGTGCAGGGTTTGTAATTTGCTAATAGCAGCACAGAGTTCTTTCATAGCCACGTTAGCATTAGCGTCCGGAGGTACATAAACTACAGCAGCAACAATGCAAGTAAACTCACGTGGTAGATAGAATGGCCTGCACTTGATAATCAGGAACTCCAGCTCAGCAGAGCAGTAGGTATCAACAATGACAGAGTCTTTACACCATGATTTGTTTACATAAATGCACACTCCACCACCCTTGTTTTAGGTTGCTGCTACTCTGTTGGCCCTGAAGAGAGAGCGTCCATCCATATGCACCACGCTGTTTGGGACATCGTTGCAGAGCCATGTTTCAGTGAAGAACATAACATTACAGTCCATAAGCCATTTCTGTGTGAGGGTCCAGATCTTTAGTTCGTCCATCTTGTTCATCAGAGACCGTACATTGGCAAGGAAGATGCTGGGCAGAGCTGGTCGATGTGGGTTTAGCCTTAGCTTAGCACGCAGCCCTCCACGCTTTCCCCGTCTTTGTTTACGGTCTCGACGCCGACGCCGAGCACTTCCGGCCGGTACGAGTGATCCGCTTGTCCGCGGTGATCTCAGTAGCTCCGGCGGGAGTTCGCTGAAGTCGAAAGGATGATCTAAAACTATGTTGGAACACTGTTTGTTGATGTCCAAAAGTGACTGTTTAGTATAGCTGTAGTTCGCATAGCTGAATCGCGCGAACACGAGTGAAATAACCAGGTAAATTAACACTATTTTCCTAAATCTGGTAAGACGCTGAGCCTCGCGATGTGTTCTCGCCGCCATCTTGGTGTTTTTGTCTCATGTCTTGTAAACATAAAGAAGTTGTCCGAAAGTATTAATATTTTCCCCGTCTGCTGACTAAATAGGCACTAGTGTTGAGACTATGAGGTTTTGTGGTGCCATCAGCCAGTCAGCACTGTCACAAAGTCATTTTCCAGCAGCTCCAGAGGCATTAGTCAAATTGCATTCTTTGCTCAGGTGACTGGATAAAAAAAAATGTTTATGAGCTAAGATAGCAATATGCTGGTCACATATTCTCGGAGCTATGAGTGTCAGCTGAACAACTAATATTGAAATGTTGAGGAATGGTAACAGATAGCCGACCTTATAGACCGTGCCGAAGGCTCCAGAACCCAGCACTCTGAGTTTCTTCAGCTCTGTCTCCTTGAGAATACGCATCTGAGCCTGGTTTGGCACCGCTCCACTCGGGGTCAGGGGCTCCACCAGCTTCAGGAAAAAAATAAGATGCCTTAAGACTACAGTACTCAACATGTGAAGCAATCAAATCAAACAGGCTGCATAAACAGAAGAAATAACCAACCAATATTCACTACATTTAACAGGGCCAGGAAAACTGCAATGTTTGATAGACAGCTCCACATTTTACTATAATTGGTAGTTCGTAGTTCTCGCTTTTATCGAATCATAGGCATTTTGCGAAATGTAAAAGGTAAGCAGCATAATTCTGCTGCCTTTGATGATGCCTTATTTGTCCATTTCCATCCTTTTGCTGAAAAGGAAATTCCATAATGCACTGTTACAAGCTCAGTGAAAATATCCACCAAATATGATGAAAACTTCAAGTAAATATTTTGTACAGTGTAAATGACATAATTTAAAAACTGATTTAGTATGAAAATATATCTAAATTCTTATTATAATGCAATATTTTATGCGGTATTTGCATGTGCTACGTTTATGCTTATTAGAGTTAATAGCTTGCAACATGCTGATGACAAACTCAAAATCAGCTGTGTTTCTAAATATAGAATAGGTCCTTTGTTGTTTAAATGATGGCAGACAAATCCTAATGCATTGATCTAGTTGACAAAAGAAAGTTTGACAAGTTGAGAATGAGTGTTTTTTGCTGTTTAGTTTCAATAAATGCTCTTTTGTAATGAGTTTGTTACGAAAGTTACAGTAAGCTTTCTTATCCTTATAAAATCCTTATAAAATAAGGATCGAAAAGCAATCTACATGCAAATGAAACACACTGCAGAGTTCTGACCTCATGCTCCTGTAGAATTCTCCTCATGGTTTCTTTCCTTTTGTGGTGTTTCTGTCGTCGCAGGTAAAACACCAGCAGCGCCAGCAAAATGAGAAAAAGAAACACTCCACCAACTGTGATTGCGACTGTTGTTCCAGGCCTGCAGGGGTTTGCAACAAACAATTCGATTTAAGCAAGACTGTGCAATCTATAGCTAAAGATATGCTGCAGATATGATTAGTAACTAGATTTTTACATTTTCTAAATTTGAATGGTGTTTGCCTGTGCAAAACACATCACAACAAGTCTAAAATGTTTTAGGCGGTTGGATTTCTATATTGTTGCTAGGGTTGTGGGTGATAGTCAAGGCTAAAAATCCACCCCGAATGTCACGAAACCCTAAAATCATGTGTAAACCTATGATATTCAGGTCTGTAAATATTTCTCAGGTCCCTCCTTCAAAGTAAATACATTTTTTCTGCCTTGTTTTATTGTCCACCAGAAGAAAGTTAGAGTTACGCAGATTAATACTTGAGATTAGAGGTTTGTTCAAACCGTGAGCAGAATTAAATGTGATGTAGACACTACTAATGCATGTAATTATTACAAATACACATTTTTGATAAAGTCTTACCCAGTTTTCTTTTGGATGGGGCACCCTCTGTCATCCAGTGGACACCTGACAGTAAAGACAAAATAGAAAATTAATATCAAATCTTAAACTGTTGTACATGAGCTGATATAAAAAGGTGGGATCACAGTCCATGGGCTCAGCGAAGGGACTCACGAGACGGTGCAGTTGGTCTCACAGGGCAGACAGTGTCCCGTTGCATTGAAGTACTTCCACACAGTGTGCTGGTCCTCTTTCACCCCACTGGGACAGCGGTCGACACACACATCTCCATCTTGAAAGTGCAAACACTCCTTACAGTGTTCAGGACCCTGCAAAAGAAACACAATTTAAACCTTAATTAATATAAGATTGCTAAGATG
Source organism: Barbus barbus (assembly GCF_936440315.1). Taxonomy (NCBI): domain Eukaryota; kingdom Metazoa; phylum Chordata; class Actinopteri; order Cypriniformes; family Cyprinidae; genus Barbus; species Barbus barbus. The sequence continues at coordinate 13,542,381 of NC_136760.1, read as the reverse complement.
TAAAAAACCTTCATGTCAAAATAAAACTAGTGCATACTAAAGAAAAATTAAATTCTAATTCAACTCAACCATATGTTGTTCTACCTATATGACTATTTTCCAATGCAAATACCAAACAATACACATAGTCAAACCAGAATTTATTCAGACACCTTCAACATTTCTCACATTTTCAGTTTATTCATAGTTTAGAAAATGGTAATAAAATATGACAAGAACTCAAGAGTTAAACTGTATCAGAACAAAATCATCTTGATAATGTCAGATACCTTTGATAGAGAGGTATGTAATGAATTAGGTTGAACAGCTGCCAGCTGTTAAATTTAAGAACACAATTAGACAATATCAATTTAGGTCAACCAATTACCAAGCAATAGTTAATTTTGTTCAGTCTGTGGTGTAAAGAGGTTGCATTAGCAATTAAAGAAAAAACACTTAAGGAAAACATGGTCAGGTCAAAGAGTCTGAATAATTTTTGGTCCCACATTTTTATGAATTTTACTGGTAGTCCACTGGATGAAGAATGTTTGGGTATAATATGTCACAGTTTACTTTATTTTCCTCACTTACATAAATTAACTTTAGTGTCCTGCACCCACTAGTAAAAAAAAAATATCAAACATTTTATCTGGTGTCTGAATGTGTGTGTGTGTGTGTGTGTGTGTGTGTGTCTATCTGTTTTTTTTTATCTTGTGGGGACATTTTTTGGGTCCCCATGCGGAAACAAGCTTATAAATCATAGAATGTTTTCTGAACATCTAAAAACACAGAAAGTTTTGTGTGAGGGGTAGGTTTAGAGGTGGGGTTAGGGTAATATATTTGTTTCTGCATTAACATCTTACTGGGCCTGTACAGGAGGCAGAGTCATTGACTGGTTTACACTCTGGATGGCAAGGGACACAGTTTAATCCATCCTCAAACTCCCGCACTGACCTGTGGCAAATGCATTTGAAGTACAGAAAAACCAGTAAAAGTTTAAAAACCACAACAGCATATAAATCTACATTCTATTGTATGACTTAGCAGTTATTGATACTGTATATACAAAGTCTGAAACTGAAACTAAAAGCTCTGTTCATAATATTCAACATTCTAATAATCTATATGATTCCTATATGTATTTTAGTAAGTAAACATAACAAAGCACAAAAAAACAAGAAAAGGAAAAATCTGCTTATTCATACAGTACTCACCCCTGCAGGACATTACACTGCTGCACGCACTCCGTCCCATGTTTGTAATTCACACATGACACACACTGACTGGGTCCCGGCCCCCAGCAGACTGCATCTGCACACAGGGGGTCACATACTCTCCCCTCTGAAACTACACAGAGAGAGAAGAATGCCCTGTGTTCGATTCCATAGTGAAGCATGTAATGCAAATACATGTAATATTCTCATTATGAGAAATTAAAAAGTTGGAACAAACACATTTTTTTAACACAAGTTGAAAAATAAATTCAGACAATGCATACCCTGGTAAAAAGTAACATATTTAAAATAAATTTATGCCATGCTAGGTATACAGTAGTTCAAATCTATTAACATATTTACTTACATTTTGCTCGAGACTTACTGATATAAAAATTATAATTAAACTTTATTTGGAGTACTACTTGTGCACAATGCACATTTTTAATATTAAGCCTAAAATGTGTTTTAATATCACTACTGATTAGGATTGTATGATCTTTGAATAATATTAGTCTTTAAATGCAAGATATTTAAAGTGTATTTACCAAAATTACAATTGCAGACTTTTTTTTATTAAGTACATAAATATTTAAATGTATTTGTAGTATACTTGATGAATGAGCATGAAATAAAAATATTTCAAATACATTTTAGTATATTTTGAATTGTTTTGATAAGTTTTGAACCAGTAAGAATTACTGAATTAAGAATTTTTAAACCAGTTGTAAACTAAATAATGTTTGAAATCAAGTATCAGACAATCAAGTTAGCATTTTTATTTTTAGCATCTTATTTGATATATCAGACTCTGAAGCCTTATATAGAATGATACAGAAAAAAACACCTTAATTTTACTCAGAGGCCTAAACTAACCATTTGGTTTAGTTGCTGATATGCATATGGCCAAAATAATATTAAATTAATAGCTTGCAATGTTAACCACTGAGATCTTTATAACTTTTTATATCTTTATAATCTTTAGAACTCTATATCTCACAATAATATATTTTAGATATAAGGTGATATTTGCGAGATGGACATCCTCAAAAGCCTGATGTATCATATTTGATACTCACATTTTTTCTAAAAATGGTGCATGGATATCAAGTAAACCTTAGCTGTTTTTCAGTGATAATAGTTCATTCAGAGGCCTTAGAAATCTGCATAACAAATATGATACAGTAGGCTTTATAGGGTTAATATGCTGGTATTTAAAGGACATTTGCCTACATAATATTTTAAGGCAGCGGCTATTTGCACGAAGTGTGTATAGCGATAGACACTATTTACCCTAAGTGCAAATAGCATATTTTTTTAGTGACAGATGCTATTTACACTAAGTCCAAATAACAATGGATTCTATTTACACCAAGTGAAAATAGCAGTATTTTTTAACGATATGCTATTTACACTAAGTGCAAATAGCTATAGATTCTATTTACACTGTTAAAATAGCAAGATTTTCTGCTATTTATACTACTTATTGTAAATCGTGGCAATTATCTGCACCTCAGTATTGTAGTACATTATAAAACAGTACGCAATAATAACGTACTGAGTGTAAATTATAATTTTAATTCAAATTTATTATTGGGACAATAAAGCCCTCCCTACACCTACCCTAACCTAACCCTACCCAATACTTTATTTTCAACTTTTTGATTATTTCCTTAATTTTTATTGAAAATAAATGCCTTTCTGATGCGATATGAGATTTGAAAAGGGAGAAAAAAATGTTTGGCAAAAGGTGGGCTCGAATTCGGGTCGATCGCGTCAAAAAGCATGCGCCTTACCATCTACGCCACTGAAACTGATGTTAAACATGCTTCTTTTTTTAATGTTGACTAACCCAATCACACGGTAGTGGGCGGAGTTAGTGTAAATAGCCTTTGCCAACAAGATGGGCTATTTGCACTTAGTGTAAATAGACACTCCGATATTTTAATTATGTTGTAACTGTTTTGAAAAAAAGACAAGTTATCGCTCCAGTCAGACAAACATAAGAATGGGTTCTTACCACATGTTTGCTGGTCTTGGTTGTTGTTGCTGATGAGGTTGGGTCCCTGTGTGGGGTGGAGCAGTGAGTTCCAGGGCAGAGAGGAGGTGTAGCACAGTCTGGAGTTATTATGAATCAGTACTATGCCTCCACTGACACTGCGCAAGGAACGCAACCCGAGAGACTTGATCTGCAAAGACTGAACTCCCAAAGAGAAAACACCCCTGCAGAGGGAGAACATTGATTTAAATACATTGACTAGATCACTACGTAGATTACTAGATGTATACATTTAAGCAGAAAAACTGACCAGCTTGCTTGTGCAAATGTCCTTGCTATAATGCTGAATTGTTCTTGGTGGGTTTCAGGTGGTAAAGCTACTAATCTATCATAGCCCCATTTGTGTGTCAAATTCTTTTTGGAGTTCTAAAGTGTGACATATGACCTACACGTTCATAAATTAACTACTTACATTCCTTTCTCAGTCTGTGTGGTTAGAATTGTATGGAAGCCCGTTTCCGCTATTGAATAAAAAATGAAAAAGGTAATTGTGACTTTTTATCTCACAAGTCTGCCTTTTTTTCTCATAACTGCATGATATAAACTCGCAATTGCAAGTTAGAAAGTCATAATTGCGAGGTATAAACTTGCAATTGCGAGAAAAAAGTCAGAATTGTGAGTTTTTATCTCGCAATTGTGACATTATAAATCGTAATTTTGAGTTTATATCACGCAATTCTGTGAAAAAAAGGCAGAATTGTGAGTTTATATCTCACAATTCTGAGAAAATTTAGAATTGTTTTTATCTCGCAATTGTGACTTTATAAATCATAATTCTGACTTTATAACTAGTAATTGCGACTTTTCTTCACAGAATTGTGAGATAAAAAGTCCCAATAACCTTTTTTTTTTATTATTCAGTGGCAGAAACAGGCTTCCATAAAATTGACTTGAAGCAATGAAAGGAAAGAAAACTGATATAACACGAGGCAGGTGTAGGATAATCATTAACCTTTACAACTAACAGGAAACTGCAGGTTTGATAAGTCTAACCAGACATTAGTCAAACAAGAAAAGTGGGTAACCAGTCTAGCAAATCACATGTTTTTAAAGACAGAATTAGGAAACAGGAAATAAGGAACAAAAAGCAAAAGAAGAGATACATTTAAAGTAAGAACCAAAAACAGACAAACATATACTTACTTGTAAAGCATTCTTCCTCTGATCACCTTCAAGTTCTCAAAAACATTCAGATCAACCAAATAATCTGGCCATGCATCTATGTACAGATATCCTGAAATACAAGTATAATGTTACTGCAAATGGAAATTTCATTTAATGAATGACTGGTACAACTAGTAGCATTGTTATGTAGATTTTAGTTCAGACGTTGGAGCTATGGTATAGACTTGTATTTCCTTTATAATCTTTATGATGTGAGTCCATATGAACTGTGATCTTCACCTGTGATTTCTTCTATTGTCTTTAACATTTCCAGGTCACTCAACTGCAGTCCAGATGAATTGGTAGCTGCATTTCTGTATTAACAACACAAGAGATTTTAAAACAATGTGTAACAATAGGTATAACAATACCACAGTCATGGACAGAATATTTCGATTAGAAGAAACGATTTAAAGTCAGCTAGTTATTCATTCTCATGTCATTGCAAACCCATATGACTATATTTCTTCTGTGAAACACAAAAGGTAAAAAAAATTAAAAATAAATAAATTTTGCATCAAACATTTGCAAATATAAAGCACTGTTTCTATCCGATGTGTTTAAGAGCAGAAAATCTTTACTTCTGGGACTCTTGCACAAATCATGAGTAATAAAATAATAAAAAAAGATCTTGCAACCAGGTACACCTGTGTCTTTTAAACAATACTTGCTCCTCAGAACAGAGCAGAAGAAACACTCTACATGATGACTTTGAATGAAAATTTTGTACATTTTGAATGATTTACCAAATCATTTTGATCACTTTGGTTCAGGCATTTCAGGATGACAACAATAGATGGTGTGCAATGGAATTGATCTGCTGGTTAGGCCAGTTACTCAATTACGCGATCTCTTGAGGCAAATTCATGTGAGTTTTATGCAGTCTATTCTGTAAATGCTTCCAGCGAAGTTGATGCACATTTCCTTATGGAATAAAACAATTACTAAAATTGAACAACAGTTTGAGAGCTAAAGCAAAGGGGAAAACTCTTAAATTTCAGTCATTTTATAATACGTATTGGCCACGTACACACTACAAGTTTCAGGAGTGACAACCGCATTTAAATGCGGGAGTGAGTCACATAAATTATCATTCCATGTGTGTACAGAACAGCAGTCCTGCATTTGTAGCCATAGCAACATTCTGTCTTCTTGCAGGAGTGAATAAAAGTTTAGCTGTTTGTTATGTGCCATTTTTTGACTAAAGACGCTTTTTGGCCGTCGATTTTAACTAAACTACCGCTGATAGACGTGCTGTGTGTTGTTTATGCTCGGGAGACTGCTTTAGAGAACGCTGTCTTGCCATGTTGCCATGTCCTCACATTTAGAAGTGCTTTCAGGCATGTTTGGTCTTAGCTCATAAAGGCACTTTATGAAGTCTGTCACAGATATAAGATATATATCTGTGTTATAGATATATTTTGTGTTATATTTTGTGTTATAAAACATAAAGCATTTGGTGGTTTTAGTGTTTTTTTTTTTTGCTTGTCCTTGTTTGTTTGTTTTTTGTTCTATGAAGATCTGGCAACACTGTCACTTTACCGCACGGCTCATGAGCGCAGCTAGCCCCGTGCTAAGTTAAGACTTCGTTCACTGTTTTCTTGCATCTCACATACAGACGAATACACTGATACATGTTCAAATATGTCATTAACAACTAGTTGTTCAGTTCAGTTCCGTACACACTGCGTAGAATTTCTCTAAATGCGGTTGTCACTACCTGTATTTTTCAGGAGTTAGTGCGGTTGTGGAATACGGTTGTCACTCCCATATTTTAGTGAATTATGTGTGTACAGAACGTGATTAAGGAGTAAAAGGTGAACAGTGTGTACGTGGCCTTTGTGTAGCTAAATGTTCTTAATATCTTCCTTTTGTTTTCCACAGAAGCAAGAAGACAGGCAACATGAGAACCAGTATTGGAATTTTTAGGTGAACAACCATCCTTGCTTACACTCTGAATGAGTCTGAAAGAAAAGCCAAACTGCCGTAGATTTTCTCACAGCCAACGAACATGCCAATGTTGGTGGTATCCACCACTGACACCCCTTGAAGGTTTCCCATTCCTAGTCCATAGCACACTAACAGACATCACATATGTAAATAAATATAATAAGATAAAAATAGGAGAAATGATGCTAACATATAGAGTATATGCAAATATATACACATCAACTGTTATGAAATGCCTTTTCAAACATTTTAGAACTCAATGCCACTTTAAATTGCAGCATGAACCATCACGTAGAAGCATATGCACACACCTTTTGGACACTCTCCTTCACACTTTTCACATTTCTGTGTTTCTTTACCATCTGGCTCAACAATAATGACTTCCTTGTTCGCTTTGGGACAGACCATTGTACATGCCACTTCCATTGCCAAATAGTTATCTAAAGACATAGAGAGTACAACATATATCATACACACAGAGAGAGAAAAAAATCAAGGCCTGTGGACATACAGCACGGTATTTAGTTAGTAAATTAAAAGTTTGACTTACGGGGACACTGTTTTACACATGTGGCTCCAAAGTTGAACTTTTTGTCCTTGTTGGGTTTGGACTGAAATGTGTTGGGGTCGTAGATGCTGGGTGGGGGACAGTTGTCTTTACATGTGCCGCTGTCATTGAAGTGACGACAGGCCTAAAGATGCAATAACAAAATGGGACAAAACAGATATTTTTTCATTTCAGTTACATGTGAATAATATAATGCAATAATTATGATATTTTTACCAGACAGTCGGTGTCTTTTGGCCCTGTACACCCAGCAGCACACTGCACATGACAGCAATCGTTGGGTTTCGGACCCTTACAGCGCAAACAGCCAGATGAGCAATGCACAAAGGTCACTGTAGAGAAAGATGTACATGTAATTGTCTCAAAAGAGGAATTTCATTACGTTTCACGACAAAACACAAATAATTACATAATTAATGTGGTCAGATTGCCTCTATTTAATCCCTGATAGGAGATGTGGCATTGAACTGATCAGAAATTTTCTCTCGTCTAAACAAGATTTAATACTGTCAAAAAAATTAACACAGTAGTCAAAACATACATCAATTTTGCCATAAAGCACCAAAAATGCCCATTAACTAATAAGAAATTACTTATAACATTGACAACAAAATTATATGATTATGTAATATACTGTATAAATTAGAGCATTCTGGGACATGATTCTAAGCACTTTTTAATCAAACCCAAAAAAACAGGCCAATATTCCAGTGACACTCACATGATTGGCAGTCCTGATTTTTTTCTCCCCAGCATCCACCGTCTGAAGGACAAGCTGAAGAACATTGAGGACCTGAAAAAAGATAAGTATTATTGAGAAATAACAGTGATGCATTAAACAGTCTGATGTATGATGGTAGTTCTCTAGAATTTATCTCACAGTTCTTTGGGATGTCTTGCAGGTGCAGCAGTTTGTTTTCAAATTTAGTTACAGTGTCTTCCCAGTTAATTTTCTGAGGAAAGCACAGTTGAGGATTTCCCCAAATATAAACCCCGCCAAGCAAGATTTCTGTGAAACGAAAGCAATAATTTTACTCACAGGGTTCCACTTCCTTAACTAAGAGCAATTTCAGTATTTCAGTGAAATATTTCTGAGCTGAGCATAAAAGTGCGTTCACATTTATATTTGCTTTGCGAATTTTCACATTTTAAATCTAGTCATTTAAATTGGAAGATGTGCAATAGAAAGTTTTGAATGAGGAGGAAAACAATTTACTTATAAAATTGTATTCATTTACAGAGCGACTATAAACTTATCTGTGGCATCGCCTAACTAGAGCGGTCACCATCCATTTAATCTCAAGTGACTGAGGAAATTAGAGTAGTAAGTAATACCCTTTCGTGCATAAATCAAAAAATGTATAGGCCTATACATTTAAATAAATATAAATTTGACCCACACTCCTTACCTGTAAGACTCCTAAGGTGTAGTTCTCTCAGGCCAACTTCCGTCTGACTGTGGTGGATGTTGTTATGTACAGCGAGAGCATAGCTAGAGTTATAAAGCTGACTGCCTCGTATTATCCGCAGATTGTCCAGAGGAATCGTACGCACTGAGACGTGAGCTATCAGTACATACCCCTGAACCTCCACAATCTCCTACAGACAAACAAAACACAAGCACATCTTTTCATTTTCAAATTTGACTGACATTGAGACTCATTGTGAGTAGCTTAAATAAATAGCAATTCTATTATTCCAATAAGTTTTACATGAGTAGCATGTTAAGATGGGTCATTCATGTAATGCACAACCCTGTAAGCTTTTTAAAATAATTATGCCTCTACATAGCAATTATGCATAATTATGCATCTATATAAAACAGTATTGTAGACTTTCAGAATTATGCTACGGTCAAACTCAGGCACATACACATTATTAATTACACTGTGATTATTTACACAGTGGCAAAGAAAATGAACAGGAATGTAGAAGAGTTGTGCTCCAATATATATCTGCTGTGTAATAAAGAGCACTGTAGAAATGCCCCTGTCACGTCACACATAGGAGCAGGGAAACGAGGAGGCGAGGAACGTCTTGAATACTCAAGACTTTTATTTACAAAGCTCAGGGATCGCTGGAGATACAGCTACACACAGGTTGACGTTAAGGAATGACGATCAGACCGGACACAGAGGCACGGAAACACAGGGCTTAAGAACACAGGGAAATCAAAGAGGAAGAACAGAAACAGGTGCGGAGAAATTAAACAGGGCTAGGGACTAATTAACTAATGATGACAGGGAACGAGGACAGGAACAGGAAGGCCAAATATGGACACGAGAGGAGGGGGAAACAAGACACAGGACTGAAAACCCCTACCTGCAGGAAGGAGAGATCTGGATTTCCCTGCAGGTGTGTGATCTCCAGGTTACCATGAACCACCTGGCAGCCCGTGTATAGCAGCCTGAGCATTTCATAATGATTCTCAAGACTGGAGGGTAAAGCCAACTTCATATCGGTCCCAAGACATACTGAAAAAAAAACAAAGATGCACACATCAGCAGGGCTGTATAAAATTATAAGGATTATTGGTAACACTTTATTTTAGGGTCTCTTAACTAGTTGCTAATTAGCATGCATATTAATAGAATATTAGCCACTTATTAGTAGTAATTAAGCACACATTAATGCCTTATTCTGCATCCCTAATCTTACCCAATACCTAAACTTAACAACTACCTTACTAACTATTAATAAGCAGCAAATTAGGAGTTTAATGAGGGAAAAGTCGTAGTTAATTGTTAATAAGTGTTCCCTATTCTAAAGTGTTACCACATTATTTTTCTTTCCCAGATAAGGCCTATTAAAGGTGCATCATTAATTTTTGTTGTTGTCACACTGGCCTATATGGAAGGCATCTTGGACATACTGACATCTAGCCGTGCGGAAGCAACATTACACAAAGGTTTTCAATTACAGCTTTGAACATATAAATATTTGATTAATAAACATTTTATTAGTTGAAAATCAAAATAACTATTAGTTGCAGCCCTATTTCCCAGACAAAGCAGGCAGTGATTTGATTATGTGAGCTCGGTATATATTGGCCCTCAGGAGGCAACTTGCTCCATGCAAAATAAATCTTTTAATAACTGATTACTGGAAAATAGTGTGCCTTTAAAATACTTAAAATCTACTGCTTTTTGAAATAACCCATTAATTTATGAAAGCTTCTCATAGGTATTTGACAAATAACATGTCCTTGAACATTTTTAACTGATATTTTTGGTTAAATTATGTAAGAATGTACCATGTCTCTTAATGGAAACAGAAAGCATTATCGACAAATGAACCAACCTAATCTTACAACAAAACATAACTGCTATTTCATATCAATTTGTACAATGTGATTTGTACGGAAACAAAGAATTTGTATTTAAACGAAGTACGCAAGAAGCTGCAATGCTAAACTCAACCCTGTGTGAAGAGATTAATTTAATGGATTTGCAAAAACGTAAAATTAATTACAGATTGTCATGAGATTATGTTGAAATTAATTCATTTGTTTAAATCAGGTAATGTGAATCAGGTTCTCATCATTTTTAATCAATTAATTTCCATGATATTGCACTAGCGATTATTGAATTTAAAGAAATAAAACTCAGAACTTCATATTCACAATAGAAATTGATATTACATTATCTTTCCATGTAGCAATTTTAAAATTCCATGATATTTATACGTTTTTTATAGCATAACCATGTGTAAAGCCTTGTAAATAACAGTCGTTTGACTGCTATGGAAATCTCCATGGTTTTTCTGTGGAATTCTACAGTTACAGATTATGTCTGTGTCATCTATGCGTCAACATAAACTTTGTGAAATCATCTTCAGGCAATTTTATTACAAATATCACTTATCTGAACTATCCTCCACAAAAAAAGAACGTCTTGGACCAGGTTTACTAAACAGGCCAAATTAGCGTTAGAGCGCAATTCCATAAAAGTGCCGATGGGAGGGGAAAATTCTACAGGTGATTTACTGACAAGGTACACATTAAAGAACACAGACACATCGAGATCATTTCCATAATGACCAGGGCAATCCACCAAGAGCAGCGCAAATTACCACCTGCTTTAAGACACGCTTTTTTGGGCGTTAAATAATGGTGCAAATACCAGTAATTTGACGAGCATAAACGTTAGTAAATCATGTTGCGTGATTCATTAGAATACTCTCCTCTCATAAATTTTGCATCTGAAAGGGAAATTCCTACAAATGCATATTCAATAAGGTCAGGCACAAAAATAACTGTGTGCATGCCTTTTCAGCGCTAATTTCCCACTGTGTCTTTAGTAAATCCTGACAGTACCACAAGATGGTTTGCGCTGGCACAAGCTGTTAGTAAAACTGGCCCCTTATGTTCTATAAAATAAAATAATTGAAACCAAGCTCAGAGTACTGCCTATTAACTATTAATATCAATTCAAATGTATTCATTTGACTTATAGAAGAAAATACACCTACTGTCCTCCTGTCTTCACTTTATCACACTGCTACTCTGTGCAGGATACTGTAAATAGATGTGTTTGGCACTCTCTCTGAGTGTCCATGTCATGACAGAGTGTGTGCATGTGCAGTGCTGTATTGAGATTTGTGTATGTGCGTGGAGATATTTGGCCAGTCGTTGCTCTCATTCACAGATGATTTGCTGTACGGTCACTGTAGATTCTGTGTACTGTAAACTTCAGGGTAACATCTGACTGTACTGGACTGTAAACTAAAATGATTAAAAACTTCTCTCTGTAGGTTCATTAGTCTATTGATTTATTTTTTTATAACATTTAAACAAAAGTAAGTGAATTCCAGGTTGTCCTGTACATAATTCATAAATCTGTACACATTATTACACAGACTTAATTCTGCTGAAATGTCAGAGCTACATTGATGAAAATGTTTAAATAAGGGTGGTTTTTTATTTTTTTTGAATAAGCTATTGCTTTAACGTGTTGAAGCATTATTGAAAGAGCTGTTTTTGTGCACTAACAGAAGTGACATATGTATGCATGCTGATGGGGACTGAATAATAAGTCACTGTTTTCTCCAGTTCACACTTCCTTTCCAAGTTCCGTTGCTCCTCTTTCCTCATCCTAACTGTTCCTCATCTGTGTGCATGAGTGTGTGAGGGGCAGCTGGTGGTCTTGAATAGAAAACAACTCTTATTAGTCCACGTCTCTGGGCCCTTTCTCTTTCTCTTTCTGTCTCATTGTATTTCTGTTTCTACATAATCATTTTTTAACTCCTACTCTATTCTTTATTTATCCGCATGGAGAAATTGTTTTAGTGGACTTCTGCATAGACATTCTTAACAATGACCAACAAATAGAGGGATAAGACTACATAAAACACCAAGAAATCAAGAAAAATGTGCTACTTACTAATAACTTATAACTAATTAATTTCACTACTCAAAACAAAAAAGAAACAAAATGGAAAAAAATGCCTTAAAGTTGTTCAGTGTTTTTAGTAGGTGAATGGATTCTCCTCAGCTGACTTATAATAAATAAACTATTTTTATAAGTAAATAATATTACAGATAAAATTAGGGCTGCACAGTCTGGGGGAAAAATCTAATTGCAAAATATATATCAAATATATATCAAAATGATATTATTATTATTTAATCAATATATTTTAAAACTTTAACTATGGTAATATTTCACTTAAAATAAAAAAATCAACTATTTGAGAAAAATAAAATAATTATTATTTTACAGTAAAACTAATACTAATATTTATAGCTGGAATCATTGGTAACACTTTAGAATAGGGAACACTTATTTACTATTAACTACGACTTTTCCCTCAATAAACTCCTAATTTGCTGCTTATTAATAGTTAGTAAGGTAGTTGTTAAGTTTAGGTATTGGGTAAGATTAGGGATGTAGAATAAGGCATTAATATGTGTTTAATTACTACTAATAAATGGCTAATATTCTAGTAATATGCATGCTAATAAGCAACTAGTTAAGAGACACTAAAAGTGTTACCAAATCATTTTCAAAGGTAAAACCATCGAGATGTTATTTTGGTTAAAAACCGCACAGCTTAAAGCTTAAATAGGGTGCTTCTCAATACAAATTCATATCGCGTTCCCAAATACATGTTATAAGTGACCCAAACTCAAGACCAGGTACAAAGATGAGTTCAGCATTTACTGTGATACGAGTCACTCCGAGAAAACTGCATCATGAGCTGCTTGTGTGTAAAAGAACACAGTGCTGCGCTACACTTTGAAAGACACAGCGAATATATATTAATTTTGATCATTCCAAATTTGAAGACGGCACATATGCAGACACATATACAAATCTGCACTGAACTTTCAGTTTGACTGATATCATCAATGACACACATCATGTGGCGTACATGTAAAGTTCAGTTAATTAAGGTACTCCTATAAAATATCAGTCAAACTCCATTTAAAAATCTTTTGATTCTGGTGAAGATGTACTTTTTTTGTCACTTCTGTTGTGCTTTAAAACCTCCAATAACACGCTGACAAGTATTTAGGGCCCTATGATTTCTGTGATGCAGAAAACGTGGACAAAATTGGGGAATCCAGGAATTTACAAATGGAATTTACACACAGAATGTCACAGAAGTTGGCTAAATTTGGATAAATAAAAGCAGGGCTGTACACTTAATCAAATCGGAATATGAACTAGCCTCTGTAAATGCCACAAAAAATATATTAAAATATGTCTATTTGTTCTGTGTGTGAACGAGTGGTGCATTTTCATCTACTACAGATGCTTAAGAACACATGAAGCTATAGGTGTTTTCAGTCTGAGAATGTGAAAACATGAACAACTTCTCCACAGCTGCTCTGAGAGTCACTACATAAACATCTTAACATTTTCATTTGATAAAAACTATCATCAAATACTTAAAGTCTTCACTATGTATACTGATAAGTAGTGAGTCTTCAACTGATAATGCATTTGTATTAAAGGTGCCATAGAATGCATTGATACAGTATTTTAAATTGTTCTCTGATATCTACACAGAAGGTATGTGGTTTAAGTAAGGGCAAAAAATCTCCAGAAACGATTTTACATGTCCATTTACAACCCTAGGATTTCTCCCTAGAATGAAACGGTCTGTTATTGTCTTATTTGGCAGGGTCATGAATAATAATGAGCTCTGCTCTGATTGGCTGTTTCACAGTACGGCTCATCAGCAAGAAGGAAGCACAGGGAGGAAAATATATATTTAAATACTTTCTCTCGCAGTTATATCGTCGGGTAATTATACTGTATATAAAACGCGGGCATCAGGGAGCCGTTATTAATATGCAAGGCATTGAAACTGCTTTTGAACGATCCATCGATCGCGTTATAGTTCACTTTCAAGAGACGCGATCACACAAACTATGTTTACATTATGGAGCAACAGTACTTACCACACATTTCACAAGATCAGATGCTTGTCAGTGGTGCTCAGGATCTGTAAGTCATTCGCCATCATCCTCATCTCTCCTTACTGAGAGTGAAATCTTATGTACTGTCACAGGCTACCGCTAGCAAGGAGCTAACCATGTCCCTTTAGTGGCTCGCGTTATTTGCTTTCTGTGCCTTTCTGAATACAGACACCAACCCATCCCTGCACTTCACACCCCCTGCACGGCCTGGAACATAACATTTATTTTGTTATTTTCGCTGTTGTCCGCGCTTGTTTATTTACAATACCTGCAGAGCTTCTGATGGTTCGGCCGGCTTAGAACAAGGGCGGGTTTATGCAAATGTTGGGGGTGTAGTGATCCCGACTGTTGCGTCACAGTCGGTGTTATGTTCTGATTCGCCTGTTTTTCAGTGGTCTTTTTTAATCACGAGATTTACATATGAAGGAGAAAACTATGGTGTTTGAGGCTCAATGTATGTCATTTCCATGTACAGAACTGTTATTATTTAAATATGCCAGGGTAAAGACAGTTTTTCATTCTATGGCACCTTTAAATCATAAGTCCAGACAAATTAAAAGACCACACAGAGTTACTTAAAAATTAAAAGAACTCATAAGACCCTATTATTATATAAATTATTAAATTATTAAAGATTTATGAATTCAATTGGCATGCTTTTTGATTATTACAATTCCATTAACTCAAAATCCAGAAAAGAATGAATGGAAAACACTGAATTTGGGTACATTGAAACAGATTTCTTAGGGCCCTAAATGTTACTTTTGTTAAACATTTAATAAACTGTTGTTAAATTTTCTAAGTTTTATTATTTCAATTAATAAGACATGCTTTTGATTATTACAATTTAATTTAACCAGTAAAACTGAATTCAGAGAAATTAGTAATAATAAAAAAGTAATAATAATAACGTTGTTTCAGTAATTATAAAATTACAGTATTAATATTTCAAGTTGTAGAGCAAAAAAATAAATAAAATTGGGCAAAAATAATACAAAATATGGGAAAAAAATAAATCGGATTTCATAGAGTCCTTATGTGTGTAGTAAAACAAGAGACCATCGCCCACACGCCAGTGTAGACACATTCCTTGTCATTGGATACTTGTTGTGTCACAAGGCACAGCACAGGAGAGACAGACTGAATATAAATCAGTGCTCTTCACCTGTGCAGTGAGCAAATTCACCACACCTACTCTTGGTGTGTGGCCAGACAGGAAGTGGAGTGTGTACTTCACTAGCGTGTACTTTCAATAGGTTTTCAGATGCCAACTTCTGTTAACCGCTGCTGCCACGGAGACTGATCTCACAGACATCAACAATACAAACAACAGAGTACAAGCTTAACATTTACAGCGACCAAAGTTTAACTGCTGCCTACCAGCTCCTGTGCTCAGCTATAATAAGAAGAAACACCAAAGCTTGTCCCAAACACGTCCCTTATGATCCTTTATCAGTGGCCACAGGAACAGAGTCACTAAGGGGTGTTATTACTTTGCTCATGTCCTTTGGTCACTGACCTCAAATGCTGCTTAATGCACTAGACAGTGCATTAAAATCAATAAAACAAACACAGCAATGACAAGAACACAACTAAAGGGAACATTTAAGTGCACATAATGATTTTGAATTCAATGAATCAAGGGCATAAACAAAATAGGGCATAGAAAATACTTGAATTTCATAATTCTCAGCTTTTTACAAAACATATCAGTGCAATTTCTATTCTTGCTCTCTTGAACATAGTCACACAACAAACAAGAATTACTCAACTGACAAGAAGAACAGGATTTGGACCAGACCTTATGCCTCTGTGTTTGTGAAGCGTGTATTACTCTGTTCTAACAAACTGCTACATGCATACCTAAATACCAGTGACGGCTGCTGGTCTTTCAAAGAGGGGAAGCTCATTTTCGGCCTACATCTTACAAATTGTCCATTCATTTATACGTAAATTCATTCCTTTTCATGAAAATGCTCTGTGACGCTGTCGTACCAACTAGGCGTCTTTTCCAGTGACTTGACCAGTGTCCTCTCAATGGCCAGCAGACCTAGGCTGCTTAAACGGTCTTGGCCCATTGTGTTACGGGTGTAGGACTTGAGCCGCTTTAAACAGGAGAAGCTCCTTTCTACACCTGCAGATGTAGCTCCAATTGTTGCCACTAATGACAACAGTTTGTAAAGAACACTGTCCAGCTCCATGTCTTTAACCCCCTGGGTTCTGAGGGTGTTTTGGGGGCCTGGAGATTTTTTGACATGCCCTGACATTTGTGCTTTTTTCAGTTGCTTATAAATATATAAATGGCTAAAGTCTAATAACACTGTAAACAGCACAAACTGGGCTGCAATAATATGTTAGCAGCATTTATGTACTTGATTTTGTTTTCGAGAAAGCAACGTTTATGTGTGGTTAGTGAAAAACTACAATTTTGAAGTCACTGAAATAAGGCCATAAAACACATACGAAACATTTATTCACAAGACTTCTGAGAACTGGATCTTGTAGCCTAGCATTTTAGCTTCAAAATAACATGAAAATCATCTTGTTTATTTGCTCACAGAAAAACAATATATTGATTTAAATTTCCTAAGACACTTTTTGAGTAAAAAGGGTGTATGCGAGAAGGCGTCAACCTTCACATTCACACCTGAGAAGACAGGCCTGCACAATGAGCTTCATAATGAGCTTCATAATGAGCCATTTAGTCAAGTATGTGACTGAGAGGAAAAGTTACAAGAAAGAATATGAGGAAAAAATAATATATATATTTTTTGTAGTTTATTAAGAATATATTTAGCTATCACACAAAATAACGAGACAGCCCGCACCGGTGGGTTAAGGAACACCAAGTAATCACACAGCTTTCTCCTGTTATGATGAAAACTGGCAATTTCGCTAGGCAAATACCAAGAAATAGGTTGCAGCAGTTTGTCTTTCGACTACACTTGCAAAAATCTGCTATGGGACTGAGCTCGAATAACTTCAGCATCAGCGACTTCTTATAGGACAAAATCGCTGTCAATCAAAAGGAGATGCAGTCTTTCGACAGACCCTCCAATCATCACGCAGAAGCCCGGAGTCCAGCCCCGCCCACTCCTCCATTCACCCCCAGAGACGCTGAGCGTCCGGGGGCGGGACATAATCACAGCATTTATCCAATGACAGTCTAGCTTTGAAGCACTGAAAAAAAACTGTTCAAAGCAGCTCCATAGAAGTCAATGGACGCTGGGCTTCAACAGGGAAATACACTGATGCTACGGGAATATATGAGAAGGAAATCGAGTCACCTGCTATATGTAGCTGATTCTGAACGAACTCGTCTCTGAGATGAACGTGTTCTAACGCATTTTTAATCAATAAAATGTTAACACAATAGTACATATTTGACCATGAATTTTTTGACATTATAGGGGAAGCCGAGCTTCCCTTGCAGTCTTAAAGAAATCCCCACTGCTAAATACTGATGGGACGCACGCATGCATATGCTGGACTAATGCATGCAAGCATTGCTGACGAGAGAATGGCCTTGCACATACTTAACATACAAAAACCTTCCTGCAGGTAACCAAACACAACAACAGCCATAGTTACACCACTGTTTACTGCTTGCAGCCTTGCACCACAGTTGAAAAGTGCATTAATGTGTTTGACTTGATTATCTAGATTTTTTCTTATGGAGTTTTGATATTGCCAATGCTTAAGCTGTTCAGTTTGGACAGTAAAACCCTTTTGGTAAACTGATTTTGGCAAGGTTAAATTTTTATCTAGTTATAGGTTTAGAGCTTCTACAGAGTAAATACATCAAAAATCTATGTGTCGTGGGTTTCGTGATAACAGAGATGGAATGTAAAAGCACAATTTTTGTGATTAAAAGAGAGTGAAAATCGTGACTAAATCTCCTATGACAACTTGCAGTGTTATCATCGAGGCTGAGAAAAGAACACAACACTCCATGCTTATGGAGTAAATATTTTCACATGGCTTTTTAAAAATGCCAGGTAGCCGATGTTTCGTATGTGTTTGACAAATCTGCATACACTTTCGTCACTGGTAGTTCTTCCTATAGAACAGTTTTAGACCCTACTCTGAAGTAGGAGCTAAATTAGTTCCCCCAAACGGAGTTCCTAGAACTACATAGCCTACGTTCCTAGTTCCTGTGGTGTGAGCACACCAAAAAGTGGGAACTTCCACCAATAGTTCTAGGAATTTTGAAAAGGTTCCTCCAGTGTTTACACCATAACTATAACAATGACAATTGCAGTTATGCCATTTGACGCTTTAATGTTCAAGCTCTTTAAAGTCTAAACATTTTGCAACATTCAATATTTATATTTAGACCATAGTGACCTGTGAATGTAAACGCATCAAAAATTCACTGTGATGGTGGACAGACAATTATAGAGTTTTTGTACTTTTGTATCTGATCTGTATTTATAGGTAACAGACACAATTCAAACAGATTGGGAAAAAAGACACAAATAGACACAAATAGATGACTGTTTTATTTACTTTGGAGGAAAAATGAAAATAAAATCTGGGGTATAGATCATGTAATATTATCAGATGTGTAATACATATATTTATTGGTGGTGTCTCTTTAAAAGCATCGCCACTATGGCTATATGTCTTTGTTGCATTACACATCACACTAATTTTCAGCATCCTCCTGAAAATAATGATCGTATTGTTTATAATAATGATTGTATGATTGCCATAATGATTGTATTTCCAGATTCTGACACTTTTATGGTGCTTTTTGTCATTTTCGAAGCTTTACAGCATGTATTTACCATTCACTTTCATTGTATTGTAAAGAGCAGCATGAACATTCTGCTAATCATCTTCTTTTCTGTTCCATGGAAATCAAAAAATCAAATGGGTTCAGAGTAGTGCTGTCAATCGATTAAAAAAAATAACTAATTATAAATAATGCATATTTAATCATGATTAATCCCACCCAACATTAAAAAAGCTACTGATTTTCTCTTTTGTTCTTTGATTAACAGACATTGCAGCAGCTGAGTTATTAGGATTTTTTTTTTTTGCTGCTATTACTTTAAGAGCTGCTGCCGGTGACCATGACACAGATCTGACACACATCATATTTTCTCACAACTCTTTACCTTTTTTGACCCACTTCAGGTCTTAAAGTCTTTGCTAATGAGCTGACGAGCTGAAACAGGTATGTTAGATGAGGGAGACAGTGCTGGGGTGCTCCAGGACAATTTGGAAAGCCACTGCATTTCAGAGAAATGTTCTTAAATCTGACTTATACAACAAATATTTACATACATGCACAGTTTTAAGGCTTTAATCACCTTTGTGATAACTTCATGACTTAACTGATGACAAAAATACTACATTTCATGCTCATAGTTTCTGTTGTGCATTAATATGAAATGGTATACAGCATGTGCTGCCGAATTTGTGTGTGCAATTGAAGAGCATGCGCTGTGTTCCGAAGACAAACAAAGCTTTAACGGGTTTGGAACGACATGGGGGTAAGTGATTAATGACAAAATTTTCATTTTGGGGTGAAGTAACCCTTTAAGGCCCCCTTGAAAGTTTGCAAAGGCCCCCTTGGTAAAAAAATGTAAATAAAATAAAAAATAAAAAACAACACTGGGCTATACACTTTTCAAATACACCTTACAAATAAGTAGGGCCGGGTATCGAGTTCGATACTTTTTAGGCACCGACCGATACCGATAGTATCGAAAATTGTCTTGTCGTTCGGTACCAAATTTCGATACCTAAGGGGTTAATTTCATCAGTGTCAGTGAGGCAACGCGGCACTGATTGATCAGTCTTTGACATCCGCGGATGCGCCGTGCGCTTTCGATTCGCTCTCTATATCGCACTTTTTTTTTTATCACACAGACTGAAACGCTCGCTATGATTTCAGCATCTGCCGTCTCACTAAATGAGGACATAAACACATGAACAACAGCATCTCCAGAACTGGTCTGAGAGTCAATTCATGAGCATTTTACCATTTGATTAGAGTAAAACTAGCGTCATATATATATATATATATACACACACAACTGTAAGGTATTCACGGCAACCCGTCAAAATAAAAGTTTGGTTTAACTTGGAAGACACTGTGGCAGAAATACATTACTACTGTTCAGAAGAATGTACATACTGCTACTACTAGGCTACTATTAAAATTATTAAAACTTTTTTTTTTTTTTAAGTAATGATCACACAGTATTTCTTCCATGTTTTAATTTTAATAGTAAAATTTTGTTTGCCAAAATAAATAAATAAAGTTTGATTTTAAATAATTTAAAATATAAATGAAATTAATGTTTTATGCCTTCATTTGAAAACCAGATGCAGAACAGAATTTCTGAGGAAAAATATAACATTTCACAAGGCTATTTTAAGAATAAATTTTAATAAACTAAGTAGTTTTTATGCATTCAAATAATTAGACATACTACAACACAGAATTTAATAACAATACAACATATGGTGAAAGAAAATAAAACACCCACTTATGAAAGTGGATAAAGATTTTCAATTTCTTGAAGTCTTTAACAACCTAGAATAAATGAATAGAAATGATGATTCTGTCTGAGCTAGGCATTTTAAAACGAACACGCACTAGTGTAAACTGAAAACTATTTGAGCTTTATTAAAATTATTTGCACTGATTTGTGTTGGATATATTTTGTTCCTTTGTGCAGTGGCTCAGGAGATGAGTCTTTGAGTCTGTATAGTTGTCAACAAGCTGAAAAAAATGAAACCAAAATTTTTTGCAATAATGTAATCTTGTTAAAACTGATTTCAGAAAATTGGTATCGAAAAAGTATCATTCAGGAACCGGTATCGAACCCAAAGAATCGGTATCAGTATCGAAACTTTTATCAGTATCGAAGAATAGAATCGGTATCAGTATCGAAAATTTTATCAGTATCAAAGCCAACAGTCTAAAATTGATTGCAACCTGTACCAAAATCAACAGAAACATCACACACTGGTGTTATATCAAAACATAGGCAAGCAAATTTTCTCCTACAACCCGAATTCCAGAAATGTTGGGACATTTTTTTTATTTGAATAAAATTAAAACTAAAAGAATTTCAAATCACAGGAGCCAATATTTTATTCACAATAGAACATAGATTTTACAATTTAACAATTTACAATTTAATGCACAAAATGAGCTCATTTCAAATTTGATACCTGCTACAGTTTCCAGTTCAGCACCCAGGCTCTTCTACTACGAAGCCATGCTGTTGTAATAGCTGCAGTATGTCGTTTTGCATTGTATTTGCATTGAAATACACGTCATCTGGAGGGGAGCATATGTTGCTCTAAAACCTTTATATACCTTTCAGCATTCATAGTGTCTTCCAGAACATGCAAGCTACCCATACTGTATGCACTTATGCACCCCCATACCATCAGAGATGCTGGCTTTTGAACTGAACGCTGATAACACGCTGGGAGGTCTCCCTCCTCTTTAGCCCGGAGGACACGGCGTCCGTGATTTCCAACAAGAATGTAAAATTTAGACTCGTTTGACCATAGAACACTTTTCCACTTTGAAACAGTACATTTTAAACAAGCCTTGGCCCACAGGACACGACAGCGCTTCTGGCCCATGTTCACATATGGCTTCCTTTTTGCATGATAGAGATTTAGTTGGCATCTGCAGATGGCACGGCGGATTGTGTTTACCGAGAGTGGTTTCTGGAAGCATTCCTGGGCCCATTTAGTAATGGCAATGACAGAATCATGCCGATGAATGATGCAGAGACTCTGCCTCTCTAAGACATCCCTTTTATAGCTAATCATGTTACAGACCTGAAGTCAATTAACTTAATTAGTTGCTAGATGCTCTCCTAGCTGAAACATTTCAAAATTTCTTTGTTTCATTCCTTTGTTGCCCCCGTGCCAATTTTTTTGAGACCTGAGACATCAAATTTGAAATAAGCTCATTTAGTGGATAAAAGTGTAAAATTTCTCCGTTTAAACATTTGTTATGTTCTCTATATTCTATTGTGAATAAAATATTGGCTCATGTGATTTGAAAGTGTTTTAGTTTTCATTTTATTCAAACTTAAAAAACGTACCAACATTTCTGGAATTTGGGTTGTAGTTCTGATGGGTTACAAATCTGACTGTTAAAGCCTGTTCACACCAAGAAGGTTATTGTTATCATTATAATTGTGGTGTGGACGTCTCTATTCTCAAAGAATTAGAATGATTATTAAAATTGTATAGTTATAGCTGTTATATTTGGTGTGCATAGGCCTCTACTCTGATACTAAATGTCCATACTGCATGTGAGATTGAGGACCAGCAAACGTGTGGTGACACTTTCAGCTAACAGCATTGCTAAAAGCCACCATTACCAGCTCCCAAACACTCAACAATGAAACATGTAAAGCATATCTAAGACAGATTTGCACACCCGCACTCACTGATAACAAAGACAAGCCCACCGAGCAAAGCAATGAACTGACTGTTAGTTTACTATTTGGACACACAACATGTACTTATGCATATGCAGAATCAGATGGCAAAATTGACAGGGACTGATCTTGATTAGTTTTGAGAATGGCAGATGCAGTCACATTATATAGGTCTCATGTCAACAATGTCCCATGGAAATGTCTCAATGCCCTTGTTTATGGATTCTGCTTGTCAACAAGATGGAATGCTTCTCCAGGCTGTTGACAATCTGAGTGCACCATAAATGCTTAAGACAACAGACAGTTTGCTGAAAACATTTACGGAACATGAAAGCATTAAACACTCACACACATACACATTCATTTTGCTACGTGTGTAACTGGAAGCAGACAGTTACACAGAACTTTAAGACAAATGACCTTTGGAATAACTTCATTCGGGGAGCAGGAATAAGTTTTTGATTTTCTAAGAACATGAATTCTTCCTCCAAATAAGTGCATGTACTGTACAGACAGAAGAGTGAAAAGAAATTCAATGTGTAAATCTGAACAAAAACAAATGATCGTAAATGACATAGTGGCATTTTTGTGTTAAGCAAAGAATAAAAACTAACAAAGCTTAACCCGGAATATAACAGCAATTCAATTTTGTCCACAATTTTGTAAATGTGTGAGATCGCTGAGTCCACTGTTTTACATACTGATGTGTCTGCCATATGTTATATAATAATAACACACTATTATTACTATGGTACTATGATGTTTTGGTATTTTATGTATAGGCCTACTGTTTTTGAGCATGTGCCATGGTAGCATCATGTAATTCTTTCACTTATAGTCCCATGTGAATAGCTATTACTCAGTACATATCTTGTTATTAATATTAAAATCATCATCATCACTATAATTATGTTGTTGTTGTTGTTGTCCTGCATTCATGCTATTTTATTATGAACGTTTTTTAAATAATAACGTGAATCATAGTCATTATCATGTTGTTGATACTGTTCTGTGATCATGACCCAGTTAAATGTTATTGTATGATTGCACATTATTACAGGTGTGGTATAGTAGCCTATTATTACATTTTAGATCACATTTTTGTGTCATTAATATTACATTTAAATCTAGTCTCTTTTTTATGTTTGATCCCAAGATATCAGGAGTTAAACTCCTGAACTCTGGGCTGTCGGGTTTCAGCGCTATTATCATGCAGAAGTTGCAAATCAAGTTTGTGTGGCATACTTCAACCTACGACTAATGCGCCATCAGTGTGAGAAAAAAACACCCCGACGGGATTTTCTGAACATATTCGCTTTATATATTAGTCTAAATTAGGTACACGAATACAGGCTAAAATAGTAAAGCTGTTTACTATACCAAAACAACTTTTTTCCACACTTCGTCTACATTTCAGACGGCGAAACCAAACGCTCGAGCAGTCGCGTAAAAATGCAGTGGGCCCCGCGCGCCGGTCGCGTTGCGACTTTAGCCGAGTAAATGAGGTGTTTGAGTAGCACAGTTTCTACACAACACAAGCATGTGTTCAGCTGCTATTTTTGAGGTTAAACTTTCTATCTGCTCCGTCACTTTACATAAATGTAGTATGTAATAGCATACGGGAGTTTGGGGATAATGTGGGAATGTGTGGAGATGACCCACCTTCTCTCCCTGTAGCGCCTGTAATACCCAATAGCAGCAGCAGGACCCAGACGAACCCAAAACTTCTGTCTAACGTTACCTCCATCGATTAGTACTCCATTAGTTAATAGTCCTCCAGCTCATACCCGGATCCCGTACACGTTACACGGATCCCCCTCGTGTAGTTTCGATGCGTTTGTTATTTCCCGAAAACCAACAACTTCATGGCAGGAGCGAGTGCGTCTGACTCTCCAGTCTCTCTCTCACTCTGTGTGTGTGTGTGTGTGTGTGTCATCATACGCGCGCTCCCGCGGAGGAGTGGCAGTACAGATTGACTCCAGCAGTACAGCGGCTTTGCTGCAACATTCACGAAAAACAATTATTGAGTCGGGAGCAGTTCTAACAAGGCCAACGCTAGTTGTCATATTTTTTGACTTCATGTAAATATTTATCCTATTTATCTTGATAACCAAAAAAGCTGAACATTTCCAGCGTTTGTGCCCAGGGCTACTCTTCACTGAATCAGAATCAGAAAGAGTTTTATTACCAAGTATGCTTCCACACACAAGGAATTTGACTCGACAACACGAGCTTCCAGTGCAGAAGAAAGTACATGATATGCAGACATAGGAATAACAGTAGAAATAGAATAAAACACTATTAAAAGAAAAACAAAAAAAATAAATAAGTAATGCACTATATCTACAGAAGTAGAAGTATAGAAGGAAAAAATTGTAATTGTTTAAATGAATGTTCAGATAGGGTGAAGTCAGCAAAACTGGGACACTTTTTGGTATTAAATACACATAAATCTATTCTACCAACACTATTTATGCTTTAAACAAATTCTCAACAATTTGTTGTATCTCCTACTATTTTTATTTATTTATTTATTTATTTATTGAAAGAATATTTGTAGTTGCTTTAAACATACAGAGAGTCAAAAATGTTAAGCACCCATTTTTTTCTTCAGGCTTTTTCAGGTAAATTGGGACACTGTGTCTGGTAAAGTGGGACACACATTTTTTTATCTATGCTTACAAAATACTAATTCCTACAGCAGTACAAATAATCATTTGCAATAAAAAATCTTCAGAATTTAAAAGAATCTCTCATAACCACTTAACGCTTATTGAATTAAAACAAACAATTGAATCTTTTCATATTTGAATGTTTATTTTGTATTTATGTAACGCATGCTTTCATATTTGTGTGTTTAGTATGTGTGTAAGTATGGGTGAGAGCAGTCACGTGTTTGTTTACAGGCACTTTTACGCACAAAAATTATTCGATTCTTATTTTTTCTTTCCCTCTCTTCTGCCTACAGTTTGTGAATTTTTTTTTTGTAAAATAAAACAATTTGTCACATTAAGCAATCTTTTAATTTATAGGATGTCCCACTTTAGCTGAACGTTACTGTCCCAATTTATCCAACATGTTCAGGTAAATTGGGACAGTAACAAAACTTAAAAAAATAAATAAAAAGAACAAAGAAGCTTGCACAACTTGCATAAAATTGAAGGCTCACATGAACACATGTAATACAAATTTATATTGTTGGTTGAAATACTGTTTATATTAGAATTAATATGTATGGACACTTAACATATATTTTCTCAAAGTGATTTTCTTAGCCCTTTTCCTCACTCTGGACATATAAAGATCTTGGAGGCCGGGCAGAGGGGCACCAATAATCCTCTCAGCAGTCCTGATGTCTGAGCTGAACCAAACCAGAGAGTTATGAATAAACACAGGACAGACTCAGTGATGACAGAGTAGAACTGTTTCAGCAGCTCCTGTGACAGGTTGAATTTCCTCAGCTGGCGAAGAAAGTACAACCTCTGCTACACTGTTTTAGCAATGGAGTCTATGTGAGTGTCCCACTTCAGGTCCTGAGAGATAGTGGGCCCAGGAACCTGAATGACTCAGGTTCATGATGGTGAGTGACGGGAGGGCAGGGGGGTTCTCCTAAAGCCCATTATCATTTCCACTGTTTTGAGCATGGGGACACATGTGGGACATGTTGTTTACTATATGGGGTAAGTTGTCACAATAGGAACCTACCATTAAATAAAAAGGATATAGATTTGCAAAATGAGAACAATTATGACACAATTAGCCTATACATTGAAAATATGAAACTTAACACATTAAATCCAACCAAACATCACTGAATATCCAATAATTGTTTGCCCAGTAGAAATGAAAAAAAAATAAAAAATCAGCCTGTCCATTCAAAACCTCTTGACTCCTGTCTGAATACTGTTTTGATTGTGTTCACTTACACAACAGATGGCCTCTTATGAATACGCTGATACTGAACTGACAGAATTCATAAAAAGTATTCTAATTTAAGACAGTTCTAAGGTGTTTAAAATCAAATAAAACCAGTGCCATAAAGATTATACATTTGTGTCAATGGACGTTTGACCTACTAGTTAGCCTGCTAAGATATAGCCTGTGTGACAACTAGCCCCACTCTATTCACTATTCAAGTTATAGTTTTCCATATATAATTACATTTTAGTGGCCACTGTCATTCAGATATCAGAAACTATTTGCTTTTAAATAGTATCTATTGCAATTCTATTAGTAAGAATTTTCATTGAACTTTGACGGTAATTACAAAAGATTAGGGGAAAAATGTTTTGCAGTTGTTAGTAAGAATGAAAATGAGTTTTAGTAATTATTGCAGGCCTAAAGAATGAGTAACAGTATCTAAAAAATAGTTATTAGAAAAACTGGAATGGGAACCTTAAACATTTAAATAGCTGATAACTGAATCAATGTATTTAGTTAATAACAGCAGTTTCCAGTGAAGTTAAAATAGATAGTCCCTACTGGAATAGCTGCTTCAAAAATTAATTATTAAATATCTTCTTCTCATTCCTTACTTTCTAATATTTGTTCGCAGCTTCCTCTTGAAGTAAACAAAATTTAGAGCAGTCCAGTAGTTATCAACTATTACGTTTTGGCTTCAATTCAGGAAACAATTTGGTTTTCACAGAGCCTCGATTTATATGCCAATCATTTATTTTCCCCATCCCTTTCAGACCGTGTCTTCAACATTTGGGCAAGTAAGGGTCTTTGTACTTT
The DNA here is from genome assembly GCF_936440315.1 of Barbus barbus. Classification (NCBI taxonomy): domain Eukaryota; kingdom Metazoa; phylum Chordata; class Actinopteri; order Cypriniformes; family Cyprinidae; genus Barbus; species Barbus barbus. The sequence goes on along the minus strand of NC_136760.1, from coordinate 13,514,855 downwards.
GATCAGGCTGTCTTGCAAGTTAAAGGTGGTTGTCCATTTTACTCAGCACTATACAGTAAAGCCATTCAAGATGTTGTCAGACAATTTGGCTTCACTTAGACCAACACAAAGGTCACAGTAGAAATGCTGTATAAAGGAACGTAAAAAAAAAAAGGACATTTCCTTGTCACTGGGAACACTGATTTGGTGGAGTTTGGTGAACTTGACTGATTTCTATCCGCTGGCTTCTTACATGAAGGATGGATACCAAATGGTTCCATTGAAACACTTGTGTGTTGTCACACTAATGAATCCCTTGCACTGTCATTGGTGTTAGTTGAGTTTGATTGTTTTTTTGTTTTTTTTTCCCCTTACTCAGAAATGAATAATGCGGAGCCAAGCAACATAAGGAGTGCCATTATTAATGTGTTACCAGACCTCCCAACAACAATTGTAAATATTGTATTAGAGACACTACAATCTATGGGTGTGGAAAACACTGAAGATTTTCAGTACATCCAGGAAGCTGATCTTCTTTCAGTACTGAGACCAACTGAAGCAAGAAAATTGGTGGCTGCTTGGAAACAAACCAGTAAGTAAATTATGCAGTAATGTATTTTTAAGTGTAACATAGGAATAGTTCACCCAAAAATGAAAATTTGCTGTTCATTTACTCACCGTCAGACACTACAAGATGTATGTGAATTTTCTTCAGTTGAACAATAAAAGCATTTTTTAGTTGAATCCACGGTCCTCTGTGATTCATATAATGGCAGTCCAAGGGAGCCATCTCTTTGAGAGTAAAAAAATATATATACAGACAAAACAAAATTAATACCCGTTGGCCATGATGATACATTGAGGTCTTATGATGTCAAACAATCAATTTGTGCAAGAAACTGAACATTATTTACAACATTTTTACCTCAAATTGGCAGCATATAGAAACAGCCCTGAGAACAATCATTTATGTTGAACTGGTGAGCATTGTAGCCAATCACAGACATGTTTGCAACTTCTGGCATGCAAATGGGCACATTTGTGAGCAACTTCTGGCATGTGAATGGCCACATTTGTGAGCAACAGATGCGAATGGATGATCAGAAATGCATCTGATTGGCCATACACATTCCAGAAGCAAAAACCATGTCTGTGATTGGATACAGTGTGCACCGGTTCAACGTAAACGCTTGCTCTCAGGACAATATGCACACACAGTGAATTTGAGGTAAATAATGTTCAGTTGCGTGCACAGACCGATCATTTTGCTTCATAAGACCTCAATGTATCATCATGAGCAATGAGTATTCATTTTTTGTCTGAACTCTGAAAGAAGTGGCTCCATTTGACTGCTATTATATGACTCACAGAGGGCCACAGTTTCAGCTAAAAAATCTTCTTTACTGTTCCACTGAAGAAAAAAAGTCACCTACATCTTGGGTGGCCTGAGGGTGAGTAAATGAATACTAAATGTTAATTTTTGGGTGAAATATTCCTTTAAGATAAATGTCATTCAGTACATTAGAATTTCAATTAATTTTACAGCACAGACCACAGAATTCCATGGCCTATCAACATTAACTTCTCCAGCATCCTCAACATGCTCCTCAATCTCACCCAGCCACCTAATTACTGCTGCAGATTGGGTTGACAGCTTCCAGGTTCCATGGGAGAAGCTTCCTGAAACCTTGATGCATTGTTTGGAGAGAGGGAAAAGGCCAAGCCCACGGCTACGTAGAGAAATGAAATCAGGATTGTCGCTTCTGAGATGATGCATGCCTGTGCTTCTCCCAATAGACAAGCCTTGACAGAAGTTGCCAAGAAAATGGTTGGAAAGTATCCGCAGTCACTGCAAGATGTCATAGAAGGTGATGTGATAGGACCAGGATATCACTCACTGGTCAAGCAGTTACAAGCTCGAATTGAAAATGTAAAGCGGTCTTCAGTACCTCGGATATTGAAGCGCAAACAGGTGTCAGATGAGTATGATACAGATGAAATCCCAGCTGAACGAAGGGCAGCTGTTCAGGACACATATGGCTGCATACAGTGGGACATGAAATTCATGCCAGTGAGTGAGACACTGGAAAGTCAACAGGAGAAAATAGACAAACTGAAGGTGCTCAGTGAACAGGCAACCATCAGTCCAGAGGAGGTAAAAACTCTTATGAAGTGCACCTATTTTTCCCAGCGTAAAGCAATAAACAGTGGAACAGATCTGCAATCACTCATGGAAGAGTGGCCTTTTTTGTTTAAGGAGATTGGCATGATGGTTCACTTTCATGACCTTACTGGTGTATCACTAAAAGAGACTTTCCTCAGTAATGTGGAGAAAAAAGGAAAATGTGTTCTGGACTTCATGAGAGGTGTTTGTGCAGACAAGAGCAAACAAGTTTTGCAGGCTGTCACAAAGCTGAAAATTTTGAGAGGACAGTTGGAGGGCTGCTCAGAAGATGTTAAGGATCTGGTGCTCCTCCTACTGTCCTATTTTAATGAAAAAGAGGAGAACCTCTTCTACTATGTCGAAGAAACCTGTACGGCAAAGGAAGTACAAGTGGAAAGCTTGCCTATGACACCATGTGTCATTGTATATGGTAAGTTCATCTATCTATACACCACCACAATGGATTTCAAATGAAACTAACAAGATGTGCTTTAACTGCAGACTGTCAGCTTTAATTTGAGGGTATTTACATCCAAATCAGGTGAACGGTGTAGGAATTACAACAGTTTGCATATGTGCCTCCTACTTGTTAAGGGACCAAAAGTAATGGGACAATTGGCTTCTCAGCTGTTCCATGGCCAGGTGTGTGTTATTCTCTCATTATCCCAATTACAATGAGCAGATAAAAGGTCCAGAGTTCATTTCAAGTGTGCTATTTGCATTTGGAATCTGTTGCTGTCAACTGTCAAAAATAAAAGAGCTGTCACTATCAGTGAAGCAAGCCATCATTAGGCTGATAAAACAAAACAAACCCATCAGAGAGATAGCAAAAACATTAGGCGTGGCCAAAACAACTGTTTGGAACATTCTTAAAAAGAAGGAACGCACCGGTGAGCTCAGCAACACCAAAAGACCCGGAAGACAACGGAAAACAACTGTGGTGGATGACCGAAGAATTCTTTCCCTGGTGAAGAAAACACCCTTCACAACAGTTGGTCAGATCAAGAACACTCTCCAGGAGGTAGGTGTATGTGTGTCAAAGTCAACAATCAAGAGAAGACTTCACCAGAGTGAATACAGAGGGTTCACCACAAGATGTAAACCATTGGTGAGCCTCAAAAACAGGAAGGCCAGATTAGAGTTTGCCAAACGACATCTAAAAAAGCCTTCAAAGTTCTGGAACAACATCCTATGGACAGATGAGGCCAAGATCAACTTGTACCAGAGTGATGGGAAGAGATGAGTATGGAGAAGGAAAGGAACTGCTCATGATCCTAAGCATACCACCTCATCAGTGAAGCATGGTGGTGGTAGTGTCATGGCGTGGGCATGTATGACTGCCAGTGGAACTGGTTCTCTTGTATTTATTGATGATGTAACTGCTGACAAAAGCAGCAGGATGAATTCTGAAGCGTTTCGGGCAATATTATCTGCTCATATTCAGCCAAATGCTTCAGAACTCACTGGACGGCGCTTCACAGTGCAGATGGACAATGACCCAAAGCATACTGCAAAAGCAACCAAAGAGTTTTTGAAGGGAAAGAAGTGGACTGTTATGCAATGGCCAAGTCAATCACCTGACCTGAATCCGATTGAGCATGCATTTCACTTGCTGAAGACAAAACTGAAGGGGGTGGGGGGGGGGGGGGGGGGTGGCGCAGTGGATAAGACACATGCCGTTGGTGTGAGAGACCCGGGTTCGAATCCACTGTGAGACACCAATGTGTCCCTGAGCAACACACTTAACCCCCAACCCCCTAGGTGCTCCAGAGGCGTGCAACCTCTGACATATATAGCAATTGTAAGTCGCTTTGGATAAAAGCGTCAGCTAAATGAATAAATGTAAATGTGAAGGGAAAATGCCCCAAGAACAAGCAGGAACTGAAGACGGTTGCAGTAGAGGCCTGGCAGAGCATCGCCAGGGATGAAACCCAGCGTCTGGTGATGTCTATGCGTTCCAGACTTCAGGCTGTAATTGACTGCAAAGGATTTGCAACCAAGTATTAAAAAGTGAAAGTTTGATTTATGATTATTATTCTGTCCCATTACTTTTGGTCCCTTAACAAGTGGGAGACACATATGCAAACTGTTGTAATTCCTACACCGTTCACCTGATTTGGATGTAAATACCCTTAATTTAAAGCTGACAGTCTGCAGTTAAAGCACATCTTGTTCGTTTCATTTGAAATCCATTGTGGTGGTGTACATAGCCAAAAATGTTAGAATTGTGTCGATGTCCCAATATTTATGGACCTGACTGTATATACTGTATATATATATATATATATATATATATATATATATTGGCTGGTGTTAAGTTATTTGCTTACTGTATCTTCTTGCAGGAACATCATGTTATGCTGCAAAGCAATTCATGCTCAAGTGTAGACCAAAAAATTGTGAACAACCAGATCCCCACCTTCATCACTGCTGTCTGCATGATGTTTGCAAGCTATTACTGCCTCAATATCCACTATCCTGTGGGTCTGGGCTCCACACTTGAGTTCCTTCAGAGGTAATTTTTTTTTTTTCTTTTTTAGAACAAATTACTTTATCTAGTGGTTGATTTTGAATACTTGCATTCAAAAAGGTGTTTCTTCAACATCAATCCTGAGAAGGGCACAAAAGTGGAAACGAAGAAAAACAAGAAGCAACTGTAAGTGAATCCAAGAGTCCTCACCCTCATCGCTGATCTCTCTGATCATGAGTGGAGAGACATGTTAAATATGGACCCTCAGTTAACATCCATAACACTTAAACAGCACTAGTTGTATGGAACAGTATCTATTTTACAGTACCTACTGTTCTGTTAACTACTAACAGGTTTTAGGTTAACGTTACTGTTTTAATAAGCATTGTTTTTGGTTTTGTTAAATTAACAAACTGGCTTATTATTAAAAGTTACGAATGTCTAATGATTACCTAAAGCCAATGTAATAGAATATTTTGTTAATTTTTGTTAGAGACTGCGTTTGTTCAGTTAGGTCGAAACAAATTGAGGGAAAGACCAACTTTACTTGCATATTTCAGATTTTTGAACTACCTGCATATGGTGCAATATGTGTTTAATTTTGGCTTTTGAGAAGTTTGTCATTTGAAAATTTGAAGAGTCTGGTGCTAGTAGGGAGTTCAGAGTGTTTGGCTGTCCACATGCTGAGGTTAATTAAAGTTCTGGAAAACATATTCTGGACCTTTTTTAGTGATTTTTGTGACCATTCAGATTAGGTACATGGTTGGTGGCATTGCTAAGATCTAAGAAACTACTTTAAAGTAAGTAAACTGAACACTATCAAATCCTTTATGTTAAAAGTATGTTGTCTTTATACAGACACTAGCTGAATACACTTCTGTTATGTAAGTTATCTTGTCATAACAATTGTAAAAGTTTTAAGCATCACTTTCAAACTCATGAGTGGTTGTTGACTTGGAGGAAACAACTTGCTTGGACCTTTGTGACACCAAAGAAAGTGGTGAGATTGTAATCTATTTTATTATTTTATTTATTTATTATTATTATTTTAATTTTAAAGATGTATTCTTTGCCATATCTGATTTGCTGAACAGCAGCAGTAGGGATCAACAGGAAACACAGTGAAAAAAGACCAGGATTGCAGCACCAGGCCTTGCGTGGAATCAAACTTTGGTCGCTGCAATATGTGTTGTGTTCTACTAGGTGAGCCATTTGTGAGGCAAAGCTGTTTGTTTTTCACTGAATATAGCCATGTATTTATTACATGTAATTTATAAACTGTGCATTTAGAAGATTGAAAGACATGCTTGAAACAAATTTGCCTTATTTAGGACAATGTATTTTGTTTTATCTCTTCTTTTTTACGTCTACAAGAGGTTGTACGTGACATGGTCCTCATCAATCTTTTTCCTGCAAGTCTCTTTTTGGATTAGATACCTTTATAAATAGCGGTAAATTGTACTATTCAGCATACATTAATGACTTTCTTACCAAACAATTTTTAAGTACTACTAAATCATTTAACCCTTTCCTTAACAAAGTCTCTAATTTTTCCTAAGCTTTATCAGCACTGAGCTTCAATGAGTACATTTGATTTATGATTTAAACTGGAACTGCCCTGCATCATTAATTGCCAGATCATACATGTAACTCTATTGGCATTGATATGGACAAAATTGCTGTACTACAATTTTCAGTATTTCATTTGCATTTGCATGTTTACAACAGTGTGTGATGTAAAACTGTTTATCATGAGGAAACATTGTGTGCATTATTTAGTAAAACAAGGGAACAATGTGAGACTGACTGGCCGATCATCGGTTCAGCTGAAGCACGCCGAAAATTGTCTGATTCTGGTCCCTAGCCGGTCAGTTGGTGCATTTCTTATTATTACCGTTATAATTTTTTTATTGTTTTTTTTTTTTTGGCTTGCAGAGAGGATCATGTCAAAGCACAGTCTGTTGGCAATTTATGATTCTTCAAGAAGAAACAATGACAACACCTGCTCAAATTCCAGTTTTCAGAACAGCGTTACTTATCTGAAAGAGCCTCTGTTCCACCTCTCTTCAGTAAAGTCTGGAGCCAGTAATTCAGACAACAGTCTCAAGGATAATTATTGGTAAGTAGTGGTAGTTCAGTAAATTTTCACCACCTTTATGTATTTGGCTAGTAACTGGTATCGTCTGACGATTTGTAACACATATGATGATTGTCGGATTGCTTGAGTGGAGGCAACTGTGTATTTAGGCTGCAAGCTGACAGATGTGAAACAAATGCTTGTGATTAGCTAGGTGCTGAGATGTGTCTTTCAATCTTTTGCCCTGATACTCTATTGATTGTCAGAGTGGCCAGAGTGTTGTTTGCTTTTGTGTAGTTCATTGGAATTCAGTTTAACAAAAGAAGACTTATGTTTTTGTAGGCATAATGCTCATGGACTGTATCAATCTAACTTGTCTTTGTGTCTGTTTCCTGCAGAGAGATCATGCCGGTACACGTGACAATGCAAGCTTTATGTTTCCAGTTTCTCGAACCAACACAGTCCCATATCTTCAGTCAAGTGTGGACTTATTACTATTGTTCAACCAGAGCAAGTTGCTCTGATTGATGTTTATTCCACCATTGGTTATCCTTAATTTATTATGGACACATGCAGTTTTTCCAAGATCAACATGTCTTTGTGAGTATACTGGACAAGTTATTGAATCAGCTCAAACTATTATAACAGTGTCTGTATATATAAAAAAAAACTCTTTCTTTAAAGTCTATTAATGATAATCTGTGCCTTGATTTACAATGGGTGATATTTAATAATTCATTTAGTAATTTACAATAACCTGACTGACTGTTCACTTAAAATCTATGGCAACTAACTGTAATGCCTTATGTTTTATACTCTAATTTTTGCGGTGAAATTCTGGCAACCACAGCTGCCGGTAATTTTCTGTAAAACTGAACTTTACAATAAAATACTATAATATTTCATACAGTTGTATTGTATTTATTATGGAGATAGCCTGTATGTAGGTTTAAAGTATATTTGTTAAAGTAGTTTACCGTAAAACAAGTTAACATTTACAGCTGCTATTTTTAAAGCAAATTACTGTAAACAGGTTTACATTATATCTGTTTTATTTAAGAGTAATGTACCGTAAACAACAAACAATTCTCAACTGTAAAATTTACAGTTGCCAAAAAGCATTCTGTAAAGTGTTACACATTGTCACCATATATTTTGCGGTGAAATTCTGGCAACCACAGCTGCCGGTATTTTACCGTATTTTACACAATTTTTTTTTACAGTGTAGATATACAATGTAAAGTGTTTCACAGAGCTCACTTCACTAATGATAAACTGGCTAAAATATTTCCTAACAGAAGTGATGCATGAAACAGATGCAAACAATCTCCAGCTGATCATATTCATATGTTCTGGTCTTGCCCGAGGCTAATCGACTACTGGTCAGACATTTTTAGAACACTTTCTCAGGACCGTAACACCACCATTGCCCCTAATCCATTGACTGTTCTGTTCAGCCTTCTTCCAGATTCAGTTGCATCATCCACAGTGCACTGCGTCATTGCCTTTACCACTTTATTAGCTAGACATGCCATCTTTCTTAAATGGAAACATGCCTCTCCCCCATCACATGAAGATTGGATGCGAGAGGTATTGCAATGCATCCACCTTGAAAAAATCAGACACTCTTCTAAAGGATCACTGAGATCCTTTTACAAAATATGGAGCCCTATACTGGGTACTATCGAGAACACAACTGTAACATCAGGCCATTCTCATTAGAATCTTAGTAGGGGACCATTTGACTAGACCTTACCTTTTTTTTTTGTGGATTTCATAACTTTGAAATGGTTTTTCTTAAAGTCTTTAGAAATGATCAATATAAGACGCAACTGTTTAAAGGAATAGTTCACCTAAACATGAAAATTTGCTGAAAATGTAGTCTTAATCCTCAGGCCATGCAAGATGTAGATGAGTTTGTTTCTTCATCGTAACAGATTTGGAGAAACTCAGCATTACATCACTTGCTCACCAATGGATCCTCTGCAGTGAATGGGTACCATCAGAATGAGAGTCCAAACAGTTGATAAAACCATTACAATAATACACAAATAATCCACACAGCAAAAGCAACAGTTTGAAGTTAAAAATCGTAATTATGAATTAGTACATTACAAACACGCAGACTTTCGTTTCACAATAATCCACGAGTCCATTTTGTGATCAGCTTTTTTATGCCTTTTTTAGGCCTTTTTATGCCTTTATTTGTCAGGATAGTAGAGAGCAGACAGGAAAGCGTGGGGTGAAGAGAGGGGGGAGTGGGACTGGCAAAGGACCTCGAGACAGGAATCAAACTCGGGTAGCCGTGAGCGCAGATGCACTGTATGCCGGCACGCTAACCACGAGGCTATTGGTGCCAACTTTTATCAGCTGTTTGAATTCTCAATCTGACGGCACCCATTCACTGCAGAGCCATTGGTGAGCAAGTGATATAATGCTAAATTTCTCCAGATCTTTTCCGTTGAAGAAACAAACTCAGCTACATCTTGGATGACCAACACAACAAAATCAACACAATTTCACTTTGAAGTGAACTATAAATGAGGAAAAATTATCTATTTAATTTAATTTATAATTGTAATTCATTTATTTTTTGTTACACCTATTTGGGTAGGGTTTTTTTGTGAACTCTATGAATTTCTACTTGGAGTGGCTGTTTTTCTCAAAAGTCAATAGACTTGAGAATGGCATGTGTTGCCAAAAGTTACTCTTCTTTTTTCTCACATTGATAGTGAGTGTGTTTGTATCCCAGGCTCAGAGTCTGAGATGTAGGCAGAAAGAGGAGGAAGAATAAACTTCTTTCATTCAAAACTATCCAGCATCTTGTCACCTACATGACCCCTCTTGAGAAAGTAAACCTTACTCTAGTTTATCATATAACTAAATATTTAATGTACTCAATAGGCCTTTACTTATACCAAAGCTGTTTCTAGATTGAGAAAAAAAACACTTTTATAATTCTCTTTTAGTAGGCCATCAGTTTCAGAATAGCATACACCATACTATTTTTGCAGTATATAGTATGTAAACTGTGCTGGATGACTTGCTAAGTTGGCAAAATTCGCAGCATACAGTAGAGCACACTGCATGCAATACCATATAACAATGGAATCCAATTGACTTAACTTTCCTCTTTTATTGTGACAACAATGTTAAAAGGATAGTTCACCCCAAAATTAAAGGTGTTCCACAATTTACACACTCTCATGTTGTTCCAAACCTGTATGAGTTTCTTACTTCTGTTGAACACAAAAGAAAATATTTTGAAAAATGTTAACCAAAATGGTAATCAAAGAGTTGCTGGTAGCCATTGACCTCAGTATTTTTTCCATACTATGGAAATCAATGGCTACACTCTAAAAAATGCTGGGTTAAAATATGGACGAACCCAGCGATTGGGTTGTTTAGACCCAGCAGTTGGGTTACTGCCCAGAAGGTTGGGTTAAACATTTAATCCAACTGTTGGTTGAAAACAGACCAGCATGTGTTGCGTCCAATATTTACTGTATTTAACCCAGCATTTTTTAGTGTACCATCAACTGTTTGGTTACCAGTGTGAAATGCTTGTTCAGCAGTGTCCATAATCCACAATTAACCTTAGTTTACATGTCAGGTGCCATATGAATTTGCTTAGTAAACTGAAAACATGTCCTTAACATTTTTTTATTATATAGTAACCATTTCATAAAAGCAGTAATGTACTTGTGATTTGGCTGTATCTAAAAAATGCTGGGTTAAATACAACCCAGCGCTGGGTAAAATATGGACAAACCCAGCAATTGGATTGTTTTTGACCCAGCGGTTGGTTTACTGCCCATAAGGTTGGATTAAACATTTGACCCAACTGTTGATTGAAAACAACCAAGCATGTGTTCTGTCCGATATTTACCCAGTATTTTTTAGAGTGTGATCATGATTATCACGATTACTGAAATAAACACATAGGCTTATCAGTAAAAGAGTTAATTGAGAACAGTTTTATTAATTTCTTTGAGGTTTCTTTATACACATTTGGACCTGTGTACAATTGGTGGAGAAAGGTGCAATACAATACCAAGACAAACAAAGTGAGCAAGAGAAAGGGACAGACAGAGTGAGAAGAGAAATTGAAGGTATGAGAGATATACAGGGCAAGTCTATGTTAGCCTGTGGATGGCCACAATTAAACTGGCCATTGAAAAAGAAGGAGAATTTGGAAATCCTGTGGGACATTAACAATTAGAATACCCAGAAGTCACCTCTGGTGTCTGGCCTTATGTTACATTACATACAGACAACAGTGTCAAAAAAGAAAAAGAAATGCTCATCAGAAAACAACCAATTAGCAGTCCAGGCATACAGTAAATCTCATTCCCTTTCTTTTTAGTTTCATAAACATGAAAAAAGTCAAGTTTACATTCAGCATGCAGGTTATTTTACAGTTTTAATTTGATGGATTTGCAGACAGTATAATATATGACCTCCATTATGCTTTAAAAACAAAGAACAAAATGTGAAAAATGTTTTAAGGGAAGGTGAAAAGCATTATATAAGTTAGTACAGTTGTATCCATGAAAAAGGTATATTGTATCGTATATTGTTAACTTAGTCATCCTAATTAAAGGAATATTCCAGAAGCACCTGTCAATCTACAAATAATTTTTTTTTTTATATCCTCCCTCAATTTGAAAACATTTGTGTCGATAGTTAGATATTTTGGACACGATGTCGCCCCATAGATGCCAATTGTAAAAATCCAACTACTGTACGGGGATATTTCATTAATATTTCCATCATGTTTCCAAAATTTCTCTTAGAAATTTGTTGAATTTTCTGTGGTAATGGACATGCCACAGATGCTGGTTATAGAGCTGTATATAACTTTCCTTTAAAGTCAGCATAATGTGTAAATTCATCCTATCTATTTTCCAAATGCATGTTATAGATCGTGTTATAAATATTAATCCATGCATACGTTCATTTTTTTTTTTTTTAATTGACCTTTTGATGAAAATGACAGACTTCTCTCTGGTGACGTACACAGGACATCTCCAATAATATAGTACGATTAAACCCCAAGCTCGTATTTATCTGCCTCCACTGCTGAATGCAACACCCACATCTCAAAATCCAATCAACAACCAATAAACAGAACCAAGTCCCACTCTATATTTTTTTGTTTTTCAATAATCCACTAAACTCAGATGTACGCCACATTATAGAAAAGATCTGTCACTTCTTCCGTTTGATCGCAATTTTAAACAAGCTTAAAAAGTTGTAGTTAGTGGTTAAACTCCCTCATAGTTATAGAAATACTGTAGCATTGACTTCCTGCTTATTAAGACTCTCAAAAGACAGATGCAGTGAATTGTTGAGTCTGATCAGCAGCCCACGCCATCACTGTTCTGGATACCCTTGTTGTCCCCTCCCCCTCTATACCGCTTTTAGCCTTTCTAAATGGCTATATTTACCCTCCAGGCTGATCATGCTTGCACTCTTTTTTCTGAGAGACACACACACACACACACACACATAAAGTGCACAAGTGATGATATGGAACAAAGACATGTCAGGCAATTAAATATGGTTTTGGCTCAAGTCACAATAACTCTAGAATCTGTAAAAGTGTGGATTCACTTTAAAATGATACAAGAAATAGTCTGGCACGAGTGAATAAGAGTTTGTGGATGGTGAGAGATTTGTGGATATTCACACATGGAGAAGTGCTGCCTTATATGAACAATAAAAAGATTAAAAATGTAAGGCATAGTGTGACAAGCGTTCTGAAGAGAAGGAGCTTAATAACACTGCTAAGGATATAAGCTGTGGTAGCCATCAGGTTGCTATAGTAATAAATGTGTGTAAATGCGATGCACTACAAGCTCAAATTGCACAGCAACTAAACAAACACACACACAAATCCTTTTTTATCCCTTTTCCGTTACCTTCTGTGGAAACCCAATTCTATATAATATTTTCACTGCAAAGGCATTCTTGGTGAAAATAAAAATCAAACGAAGATGTAATCAAAATAAAGCAGAAAGTGATCAGATATACAAAAAGTTCAAGGAAATGAAAAACAAAGATAAAGCAGCAACATAGAGAAAAAACATGCTATATAAAATCCCAGTCAAAAGGAAAATTAATTTCTTTGCTATCACGTATCATGCCACTCTTTAACTCTTTATGCCATAAGGATCAAGTCAGTATTTTATATTCAGGCAACGAGTAGCTCTGTGGTGCTGATACTAGACATTCCCCCTAGAGTGATTAAAGAATTAGTTGACCCAAAAATCAAACAAATCTGTCATTTACTCATGATTTTCCTTCATGGAATGTAAAAGGAGATGTTTAGCAGAACATGCTGTGTTTTTCTATGAAATGGAAGCACAGAGTGACCAAAACTTACAGTACCAAGCTATAAAATGGCAATAAAGCACCATTTATCATCATAATATCCATGTCATGAGATAAAGTAAAATATTCAGTAAAATATTATCGATAAATAACGACTTAATTTTGGTTTTACTAAACTGGGCAACTAAAGCAAATATAAAATAACATGGCTTGGCAAACGATATGTTCGGATAATGTGTTCCTCTGGCATTCAAAATAAATAAATACATGTGGAAAAAAAATCCTCTCCCTTCTACCATGCACTCTCAGTTCTCTGTGGTGGCTCTCCAAGCAACAACAATTGCAGCCATTTTTAAGAGCAAAATAATTTAAGACCTTTTTTGGGGCGTTAAATAAGGGCGCAAATACCAGTAATTTAATGAGCACAAACGTTAGTAAATCGCATTGCATGATTCATTTGAATACTCTCCTCCTATAAATTTTGCATATGAAAGGAAAACTCCTACAAATGCATATTCAATAAGGTCAGGCGCAGAAATAACTGTGTGCACGCCTTTTCAGCACTAATTCGTCTTTAGTAAATCCTGATAGCACTATTTTAACGCCAAAAGATGGCTTGCGCTGGCGCAAGCTGTTAGTAAAACTGGCCCAGAGTCTTGAAATAAGGCCCTTCACACCAAGAAAAAATAACTATAAAAGATAACATAAAATAATTTCTCCTTATGCCTCAAAATAGCTTGAATATAACTCTCATTTAATATATGCGGACCCAAGAATATGCAATTAGACCCCACCTCCACTCAGTCACACGAGTTTGGACTACCTGTTCCACTTTCACTTGGTTAACTGTAGTAGTAAATGTTATGCTACACAATGTCAAGTAGCGATACTGGATTAATTCAGCCATATGTTTGAACCAAAAACTGATTCCAAAGAAGAGGAAGAATGAATTATACAGGGCCATATACAAGTCAATGTATCAAAATGGTAATGCATTTTATGTATCGCGCTCTACAACATCAGACATGTAACGGTATATCATTAGCCTTTGATCTGACTACATTATCAAACAGTTAATAAAGTAACGCTAACGTTACACAAACCATGCTCCTGTTTGCCGTCTTAGACAGCTACCTTCTAAAAATCTACATCCTTAGGTAAAAACAGCTTTGATAATAATATAGAAAGCCCACCCTGGAAAATGACTGGATTAATTGCATGTTTGTGATTGCATTTTTGATAGTCTTTGGTACACCGCAGTTTTAAGGAGAAAATGATCTGCAATAGTGTTGACTGATGAGTTTGCACATGGTTTGTCTTGAAGCATATTAAAACACCTGATAGACAAGTAAACAACATTAAAAACTTGGTTGGGCTCTTTAAAACAGGATGGATTCTGATTGGCTGTCAAAGTTTTTATCATTCATGAGCTAGAAAAAAATTGTTCTGAAAGTGATTCCAATGATATTAATTCCTGTGTCATCATCGTTATAGTGATGTAAACTTCCTTATTCTAACAGAATTAGAATGTTTTCAAACTTCATAGTTATCGTTCTTGGTGTGAATGGGCCAATAGAGGCCATATAATGATACTTTTTGTCATTTTTGAAGATTGTCAGTCAATGCTATGTTATATGAACATTCTACTAAACTTTTCCTTATAGTAATTTTCAATGATCATTTTTTTTTTTTGTTAATCTACAGTGATTAAAGTGAGTGATGACTATGGAAAAAATGGGTAACTTGATATATGCACTGCTACAACAAAACATCCAATCCATCACAAATGCATGCTGGGAACTCCCGCAATACGGAAGTTAACCAGCCCTCTGCTGGTAGCCACTGGTGTTGCACGCTAGTGAGGTAACTGCCACACGTCTCAGAAACAGAGCACACTGCTCACTCATAACCCCTCCTGATGTTCAGCACGCTTATAGTGAATGGATGTTACTTCTATCTCTGAGATATATTCACTTCAGGGCCATTAAATCAACCACCACAAATGTAGACGGATATGAGTGGGAGATATGAACAACTTGTGAAGATTTTCATCTGCAAAGAGGATTATTCAGTGCACCTTTTTAAAAGAGTGCTGTGATGATAAAGGCTGATTTACTTCATAATTGAAGGCAAAGCTCAAATGAATGCAAACATCTATCAGGTTTCAACTACAGTACAGTGGCACATCTTTAAAACCAGCCCAAACGACAACCCTTTCTATACAATGCAAAAATAAAAAGGTATGGTAAAAAGAAACTGTAAACACAAAGAAAACAATGAAATTCAAAACTTCAGCCCAAGGACACGTGCCGGAAGCCACTGCGGTTGAGGCCTGGCTCAGTCCGGCTCGCACTTGCCCTGATGGGAAGGATATCAGAGGAGGGGTTGGGGTTCTGAGACTGTTTCCTCCTAGTCCAGTTTCACTCCAGGCTTCTCTGTGTTGAGGAGGTGAAGGCTGTCGTCTATGAGAAAACTACAGGAAAAAAAAGCAAGGAAAACATACACTGTAAAACTAATTTTTTTCTACCTAAATGACATGTTTATTTCATAGGTTATATGTTGTTTATGTAATCATTTGTGAAACTTAGCAGCAATTTCTGAAAGAAAATGGTTTCAAAGTAAATCCTACACAAATTTATTGTATTTTACAGTTTTATTTTTTAATACAAGCACCAGAACCCATTTCTAGTACTCTGGCCACAAATTAAAAACTCGCTCCCACAAGACACTAAATTATTCTATTCTAATTTGTTCACTCAATTTATTGAAATTGTGGCCATATTGCATTCATTTTTTCCCTCGTTTGAGGAACCAATTAGTAAATTGTAGCCACGCTTTAAATAAAAGAGGGAATGAAATCTTAATTCATGGCCACAGAATGTGTGCATATATATCTTTCAAATAGCGTGAATTCACATTTCTACAGTAATTAAATAATTTCAAATCTAAAAAATTAAATAGTATCAAAATTATTCGTTGTTTTTTTTTCAATTTCATTACCATCTATACAAAAGGAGATGCATGTAGCAAACTGAATTCTAAACGGCAGAGAGCTATCATTCTTGTTTTATAAAGGAATTTTTCAAAAGAAAACACTGTATAATTCTACCTGTTAGTCATTGTTTTATGAGTAACAAAGTGTGTTTGGTGGGTGACAATCTTTGCTATGTATGTGTTATGGAAGAATTAATTGATTTGAAACAAAAGTGTTTTGGTAGTTTTAACACAGTTTGGATTTGAACTTTACTATTGTGTCAAGCTAAAAGTTGGTAAGGAGAACTGTGTGAAGAGATTTAAAAAATGTTAACCAAGTATTGAGAAATGTGTAAAAACTAATTAATACCAAACACCAAAAATGTGTGCAATTTACATGCTGCAGACACATGATACAGACATACAGGCCGTGCATGTGTACCTGTAGAAGAGGAAGTGGACGGGCACGGTGCTGAGGTGCCAGACGGCATGAGCGTCTAGAACCCAGAAGAGAGGAGGGAAATCCAGCAGCTCCAGCAGGGCAAGACCATGCAGTGAGAGCACAACCATCCCGCACTTCCACCAGTACGGCAAAATCCTGTGGTTCAGCCAACACCAGCACAACCACCACAACATGTTTATCATGCCTGTAACAGAGAAGACCAAGACCAGAGAGGATGACAGACGGGTGAGAAAATAATACCTAATTTAGCCTATTATTAGTTTTGATTTTAAACCTTTAGTTTAAGTGATACATAATGTGAAGCTGGTTTTGCACTGATTTAATTGACGAAAATTCAGCTTTGCAAACAGGAAGTAATTACAGTTCAAAATATATACCAACTCTTTAGCAATGTATGCTTTTTACGATGTCAATACAACTGCTTAAGTCTGAATATGAAATACAGTGAAATGCAAATTGAAGACCTGTTTTAATAACACTAAGTGTATTTTCATATAACAAAATGCTTAAAAATTACCAGAAACAAGCACTTTGTAAAAGCCTTTTTTTGAGAGTTTATGTAAATAACAAACAAACAATGCAAGCACATCCCTCAATGTTTACATGAGATTTTGAAATGGCAAATATTGTCAGAAATATTAAAAGCTGACAGATATAGGTGTTCACATGCAGATATCTAGAGTAATCAATAAATTGATCATGCTTTAATTAAAGTCAATATGAAACAGCATTCAAAACTCATGTTAGTCCAGTACCGTGATATTTTTCTGAATGAAACAGGATATTAAAAATATAGGTCATGACTTGATTTTATTCATGATGATTTGACTGGATTGTGAAAATCGGACATTCGACTCCAGAATCAGACCTTAATATTTTGCAGTAGACTGTGAAATACCAATCCCCTGTTTTTATTTGGAATAATGTATGCTGACGAATCATTTACACAATAAGACACCCAGAAACATTGATTAAGATAAATACAAGTTTTACAAAATATTAAGTAAATACAATCCATTCATTGCCTTTTCCAAATAATAAAAAAAGCCAACAACAACATTTAGGGCATTTTGACATGAACTTGCACATTATCAGCTTATCACAGGCACTGTATAACCATGTAATGTAAACACATTGCTGCATTCACAACACTTACCTATGGAGGCATTGGCAGCCATGTTGTACCCATAGTCAAAACTGACAAAGGTCAGATAAGACACATGAGACGTGAAGGCCAGAATGAGCAGTGCTCCCACCATACTGGAAATTGCAGGCCTACGCAAGCCCAACGTCCTGAAACACAAATATTAAACCCCAAATAATCACCATAAACAAAACGCTTAACAAGCACTGTATATGGTCAATTTATGAGGAATTCCTGTTCACATACCTGACACAGCACAAGTAGATAGAGTAAAGAATGACAGCTGATGCACAGAAGTAGTCCATCTTCTATAAAACAAAAATAGAAAATCTCTATCATGTGTGCGACTTTTATTTTTTGCCATTACAATCTTTCCTCTTAATCCAAGATTCTAGAAAAGAATCTTTTCTACATAAGAAAATGTTTAGAATTGATCTCTGGATCATCTCTTGAAAGGTTACCTCTGTTAGATAGGTGTCTCTCGTGTGAAACACTGTAGACCAGAACCATGCATTCAGGGAAACCTGCAGAGAGAAGCAAATGTGGTTGAGCACAAACTACATTTACACTGAATTACATTTATATAGCGCTTTACATTGTGAGGGGGGATCTCCTCATCCACCACCAGTGTGCAGCATCCACCTGGATGATGAGATGGCAGCCATAGTGCGCCAGAATGCCCACCACACACCAGCTTTCCAGCTTTTTTATTAGTGGAGAGGAGACAGAGTGATGAAGCCAATCAGTAGATATGGGAATGATTAGGAGGCCATGATGGTCAGAGGGCAATGGGCGAATTTGGCCAGGATGCCGAGGTCACACCTCTACTCTTTTTTCGAAAGACATCCTGGGATTTTGAATCACAGAGAGTCAGGACCTCGGTTTAATGTCTTTTTTTGCTTTTTGACAGTATAGTGTCCCCTTTGCTATACTGGGGCATTAGGACCCACACAGACCACAGGGTGAGCACCCCCTGCTGGCCTCACTAGCACCTATTCCAGCAGCAACCTAGTTTTCCCAGGAGGTCTCCCATCCAGGTACTGACCAAGCTCAACACTGCCTAGCTTCAGTGAGCGACCAGTCTTGGGCTGCAGGGTTATATGGCTGCCGGCTGAATGTTTTAGAACAGGAGTCACCAAACTTGGTCCTGGAGGGCCGGTGTCCTGCAGAGTTTAGATCCAACTTTCCTCAACACACCAGCCTGGACGTTTCGTAAGACCTTGATTAGCTGCTTCAGGTGTGTTTAATTAGGGTTGGAGATCAAATCTGCAGGACACCGGCCCTCCAGGACCGAGTCTGGTGACCCCTGTTTTAGTACATAGTTTGTACCTTTTTGCTTTAATAACAACAGCACTGGAGATGCCATGAACAAAACTGATGATCATGTGATCCAGCATGGTTTCAGAATGTTCCAAAGAGCATGTGACCATCTGTACGTGATCAATTTCACAAATTTGATTAGTTATCTAGAAATAGTCAAAAATCCTAATAACTATTTTCTTATTTATGCCATATGTGACACTGGAGCACAAAAGCAGTCTTAAGTCGCTGGGGTATATTTGTAGCAACAGCCAAAAATACATTGTATGGGTCAAAATTATAGATTTTTCTTTTATGCCAAAAATCATTAGGATATTAAGTAAAGATCATGTTCCATTAAGATATTTTGTGAATTTCCTACTGTAAATATATCAAAACTCAATTTTTGACTAGTAATATGCATTGCTAAGAACTTCATTTGGACAACTTTAAAGAGGAGTTAATCTATATATGTTAATCTTGGCCAACTATTGTCCTATCCTAACAAACCATACATCAATGGAAAGCTTATTTATTCAGCTTTCAGATGATGTATAAATCTCAATTTCGAAAAATTGACCCTTGTATGTAGAAATTAATGTAATAAAATAAAATAACAAAATAAAATAAGACAAGTCTTTAAAAATTCAAATTAATACATTTTCAGACTTTAATATACAGAGATCTAGTGGCCTATTGATCTAGAAATAGCATTTATTTATGCCATATATACATTTAGAAATTAAAGTAATAAAATTAAATACTAAACAAGAGAAAATTAGAATTCTAATACATTTTCAGACTTTTTTTATTTGTATAGACAGAATAACTGTCTGCTATATTGGCCTGCTGTTTTGTTTTGTTTTTTTGCCTGCTGTTTTTTGCATTTGACATTTCTGTTATCTTGCATTGGCAATAAGCCTACATGAACGTTTAGGCTTGGAGTTGCCAGATGTCACAAAATTAAATTCCCTAGTCAGAGCTTTTCTCGACATGCTCCCTCTGCACTACAAAAAAAGCACTCATGACCTCAAAACACTCATTATTTTTGTCTGAAGTTTAGCTTAATTGAGCTCGTTAACTGAGCTTAATTTCTGCTCGTTACATGTAATACAGCCAGTTACTGTTCTTTCATGAGGCCACTTGTGCTATTTGCTACAACTCTGCAAGCAAACCTGTTAAAAATCATGGATCTTAACTATATTGTTTGAAATTGTGGTTGCTCAATAAATGCACTCATGTAACTTCTGAACTACAAAGTCTTTTTATTGCTGTTTTTTTTGGTGGAAATTTGGAATAATTTTGAATTATTGGAATAAATTTTAGGAATTTCACAGTTTCAGCTGTTGTGAGAAGCTTCTCAGTTTTTATAATGTAATAAATCAGGAAACTAGATCAGTAAAAAAAAACCTGTATATGAGATGATAATCTCTCGATTAGTGCTGATGAAATGTAAAAATATCTACTCAAATGATTTATCATCTTATGATTAATAATCATGATTATCAGTTTCTCTCATTTTACTAAATAACAGTGCTGCAGGAAAGTGCAGAAGAGTATTCAAGTACAGTGTTCTTTCTGATTCTTCTCATTGCAAGAATGCAAAAATTCAGGAATCATTAACGGAAATTAATGTCAAGGAAGTCATTCGGAAGTCATTTGCAGCACTTTTGTTAAAAAAAGAACCCTATTTATGAATAAGAATGGTTCTCACTACTACAGCACAGCAGACAGACACGGTCTCACCAGTGAGAAGGCGGTGATGGTATGGTACATGGGGCTCTGTCGGGGGACAGCGCTGCGGTATCTCAGCAGCATCAGCAGACATGCCAGACCGTTGAGCAGAGACGCCAGCGCAGATGCAGGCTCCTCAAAACACAGGAAACGAGTAAATGGCCACTAGACAAAATCAGAAATAGGAAAAAAGATGTAGAATCAGGGTTGAAAATACATACATTTCCATAGCAATGACCATTAAAATATGTCTCCTTTCCCATTGTTTGACAATTCTGACACTAACCTTCCCATGAAACTGTGGTATGCTGTAGCCCTCTGCCTGGTACAGACCCACGGTGGTCCACATGCACTGATACCGGCAGTCATCACGACACGTCCAGCCTGAAAGTTCACAGACTTCAAATGATCGTTTGCACAGGAAAGGTTGTAGGACAAAATTAATTGACATTGATAAAGTAAATCTGGCATTTCGTAGATCTACAATACTAACCAAATCTCACACAGAATTAGAAGAATTTATGCTTAAATATAAGTTGTGTCTACATATGAATTTATTTACAAATTTAATCATTTTGTTGTAAGAAAGGATAGTGAAGGAAAAGCTGCCAACAAGAATCCAACATCTTTCAATACTGTGTAAAAAGCCAGGATGCAACTTTTAAAGTTGTTTTTTTTTTTTTAGAGAATCTCCAGTGAAAATGCCTAAATTTTTCCTCAAGTTTGAACACAAAGGATGAGTCAAAATTCATTTTTGTCGTAATCAACGTCACAAATGCTGTCAATTTAGCTTAATTTATATTAAAGCCAGAATATTCATCATTTCATCCTTCCATACATGGCATACTACACAATATAAAAAAACAATATTAAGAAAATTCCATCCAAAGCCAACAAGCTAACAATGTTGAGCTGTTGAGCACAAGTATATGACAGTGTACAAGTTATTTTAATGGTTTTGCAATGCAATTGTTACAACAAAGTATGTATATTAATATGGCACTGCATATGATATTAGAGGCTAGATTTTAAATACAGCCCAATTTTAAGCAACATGTACTGGAGTCTCTGTCTCCCTATCCAGCAATTGGTTCTTGGTCTAAAATCACTATATTAAAAGTTATAATCTCTGACATAAGAGAACACTATGCAAACATAAAACACCATCTGCTGTTGGAGCAAACAGGACATTGGAACGTTTACAAAATCATGGATTTACCTGCACACAGTATTTTCAAAAATGACAGAAGGGTTTGATTTATAATTTGTTAATGACATTACTATTATTCTAAAATGTCTGCAAATACTACTGCTACTACTGACAATGAGCAGGTGTGTCCAAATGTTGACTGGTGTTGTATAAATACTGCATGTGATGCATAATGTTTCCTTTCAAGTAGGTAACCAGCCAAAGGCTGCTTTTTCTGTGCTCTGCCGAGGGGGGAAAAACAGCACTAAAACCAGCCTATGGTGGTTGGCCGCTCATAGCTAGATTAACCAGTCTCTGGAGTTCAGCTGGTTTAGTGGGTTGGCCAGCTGGTCTCCAAATCTGAAAAGTGCCCCAAACCCCTCTAAAACCATCCAACCAGACAAGCCAACTCAGATAAGAAGTTTTTGCTTGTTTTGTATTATTTTGTTACATAACGTTTTTTCAGCAGGGCTTGGGCTTAAATTTTTTTTTTTTTTTACAAAAAGTACTGTTATGGTACCATTGCACAGTGATGTAATCAAATGGTATACAGTATACAATGACATATCTATATTCATATAACAATGGTACTTGCATGGCACCCCAGCCTGCTTCAAACAAAACCATGGAATTAATTAATATAGCACATGTCAAAAAAGTAATGGGAATACCATGGTAATGATAAAAGCTAAGGAATAAGAACTTGGCATGGCAATTCATGACATTATTCTGCTAACATTTTTTATTTTACAATGCATGTCAGTATATAAGCAAAAACGTTTGTGTGGAGGTCTGTGCTGCAATTTTTGTTGTAATTTGTAAAAATACTCATTAATAGCCTATGTACATCAAAAAAGTCATTAAATAATTTAGTTCTCCTAATAATTTAATTTATAATAATATTATAATATTCTCTATTGCCAGCTGTGAAATAAAATCAGTTTGCTTAATTCTCTACTAAGTTAGTAGTGTTAATAAAACAAATAGGTTAGTACAGTACCAGTGAGTGCCATGTATGGAGGCTGGGAGGACTGGAATCCGCGCAGTCGGGCCCCTGTGCAGTTGGTCCGGACGCATTGTTTGACGCAGTCGCGATAGACGGGCTCTTTGTCGCCCTGAGAGGCGCTCGCAGGAGCGGACAGGAGAAACACCGCGGCTGCTAGAAACATCAGGCGCGTCATGCTGCTGCTCCGTCCGGTCATAAGGCACAACAGAGCAACATCAGTCCATTAGAGCGAGTCTCATTCGCCAAGCATGACAGTATTCACCGCCGCGGCTTCTTCCGCCTTTAAACAAGCACCTTTTAGTCTCTGCCCAGGCAACAAGTTTCATAGATACATCACAAGCGAAATGTTACATTTCACTTAAAGACAAACGCGGAAGTGTAAATGTAGCGCGCATGCGCATGTATCTCGCTTTCTCTCTCCACACACACACACACACACACACACACAGACACACACACACAAACACATGTTGGTTTTTGTGGTTTATTGGGACTCTCCATAGGCGTAATGTTTTTTATACTGAACAAACTGTGTGTGTGTGTGACAGAGTGAAAAATATATGCCTGTATAATATTTCAATAATTAGATCGAAAAGTTCATAAATCAGTCAAATATGAAAGTATTCTGTAGTCAGGATATGTTGAATGTGTTTAAAAATGTTTATAAAATGGGAATAAGTTATCTAAATAATAATTTTGGTTAATCGGTGATCAATTAGTTTGGCACAATAAGGTGTGCAATCTATTAGTTAGGCCTTGCTGAACACTAGGGGGAGAGCTCGCGGCATTTCTCCATTACACATAAAGGCTGTGTCCAAACTCAGGGTCTGCATCCTTCGGAGTACTCATTTGAAGGATGTTACGTCACAGCGCCGCGACGAAGGCTGTCCAAATTCGTAGGATCCTTCAAATGCGGCCCACAAATACGTCCTCCTTTTCCCCGAATCGGAAGGATGGGTGTGGTGGATCCTTTCCCGTCCTACCTATCCCATAATTCTTTTCGGCAGAGCGTAATGGCGGACGAAGCGAGCGGTAGCGGAGTGGGAGAGGAGTTTCTCTGACAAAACAAGCTAAAGTTTATGCTTCGGCTCAATGAATTTGTAGGAGAAATTAGTAGAATACTTAAAAACAAATAAAAATAGGCTATAATGGCTTACCTGGATGTGACTGTCTTGTAGTCTGATATAAAAAACTCTCCGACAATGAGCAAAGAAAGTATTTAATTTATTTAATTGCTTTATTTCTTCCAAAAGAATTAAAATGAGGAGAATAACTCTTTGTTTGTCCATTTTCCCGCTTCTTGCTTGGTGCTGTCACGGTTGCTAGGCGACAGGTTATGAGCAACGGGTAAGGGAGGGAACTGAAAGAAGGGTAGGCTGTCCAAATTCACAAACACCGACTTCCGGGTTTTGCGGACGTCGGAGGATCCCTCCTCCTTCAACCGGGTAGGAAGGATCCTAAGGAGGATGCAGACCCTGAATTTGGACACAGCCAAAGTCTGCGGTGGAGAAACATCGTTGAGTGAATGTGCTTAATCTTCTCCCCTTTTTCAGGGGTATAACATTTGGAGGCACCGCTGGGATCTGCTCTTTGATCGTCACTTACCTGACAGACAGCTTCTGATGTAGTACATCCCCCCTTAAAACAACCCAGGTCAACAGTGAAGTGGAAAGAGTTCCTGCAGTAAAGGCAAGGAAGAGACAAAAGAACTGTAGATCCGAGGCCACAGAGATCATCGGGTGAAACAAGTTCTCTCAGTCTCAAGTCAGCCACCACTCAGAGAATAGGTCCACTCTAGTATCAAAATGGAGACAACAGTGCTCGAGGAAATGCAAGTTGAAGTTATCACCATGCTAAATTCCCTATCCAAAGACAAGCTTCTAAGTGTTTGTGAATTCCTTCATGTGGCAGAGCCAGAGAAGATTGTATCTAAATCTCGCATGTCCCTAATATCTCACGTCCTCCAACATCTCGAAGACATCACTGAACTAGAAGATGGTGGCATGTCTGAACTGTTAAGATTGAGAGATCAAATTAAAGAGTTAAATATATTCACTGAAAATGAGACAACTGTCCAGAGTGAAACTACTGAAAAAGATAAACTACAAAGGGAGTTAGAGGAGCTAAAAAGAGCAATGAAACAAAAACTAAGTGAAATTCAACAAGTGGAAGAAATGAGCACAAAGCAGTGTCCAGCCTCAACCACCAATTGCTGCACTCCCGAACATTCAGAGAATGCCCAACACTCAAGTCCACCTTGGCGTAAAGATTTCAAAATTTCGGGACAAATCGGTGACCCGGGCCAAAGAGAGAAATTAAGTTTTTCAAGTTTGGCACACCAGATTGAGAACGGTCTGAGCAGAGGCTACCCAGAGTGTGAGATTGTGGATGCAGTAATTCGTGCCATCTCTCCAGGCTTACAGTTACGAAGTTATTTAGAAGGGAAGCCAAATCTGACTTTATCTACACTCGAATTCTGCGCTCTCACTTCCAAGAAAAGAGTGCAACTGAACTTTATAAGCAACTTACCTCTGAATTCCAAGGTAACAAAGAGACACCACAGACTTTCCTCATGCGTGTTCTTGACCTGCGCCAGAAAATCTTGTTTGCATCCCAAGAAGCAGAATCAGGCCTCAAGTATGATCCAGCATTGGTTCAAAGCATGTTTTTACATACGGTACTCACCGGTCTCCAAAGTGACAGCATTAAAGTAGATATGCAACCCCTCCTTCTTGACACGAAAACCACAGATGAGGCTCTGTTGGAGAAATTAAACATTGCTTGTACTAATGAGACATAAAGAAAACCAATGTGCAGCACACAACGACTGTTGTCCATGCAGTTAAATCTAATGATGAAACCACTGATAAGAAATTCAGTGCGACTGAAAGTGCACCAAAGTCATCTTCCAATATGCTGTCAGAACTGAAAGAACTGAGAACTGATGTAGCTTCACTCAAAACACTCAGTGCTGAAATAGCTCACATCAGGGAATCATTGCAGCAACCAGCTTTTGCCTCACCACAGTGTCCTGTTCCTGTACAGGGAGTCCCTGAAAGAGAAATCATTCAGTGTCAAGTGCAACAACATTGGCCATCACCGGGCACCAACCAAATGAGAGTGAATACTCAGTTTCAACCCCAGTATACACCCCGACAATACTATGCCCCCCCCCCCCCCCCCCCCCCCCTACTCATTCCCAAGCAAGAAAGTGCTTTAATTGTCAGCAGAAAAGAACAGGGGACCGTTACATGCATTGTTTTCGATGTGGCAGTAGTGAGCACTTCCAAGCAGGATGCAGGATCCGTGGCATTAAACCATCTAGAGAGAGTCCTTTAAATGGAGAACGGTTACTTCCGCGGGACAGGGAGTAACCAGACCTACTGACCAGTCCCAAAGATGTGCAGCCTGTGAAAAAACAGAGACGCAAATGAAGCAGTGTTCACGATGTAAAAAAATATTTTATTGTTCGAAGATCTGTCAAACTCACCATTGGACCGAACACAAGCAAACTTGTATCAACCCACCAAGACCAGTTTCAAAATCTTACCTGACGATGAGTGTCCACGTCCCTTGCAGTACTCAAGTTAACCAGCATTCCTCTGTGACATCACTAGTTGGGACTGGGAGGCAATGTCTTGTTGAATGTTTCCTGCATGGCCATCAAATTCAAGCCCTGTGGGACACTGGCTCTCAGGTATGTGTCATTGGTGAATTGTGGAAACAGGAATACTTGCCAGAAGTCCCACTGAGAGATGTTTCAGACATTCTTGAGTCTCCAAACACATTGAACCTTGTGGCTGCCAATGGTATTGATATGCCCTACATTGGATATGTTGAAGTGACTTTCAGACTAGCTTCACAGACATCTCACCATACCGAACTTGTCATTCCCATACTCGTAGCAAGGGGTCAAAACCTCTCTCACCCTATCATAGGTTTCAATGTGATAGAACAAATTGTGAACTCCATTGAGTCCAGCCAACTACTGTGAGCGACAACATGCTTGAGAGAACTGTGAAAGCTGCATTCCCCAGCCTAAAGAGGAGCAAAGTCCAGACATTCATCAAACTTGTGAGTGCAGAGAGCTCATGTGAATACATAGTAAAGACCATGAGAGGGTATGTTAACGTTCCCAAACATAGTACTGTGCAGGTCTCATGCCAAGCGTACATGCAGCCAGTTAAGGAGGACAGCACACTGATTTTTGAACCTGATGTGAATCCTTGCTGGGCAGAGGGGCTTGAATTCAAAGAAAGTTTAGTAAGGCTGACAAGAGGGGCTCCAACAAATATCATAATTGAGGTATACAATGACACCGATCATGATGTCACACTGATGGGGCAGACTTCGATTGGTACAGTACAGCTTGTCAAGAATGTCTTACCTGCTAGTATGTTTGAGGTGCCAGCAAACCCTACTGCTGTTGGGGTATGTCACATCCTAGCTGCGGAGAGCTGTCATGACAACACCAATACTGATCATTGGGACCCGCCAGTTGATGTCAGCCACCTGAGTAAACATCAGAGACGGGTAGTACAGAAGATGTTAAGAGAGGAGTGCCATTCATTCTCTAAATCAGACAACGACATTGGATGTATCAGAAATTTGCAGTTGAGTATATCACTTAAAGATGATGAGCCAGTCAATCGCACTTACATGTCTGTGCCAAAGCCCCTGTATCGTGAGATGAAAGAATACTTGCATGACCTCATAGCACAGGGCTGGATTGAAAAATCCAACTCATCATACGCATCTCCAATTGTATGCATAAGAAAGAAAGATGGCAGCCTCCGTTTATGTATAGATTATCGAGACCTGAACAGAAAGACTCACCCAGACAGACAACCAATTCCAAGGGTACAAGATATTATGGACAGCCTGGGTGGTAATTCCTGGTTTTCTTCATTAGATCAAGGGAAGGCCTACCACCAGGGGTTCATGTCAAAGGGAAGTAAGCACCTAACGGCATTTGTGACACCCTGGGGTTTATATGAATGGGTGCGTATTCCCTTTGGGTTAATGAATGCCCCTGCAGCCTTCCAGCGATGTATGGAAGAGTGCTTAGAAGGCTTGCGAGATGAGATCTGCATTCCATACCTCGATGACACCTTGGTGTTTAGTAAGACCTTTGAGAACCACGTCCAAGATGTAAGGAAAGTGCTGCAGCTGCTTAGGCAACATCATGGCATCAAACTTAAGCCGAGTAAGTGTGAGTTGTTCAAACCTGAAGTCCGCTACCTGGGTAGAATAGTCTCTGCAGAGGGAAGTAAAGTTGATCCCACAGACACAGAAGCTGTCCGATCCCTGAAAGACAAACAACCAAAGAATGTGGGTGAGCTGAGGAGAATTCTTGGTCTGCTTAGTTACTACAGACAGTACATTAAAGATTTCTCTCGTATAGCTAGCCCTCTGTATGACCTGTTAAAAAGTACCCCAGAAGATAATGCTCACCTGAAAAATAGTCAGAGACAATCAAAGACAAAATGCATGAAAACTGGTGTTCCATCAAGTAAGCCGATTACCTGGACTGAACAACATCAGAGCACTCTTGAGCAACTAATTGACTGTTTGCTCCTGCCCCCTGTATTAGCTTTCCCTGACTTTTCACAGCCTTTTATACTGCATACAGATGCGTCAGCTCAAGGATTGGGTGCAGTATTATACCAGAAACAAAGTGAGAAACTTTGTGTGATTGCTTATGGATCCCGTACTCTATCTGCTGCTGAGAAAAACTACCACCTACACTCAGGCAAGCTTGAATTTCTTGCTTTGAAGTGGTCAATGACCGAGAAATTCCGTGATTATTTGTATTATGCTCCAACTTTTACTGTATATAGTGACAACAATCCCCTTACATATGTCCTGTCAACTGCCAAACTGAATGCTACAGGTTGCAGGTGGGTGGCTGAATTAGTAGATCAGATATCGCCCAGGCCGTGAAAATATTGACGCTGATACGCTGTCCCGATTGCCCCTCGATATAGGTACTATGATGAAAGAGTGCTCTGAGGAGCTCTGAGGAGTCTTCAGACATAATCGGTGCAACCATTCAAGCCGTAGAAGCTCAAGAAGGACCCAGCATCCCATGGTCAGTCTCAACCAACTGTTAATCTATTCAGACCTGTTCGGCGGTCCCGACAATAACCCCTTTGTCTGTGAATGTAATAAAAGACGCTCAAATGAATGACCAGGATATCAGTCCTGTATATGAATGTAAATTGTCTGGAACAAAACCAAAAGTGAGACAACTCAAAACATACAGCCTAAAAACTAAATGCCTGTTTCGTGAATGGGGAAAACTTACCATTAATCAGGATGGTGTTCTTTGCTGAACCACTTCCATCCGCACACAGTTGGTCCTGCCAGAGAAATATAAAGGAACAGTCTTGAAAGAGCTTCACGACGGAATGGGCCACCAAGGTACAGATCGTACTCTCTCACTCATCCGTGAACGTTTCTTTTGGCCACATATGCAGGCAGACATTGAGTATTATGTCACCAAAACATGCAGATGCCTAAAGCAGAAAAGGCCTTGTCATGAGACAAGAGCCCCATTAACAAATATGGTTTCGACCCAGCCCTTTGAACTGATTTCCATTGACTTTCTCCATTTAAACCGCTGCAAAGGAGGTTTTGAGTACATCCTTGTGGTGGTAGATAATTTCACCAGATTCGCCCAAGCATATGCCACTACATCCAAGTCAGGTAAAACAGCTGCAGACCGCATCTTTAATGATTTTGCCTTGAAATTTGGTTTCCCTTCCCACATCCATCACGATCAGGGTGGAGAATTTGAGAATCAGCTGTTTGAACAGCTTCAACAATACTGCGGCATCACAGGTTCCAGGGCGACCCCATATCACCCGCAAGGCAATGGTCAAGCTGAGCGTTTTAACAGGACACTGTTACAAATGCTAAGAACACTCACAGAAAGTCAAAAATCTAACTGGAAAGACTCTCTGAACAAGTTGCTGTATGCTTATAATTGTACCCGCTCAGAAGTCACAGGGTTTTCTCCTTTTTACCTACTATATGGAAGGTCTCTAAGACTGCCTGTCGACGTGTTATTTGGACTGAGCGCAGAAGCTCCTATCTGTAATCAGAAAGAGTATGTGGAGAAATGGAAACATGGAATGGAAGAGGCATATAAAATTGCAAGAGAGTGTTCTCGAAATTCTGCTGACAGGAGCAAAAAGAACTTTGACAAAAAGGTGAGGAGCACCACATTGCAGCCAGGTGATCGTGTTCTTGTAAAGAACCTAACACCACGGGGAGGCCCTGGTAAAATTTGCAATTTCTGGGAAGACAGCATCCATGTAGTGGTTCGACAGATGAGTGGTGAGCTTCCAATTTATGAAGTAAAGCCAGAAAAGGGAAAGGGACGATTCAGAGTCCTCCATCGCAACTTATTAATGCCCTGTGACCACTTACCTTTTGAAACTGCTCCGCCCTCAAAGACCAGACAGAAACGAGAGTTGAAAAAGCCTCAAATCAGCCATGTTGAATCTAATGAGGAAAGTGAAGATGAATTAGACTTCCATTATGTGTCACCACAAGTACTTCAACCAAACCATGTTATTGAATCTGAACATCTTAAACCACTACCTACCACAGAGTCGGATGAGCATCCAAACAAGGTCCTGGAACAAGTTCCTGCTTCACTGTCATTTGCTGAAACTGACCAAGAACGAGAGATCACCTTACCTGCTGATGAACAAGTTCCTGCTTCACTGTCATTTGTTGAAACTGACCAAGAACGAGAGATCAACTTACCTGCTGATGAACATCTTCCTGCTTCCACACCATCTGCTGAAACTGACCAAGAACGAGAGATCAACCTTACCTGCTGATGAACATCTTCCTGCTTCTACACTATCTGCTGAAAGTGACCAAGAGGAGCAAACTTACCAGCTGCCTAGGAGAGAAAGACACCCACCAAGAGTACTTATTTTTGATACTTTGGGTATACCTACTTATAATGTCGGACAATTAAATGGAATCTTGCACACACCACAACAGAGTTTCCCTTATGTGTCTGCTCATGGAATGTCGACCTGGTTACCCCCTGTTCAGCAATACTGTTATCATTTGCCTTTTGTGTATGGAGTCCACTAATCAGGGGCCATGAACTGTTAAATTTGCATCGAGACTGTGAACTCGAGTGAAATCAAAGGTTTCTTTGCATTGTTACAGTCTAACATTTAGAGAACTCATGGACTGTTTTGTTTTAGGAATATTGCTTTGGACATTTCTTGAACCTTTAAATGCTGAGAAACAGAACATGAACTGTTTTTGTCTGGAGGAATATCTCCTTTAACAACCCTTGAACTTAGAAATTTTGAGGATACTATGGACTGTTGCCTTATAGGACTGCAGTCTTGAGAGGCTGTTGCACTCTTGAAATCCAAAGGAAATATGGATTTTGTTTCATGCCTCTTTCAATTTTTGCACTTTGAGGCACTTATGGACTCTTCTTTTTCATAAACTGTTGCTTTGTAAGTGAACTATTAAATTCAGGACAACATATGGACTGTTAAAATGCTGAACTCTGGCACTACAAAATGTGTGTGAAAAACAAAAGGGACTGAACAACTCGTGTTAAAGAAAGATAATGTCGAGACGACAGTTATTTTTGTAGGGGAGTGTGTGACAGAGTGAAAAATATATGCCTGTATAATATTTCAATAATTAGATCGAAAAGTTCATAAATCAGTCAAATATGAAAGTATTCTGTAGTCAGGATATGTTGAATGTGTTTAAAAATGTTTATAAAATGGGAATAAGTTATCTAAATAATAATTTTGGTTAATCGGTGATCAATTAGTTTGGCACAATAAGGTGTGCAATCTATTAGTTAGGCCTTGCTGAACACTAGGGGGAGAGCTCGCGGCATTTCTCCATTACACATAAAGTCTGCGGTGGAGAAACATCGTTGAGTGAATGTGCTTAATCTTCTCCCCTTTTTCAGGGGTATAACATGTGCTATTGCCCTACACCAACCCTACACCTAAACTTAGCCCTCACAGGAGATTTTGTGCATTTTTAGATTTTCAAAAAAACACCATTTAGTATGTTTTTTAAGCCTTTTGAATTACGGGGACATAGTCAGTGCCCTCATAAACCACCTTCATATTGTAATACCTCTGTCATACCCAGGGGTGTGAAGTAACGAATTACAAATACTCACGTTACAGTAATTAAGTAGTTTTTATCAGTAATTGTACTTTTTTGAGTAGTTAAAAAATTATCGGTACTTTTACTCCTCTATTTTCCTCCGTTTGTGGTCGTTACATGCTTATTTTAATTTTATTTTTATCCATTAATGTGATTGGATAGAGACCTAGTAATCGATCTCGTGACTTTCGTCAAATCAAATTGTGCATAGAAAACTTTAACCGCCAGCTGCTGTTTATCATGGCTGCTGGAAGTGCATTCCTCAAGCATCAATGCAGTCAAATCTTCCTCTAATATGTTAAGGTAAATTTCGGATTTCTGCTTACTAAAAGATTTGTATATATGCTTGCCTCTCTACACAACCTGAAATTTGGTGTGGGGTTTCGGATATCGCGTGCAAGTGCCACGTTTGGTAAATTCCCCCTCACTGCGCTGCCTCGTCTCTCTCGCGCGCGTTCTGCTGCAGTCACTTGGATAAGTCGTTGCTTGTTGAACTTGTTGACTTTTGATGAGTTTGAGTGCGTGATGCTCGCTGTGAAAAAGTGTGTTGGAAACACTGTAAAACGATTTGAAATAATGTACTCAAATCGAGGACCAATCTGCACCTTATTGATGACCTGTGGCGTTAATACACTGCATCTGTGTCAGCCCGTGATGTAATAAAACTGCAGCTCATTAATAAACCTTTTTATTATTATTATTTTTATACAATCCGCCTCCGTTTAGTACGGAAGCGTATTGCATTCACTTGAGGAAAAAAAAAATCTACTCTGTTTTTCTGAATTAACGAGTTAATTATCTCAGAATTACGAGATAATTTTTAAAGAAAAAAAAGTTTTTGCTCTGTTTTTCTGAATTAATGACTTAATTATCTCAGAATTACGAGATCATTTTTCATTAAAAAAAGTTTTTGCTCTGTTTTTCTGAATTAATGACTTAATTATCTCAGAATTACGAGATCATTTTTCATTAAAAAAAGTTTTTGCTCTGTTTTTCTGAATTAATGACTTAATTATCTCAGAATTACGAGATAATTTTTCATGAAAAAAGTTTTTTCTGTTTTTCTGAATTAATGACTTAATTATCTCAGAATTACGAGATAATTAAGTCATTAATTCAGAAAAACAGAGCAAAAACTTTTTTTAATGAAAAATTATCTCGTAATTCTGAGATAATTAAGTCATTAATTCAGAAAAACAGAGCAAAAACTTTTTTTAATGAAAAATGATCTCGTAATTCTGAGATAATTAAGTCATTAATTAATTATCTCAGAATTACGAGATAATTTTTCATGAAAAAAGTTTTTTCTGTTTTTCTGAATTAATGACTTAATTATCTCAGAATTACGAGATAATTAAGTCATTAATTCAGAAAAACAGAGCAAAAACTTTTTTTAATGACAAATTATCTCGTAATTCTGAGATAATTAACTCGTTAATTCAGAAAAACAGAGAAAAAACTTTTTTTTAAGAAAAATTCTCGTAATTCTGAGATAATTAACTCGTTAATTCAGAATTACGAGATAATTTTTCATGAAAAAAGTTTTTTCTGTTTTTCTGAATTAACGAGTTAATTATCTCAGAATTACGAGATAATTAAGTCATTAATTCAGAAAAACAGAGCAAAAACTTTTTTTAATGAAAAATTATCTCGTAATTCTGAGATAATTAAGTCATTAATTCAGAAAAACAGAGCAAAAACTTTTTTTAATGAAAAATGATCTCGTAATTCTGAGATAATTAAGTCATTAATTAATTATCTCAGAATTACGAGATAATTTTTCATGAAAAAGTTTTTTCTGTTTTTCTGAATTAACGAGTTAATTATCTCAGAATTACGAGATAATTAAGTCATTAATTCAGAAAAACAGAGCAAAAACTTTTTTTTTATTAAAAATTATCTCGTAATTCTGAGATAATTAAGTCATTAATTCAGAAAAACAGAGCAAAAACTTTTTTTTTCATTAAAAATGATCTCGTAATTCTGAGATAATTAACTCGTTAATTCAGAAAAACAGAGCAAAAACTTTTTTTAATGAAAAATTATCTCGTAATAATTAACTCGTTAATTCAGAAAAACAGAGTAGATTTTTTTTCCTCAAGTGAATGCAATACGCTTCCGTAGTTTAGCAAGTGCACTCGCGCATAAACCATTTTCAAGGTCAACACTTTTTGTTGCATTCAGTTGTGGATGCTGCTGATTCACCGAGACCGCCGCGGCTCAGCAAGAGACCTGCGTTTGTTTTCTTTTGAAAAAGTGTCCCCAGAAATACTTTATTTAATGCACTTTTCCTTACAAATAGTTTTTTCAACATAATTCGAGTAAATGTGTAAACGGTATGGCATGATGCCATCCTTCTAGAACAATGTGCATTTGTTAAAATTGTAACATAAATTATCAAGTTTAGTTACTCTTATTTCTTTATTGCAAAACGCTAAAACTGGCTCCGTTTTGGAGAGAAATGGGCTCTCATTTTAACCCATATCATGGTGTGTGATGCTGAGCTATGAGTTTCTAATGGTGTTTGTATTTGCACTGTTCTAAACATGAATGTTTTATGTGCAACAACAGCATGCTCTCAGTGGCCTTACACATGATTTTAAATCTATTTTCAAACTTAATGATTTAAATGGGGATAAGTGTACTGAGAATAACTTTCGTCTTTTCTTCAGCTGAATACTGTTTCTGTGCTGATTTGATGTGTTTTAAAGAGTTGGCAGTCAAAATTAAAACTGTTGGATGATAGATATTCTTCATTCTTTACGACAAACAAGATAATGTGAATTACAGAATGTACAACGTTTTTTTTTGTAAATGTGACCATGGACCACAAAACCAGTCATAGGTGTCAATTTTTCAAAATTGATATTTATGGATCATCTGAAAGCTGAGTAAATAAGCTTTCCATTGTTGTATGGTTTGTTAGGATAGGACAATATTACAACTATTTGAAAATCTGGAATCTGAGGGAGCAAAAAAATCTAAATATTGAGAAAATAGTCTTTAAATTTGTCCAAATGAAGTTCTTAGCAATGCATATTACTAATCAAAAATTAAGTTTAGATATATTTACAGTAGGAAATTTAAAAAATATTTTCATGGAACATGATCTTTACTTAATGTCATAATGATTTTTGGCATAAAAGAAAAATTGTTAATTTTGACCCATACAATGCATTTTTGGCTATTGCTACAAATATACCACCGACTTCAGACTGGTTTTGTGCTCCAGGGTCACATATGTGT
This sequence comes from Barbus barbus, assembly GCF_936440315.1. Lineage (NCBI taxonomy): Eukaryota > Metazoa > Chordata > Actinopteri > Cypriniformes > Cyprinidae > Barbus > Barbus barbus. The sequence continues at coordinate 13,479,598 of NC_136760.1, read as the reverse complement.
AGAGTGGTTATTATGACGGGTAGAATCCACAGCTCAGTACTCACTACTCAATACTCATGAGTACTTTTAAATAGGCTACTCTTTTACTCTTACTCAAGTAGTTTTTTGGACAAGTACTTTTACTCTATACTCAAACTACATTTTTTGGAGGGTAATGGTACTTTTACTTGAGTATATTTTTTCAGTACTCTTTCCACCACTGGTCATACCCATGTCATTATACAAATTTGTGTCCTCATAAACCACATAAACATGCACACACACACAAAATGATCTGACAAATCAATGAATGAATAAGCCAACAGGTTATTACGTTCATTTAAAAGGGGCAATTCTTTTTTATATATATAAATGCAAAGCATGACTGTTTATATTTGGAATATATAGTAGGCTGCTTGTTTGTGTACCTCTGCTGAAAAAATATAAATTTTTCACATTAAAAATTACTATGCGTGATCTTCAGCTAACTACTGTTTGGCAGTGCTGGGTAAGTTACTCTAAAAATTATAAAACGCAATTAATTAGATTACTGAAGTAATTACTTTCTCAAAGGATTGCATTACTCAATTACTTTCTAAATCCCACATCAGCCAGACAAGGATAGACATGAAAGTGCTCTTTTAATTCTTTCAAATAAATCATATAAAATTGCATAAATTATTCTTGAACTGACCAAGGTATTTAAACGGAGAAGGTTACATTAAAAACATACATTTTAACTAGTGCTGTCAAATGATTAATCACATTCAAAATAAAAGTGTGTTTACATAATATATGTGTGTACTGTGTATATTTATTATGTATATATAAAGACACAAACATACAGCATATATTTTGAAAATATTTACATGTATATATTTATATTCATACAAATATTTAATATATAAACAACATTTTTCTTAAATATATACATGCGTGGGTGTGTATTTTTATATAGATAATAAATATACACAGCACACATACATATATTATGTAAACAAAAACTTTAATTTAATTTGGATGTGATTAATCACAAATTTTTCATGTTAAATCCACTATTGTTTCATATAGATTTGTTCTATAGTCTAAACAGTATTTAATGAAATTATATCATAACTGTAATTAAATTACACAAAAATTAAGAGTAATCCCTTACTTTACCTTTTCAAGGGAACAGTAATTGAATTAGAGTAATTAATTGCCCAATACTGCTGGTTGGTTGCACTTTATAATCTGAAATAAACAGACTACATGGAACATTTGCATGGACAATGTTCTTAAAGGGCATTTCTTAGCATATGGGTTGTAATCTTTGAAAACTTATTTTCGCAGGAAAGGATCATGAAAAGAACGCTTCATGTTGAACAACCTAAAAATAAACAAATATTATATTTCTGTTATACGTCTAAAATATTAATGACATCAAATAAACTCAAAATCAAAATATATGCAAATGTACTAGAACACATACATATTCCATGCATACCATAACATTTTCAGACAATGCACAGTAAGTATGGCAATACACTTCAAACATATCCTGTTTTTGCAGTCTTCACTAACAATGTATTATAATTTATAATTAAAAGCAGATGAATATACTCACACAACAAGAACAATGCTTTATTGAAAACTGTATTTGGCAATGTTTTCATGAATCAAATATAAATGTTTTGACAGAAAACAGGGCAAGAAAAATAATAAAATATTTGACCATATCAATGCCAATCATAATTTTAAATATCAAACCAACTCCCTCTGGTGATATTTGTTTTCTTATAATTATCTTGTGTTATATTAAACATATATAAAATCATACAATGAGCTTTTTCACACACTAATAAAGAAAGGTACAAAACTTCATCATTCAAAATAAATCGCCATCATTGATTACCAGTAACTTTTACAAAACAGTCCTAAAAAAAATCCAAAAATGATATGACCCATGATATAAACTATGATATTTTGTGAAGAAAACATCACTATCACAGCAATTGAGATTCAATCCCCATTACACGTAAATTTCAGTGAAAATTGAAAATGAACTCACCCTCAGTCAATCCAAGATTTAAATGACTTTGTTACTTTACATGCTGTTAATTGATGGACTAGATTCGTGTGGATTACTTGTGGTTTGTTGTGATTCTGACGGCACCCATTCACTGCAGAGCATTCATGTGTGTGTGTGTGATGTAATTCCTCTTCCATCTGTTCTGATGAAGGAAAAAACCATCTACATCTTAGATGCCCTGAAGGTGAGTATTATAAGTGCAACATTATTGCATTCATATTCAGATAATTTCTCCAATAATTTATCTATCATAGAAAAAATGGGCATGAAGTATCTCTACAATGACGAATGGGAACAACACCACGTTTATGCATAACAGCATTTGTGCAATTTAAGATTCCGAGGATCTGCGTATCTCTTTCCGCATTTATCGCAGATGTACTGCTTCCCTCCTCCATGAACGTGGCGTTTGTGAGTACGCAGGTGACTACCTTGACTGAAGCACTTGCCACAATCCTGACAATTGTACGGCCTCTCACCAGTATGGACCCTCTGGTGCAGCTTTAGACTGTTGGTATTGTTAAACCACTTATCGCAGTAATTGCAACCGAAGGGTTTTTCTCCAGAGTGAGTGCGGCCGTGTGAAATGAGGCTACTCTGCTGACTAAAGCTCTTCCCACACTCCTTGCAGGTGAAAGGTTTTTCACCCGTGTGGATCCGCTTGTGGATTTTCAGATTCACAGCCTGCCGGAAGGTCTTGCCACACAGGTCACAACTAAACGGCCGCAGGTCGGTGTGGATGCGCTCGTGGTTTTTAAGATTGACAGCGTGCCGAAACATCTTCCCGCAAGACATGCAAGAGTATGGTTTCTGACCGGTGTGGATAAGTTGATGTGTCTTTAGCGTCATGGCCCGTGTGAAACTTTTCTGGCATATTGAACACCGAAAGTCCTTTTCGCCTGTGTGTGTGAGCTGGTGCCTGGCAAGATTTTGAGCAATGTTGAATCTTTTTCCGCAAACGCTGCAGCCGAACGGTTTTTCGCCGGTGTGGATTATTTCGTGGGTTTTGAGGTGTGCGGCTTTCCCGAAGCATTTGCCGCAGACTTTACAAACAAACGGCTTTTCTCCTGAGTGGACTCGCTGATGGTCAGACAAACTTTGTTTGTGGGCAAAAGCCTTGCCACAGAGAACACAGCCGAAGGGCTTTTCTCCAGTGTGAATACGCTGATGTGATTTGAGGTTGCTTTGAGAAGAGAAACTCTTGCCGCACTCTGAACAAATAAAGGATCTCTTTCCAAAGAATGGAACCGAATCTTGAGGATCTTCTCTGCTGTCTTCTGGCAAAACAGATGCTTCTTTGTCTTCTAAAGATGCGTTTAAGTGACCTGACAAGAGAGTAATTAAATAATTGTCTATTACAGAAAAATTATTTTGGGACTTTGCCAGAAGTTAATTCAGTAACTTTCTGATGGATTCAGCATGCAATTCTGTACACTGGCAACTTGTCTTTTGCATCGATTCATTAAAGTCATTCATTTGTAATTTAACATAACATTCACAAACCAGCAGCGATGGAATTCAAGTTCACATTTCCAAATTCATCTCTGATGGACACAGCCAGCACCAGTGGGGATTCTGCACGGTCTTCTGAAGCCTCATCAGACTGCGAGCATACAGTAATTATGTAATTAATCATAAAATAGCCAAGTAATTTAGTGACTTTTTTTCATAGACTTGTTATACTGGTCAAAAGTGTGGAATAATTAAGATTTATAAAATGTTTTTATCCTTAAAAAAGAATCTCTTATGCTAACCAAGGCCAAAATATTACTGTAAAAAATAGTTGCTATTTTAATATATTATAAAATGTTTTTTTTGTGATGGCAAAGCTGAATTTTCAGCAGTATTCCTATGGAGCTATTCTGATTTGGTGCTCATATATTAATAATGGCTCTTAATATTTTCAATGTTGCAAATAGTTTTGCTGCTTAATTTTTTGTGGAAACACTGATACATTGAAAATATATAGGCGTGTATGAATGGAGAGTTAAAAAGAACAGAATTGATTTGAAATAGAGATCTTTCACAACAATGTAAATGTCTTTACTGATCACTTTCGATCAATGTAATGTGTCCACTGCTAAATAAGTGTTTTTTTCCCCTTAACTCTCTGGTATTGTTCATTTGGGAGTCAAACTAATTTTATTTTCATTTCAATAATTTTTTTTCTTTAATATTTAGCATTTTGAGTGTATTTCATGTTACTAATTATTATTAATATCTAAATTATTTACTATTTTCTGTATAAAATGTAAAAAATAATTTGATGTAATCTTTCAGTGCAGTATTTAAGTTAAAAAGCAAAGTCCAAAAGTATTTAAAATTCACTGAACTGAGGCAGATTTGTTCCACCTTGTGGAAAATATAAAGCAAATCATCTGTAATACTATGGAATAAATGGAATCATTTTTGACATCTTTACTGTCACTTTTGATTAAATTAACATTGTTGAATAAACACATTCATTTCTTTTTATTTCCTTTCTTTTTTTAACTAAGCTCAAACTTTTAAATGGCAGTGTATCACAGTTTCCACAAAAACAGAAACCGGCAAAATAATAGTTTGATAGTAATAAGAAATCCTTTTTAAGCATCAAAGCAGCAAACTAGAATGACTTCTGAATAGCTGTCTGCTGAAAATTCAGCTTTGTATCACAGGAATAAATTACATTTCACTTTATATTAGCCTTAAACATGAATAGCCTTGATGTACAAGTCATTCAGTTTACCTCATTTCTCGTTCTTGTTTCCAGGCTTCTCGTACTTCCATCATAAGAATGTTCCTCTTCTAAAATGTACATATAATATTAATTTAAAAACGCAACAACATTATATTAAACGTTAAATACTGTACGTGTAAAACCACAGAATGTTTTTCTTTACCGAGCCCTCCAACAGACAGGATATTCAAGATGCTGCCAGGCCCCTTTGCTCTCTTGCCTGAAAATGTTTTGCACTCCAGATCCAACAGAAATTTGGTTTCATCAACAAGTTTGATTATTTTCCCAAGAGCCTCGTTGCCCAGTACCTCCATGATGGATGCAAACTGCTTCTGAAAGAATAAATAATCACAAATGGCTTATTATGGACCGATATAGCAGTTGATTAATCAGGCACTGTGTGGAAATTTTGAGATTATTGGCAAGTTCATTCCACATATTGTCACTGGTGGATTTCAAGTAAATGTTGTGGAAAACAAGTATACGTTTGATCCCAACATTATGTGTTATTATTAAATTGCATTATCTCTGTTGGCATTAAAAAACTCAAGATACGCACAAATTAGATTTGATACACTACATTCCCAAAAGTATTGGGACACCCACTTCTAATGAACAGATCTGACTACTTTAGGGAATTGTGTGCTTCTAATTTTATAGCAACAGCTTGGACAGGACTCTTTTCTATTCTAACATGACAGTGACTGTGTATAAGGCAAGGTTCAGTCAGTGTGGAAGAACTTGTGCTGTGTTCAGGCGCATTGACACCTGCGCACTGATCTGTATAGTATATGCACGCTCGCGTTCACAGGGCTGTGTTTAAGGTTACAGGCCGCAGATCTCTAAACAACATAATCTCACATCCCCACCATTTTCTCCTCCTTGTCCATCTTCATTCTTGACTCAGCCTCCTCGTTTTCACAGTGATCTCTCGCAATATCACTGCTCGGAAATGAAAGCGTCTCCTCTTCCATAAATTTGCCCATTTCAGCGATCGTGGCGTGAACTAACGCCTCCACCACGGACGCTAGACGCGTCTGTAACGCAACGCAGCGAGACATTCCGCCTGCAACTAAACTTCACACCACACTGTTGTCCTGTGTTCAATTAAAAACTAAACTCTGCATTGAGAGCTCATTAAAATGACGGTAAACATACTTTAGGAAACAGTGGGCTGTAATAAACGGAAGTACAACAGCGTGCGACAATTACAATCCGGGTCCTAGAATGCATAATAAAAGTGCATTGTTGTCTATTTTTGTACAATGTATTGTATAATTATAATCTAAATGTAAATTCAAATTAATTCGAGAACAACAGAAAAAAAATTGATTTTTGTTAAAAAAAGTATCTATAATTATTGAATTGAACTAACATGTGTCCTACGTCGTGACGTTTACACAAAGCGCCAAAATTCTGGCGCGACCTGTTAAGGGAAACGTGCTGAAAGCGTTTGGTTGTTATTTTCTGTCTAGACATATTTGAACAGTTTCTGGTTACTGTCATTTGTCATCGTTAATTTGATCAATCTGGTAAGATCGTTAATAACATTTTAAGTTGAATTGCTTTGAACTAACTTTGTTATTTTTGCAAAGCAAGTTATATGTATGAGTGTTTGTTTATTTGTGTATTCGAAACATTTAAGCTTTATGTTAAAGTCACGATAGTCAGGAACAAATTCAGTCCATTTTTAATGTTTGGCGTTCATATAAAATATCAGTTTTGACTAGCATTGTTTTTTAGTTAATATAACGTTATCAATCTGGTGTTTTTTTCTCCCTCGCCAGTCATGGGTTTACTGGAGCAGTGTGAGGAGCTCTTCAACACCTCTAACCTTTATGAAGTTCTGGGTGTTTGTAAAGGAGCATCAGACTCCGAGATCAGACGCGGATATTATAAAGTCTCTCTGCTGGTTCATCCAGATAGAGCTCCTGGTGATGAGTTAGCCACCACCAAGTTCCAGGTGACCACTGTATTTCTAATGCAACACTGCATCTTTCAGAACCTTCTTTGAATGGGCTGGTGTTGTCTAATGGTGAAAGGTCCAAGTTAAAGTTGTAGGAAGCCCTTAAATCGTGATCCACAAAATCAGTGTTAACCTCACTAGTACATATAACGTATTGGTTACATACTGAGCAGTAAAAAGTGACTGAACACCTTATTAGGTTGGATCTGCATACCAGGAATATTGGATCCAGTTTCTTTACCAGATCCCATTTAGTCTGGTATCCAAAGCTACAGTAGTCAACATTTGAAGTGGATCAAAAGTTCATCAAAGTTGTCCTAAGACAAGAACGCATTTTAGTTTTAGGACAACTTTGATGAAAGGTTTTGATCCACTACAAATGTTGAAGTTGAAGTCAACATATACCCAGATTCAGTTAACAAAACAGTATTTTGTCTGGGACCCAAAATTGTATCTTCTATCAGCCTGAGAGGTTCATAAAGGAAGCCAAAGAAGAGCTGAAAGCAGAAGACAGAGCAATGATTATAATAACTGCAGGGTTTATTGATTAATCTGAGCTGCATATGTTTGTTCAAACTGATCAGTACAAATCCAACAGATGTTACTATAGCAATGGAAAATTATTGCTTCACAACATTGTCCTGAAATTATTTTGTCTCTTAATCAGATGAACTTTTCTCTTTACTAAGATTAAACAAGCACCACAGGGCATGAAAAATAATTAGTATTTTAATTAAATTATCACACATTTTAAAAAAAAAAAATTGTGTATGGTTTCTCTCTTGAAGCAGCACAAACACTGGTTTCTATTGAGAAATATTGTACTATATTTTAGCTCAATAATATTTTATAAGTAAAACCTATTTTTTTGAGGGGATTTTATGCAACTACATATGCAATAATTGTTTACTATTTATTTGCATGTAATACATTTTTTAATTAACAGTTTTTAAGGTTAAAATGAGAAAAAAAATCAATTTAAAATCCATTTCAAATTGACCAATTAGAGCCATCTGGTGGCAGAACAAAATGCATTCATAATTCGATGGTGTAACCACTAGAGGAGTTCTGTGTTTTTTATATTTCCATTAATTTCTAATAGCAGTCACGTTTGACCACAGGGAATAAAAGTGTGACTTTTTAAGCCTTTTTGAATCATAGCCTTTTTTTGTGTGTTCGCACACAGCCAGTGCAAAAGTGCACACAGCAGAAGTGACCTAGGATTACCAGAGAGTTCAACTTAAAATGATTTAATCATTAAATGAAAAAATCTTACACACAAATACATCAAACTTGAAATTAAACTTAAAATTTCCAATATGTCCACAGGTGCTGGGAAAGGCTTATGCAGTGTTGGCTGACAAGGACCAAAGGGCAGTCTATGATGAACAGGGAATAGTGGCCGAAGAGTCGGACACCCTTGATCAAGACCGCAATTGGGAGGAGCACTGGAGAAGATTGTTTCCCAAGGTTTTTTTTTGTTGTTGTTGTACCATGTCTTTTTTTATGTTGGTTTTTCCAAAGGTAGTTGCTAAAATTAACAATGTCTCTGCTTTAGATCACATTGCAAGACATCTTGGACTTTGAGAAGCAGTATAAAGGCTCTGATGAAGAAGTAGAAGACTTGAAGAGACTGTACCTACAACATGAAGGTGACATGGATCTGATCATGGAGTCTGCGCTGTGCTGTACGTATGAAGATGAGCCACGTATCAAAGACATACTTCAGAAAGTCATTGATGCTGAAGAGGTACCAGCCTACGAAGCCTTCACTCATGAGAGTGTCAAGAAGAACAACAACCGCAAAAGAAAGGTGCTGGTTCATTTTCCACAGTTTTGCTATGGTTTGATAAATTTTTAAATACGGTTTAAGCATTTTTGATGAATTACCCTGACTTTCTAGGCGGAGAAAGAGCGTAAGGAGGCAGAAGAAATGCAGAAGGAGATGGGCTTGAACAGTGAGGACAGTCTGGTAGCTATGATAAAGGTAAAAAAAAACATAAGATGTAACAGAACTTGCATTAACTGCCAAATGTGTTGCACTTGAAATTATTTTAAAATTTATTTATTCCTGTGATGGCACAGCTACATTTTCAGGGGCCATTACTCCAGCCATTTATTTGAAATAGAAATATTTTGTAACTTTATAAATGGCTTAACTGGCACTTTTTGATCAGTGACGTTTGAGTTGTTACCGATTCACAGTGCATGAAATGACAGGTGACCTACATTAACTTATGGTTATGTACTAATTTCTAATAAAAACTAGAAGTTGCATACTACAAAGGCAAATAATGTGTTTTAATAACTAAAAGTTATGTATTTTCTTAAATAATAGGGGCCAGACTCATCCAAATGAGGAAAATGCTTATCATAAATGTTGTTGCATAATACATTTTATTTAGGTTATTATTTCTGCTTTTATCTGATGCATTCATGTTGCAACCTCTAAAAAAAGCATTACTTTTCTTTTTATGCCTCTTGTTTATTATTTAGCAAAGACAAAAGTCCAAAGAAAACGGATTCAACTCCCTTATCTCAGATCTGGAGGCGAAATATTGCAAGAAACCAGCAGCAGGAAAGAAGGGCAAGAAAAAGTAGACATTCACCAGACTGGGCTATTCCTAGTACCAAATGTTATAGAATTCATCTTGTACATAGTAATCAAAAGAACGCTTTATAATGGATACTGATACCCTTTCTTAGGCATAAAACACCTGTTTAAGGATGCATATTATGACTAATAACAGGTGGCACACACACTCTCTTGTGCATTTATTACACTGAATCTGCTTCATGTGCTCTTGTTCAGAGATCAAATGCAAATGTAATAATTTTAGTGTTTCTTTAACAGTTTTTTTTGTATATGTTTTCCTGTTTCCTTAGTGTTTGATGTATTATCGTTCACGGTCTTCTGAATATAATAAACTGGTTTCAATCAGTATGCAAGTTGTGATTTATACTACCTTTTGGTCAAAGACTAGAACACTCAATACAACCAGCACAAAGTCACATTTATTTCCAATAAAAAAAGCATTTCAACTGGGTTTTACAACACTACACTGTAGTAACAACTGATTACTTGGTGACACTGAGGATATCTGAGGAAAGCTGGGCTGTCCGAACTCTGCGTCATGAAGTATTTTTTGGATCTGAAGCTTCACCAAGGACTGCTTTGAAGCAGGTAAGCGTCTTATTGCAGGTGCTAAGCTCCGAAGAAATAAATCGACTTCATCTTGCTGTTCGTCTTTCTCTCGGTCTCTTGCATCTTTAGTTGCCAGATACCTCTCCAACAGCTCTAGTGTCTCTGATCGCCTTCTCTTTACAATTTCAGACCGGATTGCTCCTGAACTTGCCATGGATGTTCCCGTACTGGTGCTGGCTGGTTCGGCTCCGCTGTCTTCGTCTGGCTCATCATCCTCAATTTTGCTGGGAATGCCGTCCAATATAACACTGTACACCAATAAGAAAAATGTGAATAACCAGTAGCTTCTATATGCTTCATTACAGTACAGATAAATAATACAACTTATTGCTAAAATGTATATAAAGTGAAGTGAGGTGACATTCAGCCAAGTATGGTGACCCATACTCGGAATTCGTGCTCTGCATTTAACCCATCCAACGTGCACACACACAGCAGTGAACACACACACACAGCAGTGAACACACACACACACACACACCCGGAGCAGTGGGCAGTCATTTATGCTGCGGTGCCCGGGGAGTAGTTGGGGGTTCGGTGCCTTGCTCAAGGGCACCTCAGTCGTGATATTGAGGGTGGAGAGAGCGCTGGACATTCACTCCCCCCACCTACAATTCCTGCCGGTCGGAGACTCGAACCCGCAACCTTTGGATTACAAGTCCGATGCTCTAACCATTAGGCCACGACTTCCCCAAAAATAAAATGAAATGATAGTTTCCCACTATGCTGCAAAAAGACTAAATGATGTTACCTGATTAAATTAATAGGAGATTAATCAGACCATTTTTTCATATCTATTGGAATACCACAAAAACATGCACATGGCAGCAGGTGTAAAGAAACTGGTGTGGGTGTGATTAAACTCAACGTTTATTAGATGAAAAGTTTTGAATTAGTGATTTTATTTGTCAGACATAGTCCGGAACATCAAGTTGTTCCACACAAAATGGTTTATGTTTAAGGAATAGTTCATCCAGAAATGAAAATGTGTTGGAAATGTACTCACTCTCAGGCCATACAAGATGTAGATAAGTTTCTTCATCAGAACAGATTTGGAAAAGTTAAGCATTACATCACTTGCTCACCAACGGATCGTCTGCAGTGAATGGGTGCCGTCAGAATTAGTCCAAACAGCTGATAAAAACACAATAATCCACAAGTGATACACACGTCTCCAGTCAATCAATTAATGACTTGTGAAGCAAAAAGCTGCTTGTAAGAAACAAATCCATTGTTTTGAATGTTTTAAAATGAGTCCTCTATCCATAACATTGCTTTCTTGTCTCAGTCACCTTGTCTGAATCAGGAGAGAAATCACAGATCAAGCATGCTTTACAAGCGAAAACAGTCCAGAACAGTTCTAACAAACGTGCAAGTGGATTTGGATGTGAGAGGATAACAGGGAATGGACTTTTTCACTGGATGAAGTGTTAAGTACTGATTTTGAACAGAAGTGAGTTTAAATATTAAAATGGATTTACAACAAATTATACTTCACAAGGTTTCAATTGATGGACTGGAGTCGCACCGATTATTTGTGGTTTATTGTGATGTTTTATCAGCTGTTTGGACTCATTTTGAAAGCACTCATTCACTACAGAGGATCCATTGAGAAGCAACTGATGCAATGCTTAATTTGTCTAAATCGGTTTCAATGAAGAACCAACTCATCTACATCTTGCATCTGAGATTTTCATTTTTGGTAGAACTACTCCTTTTAAAATATCTAACAGGGCACACTATAAAGCATGGAATTCATGCTTTTATTACACCTAAGCAATATGACAGTTCAGAGAGGAATATTAGCATACTTTGCAGTATAAAGTGTAAGAGTATTATTACTATAAAACAGGAATTTTGAAGTATGCATAATGCATTAAGTATTTCAAATATTAGTATGCTATATTGTGTTTAATTCTCCCTGCAGCGGTTGTCTTCTCCAAAATAATTAACACTGAATCCAATTTTATACAAAAATGTCTGAATATTTGCCTGCCCAATCAAATAATAAACTAGAAAAAGATATCACAGTAGAAATGGGAGCTCTATTGGATTTCAGTGTGCACTGCATTGAGAAACTTCACAACAAGTTTAGGAGTAGTATGGTAATATGCTATTTCGAACATAACTTACAGAAATATCTCAAAGGTAGTGCAAGACAATCTTAAAAAACTATTTTAAAGACCATTATCACATGCACAACATGTTACAATGGTGTCACCATTCATTTAAATCAAAATGAGCCGTTTTTATTTTTTTCTCTCAAACTCTTAAGTCTTGCAAGCACTGTTATGATAGTACAGCTGTATGTGTATATAGATAGACTTAAATCAAACACCTTCTGTGTTCTGTGGAGGGATCGAGAAAGTCCATCACTCGCATATATTTCCATTGCTTCTTTTTCTTAGCTGCTCTTCCACTCCGATTCCCGTCTTGCTCTAATCTCTTTTTCCTGGTGTATGTGTCTCTTAGATTTTTCCATTTAGCTTTCACCTCTTCCACTACACAAACACACAAACGTTGATGGTGGTAAGGCGCGCTTACAGTTACGCTACATATCAAGCGACTCCAATAAAACTCACCATCGACTCCCATTTTGTCTGCTATTCCTTGCCAGAGAACTTCTTTCCGCTTCGTGTTTTTATACTCGCTGTGGTTTTTATCAAATAACTCCTTGTTCTCAGAAACCAAAAACAACAACAGCTCCGCGTCCATTTTGACTACCATTCTTCTTCTTCTACCGAACCAGCGCGGGATTTAGTGCTTCAGCGCCACCAAGCGTGGAGGAGACGCGGGATTGGATACGGAAAGCCTGAATTTGATTGGTCGGTGAGTTTTTCCTCTCTAACCAAAAACAAACAAATCATATATATTCATCTTACACAAAGTATTATGAATGTAAATGTAAATTATATAATGTACATTTGATTAAAATATGAAACTATAAGTAAACAGTACATCAACAAAAAAAGTCAAATATTTCTTGGTATTGTTTTTATTGTAAGATGATTAAAAATCATATAGAAAAAATAGTTTTTAAAACATACGTTTATTGAAATGTTTTATGCAACAGTGTACTGATTGATTAGTACTATTTGATCTTTAAGTTCCTATATTAGTGGTAACCTATTTCATACAGATGATTGATTATTTGAGTTTATGTAATTTTCTTGATAGCTGCTGCTGATTAGCCCATTCCCGAATGAGCTGATTGGCTATGGCATAAGAAGGTGGGACCCAGAACACAGACGGCTCTCTTCTGGGGTCACGTGGCGGATTCTGTAGTGCTTCTGTAATTTCTTCATAAGTGAACCAGCGAGCATCTTCAAGTTCTGCCGTGTCAATATTCACCTGTCCATGAACAGTTAAAGCAGATAAAAACTGCAGCCTCTACTTTGCTGCCATTGGCTTAAATTAGTATATTTTGGGGGCAAACTATTTAGTATAGTTTGATATGCGTTAGTTTCACATTTTAATAACTGAACCAAATCTCATCCACATTCTATAATTGACAGAGAAATACTACATGTACATTTGATCAAATTCATTAAAAAGTATTGGAAAAAAATTTATTTTCTTTCAGCAAAATAAAATTCTACATTTTTCTTTTGATTTTATAATGAAAAATCACCTGGAAATCTGCTTGACAATTTTATAAACAGTTCCCTTAAATAATATAATTTATGTATTTAATCTGTAGTGTCTTACTATAATAAGTAGTTTAAAGGGATCATCCAAGTCTCACCTGTGTTTTGTCTGGGTTTACAGTTGCGTGGCAGGCTAACATAAAGGAGCTTTGCGGGAAAGGCCAATGCTGTGATCCAGAGAACTGAAGGTTCTCCACCTCTAGACCCACCTCTTCTGCCACCTCTCTGTGCAGGGCTTCCTCCACTGACTCTCCTGCAAAATGTTTTGATAGAGCAAAATGGTTAGGTAACTCCACAGAGTGATATGGTGTGCACAGCAGCTTGTAATAAAGTGTGACTCACCCATATCACAGAAGCCAGAGAGCGCGCTGTACATGCCTGGAGGAAACATGGCCTGGCGCGCCAGCAGACATCTGCTCCCATCAGACACCAGCACGATCACAACAGGTGCCATCTGCAAGTCAAGGACAAACAGCTTCATGCTCATGTTTTCATTGTGTACCATAATTTAAGTTCGCAATTCACTATACTCCAAAACAGGATATTCAACGAGAAAATGGATTCATCAGGAATGAATTTGATTGTAAGTGGGCATTCCATACCTGTTTATAAAATCTACTGTTGTTTGCTGATATTGAAATAGCTTTTATTTCATTAAATTATTAATGCCTTTAAATTATTTAGTGAACTATTTTATTATGCTTCATCTATCTACAATTAAGGTTAAAGGGGTCATATGATGCGATTTCAAGTTTTCCTTTCTCTTTGGAGTGTTACAAGCTGATTGTGCATAGATAAGATCCCTGAAGTTGCAAAGACTAAAGTCTCAAAACCAAAGAGATATTCTTTAGGACTCTGCCACGTCCTCCTAAAACGGCTCATTTAAACACGCCCCCACATGTCTACGTCACTGTGTGGGAAGATTTGCAAAACACCGCCCAAACGTATACGCAATGAAAGAAGGCATAACTTTGATTCTCGCTGTAGTATTATTGCTGCCGCCGACGCCATGTCCCGGAGATGCTGTGTTTCGTTGTGAAAGTGAAAGTACTTTGTTTGGGCTTCCAAAAGAGGACACAACTAGAAATGGTTAAGTTGTATTTACAACACTGTTCCAGAACAGTTCAACCCAAATATTAGTGCAGCGCATTTTACGGAGGACTGTTTCCTGAACCTGGAAGAGTAACGTTAGCCTACAATGCTGGCTTGCACAAAGGCTGTTTCTATAAAGTGGGGCAATTCCAACTTTGCAAGGACAGTCTGACGCTTCTGAATCATAGCCTGTAAGTACGTTTCTGCTACTGACGATTCAAACGCGAGTTTTGAGCAGCGTAGAGTAGCGCATGTTGTTTGTCATTTCTCCGATCACAAATGGAGACATGGTAATGTTTTAAAAAGACAGTATAAGTCATTATAATCAGTAATTATGACCCCTTTACATACACTTGATTCTTAATACTGTGTTGTTATCTAAGTGATCTACTGCTGTTTTTTGTTTAGTGATAGTTGTTCATGAGTCCCTTGTTTGTCCTGAACAGCTGTTCTTTAGAAAACTCCTTCAGATCCCACACATTCTTTCGTTTTTCAGCATTTTTGTGTATTTGAACCCTTTCCAACAATGACTGTATGATTTTGAGATCCATCTTTTCACACTGAGGACAACTGAGGGACTCACATGCAACTATTAAAAAAGGTTCAAATGCTCACTGATGCTCCAGAAGGAAAAACGACACATTAAGAGCCGGGGGGGTGAACTGTAATACTGTATAAGATTTATATTCGCACTGAAAGCATAAATCTAGGCTATCCGCTGCCATTTTCAAAGCACAATGCAAAACTGTAAAATTTCATACACTCCCTTTCGTGGCAACCCGCCAAAACAAAATCTAAATTCATATTTGTAAATAAAAAATGACCATTTTCTTGTTAAGTTTACTATAAAATAATTGTATTTTTGTTTAATACTCCCTTTTCACACTTTACATAATTATTTTGTTAGTTATTTTAATTTAAAAAAATAAATAAAGTGCAATAATATTATTATCATCACTATTATTATTATTTTAAATAATGGGTCACACTATGTGCAGTGTGAGGAACAAACCAAATCTCCAGGTGCTCTTATGAGAACCAAGCTGAAAAACTTATGTGCACCTCTAATAATATACCATTATTTCATTTGTTTTTCAGAGTAACAGCATATCGATATTATTCAAATCTGCACTAGTGAAGCAATTATTACAGGAATTACAGTATTTGAAAAATCGGACAATGCTTTCTGTCAAATGCCATGCATGTGTATATTGTGGCAGTTGTCTGACATTGTGAAAAGAACCTGCTTACTTTGGGGTAGTAGGTGATGCCACTGCTGTGACAAACTCTGAAACTTCCTGATTGGTTCCTGACTGTAGGTTGCCCAGTAGCACTGCAAAAGCAATTGGTTTGGTGCCATCGAAGGAGTGCTTGTCCCTAAAACAAACACCAAATTAAACAGTTTTTACACTAATAACTTCTTAGAGATGGTCTACATACAAACGGCTCCAACTGTATTCATATTGCAGATCTTTTGTTTTTTCTTTTGTAACAGAAGCAGCAACAGATTATTTATTCCATATTATGACAGATATAACCAAGTGAAATGAATTACTGAAAAAAGAAAAAAGGCAGGGACTTGGTTCTATGTATCAGCTGTTGATTGCATGAAGGCAGATCTGAATGCAAGCCAGTTGTAAGAAAGTGGTGGGGTTTTAGCAAATGATTGAGGAAGTCGGTCATTTCACCGGAAGATCCAGTTAATCATTAATATGCATGTAGAAATTTTTTATTTAATGGTCACTTAAAGGAAGTAATGAACATGCAACCTGTTTACTTGCAGCATGTTGTCTGAAATCAATGGGCACAAAATCAACATGACATTTCAAAGCGATTACAATACACTAGCATGACTAATCATTTAGAAACCTAAAGTACATACTTTGGCCGCAAGAGGAGACTCTGGTCCAGGTATCATGAAGAAAGCTTTCCTGAGGTCCACAAACATACCTTTACACTCCTGCTCCAATGCACTGCGGTCTAAATCACCTAAAGTGAGAACAGATCTCCATGTGCTGACATATATAGTGTATAAAGTAATTTACAGTTTTCAGTCTAGTATAGTATATACGGTTCCCATGGTCAGCTTGAAATATTAACATTGTTTTCTAGGCCTGGAAATGAAAACGAACTTCAAATGTCATGGGAATTCCAGGAACAAGCAAACACCACTCACATTCACATTCCTATAGCGTTCCTGTAGCTCAAACAGTAGAGCTCAGAGCTAGCAAGACCAAAAAAGTTTACTGTAAGTCAATGAATGCAACGCAAGTCTCTTTGGATAAAAGCATTTTTCAGTTATAGATTGTTCAGTTTTAAACTATATTTTCATAGTATTGTATAGTAATGGCTGTATTAACTGACCTACTTCCAGTGAGAACTGTGGTTCACCCTTGTCAGTGCATCCCAGAAGAAAAGATTCATTAACAAAGTGTTTGTCCTTTCCAACCTTCTCCAGTATTTCTTCCAAATCTAGAGAAATGGGTATACAAGTATACAAATGTATATGCAAAATGCTTTTATTTATGGAACGGAAGAGTTTAAATGGGATTGTATTGAAACCTGAGGTTTTTAGAGAAGCCAATTTGTAAATGCCACTGCTAGTCTTTCGCAGTAGAGGAGAAAGCTTATGATACAGTAGAACTTTCCCAGACTTCAGTGCCTCTTGACATGCTTCATCGTCCTCCTTTAATCTCATAAGGTACCTAAATGGAATATTTTATTTTTAATAAAAAAAAATAAGAATAAATTACTTGAACGGTACAAAATTCACGCTGAGAACTACTACAGATTATACTTAATAATTACTACTATTTATTATCAATTAATAATAATAAAAACATAGAATAAAGAAAAAAGCCTGTTTAGAACTTTTTGCATTGACTAAAAATCAACAGAATTGATCATTTGTACACAGATGTCACATTGCAAACTGTTTTCACTTTCTTATGTATTATACAATTTATTTTGTGTCTTTTTTTTCCAGATATGACCTGGACATGTTCGTGAGAGGCTTCAGGAGATTTACAGTGCTTCAGTAAATTATATTTCCAGTGGTATCTTATTTCATATTACAAATGAATTTTGAAGACAGACCTCGTTCGAGAAACATATCCAGAGAAGGAGCGTGATAGCACCAGGTTACAGGTGAATAAATGCTTGAATGACTGCAGCATGTCTGAAAGGTAATGCAATACAAAGGTTTTAACAACATTTAACATTCACATTTGCTCGACCTGACAGTCATGCAAGGCGAAAGAGAGAACTTGCAAACTTGAAACAAAGGTAAACTGGCAGTGCAGATTCTTCTTTCAGTATCACATTTTCCTGTAAATAACAGTTTCTTTGATTTTGTTCGTGGAAAGGCAGTGTCAGGCCAATGACACACAAACACACAAAGCCTATTTGTAACAGAACACACCTCGTAGGCTACAACACCGCAAATAATTAAAAGAGCCTGTTTCGTAAAACTTTCGTAAAGCTCTCCACTCCAGCAAGGCTTCAGTTTACCGTTCACATAACATATAGCACCCTACGTAATATACAGTCATAGATAAATATGATTGTTTGTATAGCCTACTCCTGCAAACGTAACACGTGCGACGTCAGTACGTCATCAAGAGCGGATGTGGAAACAGCTTTCTGTCGATATAGAGTTATAGATCATACATTATACATTATTTATACTTTTTATGTGTGTACATCATTACACCAACAAAAGGTAACAAAAGCACCCGCTTTTTGGGTATTTCCTTTTGAAAGAAAGAAGTAGTGCTTCGTAGTTGTGCACTTCTAGTCTTTACATCTTTTGGTAACACTTTAGAATACTGATCCTTTGTTAATGAATAACTACACAAGAACAAGTGACTAATGCACTATTAACACTGTAGTAACTACCATTACCGAACAAGAAACTATGATTATTGATTTAGTAAGTAATAGTGCTCAGTTGAAACTGGTAGTTCACTATTAGCTAATCAATAACTACTATTTTTTTATATATCCTGGAGAACTACTAAGAACTACCGTATACAGTTTCAGAATTAATGTGAATTATGCATAATGTATAATTAATTCTAAAATGAAGATGATGTAACCCACTAGTAATGACTCAAGAATGATCAAATTCTTTTAAATGAACTACTAACTACTTGGATCAGTATTCTAAAGTGAAAAGCATCACAACTCCCTAATATTGACGGACGTCATTTTAAGCTTTTGAGATATATAAGGTTTTGGATAGTAATGACTCAAGTGTTACTACATCCTTCTGAAGAAACTACTAATTATTTGGATCAGTATTCTAAAGTGAAGATCACAGTAACCCACTAATAATTTAAGTGTCACCAAATCTAGCCAAATTAATTACTAACCAAAACCTTATAAAAACCTTGAAAGTTTACAATGTCTTCAGTAATTACTAGGGAGTTATCACGATCTTCGCTTTAGAATACTGATCCAAATATTTAGTAATTCCTTTAGAAGGATGTAGTACCACCTGAATAGTTACTATCCAATGCTTTACAACACTCTCAAAAGCTTACAATGATTTCAGTCATTACTTGTGGGTTACCATGACCTTTACTTTAGAATTAATTATACATTATGTATTATTCATATTAATTATGTACCTGTATACAGTAGTTCTTAGGGAGGTATGAAAAAAGAATAGTTACTGATTAGCTAATAATGAAATACCACATTCGACTAAGCACTATTACTTACTAATTCATTAATCAGTTTCTTGTTAGTTACTAATAGTTACTACAGTGCTAATATTGCATTACTCATGTGTTCTTGTGTAGTTATTCATTAATGATGGAACAGTATTCTAAAGTGTTACCCATCTTTTTATAGGCAAATTTAAAAACAAATGTAGGCTACTTGCATAAGATACTATCAATAAAATAAAAGGGCACATAAGTGTACATAAAGAAAGCACAATTGATTCATGACTATGAAAGCACACTTAAGCACCCTCTAAAAAGTGTGTTTGAAATAATCTCAAATCTGACATTTTATTTTAAAGTGTTAATAAGTCTTGCCTGAAGAAGTACACTTATTTTGATGTGCTGACTTATGTACAAAAGCGCAATTTTAGCTGTTGTTTGATATTACATTTACATTTTGTCATTTATCGATCTGATGTTGTTTTAACTGAAGTCTCATTGTTTTTCATCATTTGAATGCTTGGCATTTAAATTGAATGGTCTCTCACCAGTTTTGGTGTTAAATATTTATCGTCCTCCCAAACCTAACTCTGTGTTTTTCTCAGAATTTACCGAGTTTCTGACGCTTGCCAGTGCAATCTGTCCAGTTGTTCTCTGGTGATTTAAACATTCATGTTGATAACGTGGACTGCACTAACACAGTGAGCTTTATGGACATTTTAGAATGTTTTAACCTCACTCAGCATGTTAACTTTCCTACGCATAAACACGGTCACATTAGATCTGGTTTGCACTGTAGGAGTAATCATTGAACAACTTGATTATACTGATGTATGTATAAGTGACCACAAGCTTCTCACGTTCTATCTGATTCCTCCTTCCCTGCAGACTGTGAAAGAGCGTGTTATCTGTTTTATGAAAATCTGTGATATTGATCTTGACCATCTTAGTCTTACTATTGGTGACTTACCGGTTGTGGCCTCTGTTGACCAGTATAACGCTGTTTTTACTTGTATTCTAGATGAGATTGCCCCATTGAAAAAACGTGTTGTTTCTTTCAAGAGATCAGCTCCATGGTATACATCTGAGTTACGTCGAAAGCTAAAGGTAGGCAGTTGGAGCGGACATACAAAAAATCTGGTCTAACAGTTCATAGATCAATGTTTGATCAGCATCAGATTGAATATCACAATGCTCTCAAATCTGCAAAAATGGCATACTATTCTACAATTATTAGTAGTGACATCTCTAATCCCAGAGTCCTGTTTACAACAGTCAACAATCTTATTAAACCTACTAGTAACATCAACTGTTCCACTACCGAGCAGTGTAATGAGTTTCTCAATTACTTTTCATCTAAGATTGACAATATCTATAGTTCTATTGCATGCGATCATGTGTCTGAATTTGTTGAGTTGCATCCTCCAAATCTCTCTGATCATGTTTTCTCAAGTTTTAAGGTTGTTGATTTTGATTTCATTTCCAAACTTGTTTTGTCAATGAATTCAACTACTTGTATATTGGATACTTTCCCTACTACTGTATTGAAAAACTGTTTGTCTGTTATTGTACCCCACATTACTGCTATTGTCAATGCCTCACTCAGTGAAGGGATTGTTTCACCTGCTTTAAAAATGGCAGCAGTTACACCGGTTCTAAAAAAGCCTGGGAGTGATATTGCTGTGATGTCTAATTATCGGCCAATTTCTAATTTACGATTCCTGGCAAAAGTCCTTGAGCGAGTGGTTGTTAGCCAACTCCAAACTCATCTTTACACAAACAGCCTACTGGAGCCTTTTCAATCTGGGTTTAGGTCTGGACACAGCACGGAGACTGCTTTAGTTAGGGTCTTAAATGACCTTCTTATTATAGCCGATTCTGGGGCTTGTGGCATTTTGGTTCTGTTAGATCTTAGTGCTGCATTCGATATGATATGTCACAGCATATTATTGGACAGACTACATAGATGGATTGGTCTTTCTGGAACTGTGTTGAACTGGTTTAAATCGTATCTTTCACAACGTTCTCAGTTTGTTTACCTGGGTACTAACAGATCTCAGACTGTGCCTTTGAGTCAGGGTGTCCCTCAGGGGTCAGTTCTGGGTCCTGTTTTATTTAGTGTTTACATGCTACCTCTTGGGCAGATTATTCAGAAGTACGGCCTGGGTTATCATTGTTATGCGGACACCACCCAGATTTATTTTAGAACTCAGCCTGATTCCACTACTTCCTCTTTGACTCTTTCTGCCTGTTTGTTGGAAATCAAGGCATGGATGAAACACAACTTTCTAAAGCTAAATGGTTCTAAAACCGAAATTTTATTAATTGGCACTCCATCTAATGTTAATAAATGCAGTACTTTTAAACTTTCAGTTGACAATACTCAAATATCTCCTCATGCCCAGGTGCGTAATTTAGACGTTATTTTTGATGCTCAGATTACTTTTTATTCTCATTTCAAAAACATAACTAAAGTTGCTTTTTTCCATCTTCGTAACATTGCTCGCATTAGACCCTTTCTTTCCAGGCCTGATGCTGAGAGGCTTATTCATGCCTTCATCACATCACGGCTTGATTATTCTAATTCTCTCTTTGGGGGTTTACCAGCAAGTTCTGTTAAGAGATTGCAATATATACAAAACTCAGCTGCGCGAGTTTTGACTTATACATCTGCACGCCATCACATTACCCCAGTGCTCCAGCAACTTCATTGGCTCCCGGTTCAATCACGTATTGATTTTAAAACTCTGATTTTAACCAATAAAGCTGTGCATTACATCTGTGATTTGGTCACTCTTTCTCCTCCTCCTCGCTCTGCTGGTTGTCTCGCCTTGTATCAGCCTCGTTGTAAATTAAAAACCATGGGGGGGAGGGCTTTTTCTTATAACGGGCCTAAGCCATGGAACGCATTACCTGCGTACATTAGGAACGCGGCTTCCTTGGATTGTTTCAAGAAACTTCTTAAGACGCATCTTTTTAGTAAAGCTTTTAATTTGTGATTATTTACTGTGATTTTATTTTGATATTATGTAGTTTTGGTTGATTTGTTATTTTGTTTGTACATGTTGTAGCGCTTTGAGTTTAAGAAAGGCGCATTACAAATAAAATGTATTATTATTATTATTATTATTATTTTATACAATTTATATTTAGTGTAAATTTTATAATGCATTTAAATGCATTTGAAAACATTCAGTTCGTATATGCCTCCTTACTGCTAAAAAAACTAAACAATAGAAGCCCAATAGAAACCATCACAGAAATTCCAATGGCTTCCATTAAAATACCATTATAAACCATTAGCTTTTTCCAGTAAAACCATTACAGAATTCCTTTTTGTAGTGTGTTTTGGGCATTTTTCCAATAGGATTTAATTAACATCCCACCAATAGAATCCATCAAATACCAGTAGACACCATTATAGTTTCCATTAAAACCAACACGATTCCCATTATAACCATTAAATCCATTACATTTTCTATTGTGTTTTGGGCAGGGTTCTATTGTTTTTTTTCAGCTAAAGTGTACTATTTTTCACACGTTTGATATACATGATATACGTTTTTTATAATTATGGTATTCATTGAAGCACCTTGAAATGTGCCAATAGGCATACCATGTAGACGCTACTATATATAATATCAACAGTTATTCATCTCAATAGCACAAGCTTATCAACATATTATGGCATGTGGCATAACTATTATCACCACATACTTACAATAAATATCTATAACATTTTATACAGCTTTCATTTATTTATTTTAATGACTTGTGCATGTGTTTTGCTTTTTTAACCTTTGTCTCAGTGTTGAAATGTGAAATTTCATTATGTAAATATAAATTATGTCATTATGCACTTAAATAAAAATACAAGCAGATCCTTTCAATGGACCTACTCATTGTGTGAAAATGATGATACTGATAATATGATTTATTTATTTTCAAAAATTGCATCTGTCCCTCAATTGGACCATCATTTTCACCACAATAAACGTCAAAAGTCTGTCAAAACTTTTGAGAGATGGGCTTGAAAGGAAATGAGCCATGTCACCCATTAAACAAAGCTGAGCGTCCCAAAATCATTATTCCTAAATAGACCTGAGAGACCAATGGTAAAAGTAATAAAACCATACAGTACATACAACATTTGAAATGCATATATTCCAGTATTTCAGGAGTGTGTTGGGAGACTGTAGTACATGAACAGTAGATGGGGCTGCAGCTCAATCATTTGTGCTCTGAGGCTCTCTCCAGACACAGTTCAGCAGGCTCTGATCTCCACAGCTCTGTAGCAGACGAGCCGCTCAAGAAAGAACGAGGGAGTGAGAGGAGCTAACCAAACAACTTTTTCCCATTTTGCAATATCGACGCATTCCAGGGAGGAACAGTAAGTTGGCCTGTTTATTACGCTTCAGTAAACATATCTAAAGATGCTCGCATACTCTCACTATCACAGACACTCTAGAAATTTCCCTACATATTTCCATAGTTTTCCCGTTCCGTGTGCTACCACCATTGCTCGCTTTCCTTGTAAAATACCGGGTTGTCAGCACATTTTCTTACATTTATTATTTTTTTCTCGTGGATTTCAGTTTTCGAAACCATTTTGCGTTCTGATTAACAAAAAACACTGAGATTACGAAATCACATATAACGTTACATTACTTCACATTAGATTAGTTGTTTGTTACGGGAGTATACCATATTTATAATATGTAATATGGTGATAATAAAGTCGAGTTTACTTATTTATTAAATAATTGTACCAAATGATGTTTGGTTTCATTTGCGAATGAACTGGTTTTAAGAAAACAAGAGTTTTGTCTCTTTGTATATGTTCTGAAAATATGAACAGATATTCAAACATAATTGAGTGATACACTAGTTGTAACAATGAAGTAAGAAGTTAGTATAGGACAGTTACAGTGTTTGGGTGATGTACTGGGGGAGGGGAATGGACGTGGCACTCAATACTCCTCCGTTTACAAATGAAACATTGTAATTATAACAGTTATTATAAGCTGTTATAATAAATGTTAAAAATTTTGTCACTCGGGTTAAAATCAGTCATCATGTTTGTACAAGTAGGCTACACTTACTTGTACTTATAAAAGCACTCTTGTAGTACCACATGGTATATTATTTAAAAAACTGACCAAAACAAAACATGGTGCATATATTAATACTACTGTACTTTTGTATTAGTGTTATGGAGACTGTATTTCTGAGCTTTAAAATTAGGCCCTAAAAAGTAAAGTTGTTAGTTTGCATGTTCAGTCATATTAAATAATAGGCCTGTTTCTGACTGATAAAATAGTTACCATTGAAGCATGTTTTAGCTTACTTGACAAGTAGTTTTGTTTTTCAAAGTTAAAGTTGCACAGTTATCAAATCCAATATGATATTCCAAATGTAAAGCAGTAGGCTTTATTCTTTAGTAAAAAAGGTAATGTATTTAAAATACTTAGAGACTTACTGATATAAAAATTGTAATTAAATTTTATTTGGGGTATAACTTGTGCACAATGCACATTTCTTAATATTAAGCCTAAAATGTGTTTTAATATCACTGTTGATGAAGTTTGTATGCTTTTTGAATAATGTCAGTTTTTAAAAGCAAGATATTTAAAGTGCACCTAAAATATACTTGCAATAGTTCCACTTTAGCACAATCAAACGTACTTCAGTATAGTTGGACTTAAGCATTACTTGCACACAATTAAAGTGCATTAAGTACAAAAGTTTAATATACTAAAAGTACAACTGCAGGGTATTTTTATGAAGTAAATACATTTACAATATGTAAATGTATTTGTAGTATACTTTGCATGAAATAAATGTATTTCAAATACATTTTAGTATATTTATTTTTCACTAGAGTTCAAAATTTTACCATGGTAACCATTCAAAATACCACTAACTTACTTCAACAATAGCATCATGAAAATGAGTTAAATACTTCATATATGTTTTTATAACTTATAACATTTATACAATATTATACATTTTATTATACATTTATTGTAATTAATTATGGTTTTAGTGAACTTACTTTCCTTACGTTTTGCTGAATGCTTGCTTGGATTGGCCTTACTACAAGGGGTGTAGTCCTTTTCTGTTATGGTGACCACATCCAGTAACCTTCGCTGACTTCACCCTGGGCTATTGCTTTTTTTAGTGCATTCACTGCAGGATTTTAGGCAAGCCTTTTCTGCAAGTTAACACTAGTTCCTCAAAGGTTTAGTCAAGTCACACGTTCTGATCACATTCTTGTCTTTTTGAGTTAGGAAGCATTCGATTTTTAACATTTGTTTTCACGGGAGGAATCTAAAGTGGTTTATTTGCTACTGTTTTCAGGTGTTATTTGTGTTTGTGCAAATTCCTGTAGTGCTTGTTTTAGCAGCTGTTTTTGCTCCTAACAAATGGTTGAGGTTTTTGAAACGGCTGGGAAATGCATCCGTAACCTGTTTTGGTTTGCTTTTCTGACTCCAGAAAGCTGAAGTTTAGGTCAAGCAACGGTCAGATTTTCCAGATGTGCATTTTAATGATTGAGGAACAGCTGGTGTGTCTTGTTTCAGTTAATAAATTTGGTTTGGAAAGTTAAAAGATGCCCATATTCTTGCAGACCCACAACCTGACAGATAAAGCTGTTAGTTTCTAGTTTCTCCTTTGGGGGTTTTTGAACAGGTAAAATTAGTGACTCTCAACCTAACCAGACACCCATTGTATGAGTAACCTACTAAAACACAATGAATTGTCCTAAATACACTGCTGCAGTTTCTATTGTGCTTGAACCCACTTATAAACAAAAGTGAAGTCATATTAAATTAGCGAGATAAACTGGAAATTATATATGAGCAACGTTTGCACGTACAAAACTTAGCCATGATGCTAGGATGAGTAACACTTAAGGTTTGGGTTTTGTTCAGATAGTTCAAGACGTCTCTTATGTTGACAAGGGCTGCATTTGTTCGATCAAAAATACAGTAAAACAATAATAATGCAAAAGAAAGAAATGCATGTTTGAAGTGACATAAACCTCCATTTTTGTGTGGACTGTCCCTTTAATAAACACTTAAGCAACCTTCACGTGGGTTACAAACTTCCTTTTATGAGAAAATTACTTCTTGTCCTGAATATTGTTTGTAGCTGTGTGCACATTTGACTTTACAGCTCAAGAATTTTTCATGTAGATGTAATGATTTTGATTCTTCATTCAGATGCAATGTGCCCATCTTTTGCATAAACTATTAACCACTTCCATATCCAAGCCTTTTTCCATGGGAATTTGCTATTTGATGAGAGTTGATCTACTGATCGAGGTGAACTAACTTCTTCTGGTTATGTGTTATTGACACACACAAGAATACAATTTGAGTTTTTTGCAATGCATTATTATTATATTTTGTTAGAAGCGTTCTTTTCAATTATACACTTAGAGCAAACAAACCAAACAATATAACAACAAACACATTGTACTTAATACAGAGACAGCATAATAAAAAAAGCCTAGCGATGCACACATGCCGATCCACCTGTACAAACAGAATATACCTGCGATCAAATTGCTTTTCTAACTTGGTTTTATGACAGTATAGCACGCACAAGTTGCCATGGACAATAGTCTCGTGTTATTTTGGTATTATTTTTGTTATTTTAGTTTTATATTAAAAAAATATTTTTACATTTCTCAGTGTTCATTTTATTTTTGATTTTTAGAGAGTTTTAAAGTTTTCTGTCTTTTTAAATATTACTATTTAAGTTTAATTTTCATTTTTATTTCAATTTGAGTTTTTATTTATTTCTAGTTAGTAATTTTAGTGATTTAATTTAAACTTATTTCAGTTAGTTGCAAAGGCAACATTTAATTTTTTTTTTTTATAATTGATATTTTATTTAAGCTGTATTTTAATGAACAAATTGTATTTAATAGTTTTAATTTTATTGAATGATAACCCTGCAACAGTGCAAAGTATTGCAGAGAGCTATATATAATTTTATAATCTAAATCGATTTTTTTCCTCTTTTAGGTTTTTGTTGAAAAGGATGAAGATGGGTGTTAAGAGTGTGTGCTGCATTTTACTCATTTCTCTGCTAAAGTCTTCCTCTGCTCACAATGATTTCTTCACATCCATTGGTATGCAACCTTTTCACCTTTTTATAAATTTATGTTTGAAATGTTCCTGCAGGTTCTAACAGGTAACATAAGCCTCCAAACCCATGTTCATGAATGTTGTGATTTTCTTGGCCGATATGGCTAGGAACTATACTCTCATTCCGGCGTAGGTAACTAGTTATGATACAGCTGGGGACTACTTTCAGGCGCTGCGTAATATCATTGCGCCTGCTGCACCCATGGTATGGCAGCAAAGTTCCTTGATTATTACGCCGGACTGAGAGTATAGTTCCTAGTCATATCGGCCTAGAAAATCACAACTTTTCATTTTCCATCGGTCTTACACGATGTAACTAGAGGTGGGAATCGCAGGGTAGCTCACGATTCGATATAATCACGATACATGGCTCACGATAACGATAATATCACAATACTGCGATTATATCAATATATCTCTAGAAAATCTTATGATACATCACGATATCTCTAAACAAAATGCCTGTGAAAAGGTTAAGTGCAAGTTTTCTTTCTTTATTCAAGTCCAAACTGTTAGAAAACAGCAAAGAAAAAAAAAAAAAAAGTTCTGTAAATCAATTTTAATATGTTGAGTAGGCTAAATTAATCATTTTATTCTTGGACTAATGTAGACAGGTAGGTTTAGGTAAATGTAAGGTGGGAGGAGTTGGATCTAGATCCAACCACACCCTCTGGATCTTGTGTGCTGCAGTGAGGACCATCTCGTGTGAAATGAGCCTATTTCCAAAAAAAGTGGAGTGTTTCTTTAATAGAACATTAGAAGATGCAGCTGACAGGTGTTGTGGAGAACTAGACCGGTCATTCACTAATCACTGATGCTCATTTGAACCTGTGTTCTGTCCTGGCAGGTCACATGACAGATTTGCTGTACACAGAAAAAGACCTGGTGACGTCATTGAAAGACTACATCAAAGCAGAGGAGAGCAAACTGGAGCAATTGAAACAGTGAGTAATATCTGTTGATACAGTATCAACATTAGGCACATATAAATGAAATCTGTAACAACTGGTGTTATCACTCAAGGAGTGATTTCTGAATGTGGAAAAACAGAATAAATATACATTTAAAAAAATTAATAAATAAAAAAGTCATTTTTTGGGTATCAGTACCACAAGTTTTTGTTTTTATTTGGCGTACTATTTATACGCACTTTCATGAAATCGGGTTGTCCTGGAGCAACATTTCGTTTTACTGTGTACAAGCTGCATGTGATTGAAATGACAATAAAGCCACTCTGATACTGTGTGTTTTCAGGTGGGCTGAGAAGCTGGATGCTTTATCAGCGACAGCCACACAGGACCCAGAGGGGTTTTTGGGTCACCCTGTCAATGCCTTTAAACTCATGAAGAGACTAAACACGGAATGGGGTGAAGTGGAAGACCTCGTGCTCAAAGACATGTCTGACGGTTAGTTTGACTGTAATTCAACCCATATTAACATCTGTTTATTCAGCATTTACAACTGATACATTTATTATGAAATATTTAGCCTACTTTAAAATACCAATATTAGGTGACTAGAAACTATTCTGGGATATACTAAAATAATAGAAAATGCTAACAACACCAAGCAACATGTTAAAAACATTCAAGAAATACCTTGCAACATTCTTTACAATCAATAAAAGACGTCTAATGAGTTTTTCTGATTTCTAATTTTCTGGTTGGAGTGGTGTGGCAGGGGGTCTGATAATGGAGTCTGAAGTAGTTGATGTGGTTTCTTTACTACTGGTTTAATATAGTTTAATATTTCTCTGAATTTTTCAAAGCTTTTAAACTATTTTAAACTTTCAGACAAGGCTTTGTCAAGCCAACATCAAGGTTTTTCTCGTCGAACTTTACTATCGAGTGCCTGGTATTTTTTGAAGCTTTACAGCCCTAGTTAATGTACATTTTTGTTGTATGGAAAAGTCAAAAATGTTTGAAATAATACAAGTTAGTTGAGTAAATAATGACAATTTTTTTTTATATTTGGGTGAACTATCACAGTTTTTATAATCACTAGGACCCATTTCTCAGCCCTTATGTCACTTTTTCAAAATTTGAAACTTTTCAAGTTTAAAACTTAAAACATAATGCAGCATTTTCTACATTTCTTCCATAATACCACATTAAGAATATTCCAAATCTAAAAATGAGATACTGTGAAAATGATTAGATGTAGATGAACACCTACACAGATGTTGGTTTTTCAATTTCATAACCATCAATACAAAAGGGGAAAAATAATTTTATACTGTAATGTAAACATGGACCATGTTACATACACTGTAGATAGCAGTCATTCTTAGGTAAAATCTTTTGCTAGTTTTATGGAAGAATGAGTTGATTCGAAACATGTATGCTAGTTTTAGTACATTTTGGATGCAACATTTTTTGTTGTGCCAAGCTGAAAGTTGTTTGAGTTTTAAAAAAGGGACCTACATATTGAGAAATGTGTCTTAGTGATTGTAAGTCAAGATGTTCTTATTATAATTTTTTTCTTATTAAAAGATAACCACATTTTCTACTAGGTTTTATCTCAAACCTGACCATTCAGCGTCAGTATTTCCCAAATGATGAAGACCAGACCGGTGCAGCCAAAGCTCTCCTCCGACTGCAGGACACCTATCAACTGGACACACAGACCATCTCTTCTGGAGACCTGACTGGTGAGTGTGAGCTCTCCCCTTTTCAAACATACTTCAGATACACCTTTTTTGCATTTGCATGATATCTCATTGCAGGTTTTCTTGTAGGTGTTACTACAGGCTTGCTGTTTAAAAGCACCATGACGGTAGATGATTGTTTTGAGCTGGGAAAAATCGCCTACTCGGAAGCAGACTACTACCATACAGAGTTATGGATGGCCCAGGCACTCAAGCAATTGGATGAAGGAGAAGAAACCAGCATTGAAATTGTGAGTGTGCTGGACTACCTCAGCTACTCAATCTACCAGCAGGGGGAGATGGAAAGAGCTCTGAACCATACCAAGAGACTGCTGAGCGTGGGTAAGTCTGATCTACAGTACTTAATATGAATCATATCACCATATGGCTTAGTGTGATTGTCAAATCGTGAAAACTGTGATTTAATTAAATAAACATATGCTTTACCGGCCTCAAGTGCAGAATTAAAACACATATAGTTCATAATACGAGGGTTTAAAGTCTGGTGATGCCTTGCTTAAATATTTGAGACATTCAACAGTTGCCCAAACTTTTATAAAATGTTTAGCACATTTATCTCTCCTGTACAGATCCTGAGCACCAGCGAGCACTTGGGAACCTAAAGTATTTTGAATACCAGCTTGCCAAACAGAATAAGGCCGAGAAAGAGCAGAGTGTGAAGGAAGAGAGCAAGAAAGAACAAGAAAAGACGGTTGGGAAAGGGGAATATCTCCCTGAAAAGAGGAAATATGAGCAGCTATGTAGAGGACAAGGAGTCAGAATGGTGAATAATAAAATACTGTAATAGCTGCATTAATATAAATATTCACTGGAATGTCACATTAAGCACGAAATGCCGATGCATTAGCTGATTCATTTTTAATCATTTTTAATAGATCAGTGCAGCTCTAGCTCCACAGCCACCTAATTCAGCCATTTCAGCTGTTTTTTTACTTAGCATGGATGTAACTTGACTTATTTATAAAGTAATGGTTTATGTATATGAGGTAATAAATTATTAAAGACAAGACTTAGAATTATTTATGCACACCCAAGGTGGTAATATGGCCACAAAGCTCTGTTTTTGTCCATTCAGTCGACCAAAGCTCAATGCATACTGCAAACATAAATCATAAAAAACTCAAATGCTTCAGTGAGATGACACTTACGCAGCTTTAGGGAACCAGCCAATGAGTTTTTTTCATGACAGTGCCTATCTGGTTCATCATATGTGAAAGAGCATTAAATACCAACCATTTTATTTCTTTATTTATTTGTCATGCCCAAGATATAAATGAATTGTCTAATATGTAAATATATTCTCAATCATATACAGAGCCCTCGCAGACAGAGACGCTTGTTCTGCCGTTTCTACAACAGTAACAGACATCCTTTTTACATAATCGGCCCAGTGAAACAAGAGGATGAATGGGATCGTCCACGTATCGTCCGTTACCATGATATTATAACAGAAAAAGAAATGGAGAAGGTCAAGGAGTTGGCCAAACCAAGGGTGAGTTCAACTTTTATAAACATTAAAATATTTACATTTTTGGCCACACACACACACTTTCTGTGGATAATCTTAAAGGGTCATCATTTACTCACCTCATGATGACTTTCACTGATCTTAGACACGCAAGATATTTGTAATATTCTATCATAATTTTTGTCCATCCATTGAAAGTCTATGCAACCAAAGATTTCAAGCTTCAAAATATATATAAAGACAATGTAGTAGTGAAGTCTTCTGAAGAGACATGATTACTTTATATGATGAACAAATTTAATTGAAGCATTTATTTATATGTAAACGCTGATCAAGGCACATACATAGAGCACATCAAAAATGTTGAAGAGAAAGCTTGAAATAGACTTTGATTTTTTTTAATGTCCATTACAAAAACATGCATTCCTAAATTATTTGAAGGTGTGCAAGTATTTTTCCACTGTAACAAAGTTTCATCTCTTAAACTCTGACAAATATATTTAAAATGATGTCCACTCATATGAGATGAAGACTTCCCTGTTATCAGCCACATTCAGTAACACTGACAAATATGTCTTTGAAAAGAGTATTTCTACAATGACACCGGTTATATCCATGTCAGTAGCGACAACTGTGAGGTGTAAACAATAGTTTATTTACTGCACCTTGAAATTCATTTGAACTGTAAGGTACACTAGTGTAAACGTACGACATTTTTACTTCTTTGGTATTAGCTTATCAATAAGGTTTAATTTTGTGTTAAAATAAGCAAGTAAAATCTCCTGAATTTTGAGTTTTTCTATTATGTGACCCTGGACGACCAAACCAGTCATAAGGATCAACTTTTCAATCAAAAATACATCTGAAAGCGGAATAAATAAGCTTTCCATTGATGTATGGTTTGTTAGGATAGGAGAATATTTGGCCGAGATGCAACTATTTGAAAATCTGGAATCTGAGGGTGCAAATAAATCTAATTATTGAGAAAATCTCCTTTAAAATTGTTCAAATGAAGTTCTTAGCAATGCATATTCCTAATCAAAAATTAAGTTTTGATATATTTACAGTAGGAAATTTATAAAATATCTTCATGGAACATGATCTTTACTTATTATCCTAATAATTTTGACCCATACAATGTATTGTTGGCTATTGCTACAAATATACCTCAGCGACTTAAGACTGCTTTTGTGCTCCAGGGATAACACTCCTCAGAATATCACAACCTTTGACCTGTCATCATTCAGAGGCCGTTTAAAGTTATTAGTCCAGAGTGTAATCAAAGGCTCATGTAGAGTTAGAATGCTGCTGGTGCTCAAGTTAATTAGATATCATGACAAACAGAAAGAGTGTATTGGTCTGTAGTCGGTCACTTAGACTACAGCTGCTATGTAACTTGTGTACTCTTGGCCGGTTGGCTCAACAGCTGCGCAGAGCCACCATCTCCAACCCCATTACTGGTGTTCTTGAGACTGCCCAATATCGCATCAGTAAAAGGTAAGGCTCCTGTTGGTCTGTAGCACAGCCAACCCACCAGTTCCCCCTGCTGCATGCTGGAAAAGCAACAAGAGCACAGACAAAGGAGATTTATATCACATGCATAGTATGGGTGGGTGGTCCAAAGTCAAAAGTTTGGAATAATCCTATATTTTTCATGATTTTGAAAGATATCGCTTATGCTTACCTCCATGTATTTGAGTACAAATACAGTAAAACAGTAATACTGTAAAATAATATTACAAATTAAAATATTTTTTTTCTATTTTAATATATTTTAATATGTATTCCTCTGAATTTTCAGCAGCCATTACAGTCTGCAGTGTCACATGATCTTTTAGAAGTTATTCTAATATGCTGATTTGGTTTCCACAAAAATATTAAGCGGCAAAATCTGTTTATAAACGCTGATAGTAGTAAGAAATGTTATATTTGTAGTATATACTTACATATTTTTTTACATAATTCTACTGTTATTGCACAGTACATACCAGCCACCAGCCCATATATACATGTTTACACCATGCATAATGGATAGATATCCCTGTTTGTTTTGCTGTTCTTGGGAATGTAGCTTTTCCACTGTTTCTTTACACACAACAGGTACATAATCAGTGAACTCGGTAGCAGTATCCGTTCAACCCAGGCAGAAGCTATCCGCAGTGTAACATATGAACCACCCATTCAGTCCAAGTCCGCTGTTGGTGTAGTTCAGTATAACAACAACATATAGTGACAGCACCTTTCACCTCTCTCTTTCTATCTTCTTTCTTTTTCTCTGTGCTGGCTCTATAGCTCAGGCGCGCCACTGTGCATGACCCTCAAACTGGCAAACTCACCACCGCCCAGTACAGAGTCTCCAAGAGGTAAGGGTCAAAGATGAAGGACAGAGGTCACATCTGTCTGCTCCTTCTTTCCCTCTTTACGCAGAATTCTCTTTGTTGACCTCAGTCTGTCAAAAAATGCTAAATAAATTAGTTACTGAGAGTTTCTTAGAAAGTAGTGAAACTTCAGGGGCACCTCCATACACTGCCCTCCATAAGTATTGGAACAGTAAAGACAAAATTGCTGTGTTGGCTGTGGAGTCAAGACATTTGCAAATATGATTAAAAGATGAATATGAGACAAAACTACAGAATGTCACATTTTATTATTAGCCGTTTCAACACATTCATGTTTTACCAAATAAAAAGAACAGCACTTTTAGAGTTCATCCCACTATTTGATGTGAGCATAAGTATTGAGACAGTTGAACATAAGGCAGATATAAAAGATTAAAAGCTATTATTTTGTTGCAGATCCCTTGCGCATAGACATCCATAGACATCACCAGACTCTTGGTCTCATCCTTTTAAATACTTTTCCCAGCCTTTAATGCAGCCAATTCCAATTGTTTTGTGGAGTTTCTGCCTTTACTCTCCAGCTGGTGAAATTCATGTTCAATCGGATTTAAATCTGGAGATTGACTTGGGCAATCTAAGACTTTCCACTTCTTTGCCCTTATAAATTCCTTGACTGAACTGGCAGGGTGTTTTGTGTCATTGTCCTGATGCAATCTGAAGCACTTCCCAATGAATCTGGTGGCATTTTCTTGAATATTGGTAGGCAAGATGGTTTTTTACCCTTCCAAATTCATTCTGCTGCTGTCATCATACATTAAGTCATCAGTAAAGTTGAGAGGGCCTGTTCCAGAGGCAGCCATGCCATGACACCACCTCCACCATGCTTTACAGATGAGGCTGTATGCTTGGGATCATTTGCAGTTCCTTTTCTTTCTCCACATTTTTGCTTTCCCATCACTTAGATAAAGGTTCATCTTTGTCTCATCGGTCCATATACACAGTTCCAAAACTCTTCTGGCTCACCTTTGTGCTTTTTTGCAAACTCTAATCTTGCCTTTCTATATTTTGGTGCTGGTCAGAGGTTTGCATCTTGCTGTGTAGCATCTGTAATTCTGTGTCAGTCTCCTGAGGACAGTAGATTGTCAGAGCATCACCCCAGCTTTCTGGAAGTTGTTGGTGATTTTACAGACACGTCTTTTAGGGTTCATTTTCACAGCTTTTATGATTTGTCTGTCATCAACTACTGTTGTTTTCTCAGCCGATCAGGTAGTTTGTGGTTGCTGGTGTCTCTGGTGGTTTCCAAACTCTTGATTTCTCCATGCCCTTTGTTTTTGCTGGAGCTCTAATTGACTTCCTCTTTTCTTTTAGCATCCATGCTTGCTTTTCTCTCAAAGTCAGGTCCCTCATCTTCATCCTGGTTTGTGTGTGTCATCATCGAATGCAAGATTCAGAATGCAGAAGTAATGGATATAACTGATACGACACATTCCCTGCTTTTAATATCTGAAGAATTAATGCAACAGGACACAGCGGATCACTTAGAAAGACCCGTGAGGCAACTGTTCCAATACTTATGCTCACATCAGATAGAGGGATGAAACTCTAAAAGTGCTGAACTTCTTAGCTGGTAAAACATGTGTTGAATCACCCAAAAAGAATGTGTTGAATCACCCAATAATAAAATGTGACATTCTGTAGTTTTGTCTCATATTCATCTTTTAATCATATTTGTATATGTCTTGACTCCACAGCCAACAGAGCAATTTTGTCTTTACTGTTCCAATACTTATGGAGGGCACTGTATATATATGTACTGTATATATACAAAACAAATATATATATACATATAAAATATATTTTATGTTTGTATTATTTTAATGTTATATTTGCTATATTTAAACCTTAAATTAATTATTTTATATAAAAGTTGTTGCACAAAATCATGATATTCTCTCCTTAAAAAATTACTCATAAATTTGCCTACGTTTGACATTATTATGATCGAAAAACCAAACAAACACCTCTATTGCTTTTATTAATGTGAGGAGCTCATATTAAAAATAAAGATGCTTTCACACGCTGTTTTTAAATTTGAGAAACCTCATGATACCTGCATAACCCCTGAAATGATACTATGGACTGCATGGGTGCCTCTCATGATAGAAAATTCAGTTTTACTATTTAAAGTCATGCTGCCTTTGTAAATAATTTCTAGCATTTCTGTAACCTTGGCCATCTCATCACAAACTTGCCTGTTCGAAACCAACCAAACACTGACTCATTTCTGTCACTAACTCACAGACTGATTCACAAGTTCATGAATATACAGTATCAAATTAACCTAATTCAAATGATGGGTAATTTTGACATGCTTGGCGGTGACGGGTTCTGCACGGGTACAGTCTATCTAAATCTATTACTTGAATGTTTCATACTAACAATACTAAAAGTTCAGTCACACACTAAACATTGCTTTACTTTATTGCTGAGCTCTAACCCTGCAGATGGATTTGTTCTGTTTTGAAACATTATAAAATGTGATACTGATAGTCCTCAGTAGGAGTATGAAGTTTATTTGTTATAATTGTCTCTTCTCTCAGTGCGTGGTTGGTGGCCTATGAGCATCCGGTTGTGGATCTTATAAACCAGCGCATAGAAGACATCACAGGCCTCGATGTCAAAACAGCAGAAGAGCTACAGGTAAGGTTCATGAGGCATTTAATTTACGAGACTAAGAATAGTTAGGTTCAGTTTTTTTTTTTTTTTATACTTTTTTCCCTTTTAGGTGGCAAATTATGGTGTTGGTGGACAATATGAGCCCCACTTTGACTTTGGACGGGTAAATAAAAAAGTTCTTTAATCGTTATCCTGTTACATTAAGAATGCAGGGTGGCGACACATTCAATTTATTCATAACGTGCCATTTTAATATTTTTCCACCAGAAAGATGAACCAGATGCCTTTAAAGAGCTGGGCACAGGAAATCGAATAGCAACCTGGCTCTTCTATGTGAGTAGGATTTGATCCGTCCTGCCAGGATTGGTTCTTCTTCTCTCATCATCACTTGTTATGAAATTCGCTGTAAAACATGGGCTTTGTTGCAGATGAGTGATGTAGCTGCAGGGGGTGCCACGGTCTTTCCAGAAGTTGGAGCTTCAGTAAAGCCAATGAAGGTACTGTTTGTTTATATGTTTGAGGGTTTTATAAAAATGGTCTTTTTTTTACAGAAACCATATATATCACAATATAGCTCTTTTTGCTAGAAATTTGATGCAAAAATTATTAATATTTTACCTGCCCTTGTGATAAAGAAGTATACCTCAGCATACTTTTTCAAATGAGTACTTATGGTAGAAAGAATATTGAATATTGAACTGAATGACACGGCTGCCTTGTCTATTTATAATTGGCTCTTTGTGTGTGTGTGTGTGTGTGTGTTCAGGGTACAGCCGTATTCTGGTATAATCTGTTTCCCAGTGGAGAGGGAGATTACAGCACGAGACATGCAGCTTGTCCAGTACTGCTGGGTAACAAGTGGGGTGAGTGTCTCAGACACAGTGTATTGCCAGGAGATTTTCTTTATGCTCTGAAATGTTTATTTTAGTAGTCTATGTATTTCTATATAAAATGCCTTTGTATGTGTTCCTCCTAATGTGCATATACCGATTTTAACAGTATTTCCTGCTGCTTAAAAAGGAAGCACGTTTTAGTTGAATCTTGCCTTTAAAAGTATCTTGTATCTTGAAAACATGTTATATGTCACCCCTGTTGCAATCATAATTATTGCTTATAAAAATAATGAATTTTTCCATAAATAAAAAAAACTTGACTTCATCAACCTTTAAGGACGTGAACACAAATAAAAGTCTTCTCATATTTAATGACTTTATCTTATCTATTATGTTTGGTTTGTCACAATCTTAAATCATCAACTGTTACCATCGCATTTCTTTTTTCTAATAATTCATGCACTTAATCAAATAGTTATTAATGTCAAAATAAACTATCAACAATTTTACTTTCTTCGTGAGTATTTCCTGCTGATTTGGCAAATAAGCACATTTTAGTTGGCATAATCCATCATTTAAAAATCTTGTAGTAGTGTTACGTCAACCCTGTTACCATCATAATTATCACTTATTACAATAATATTTTATTTATAACTGAATAAAACCCCGTTAATGACTTCACAATTTTAGGAAGTGAAGACAAATAAGTCTTCATCTAAAGCTTCATCTTGAATTATGTTCGGTTTATCTCAATCTTTAAAAAATGTCAACTATGTTGCCATCAGAATTACATTTCTTTTTCTAAATATGTATGCACTCAAGCAAATAGTAATGTCAAATCAAACTCAACACTTTTTTGTATTTCCTGCTGTTTTAGCAAATATACACATTTTAGTTGGCATAATCTATTATTTAAAAGTCTTGAAGTCATGTTGTTTCAACCCTGTTACTATCACAACTGTCCCTTGTCAAAATAATGTATTTAATAATTTTTTTTAATTTGAATAATTTATAATGTAATAGTTAGTCATGTCTGTTTGAGCTATTGATGCTAACTTCTAAAGCTTCCTAAACTTTATGAACTTTCAACCCTGTTAGTTTTTTGAAGGCAGCCTCACCATGTATTTAGCTTGAGATGGCGCAATGGATTTCTTAGAGAAATTGTAAAAAACAATCTGTCTTTTCTGTTCTTTCTGTCCATTAGTGTCAAATAAATGGATCCACGAGAGAGGTCAGGAATTCAGGAGACCATGCGGCCTGAAAGAGGCAGATTGATCAAACACCTCCACCATCTTCCTCATGCACTCCTCCCCCTGGACTCTGAAAACTTGAACAGCACCCTCCCTACTGTTCATGTCCACTGTGTCCGCAGCAGCCAACATGTGACCTGTCACATTTATTTTTAACTGAAGTGTATGTCTGTGTGAGCCAGCCTACAGTTACATTACCTGTTAGTGCCTTTTGTCATTGCACACCAGGGCTTCAAATGATGGAGCTATTCCTGACAACACTCCTTTACAAACAGGCCTTTAACCATTGAGCTGTATAATGCCATCATATCAGCATATCTTCAACACATATTCTGACTGACAGCCAGACCAAAGTGACAAATGCAAGAAAGAAAATGCTTGTTTGCAATGTTCACAGAATGATAGGAGACTAATAAAACAGATTTTTCCTAAATGAGTCTTTTTGCTTCACCATTGCCTTTCTCCTTTATTTTAAGTTTTCAATCAAAATTATTAGAACACTAGTATTTTCACCAGCTAAAGATGGTTTTAAGTTAGTTATCTTTTGCTGTAGCGTGTCAGTAGGAAATATCAGTTTACATTTCCAAACATTCATTTTGACATTAGTTGTAACAATCCAGTGAGATTTTTGTTTGCACAAGGAGTCTGACAACAGCCAGTGCTCACACAGAGATCTGATCTGATCATC
This sequence comes from Barbus barbus, assembly GCF_936440315.1. Classification (NCBI taxonomy): domain Eukaryota; kingdom Metazoa; phylum Chordata; class Actinopteri; order Cypriniformes; family Cyprinidae; genus Barbus; species Barbus barbus. Next base: position 13,440,171 of record NC_136760.1, on the reverse strand, counting down.
ATCCAGTCCGTCTGGAATAACAAAGAAACAGAACAAACTGAGACAGACTAAATCCAGAAGAACTGTAGCAACGTCTCCAAGATGCTTCAAGAAACCAAAATATTTTTCAATAAAATTATTATTTTATTTCTTGTATTAGACTTTGTTAATCAACCTGGCAACAATGGCTTTTTAGTTAAAATGATGTTGCCTCTGAAAAAAAAAAAAAATCACACTTTATAAATTCTGCATATATACTGTGGCATAATTTGCACACATCTTTGGAATTCACTTTTATGTAGGAATAAAATGAATTGAATTGGTATGAATTCAATTTAAATAGTATGATGGCCCAAGTAAATATAACAAAAACAAAATAACAAAAATAAAGCCTGTGATTTATGGATTTGGAAATTGGTAATCGGGCTCATGAGACCCCTCGCGGACCCGTCCGAAGCAGCCCAGTAACAGATCCACAGCAGCGTTTACTGTTGATTTAATTTCATCCTCTGTTTTGCCCTGCTTTGGGTTCACTTCCACCATGTCTACAGCAGAGAGAAGACCTGGAGGGAAGTCAAGAACAAACATTCATATCAACATGCCAAACAAAGACCAAGAAGGATTATGATAATGAAATTTGATAATTTGCAATAGCCAAGCAAAGAAATGTTAATATGGCTTTTTAGTAGCTGATCTGATAAGAGTATGCACTCTGGAGAGCATCTATATTTATTATAATTCACTTTACTGAGATGCACACAAAATTGGTTACATTTTTATTTTACTTGATATTTTCTACTAAAAATATTTAAACACAAAATGTTATATATTTATTCATTAACAGGGTTGTTGTTTTGAAACATTTGTTCGTCAGACAAGTGAGCTTGGATTTTTGGTTAATAAGTTCAGAAAGGCCAAATAACTGCCGGATTGTTAGAATGGAAGTTTTATAAACATCTTTAGAGATCTACATATCCCCATGTTCTCACCTGTCTGACAGATGTGTTCAGTGATGTAAATGCCCTCTCTGTAGGTCAGTCCTCCCGCTACAGGTGTGCCTGTTGCAGGTGAGACCGATGGATCCAGTGCATCAATATCAAAACTGAGGTGGATGGGTTTTTTCACCCTGGTCCAGAAAGAGTAGCAATGCTTCAATACATATTTACTCTTATGAAGATTTTTTTGAAAATTAGGTCATGAAAATTAGAAAATAAGTCACACACGTACTTTGAAAACATGTGATCACATGTCTGCTCCATTACTTTTGCTATTCCAAGCCGATCAACGTCTGTCATGGAGAACGTTTTGATTCCAAGGTGCTTCAGGATATAACTGTGATGTAAGTGTGATTTGGACTTCATAACGAATCGTGAAATAGAGATACAATGCATGAATTATTTTGTAGAATCTACAGACTTACTGTTCTTCTGGGTCCACATCTCTCAGTCCAATGTAGACAATGTCCTTTGCTGCTACACAAGGCTTTAACCATGAGAAATTTGGAATTATGGGAATCTAAAAAGAGTAGATTTTTTTTTATTTTCTTTTTACAAAATATTATCAATGCTTTAAATCATAAAAGGCCATCTCAAATAAAGCTAAATGAGTGGAACCTGTTAGTAGTATTTCACTTGAACCTCAAACAGGAATAAAATATATAAACAGGAAATTATATTTTGCTAGAAAAAAATTTAAAAAAAAAAATTCTATTTTAGAACTGTTGAGGTTTTTCTATTTTTTCATGCCAACTAAGCTGATTTCTGTTACTATACAATATATATATATATATATATATATATATATATTGCATTTGTTCACTTTACAATAATGATGTGTTAATGATTATGTATTATATATGGTCACAAAGCATTTTATCATTAAGTTAGTTGTTAATGTTTATTAGTTATGAATGTGCTAAAGGCACAGATACTGACAACTGCACATCAGCCATGGTCAAGAAGTTAAAGTCGAACATCTCTTTAGGAGTTTTTTGTGACGAGACTGACAGTAAGGTAATGACTGTGTAACATATTACACAAACTTTAACAAAGGTGCTGAAATGATTAGAGACCATCAGTCACCTTTGAGTGCAGTTCATAGATGAGGTATGACAGCGGTTGGCCATGAATGTTTCCCGTTGGTGTGGTTAAAGGTGTGTTGATGTCTGCGTGGGCATCCACCCATAAAACACTCAGCTCATGTCTTGAGGCAGCATGACCAGAGATCGAACCAATCGCCAAGCTGTGAAAAACAGCAAACAAATGGCTGAGGATAGGTTCAAATATGAAATTGAACAGAACTGGAAGCACACAATGACCTGTGATCTCCTCCCAGCATCACACAAGTGTTGCCATCGCTCTTGATCTTCTGCACAGCTCCTGCGAGCTCCTCATTGGCACGGCCGACTGCTCTCGGACTCTTCAGTCTGCCAATTGGCTCATCATTGGGAACATCCTCAAAAGTCAGATTCCCATAATCCTTCACTACACAACCTGGAGCGGGACAGAGGACTTTCTGTCATCAATTACACATAATGGATATGATTTTGTAGCTTTAACACGCAAAAGGAAAAGTGTACTAGCCATTCTTTTCCATACAATTAAAGTGAATGGGGAAGGGAGTTGCACTCAAAAAATAAAATATCTAGGCCTAAATTTGAGATTCATGTTTGAATTGCATAAATGTTCCATCCAGTTGGATTACACAGTTATAATATGATGTATATTTCTTAGCCTATTTGTTATATATATACACTATATATATACACTATATATATATATATATATATATATATATATATATATATATATATATTTGCTTATCTGCCTTTAGACGCATATGAATTTAAGTGACATCCCTTTCTTAATCCATAGGGTTTAATATGACGTCGGCCCACCCTTTGCAGCTATAACAGCTTCAACTCTTCTGGGAAGGCTTTCCACAAGGTTTAGGAGTGCGTTTATGGGAATTTTTGACCATTCTTCCAGAAGCGCATTTGTGAGGTGAGACACTGATGTTGGACGAGAAGGCCTGGCTCGCAGTCTTCGCTCTAATTCATCCCAAAGGTGTTCTATCGGGTTGAGATTAGGACTCAGTCAAGTTCTTCCACACCACACTCTCTCATCCATGTCTTTATAGACCTTGCTTTGTGTACTTGCTTTGTGCACCATCCCCAGACTATTCCCACAAAGTTGGAAGCATAGAATTGTCCAAAATTGTAATTGTCCCTCTTGGTATGCTGAAGCATTCAGAGTTCCTTTCACTGGAACTAAGGGGCCAAGCCCAGCTCCTGAAAAACAACCCCACACCATAATCCCCCCTCCACCAAACTTCACAGTTGGCACAATGCAGTCAGACAAGTACCATTCTCCTGGCAACCGCCAAACCCAGACTTGTCCATCAGATTGCCCGATGGAGAAGCGTGATTCGTCACTCCAGAGAACGCATCTCCACTGCTCTAGAGTCCAGTGGCGGTGTGCTTTACACCACTGCATCCGATGCTTTGCATTGCACTTGGTGATGTATGGCTTGGATGCAGCTGCTCAGCCATGGAAACCCATTCCATGAAGCTCTCTATGCACTATTCTTGAGCTAATCTGAAGGCCACATGAAATTTGGAGGTCTGTAGCGATCGACTCTGCAGAAAGTTGGCGACCTCTGCGCACTATGCGCCTTAGCATCCGCTGACCCCGCTCTGTCATTTTACATGGCCCACCACTTCGTGGCTGACTTGCTGTCATTCCCAATCGCTTCCACTGTTATAATATCACTGACAGTTGACTGTGGAATATTTAGTAGCAAGGAAATTTCACGACTGGACTTGTTGCACAGGTAGCATCCTATCACAGTACCACGCTGAAATTCACTGAGATCCTGAAAGCGGCCCATTCTTTCACAAATATTTGTAGAAGCAGACTGCATGTCTAGGTGCTTAATTTTATACACCTGTGGCCATGGAAGTGATTGGAACACCTGAATTCAATTATTTGGATGGGTGAGCGAATACTTTTGGCAATATAGTGTATATTGTGGCGGGAAGAGCAAACAACAGACACAGTGGGTGTGGCGTCAGGCCTCGGAGAGGCTTTTATTGAACAGAAATAATAAAATAAAGTGTCCAAAGGGGATAAAGTGTCCTCGTCGTGCTGCGGGGTTTAATAATAGTATAAAACAATTTATAAAATACTATAAAAATTATTATTATATTATATTATATATTATTTCAAAGGTAAAAACTGGAAGTCTAGGGAGTTTCAAAAGTATGCTATTCAATTATTAAATGTATGCTGTTGAAAGTATTCTTCAAATATGTAAAAATCTTGGAATGACTATTTAAATAAATCACTTATTTTAGACAGTCTGACACCGATTTAACCTTTTAGACCTGTAGAGTTCTGTTTGACCATCAGCTCAATTGTTAAAGTAATAGCATTAAACATTACTGGGTTTGTTTGAGTTCAGATGTGCAAAAACACGCTTGACTCTTATTCAGTAACAGAACTCAATCCAAAATATTGCAACACAGAAAGGGGAGTAGTGCAACGTCAGCGTTACTGCTCCTATGAGATCACATCTTAGGTAAATAAATAAAAACCACACATGGCAGCACTGGTCCTTGCATGGCATCAGTCCCTCTAGCTGTTTGTTTAAAGGGGTCATATGACATTGCTAAAAAGAACATTGTTTTTTGTATTTGGTGTAATGCAATATGTGGTTTAAGGTTGAAAAAACACATTATTTTTGCTCCTCTATGCTCCACCTTTCTGAAACGCGTCGATTTTTACAAAGCTCTTCGTTCTGAGATGTGAGGTGTTCTCTGATTGGCCTGCTATCCAGTGCATTACGATTGGTTGAATACCTCAAGCGTATGACGGGAAATGTTACACCCCTTACCATATTGTGATGTCCCGGTGTGAATAGAGACAAAACCAAAAAAACCCATTATAAAGGAGGCATTTGTTGCATCCAAATGACTGATTACTGATTATAATGGCTTATACTGTCTTTTTACGTGCTGCTTCGCATCACGCAGCGTAAACATTACCACGTCTACATATGTGATCGGAGAAACGACAAACAACAAGCGCTACCCTACACTGCTCAAAACTCGCGTTTGAATAGTCAGTGGCAAATTCTTTATATGAAAACGTACTTACAGGCTGTGAGTCAGAAGCACCAGACTGTCTATGCGACCTTGGAATTGCCCCATTTTATAGAAACAGCCTTTGTGCACAGCTGGTATAGTAGGCTACTCTCCCAGGTTCAGGAAATAGTCCTCTGTAAAATGTGCTGCACACACTCTAATATTTGGGTTGAACTGTTCTGGAACAGTTTTGTTGAAACAACTTAACCACTGATTTCTAGTTGTGTCCTCTTTTGGAAGCCCAAGCAAAGTACTTTCGCTCTCATGACGAAACACAGCGAGAAAAAAATCACGCCCTCTTTATTTGGGTGGTGGTGTTATGGAAATCTTCCCACACAGTGATGTAGACGTGGGGGCGTGTTTAAATGAGCCGTTTTAGGAGGACGTGGACAAGTCTTAACTTTTATAAAGAATATCTCTTTGGGTTTGAGACTTTAGACTTTGCAACTTTAGAGATCTTATCTATGCATGAACAGCTTGTAACACTCCAAAGAGAAAGGAAAACTTGAAATCGCATCATATGACCCCTTTAAAACATTTGTGCAACAACAGACAGTTGAATATAGACTGTGAAACATGTAAAGCTCTTTTTATAAAAATGCCAATGATAAATAACGATTGCATGTTGCCTGACCTTAAAATACACAGTTGCAGGTATTGTATAATAGCTAGTTGACAAATAAAACATTACCAATTTTACATCAAGATTTAGGTTAAAGATTAAATGAATTAATATATAGTAGCCTACAGCCTATAGTTTTAGATGCAATAACTAGTCACACATTTATCCATTTTAACCACATTTAATCACATTTTAACTTTTCTAAAAGCAAACATCCCATGTCATCTTTTTATAGGAAATGCATATATAAAATGAATATTTGATAACACTTTATTTTGTTACACGTATAGTAATAGTAAGAATTTATGCATAATTATATGCAACCCTAAGTAAATACAACATATTACAAGGTTGTCCAGTTGCCAGATCTTGAACGAAACGCACTCTTGTCACATACAAATTTCAACCCATTGGTCCCCTCAATTTGGCAACCTACAATCCAGTGACGCTGTTATATCCGCGAGCGCTGTGGATAATCCACGGGTCGGGTAACCAAAAAAATGCATTCTGATTATTTGCGGGTGGATAAAATAAATAATTAATGATGCAAATATGAACAACATTTTTAAAATATATGAACGTGTTTTAAATGCATTTTTAATCAGGCATACGATTTCGTTTGTGTGTGTGTGTGTGTGTGTGTGTGTGTGTGTGCAGGGGCGGACTGGCCATCTTGCAGACCGGGCATTTTCCCGCTGGGCCGACGTACTTTTTGGGCCGGGCCGATACATCTTCTCATACCATGTTTGTCTGATCGGCCCATAAAACTCTTAGCAGCCTATAGTTTTTCTGCCTAAATAGTTGACGGCGCTGTCGTCTTTGCGGCTGTTTAATGTATTTGTCAAAAAAAGTCGTTTTAGGATTTTTTCCCCCCCAGACAGACCGGCCCATGAGACATTTAATCAGCAGCCCATTGGTTATTTTCTTAATTGACATTGGGCTGACCCAATCACATCTTTAAACATCTCCCCTTTTTGGGCTCTCGCTCTCTCTCTCTCTCTCGCACACACACACACACACACACACACACAGTGGTGTATTGTAAGGAAGTAATAATACAGTACTTCGTTACAGTACTTAAGTATTTTTTGGGAGTATCTGTAGCCTACTTGAGTTTTTATATTTCAGCCAACTTTTACTTTTACTCCGATACATTTCCTAATTAAAACGTATACTTTTACTCTGATGCATGCAAACAAGTGCGCGCACAATCGCTGATGATTCATTTTCCACTCAAAGTGGAGTCTGGGGTGTGTGATATAGTATATCTTCTGCAATACTAGGGGAAGTGTTGTTGTAATGATGTGTGATCTGACGTTATCAAGAAGGCTATATCATCAAATCACACACAGAGTGCACGCACTTGATTTATTAATGTATTAAAACTCAGAATTCCAGGCATTCTAAATTATAGACGGCAAAATGCTTCTGTATGCTTTTTATATTTATATATAGTTAACTTCTATATCTATATCACACAAAGAGTACCGTTTTTTCTGCAGATATCAGCATGAACACATTTAATAATCATTTCATACAAGTTCAGTAAAGCAATAAGTGACTTACATTTTAGACTTATTGCTTGTTTTTGCTAAATTTTGCCAAAGAAAATGGTTCCAAACAAAGATCACAGCACTGTTTTGCGTCTCTGAGCAATGGACGGTGTACTTATTGAATGAATCCGCTTTTTGAACGAATCGGTTGAATAAATGATTCAGTGATTCACTCATTAACACAGTCAAATGCTCTGTTCCTGAATGAATCAGCCGTTTGAATGAATCGGTTGAATCTCAATGACTCACTCATTAATGGTCACGTTCTGTCACCTAATGGTTTTAATTTCACTTTTCTTTTCATGTTTTAAATTACTTCAAATACCAGTATTCGACGTTTTATGCTAAAATCACAACATTAGGCCTATTTATGGATCTGTAACTGCAGTTTAAATGCATCCATGTCCCCTCTGAGATACATTAAACTGTGTAAATAAATACATCTTAATGCTATTTCAGATGCAGATTCCAGAAATGTTTTCTTATGTTGGAATGAAAGACACCAAGTGCTGGATGAAGTGCTTCCTATTCTTACCCAAAAATACAAAATGGAAGAAAGAGTTAAAACTGAACACAATCTTGCTACTAAAGCTGTATGAATATTTTTTTTTATATATATATTTATTTGCTTCTTTTCCATTTTGCATTTACTTGTACTTTTACTTTCAATAATTAAGTAGTACGTTTAAATATCATATAATTTAAGACTTTTACTCAAGTAATATTCTAAAGGAAGACTTCAACTTCTACCAAAGTCATTTTTTGGTAAGATACCTGTACTTTTACTTGAGTATGGCTTCCGGGTACTTTATACACTACTGCACACACACACACACACACACACACACACACAGGATGCCTTCTATGCTTTTAAAGGTTCATCCGGAGTTTACAGATTTGACTAAGTAAGTTTACAGTTTATTTAATGCTATACTATGTGAAACAGTGATCATCTGATCAACAATTTATCATGTCTCTTCCCTTTCTCCCTCAAACACACAGGCACACACACAGGATGTCATCATTCATCAGTGTGGATTATAGTTTTATTATAGGAGCAGGTGTACATATTCAAGAGCGTGCAAAGATGTGTAGTATTTTGATCGTATGTGGGCCGGTCTGGGCCAAAATGCCAGGGCCGATTTTTTGTCCCAGTCCAGCCCTGTGTGTGTGTGTGTGTGTGTGTGTGTGTGTTCGGGAAGTTGCAGTGACAGAAACAGTTCACTGGTAGAAATAGGAGAAGATTTAGGTGGTGCTTCGGTAAAAAAAAAAAAAACAAACAAAAAACTATTTAAATTGAGATATATTGAGCTTACACTTCAAAAGGCTACGGTTTAATTGATTACATATGAGCGCTGCAAATTTCAAAGTCTAATCTCTTACCGCGGTTAACCTCGGTAAGAGATTAGACTTTGAAACTGGCAGCGCTCATATGTAATCAATACATATATATATATGGTCTCCCTTACTTTGGTACCCAAATGTTGACAGGTATGTACTTAAATGTATAATTACACTGTGACCCAGACACCTTAAAATAAAGTGCAACCAAAAATGTATTTTTGAAACATTATACTGTACTCAAACATTGATAAAAGCAGTGTAAATATCAGGAAGTGGTACCTTGCCCTTTAAGTTTCTGCACCAATCCAGCAGCTCGAATGAGGTCTGCTCCTCTCTGCACACCATCTCTCTGCTGCAGTAACAGTCAATAACATGAGCACTGGACCACTGGACCACTACCATACTGCACCATGCATGGATTTATATGCAAACATATTCTTTTTTAGATACATGCATATCATTATTTAAGACGAGGAGAGGACGTCTCTCAGGGGGGTTGTATCTCACCTGTCCTTTAGAAAAAGGTGCACCTATTATTCCCAAACAGTGATGATGATGGAGGTCTCTTCTGAATATGTGAAAAGCGGCTCGTAATCCGCTGAAGCTCTTCATCACTGTTATTATTTATCCAGCAGCAGTCTGGAATAAGCGGCTCTAAAATCAAAGCAGATTACAGACACGCAGTCATTGGGCTGCTCGCGCTCTTCTGTCTTTACCTGGGTTTTCTTTTCTGTTTTGTTAGAGAAAAGAGAACGGGGAAGAACTGATTTTAGATGACGCCATCGCCTAATTTACATACGAAATGGTTTATTAACATAAAAAACGCATTTGAAAATATAAACTTCTAGAAAGGATCAGGTCTTTAATTCGCCATTTTCTTATTCTTTAATATTTATATTTAGATAGGTACTGTATGAATTATTTTTATATTATCTGTTTTTATTTTAATTTTAGTAACATTTATTTATATTTAGTTATTCAGTTGTCTGTTTTGGCAGTGTTTTATTTAATTTAATTTAATTAGTTTATTTTTGTGTTATTTTAGTACGTGTAAAAAAATAAAATGAGAAAGGTCTTGGCAACAAGCTGAAATTAAAACAAGTTTAAGGTTTTTAAAAGTGACAAAACATATATATTAGTGCTGTCAAACGATTAATCGCATCCAAAATAAAAGTTTTTGTTTACATAATATATGTATGTGTACTGTGTTTATGTATATATATATATATATATATATATACACACAGTATATAATATACTTTGAAAATATTTATATGTAAATACATTTATATGTTTATATTCTTATGTTTTAATTATATATAAATATATTTAATATATATAAAATGTTTTTTTTCTTAAATATATGAATGCATGTGTTTCTATTTATATTTTCATAATAAATATACACAGCACACATATTATGTAAGCCAAAACGTTTATTTTGGATGCGATTTATCGTTTGACAGCACTAATATAATATATATATACCCATTTTTTTTTTTTAATTGTTAAATTTGAACAATTATTAAGTTTATTTACTCAATACTTGGTTGAACAATTACACTTACAAGTACACTGTACAGTAACCCCATTGCATATGAAGTTGAGTCACCTTTATTTATAAAGCACTTTAACAATACACATAGTTTCAAATCAGCTTTACAAGGATAAAAAGGAAAAATTGATTTGATGCAAACAGAGGGCAATTGTTCATTGTTGATTCAGTTCTGTTCAAAAACTGTGTAAGTTATTTATGGATCTGTAACTGCAGTTTAAATGCATCCATGTCCCCTCTGAGATACATTAAACTGTGTAAATAAATACATCTTAATGCTATTTCAGATGCAGATTCCAGAAATGTTTTCTTATGTTGGAATGAAAGACACCAAGTGCTGGATGAAGTGCTTCCTATTCTTACCCAAAAATACAAAATGGAAGAAAGAGTTAAAACTGAACACAATCTTGCTATAAAGCTGTATGAATATTTTTTTATATATATATATATTTATTTGCTTCTTTTCCATTTTGCATTTACTTGTACTTTTACTTTCAATAATTAAGTACGTGTGAAGTGAAGTGCATGTGAAGTTGAGTCACCTTTATTTATAAAGCACTTTAACAATACACATAGTTTCAAATCAGCTTTACAAGGATAAAAAGGAAAAATTGATTTGATGCAAACAGAGGGCAATTGTTCATTGTTGATTCAGTTCTGTTCAAAAACTGTGTAAGATCATCAGTTTATGAAATGAGATACATTCAGCTGTAAAGCAGACTTGTAATGTCATCATCCAGCTCAGTTCAGTTCTCATCCAATAGTGTCAGTACAGTTAATTTAATAATATTGCTGAATAGGAAGTGCGCCCAGCTAATCAAGCCAGAGGTGACAGTGGCAAGGTCAGAAATTGAAGGGGGGGGGGGGGGGGGTATGGGCCTGAGGGAAACCAGACTCAATCGGTGGTTCTCCTCTGGCCAAACAAGTCAACATGGTTTGGTTTAATTCCAAGCTGCATCACAAGTCATATTGTGGATTGGTATCATTTAGAATATTCAGGATCTGTGCAGATGGCTGTTGTGTGAATGAGGTCTTTACAGGGGATCGGTCTCTAGGGATTGTCTTGTCATGGTCGCCACTGAAATTCAGGGCTGTTGTGGTCATCAATAGGTGCAGGTCCGCTATCTCATCTGGATACAGACTGGATTTGGGTGTTCAATAGGAAAAAGATATACCGCCTACAGTCGATTTCGATATTGTAGGTTTTATCAACTGGCCTGAATTTTGACATGTCAATAACATAAAAATGTGTTAACAGAACTGGGCTAATATGGTCACACTTTCTGGTTCTAGTGAGAACTCTAGCTGCTGCATTTTATACTAGCTGGAGTTTGTTTATTAAGCATGCAGGGCAACCACCCAGTAAAGTACAACAATAATCTAGCCTTGAGGCCATTAATGCATGAATTAACTTTTCTGCATCTGACATTGAGAACGTGTTGCAATTTAGACATACTTTTAAGATGGAAAAATGCAGTTTACAAATGCTGGAGATGTGGCTTTCAAATGAAAGATTGCTGTCAAATAGTATACCCAGATACCTAACTGACAACGAAGACTTGACAGAGCAGTGTTAGAGAGTATTCTAGGTTATTGTGTGGAGATTTTTGGCCCAATAATTAAAACCTTTGTTTGTTTGTTTTTGTTTCATCAGGCCATGGGAAACTACAGAGATGACTACCATCAGAAAAACAATGAAACTAGCATGGCATGTTTTCTAATCTCTTAAGGGTAGCATGTACAGGGTAAAAAGCAAAGGTCCTTGTACTGAGCCTTGAGGTACTCCATATTGAACTTGTGATTGATATGTTCAATATGGATTATGTTTGTACTCCATATTGAACTTGTGATTGATACGAGACCTCTTCAATTACTGCTACAAACTGATAATGGTCAATTAAGCAATTTAAACTATGTCACGCAATTTCACTAATGGCAACATAATTTTTGAATCTATTCAAAATTATTTTTTGGTTGATAGTGTCAAATGCAGCACTGAGGTCCAGTAATACTAACTCTGGTACAGTAACGAGAGCACTACTGTGATTAGGTATTAATGCTGACTGTAAATCCTTGCAGATGCAGTTGTGAGGATTCTGCCTTGTAGTATTTTTAAAAGACAATGGACATTTGAGACTGGCCTGTAGTTGACTAATTCTCGAGGCTCAAGTTATGTTTTTATAATGAGAGGCTTACATATTCTGATGACACTGATGAATTAATAATGTTAAGGAGAGGATCTATTTAAAAAATTTAGACTTTTTCTCCTATAGCAAAGAATGAATGGAAGAATGAATACCTATGTTTGTTTGTTTTCTTCAAAAATAGTCAAAAGTTAAGCAGATCTAGCAGTTCTTAAGGCCTTTATACAGGCATAAACACTATCCTTCTACACAATTCGAAATACTTTGTTTTATTTTCTTCTCTGCTCTCTTTAGGGCACAAGTGGGCTCAGATCTGAATAGATTTAACATGACAGATATTGCATGTATGCCGCAAACTTGTTCAAAGAGTAGTAGAGTAAAAACTATTAAAACTGTATTGTTAATGCAAACAAAGTGTTGCATTACACCCTTTTAATTTTTCTCAACCAAACACAATTGCACATTTTCCAGACTTATCTTATGATATTCAGATTCCAGAGAGGTACATCAGTATACATTAGAAAATTCAATATAAAACCATTACTTTTTTAAAAAAAATAGACACATTTAAACATCATGTGTGTCGTTTTTATATAACCGTACTGTAAAGCATGTGGCATCCAGTGAATTTTGGCTGGCAAAATTTGTGGCTTTTTAAATTTACATATACATGGACAAAAAGGATATGTTGCACTGTTAGTCAGTGATAAGGTGTGCAGGTTTAACTGGTGGGCAGACAGACACATTCCAGCAGAGCAGTTCATCACTAAATATTGTACAAGGATAATGAATGCACAATTAAAGGGTGTAAGAAGTGCCTGTGATGGTGTGAAATCAGTCCCAGGTGGGATTAAAAGTAGCTTTGCAGTGGTTCACCAAGGATAGTCTCCATTTCATGAATGACCTTCTGCACCTGTTGCTCCACTTCCTCACATTCATCTGTGAAACAAAGAATAATTCAATTCTAAATTTTGGAATATTTTTGATTGTTAAAGAAACCGATCTAAGTGTTCTTAAAATGCAGCAAGTCTCAAAGCAACAACAAAGATAACATTAGGTAAAACAGTGTACTTTATTTACAAAAACGTGTGCCCATTTGCTTAATGTTCTTACCCTCCATAAGCTCAGCCAGAAATGGGATTGTCTCTGGCAGAAGAACCATGTAGTTCTCCCTCAGCTTGTTTGCCAACTCCAGCAGCATGACAAGTGCAGAGAAACGCACCTGAACAAAAAGGCAAACATCATCATTTATTTTCTCTTCTGCATTCACAATATATTTACGCAAAGACAAATCAAACCACATATTAGAAATTAAATTAAGAGATTAAAGGCAGTAATTTTAATAATTCCCACAAACTCATAATATCCTTCATAATGCAGGATATTCAAATAATCAAACATGATCAGCTACGAAAAAGCAAAAGGAAAGACATGTTTTTTCAATTTCAATATCACTACATAATAATAATAATTTTATTTTACAGAACAACATTAAAGTTACAATAGCCTACTAATATTTATGCCTGTCTTTATTTCTTTGCTTTTAAATGTTAAACTAGAGCTTTTAGATTGGTGTAAAACCTCAAATCTTCTGCTTTGTGGATTTAAGAACTATTCTCATTACAAATTTGTGAAGAGGGTTGGTACTGGAAAAAACTGGATCATGATTGCATATAAATAGACACAATGTAGCTCTTCACTCTAAAAGATGTGGCCATTGATTGCCTGGTTGGCGAGTATCATCGTTTCGTATACTCTGCTGCAACACCAAATTTTACTCTTATTGGGCACTCGCCTAGTGTTCATTTTAAATCTGAGATAAGATGCCACAGGTATTTCACCAACAGCCTCAAGATGGCGCAACAAAATTCATTCACAATTCACCCTGATAATTCATGCACGATATGGTTCCATATACATTTACAGGTACACAATACAAAACGTATAGCACTTGTTTACATTTATTCATTTAGCAGGTTCTTTATCCAAATCGACTTACAAATGAGGAATAACCAGCAATCTGTCCCAAATTTGTCACTTTTGAATACAGTGTGAATATGCGGCAACTCTATATACATACTCAAATTTCACACCCACAGATTAACCCCCTAAATTAAACATCATAAAAGATTTATCAACAAGGTTCCTTCTCAGGATTTCATCTGTACTCTGTTACAATTCTTTCAAATTTAATCAGTTTTTAATACATAACTATTACGACTTCTTGACTAATTGTGATTTTGTAAGTAGGCATTAGTATTGTTCCTATTCAAAAATAAAAATATATATACAGATTTTCAGAACTGAATTGTGGGCCCTTTAAAATTGTACCACATACATCACTTCAGCTCTATCTCTGTATGTTTATACCTCTAATTTAGCATTTGCATACCTTGGGTGACCTGTGTCGTGTCTTGAGAAGAATCTGATAATTGAGAACTTTCCACTGTGAGTCATCTCCCATGGCAATGGCAAACTGGGCAATACAGGGTACCAAATGCTTGGTAATGTGGGTCTTGTAGATCTCGTCTCCTCCTAGCATGTTCTCCAACTTCACACACATTAAAAAACATGATTAGATGCCACATTGACAAGAAAAACTTGTCAATGTCATTAATATAATGCACAGTTTTGATCTAACAGCTATAAAAAAAAAAAGTCAAATAGTGTAAACATGTAAAAGGTAATAAAATCTAAGTTACCAAACATTATTTATGTTTTTGTTCAAGGTTTTTTTTATTTTTCACATTATACAGACATAGAAAAACAAAAGTAACTAACCCCCCTTCCCAAAAAAACAGACAATATATATAATAAGACAATATATATAATCAATCGTCCATAAAGAAAAAATAAAATACATGAATTAAAGATATAATAGTTCCCTAGTTCTATAAAAGTTCCCTTTCTTTTACATTGCTATATTGTGTGCTTCCATTTCCTCCACAAAAGTTAAAAAAGGCTGCCAGATATTACAGAATGTCCCAAAAGACCCTCTGATTGTATGTCTGATTTTCTCCAACTTAAGATGACCCATGATTTCTCTTATCCAGTGGTTATGTGTCGGTGGAATAGGGTCCTTCCATTTGAACAATATCAGTCTCCTAGCCAAAAGAGAGCCAAAGGCCAACATGTTGATTTCTCTTGTGTTGAGAAGAGTGTTTTCAGGGGCCACACCAAACAATGCAAGAAATGGGGATGGTTCTACTACCTCTCCAAATATCCCAGAAAAGGTCTCAAAAAAATTAATCCAGAACATGTAAAGCCTTGGACATGTCCAGAACATGTGCAGCAAAGTGGTGGGAGCCTGCCTACATCGATCGCATATGGGGTCTATGTCAGCCTTAATCTTAGAAAGTCTGACCTTAGACCAGTGCAGACGATGAACAATTTTGAATTGTATTACAGCATGTCTAAGGCATATAGATGATGAAAAAAATCCTTGTGTATTATTTTGTGCCAAATTTCCTCTGAGATTGGTTCATTTAAATCTGTCTCCCATTTATTTTTAAGTAGGTCTAAGGGTGTTGAATCATACATGTTCAGTAGTTCGTAAATCTTACTTATAGTCTGTTTTTGACTGATTTACAGTCAAAGATTGAGTCTATTAATGAAATGGGAGGGCATGATGGAAAATCGTTAGAATTCAATGCTACAAAATTCCGGAGCTGCAAGTACCAATAGAACGGCGCTTTGGGTATGTCATATTTCTGTACCAGCTGTTCAAAGGAGGCAAAGTTTCCATCCATATAAAGATCAGACAGTGAGATCACAACCTTTCTAGCCCAGGCATCAAAAGCTTTGTCCATCATTGATGGGGCAAACATGTAATTTTTTATGATTGGTACAGCTTGCAATAGACCTTTAAGGGAAAAGGACTGTCTAATCCGATTCCATATTTTAATTGAATGTATAACAACCGGATTAGAAGTCAAGCTAGAGATGGGCTGTGAAAATGGCAGTCTACAACACAATAAGGCTGTCAGTGAGGTGGGCCCAACTGAAGCCCCCTCCAGAATTAACCATACAGGGGCAGAGGTGTCATTATTTATCCAGTATAACAATGCTCTTATGTTGGCTGCCCAATAGTAATACATGAAGTTTGGGAGTGCCATCCCTCCCTTTGCACGAGGCCTCTGCAGTATACTTCTTTTTATCCTTGGTGTTTTTTTGTTCCAAATAAAGGCCGATATCTGATTATTTAGTTTGAAGAAGAAAGATTTTGTTAAAAAAAATGGAAGACACTGAAAAATATACAAAAACTTGGGCAGAACATTCATCTTTACCGCATTAATTCTTCCACCCATTGACAGAGACAGGTGGTCCCAGCGTTCAAGCTCTTGCTTCAAATTGGATACGAGAGAGGCTGATAATTGGCCAGATATTTTGCCAAATTCTGTAAGTAGATTCAACAAATTATAACATAACATCCGCATACAGCAAGCTCTTATGTTCCAATCCTGCCCGCTGAATACCCTTGATGTCAGCTCCTTGTCTCAAAGCTAGAGCAAGTGGTTCCATTGCAACTGCAAATAAAAGTGGGGACAAAGGACAACCCTATCTCGTGCCGCGTTGAAGCTCAAAGTAAGCAGATATATTATTGTTAGTGCGTATAGCAGCCAGTGGAGATGCATATAAAAGTTTGATCCAAGATATAAACTTGTAGCCAAATCCAAACCTCTGTAGTGTGTCAAAAAGATAGCCCCACTCCACCCGGTCAAACGCTTTTCAGCATTCAGTGAAAGCACTACCTCTAGTGTATATGAAACCTATAAACGTCACAACATGACATCAAATGAAAATTAAAATGGACATCTGTCAGAATAAGTCTGGTAGTTAAACACAAATGATAACCCCACCTTTAACACCCGCAAGAACAAGGTGAGCACAATACCCCTCCAAAACAAATCCACACACTAAGTGTTTGTGTTAGGGAACTCTTTAGAGACAACAGCTCAGGCTCCGCCAAACCCTCCATGTTAAGGTAACTCAAACAGCGCTTTACGCTATTATAACATAAACTCTGCTGTATAAGACAGTAGTAATAATAATAATAATAAAAAAAGTTAAAATAAAAAAAAGAGCCTGAGGACAATGGCAAAAACAATGACAATATTATATGCTTCCCTCAAGATGTTGTGGCCGAGGATCACAAGCTCAAATCTAAAAGGTGACCAAAATTATCTATCAAGAAAGACAAATAGATTAGAGGAGGACAGGAAGCTTTAACAGTGCACTTACAACACTAACTGGTGATATTAATAACTGCAGCAAAACCATTTAAACAAATATTGTCCTGTCAATGTTGTTCTTGAGATTAATCAGAACATCCTTTGCTCATGACTGAGTAACAAAGTTTTATTTATTTGAACTATGAAAATGTCAACTTTTCTGGGGGTTATTCCATTTGACACCATGCCGCTGTGTGTGCCATCAATATTAATCAAACAACAAAACACAAAGAGAAAATGACTCCCTGTTCTTGACTGAATAACTTAAGTGGCTTTAATAAAAAGTATATATTTAATTAATACAGTGAAGTTTTTTAAAGTTTAACTTTGGTTTTAATGGCAATTTTGACAACTGATTGTTTAATGCAATACTGTGTTTTAAACTGCACAAATAGTTAAGTTCATAGACTTCCAGTCCTAGGTCCTGCATGTTGGTTACGCCAGTGTTTACCAACTCTGGTCCTTGAGGCACACCAACAGTAGGCATTTTGGTTGTCTCCCTGACCCATTTCAAGTTTTTGCATATCTACTAATCAGATAAATCGGGTGTGTTTGATTGGGGAGCCACCCAATGTGTGTACTTTTGGTGTGCCTCCAGGAACATGGTTGAGAAACACTCAGTCACACCACCTATACTATATTATCACTACTATATTACTTCTTTAGTAAGAAAAGACCTTTTTAAGAATTTCTTTTAATGTTTAATGAACTCAGGAAAGTGGCACCATCTAGATGTTTTTTAAGTCCTCAATCTGAACTAAAAAATGTGTCAACAGATTATCCATTAACTTTGCTTATGTAATAAATTACTGCACGGGAATTAGGGCTGCACGATTAATGCGCATCTCGTCAGTAATGCCGGTTCGATTAGCGGTAAATCTCCATCACCTGATTTCAGATGGAGCGCCGCTTAATACACGGAGCCATAGTTCGCTGACAAGCCACGCAAATTCGCGTTCATAATCGAATTCATAAGCGTTCTAAGCATGCGATTAATCGTGCAGCCCTAACAGGAATAAATAAATTGGGAATAGATTGCAGTTCTTGACGCATACAGTTTATGTGCCACACTGACCTGATCCACCAGGGGGCCTAGGAACGCATCAGCCCTCTCTTTACTGAGGAAGCGCTGATTATCATAGAGGAAAATTTTATGGAGGCAGTCCAACACATGCTGCAGCAGCAGGCTGCTCTTTGTCACATTGTCTTTATCATCATCATCATCATCATCATCTGAATCCTCCTCCTCATCTGAATTGAAGAAGGGTTTTTCTATGGGCAGGAGGGGTAGAAGTTAAAGTAAATTACATCAGTCAAAAAAAAAGTAAAGGAAATTACTGGAATATTTTAGTGTTCTATCTCTAACACAAAACATTCTATTCCACATTTCTTAGCACGAGCTGGTCATGTTAATGTTGGCACAGTTTAAAGGTGAGGCATTGCAGGTGTATTTGGAACGTCAAACAAACATATTGATATGTGCAGACTACCTGTGTGGGAAATGTTGAGCTGATGCAGCAGTTCAGAGATGGGTTTGGCCAGCTGCCCAGCAAACAACACAAACAGTCCTTTGAGCTTGTTGGCAATGCTGTTTGCCACTCTGTAGAACGTCAACAGGCGGTTTTTAGACGCACCATCCATCTTTGGCCAGTCAAACAACTGCAGAAGAAAAAAACTCAATCGGCATATTTTGTTCCTAATAGAAAATTCATACCCAAAGTAACTTACAAAAGTCAAGTACATATTGAGCATTTGGCAACAAAGAATTATTTTTTGACTGATTAATCGACCAGTTTATTAGCTATCACCGTACCCATAAAACAGCAGAAAATATGAAAATTTCAGTTCTGAAGCTCTCGATTCAATTCAATTCGAGGTTCTATATAGGTACAGTCTCTCAAATAATGCTGTAAACTATACAGGGATCCCTGTCAGTTGGTACATTAATATTAAAGGTTAAAATGAGAATCACTAACAAATTAAAATATAATCAATCTTTAATACAGTGCAAATATACATAGCAAAATGCTCCTCTGTAAAGATACATGGTTCATGTCACATTTTAAGCTCAGACTTGAAAGCTTGTTTAGTGAATTCCATGTAAATATTATATATGTTTTTTTTAAACAATTTTGTGTGTACTATTTCACATGATATTTAGTAATGGGATAAATTTAGCTTTCGAAACTGAACCTATCGCTTCACAAAATGTTTTCTAGATATACAAATCTAAAAATCACCAAACACAATTAAACATTCAGTGTCTGTATAATATGTTGTTGTATTAATTTGTAGGGCCTGCTTTGTGTTTTATGGACCATGTAACTAATCAGGCTAACAAGTGTCAATTAACTGCTTGCTTTTTTAATATGAATATGTGGCATTAACATATCTTCATTATTAAACTGATCATGTAAAATCCTTAGAGACATGTGGAGCAGTGGTTCGAAAGAGCCCATCACTATTAATATTTATGCAACTAAAAACAACATACTGTCTTATTAGAGGAAGTCTTTTTTCCTCACTAAACAATAGAAGCTTACTTTGAAGAAGAGCGGTCTGAAGGTGACTTCTGAAAGTTTCATAACCATCACTAGCAGACAGTCAATCACATAGCCCTCGATCTCACCAGTCTTCTTCAGATCTCCCTATTAAACAGTAAAGTTACATTTGTAATAATCAATAAGTGCACTTATTGAAAAAAATAAATTGAAATAGGGGTGTGTAGCACCACCTGGCAATGCTGGGCACGGAAATCAAGAGCAGACAGGAAGAAGGAAGTGAGCTCTGATTGGTGGTTGTTGAGTTGGTCTTTCTCCATGCGAGTTATATGTTCCTTCAGGATGATCATCAGAGGACCAAGACGGTTCTGCAACCGGTACAGAAAATATGGGCATCAGATGAATAAAACAAAGAATAACAATAAACTGAAGCAAGTGTCCATTAATTGGCACTTTTAAAAGACTTCTCAAAGATCATGTGTCCATTATTAGGTATGGATATTTTTAAAAAGGAATTGAAGACTTATTTATTTAATCAAGCCTTTGGCATTTGATTAGGTCTGAGAACTGTGAGTGATTTGTTGTTTGATTCCTTTGTGTCTTGTTTTAATGTAACTTAATGTCTGTATGTATTTTAGAGTTATTGATTAGCCTACTTATGGACAGCACTTTGGTCCATTCTAATGGCTTTGAAAGTGCTTTATAACTAAAAGTTGAGTTGAGATTCAAACTCTTTGGTATTTCTGTGATATTCCAAATCCTACCTGCTGAGCATCCACCATGGTGCAATAGCATTTTGTAATGGTGGGAATGAGGACCCTTGGAGGCACCTTTGTGGCAAGAGTGGTGCAGAGAGACGTACAGACAGCTGAGGACAAGATGTCATTCGTTTGGCTAGTAGAGTTAGACGGGAGACCTAGAGCACCAGAGAGGAATGAGAAGATTCAAATGAGAACTGTAACCTTGTAGATAAAATGTATTTGAATAACAACATGCTGCACTAAAGTTTAACCTCAAGTAACAACGTGGCACCGATACTGACCTGTGAGATTGTGTCCTCCAGGTAGGGGCTGATAAAGTGTGGTAACGTGTCTGATACGCGCTGTAGAGCTGTGACAGCGCTCAGAAGGTAGATTTCATTGTTCAGCAGATCCTTCCTCTCCTTTAGAGTGGCTAGCACTGCAGGCATCAGGCTGAAGACAGAACACATTAATATACAAGTAATAAAGATCATTCACTTCCAGTATGTTTTAAAAATTAGAACCATTTCTAGATTCCCAACCCTAGCGATTTACACTGTTTGTCAGCTTTACACTTCGTACTTATGTAATATTCAACTACGAACACTCAAAAGTATACTTCAGTTTTGATGCGAATGCTTAACATATACACATAGAGCTGAACACATAGACTTTGAAAGGATATTCTATTTGATGGCATGCACAAACACAGGTGACAAAAACACACTGGAAAGGTAAATCTATGTCCTGTCTGCATTATTTCTCTCCAGAAGTTATAAGCAATAAAAATATCTTTGTAAACTCTAAAAACGGATTCATCTCATAACCCCTCACACAAAAGTGCTCATCTGTGCCGGGAGTCATACTGCACACATATGATACTGATGACAAAATTTACAACCCTTGCACTGTACACTATACACTAGCATACGTGTAAAATCTAAATACCTTACTTTGGGCTTAACAATACCTGTGTAACTGTGGTATTGCAAGGGCCTTCAGTGTGCTGGCCACTTCAGCTACACACAGCAGAGCACTTCCCATGACGTTCTTCTCCTCGTCTTTATGAGCAACAAGTTCCACTGCTTTTTTCAGCACTGGTACAAATGCCTCCTGGTGGGCTGAGCAAAAATTTCTGCATAGAAGCTTAAGGCTGTAAAGGGCCGTCTGTCGATTGATAGCCAGCTCTTCTTCTTCCTGTGCCGTGACCTGTCCGTGACTCCGACCCGCAATTTTTAGGAGGACGCCAGTGAGCTCCAGAAGCACAGTAATCTGTCAGAGAAATAGAGGAAACAAAGTGATCAGCTAATATTTAAACATTTATTATTGTAGAATATGCAGCCATTGTTTATAAGTTATAAAATTTAACATTTTCTAAACAATCTACAAATGCTTAGTTAAAACCGGTTTGAATTATGTAATATAAAGAAGGCAAATTTTTTACCTGTTCTTCCACCCACTGCGTTCGCTGTTGTAATTTGTTATTGAGTAACTCCATGGCCTTCCTTCTTACTGATGGCAACTGATTACCCATCAGGCCTCTCATTACCATAATGAAGGAATCCATGGGCAGCAGGGCATTAACCTAAAAGTCAGATAATGTTTTATGCATGTGCACGTGTACACAAAAAAATTAACTGTGCATATTCTGTGCACTCTGAACTCTTTCCTGATCCAAGAAAATCTTGCTTTGCCAGGTTATTGATTTCTATGTAAGCAGGTAAAATTGGTTATTTCAATAAACTAATTTTTGGTAGCTATCAGCATATTGGTGTACTTGTAAACATGCTCAATAATATCTGATCAATCCAGTGCTTCCTACCTTGTCCAGGATGTCATAGGACTTGCTGAGCAGAGCTCTCCAGAACTTAGCTGTGGGTTTGTCTGCATTATCCTCTACACATCGAGCAACTGCATGGATGTAGCGCAGAACCTCCTCCAGTAGACTAACAAGTAAACACAAACATTACACCCTGCCAATGTCACCACAACCAATCACCATTAACCCAAGTACTGTTAGTCAAGCTTCAACTCACTTCTGCTGAAGAGCCTGTAAGGTATTTTCTGTTAGGTCCTCACAGTCAGCCACCTATCAGTCAAACAATTACACATTTAGGGTGTCTACTGAGAAATCCTAGGGGCATTATAATATCAACATAAAACCGAATGCTTCCTACTCTAAACCCACCTTCCCAACAAATCTGTCAGAGCCCAGAAGCTGAGCCATAAAAGAGATGGAGAGGAATTTAAAATGGCGGAGGTCCTTGCCACTATGAGCCTCCACGCTGAAGATCACATCAGAGACCGTTTCTTCCTTCTTCACCGCACTTCTTCCACAGGTCCTCTTTTTCTCCGGAGCTGCCCAGAGAAAATATCAAACAAAGTTTTTTCTTTCCCTCACTGTTAATTTCTTGATTTGATTCGAGAAGTCAGTTCACAAAGTAGCTCTCAACTAACTGTCAATAATGTTGTAAACCTTACAGAGAACCCTGGTTAAAATTAACAACAGAATCCACACCTAAATATAAACAGTGTTGTATACAAACATTGCTCATAGTTGCGCATAAGACAGTTTTGCATACAAACATTGTGCATAAAACAAACTGCACATATTAACTTCTTAATATTAAAAGACAGTTAAACGGTGGCTTTTTTACAAATGCATTATCACTAACAGGTTAAGTGAAAACGTAATATAGTGCATATTTAGCTAAATCCTCTAGGAAGTTTTTTTTCTTCTAGATAATTGCTACATTTTCTAGTTAGTTACTAAATTGAGTTATGGACACTGAATGGGTTTCTTGAGGTAAATATCTTAAATGACAATGTTTGCTGTTTACTGATGTCTTCCCACAGTTGATACACCGATTGAGTGATTACATAAGACATGATACATGTCAGTAAGCTATAGGGGTTCTTTCAACACATCTTTTGATGCTAATTCATGTTTATTTCATGCTATAACTAGTAGTAAATAAGATGACAATCTTTTCGTGTGCGCTCTGTGCTGCTGCTTAAATTGAGGCACATACAGCCATCTGTCACGCCACATTTAAGAGCAGATACTTTGTTTCTTGTCAAAAGAAAACAAAGTAAAAAAAAATATACAAATCTTATTGCTATTACTGGATGGCAGGTATGCTACAAATAATGCAGGGCTCTAGACTCATTCTTCCCACTGGTCGCTCTTTTACATAATTGAGTACATCATTTGGTTGCATTTATTTTTTGTTTTTTTGCTACAACATGGGATTAATCAACGCATGCTGATGAACTTTTATCATAGTTTATAGTTATATGGTAACGAAAAAGGTTAACAATGAACCTGTTCTTTTTCATCAGTAGTATTATTTAAGGTTTGAATTTTGTGAATGGTAGTTCCTCTTTTGCTATCTTATAAGCCGGGCTTCAGATGCTTTTCGATTTTACGATCCTGTTGTCAAGTTTTACAAGAAAAGATAAATGTCTGTTTTGCTTACATATTTATACCTTTCACTTTTTAAGACGAAAACAAAAGATAGATTTATTGTGCTTGCATGTTTTTTTTCTGCAAGAATATCAACATGTTCACCTTCTCTGGATTAAGAAGCGGTCTTTTACTGTACTATCGCTTGAAAACCCAATCCTCTGTCCGCCATCGATTCCTCAACATTCGTATCATTTTTGTAAGTATAAACAAAGCTCTACACCTGAAGCGCACTCACTGAAAGTTCCTCTCGTCACGTGATCAGTGAAATCTCCTGCTACAATGTGCCGCGGCTCTGAAACACGCGCTGTATGGAGCGGAGCAGAGCAGACATGCACTCGCACAAATGCGACTGTCAAATTTGAACTCACACAGTGTCAAAAAACTGTCGCAGTCGCGAGCCCTGCAATGCTTGAAGTTTTGTTCCCATCAACTGAAAACCACAGACTAAAAGATTGGTCTTTGGATTTAAGAATCAATAATTCAGTTATTGAAGGCAGTTCTTACCTTCTTCTTTGTCCTGTGGTAGAGTCATGAGATGCTGCAAGATTCTGATCATGGAGGTCATCTGCTCCTTTACCTCAAACTCACAGCACACCGAGATCCAGAATTCCTGATCTCTTTCTACAACAGCTTCCTACACAACAAATAACACAACTGTTTCTACAAAACCTAAACACAAGGGGTTTCCAGAGTATCATAACATTTTTCTGGACATTGCTTATTCAGTAGTAAAAAACTAAAATATCAATACAGTTAGAAATGTAAAAAACATGCATGAAACTTTCTTAACCTTTTCAGCCCCAGTTGCACTGACGGATGTTTGTGTGGCATGCTGCTTGAACAGGAGCAGCATCAGCACCCAGAGGAAGCGAGGCGGCCCCAGTGTGTTCATCAGCTGGCTGAGAATGGGTAAGCGTCTGTGCTCAGGCACATGAGGCAGGGCATCAACAAACACATGTACAATATGTGATACCACAGTCTCCATATGCTCCTCAGACTGGGTACTTCCAACCTCATGGGCCTGTGGAGAAACAAGAATCGAAATATAATGTCTTAACAGTTTAATTTTTTTCACATTTCACATTTTATGAAGAAAATGAGTACAAAACTGTGTAAAACTTCCCATCACTATGTAGTTACCAAGGTGTTCTAAGCGGCTTTGATGCATTTCTATGTAAATTTTGGCATTTTCTAGGTGGTTGCCAAGGCACTGCTTAACATTATGATATTCTGGTTTCTAGATATGCCTTGGATCCCTCATTCAGTATAAATCATACATTTTATCATCCACCAATCCAAAGAATTCCCATTGCTTACAATCTCTATACAAAGTATCAATCATGTCTGTAGTACAAATCATTCTTGATGTCTGATATTGAACAAAAAAAATCATTCAGGGTCATTTTTTAATGACCTTATCTAGAATCAAGTGTTTTGGTCGTTTTTATAAATTGAGTGACATACTGAAAGTCAGCTCACACATCATTAAACAGCCATTACAATATTGCAATACATATCGCACACCCCTACAAACCAGTTACATGGAGAAGTTTAATACTATAGATTTGAGGTTTGTTCAAATCCTTGATGCTCTTATGGAAAGCAGACATTCAAATGCTTCAAATATATCAAACAGTACATAGAACGAACATATTTTAAACATACCTTTATAAGAGCAGGGATGACTGCCTGAACAGTCTTGTTGATGACCTGGAAGCTGTAAGTGTCATCCAATCGCATGATGTTGGAGCCCATGAATGTAAAAATGGGCATGATGTTGTGAAGAACCTTCTCCTAAAACCAGAGAGAAAGATATTTACAGCTGTGTTTGAAAGTATGTGTGTAAGTGAGTGTTTCATGACTGTACTTACAGGAAAGATACCAGCCAAAGCACCGAGCAGAAGGAGAGCATGATGGTGAGTTTGGGGCATGTCTGATATCCTGACACACTGCACTACCAGCTCCACATTAAATTTATCCTCCTCCAGCACATCTATACACACACACAAATGAAATATATCCCAACAATGTTTCCTGATTCAAAGAAACTCAAGAGAAAGCTTGTGCTTATATCTACTGCAAAGTGACAAATAAACCCGGATGGTAATTATTTCTCAAGGTCTGCAAAATTATCTCACACCCTTATGCAAAGTATTACCATCTGCATAGGGCTAAAGAAAGTAATGAAATAATTTGACCCTAATCATAACCTTTCTAATCTTTTTTTTAGGCATTTCATGCCATATTTCTGGTACCTTTGCTGATAGGCCTCCATCAGGAGACAGTTTCTGACAGACATTCAACAGGCAGCTGAGGATGAGTTGTTTTGTGTACTCAAGATTTTCCTGTTCAGCTGAGGCAGGCTCCTGACATCTATAGCACACAAATGAAACCGCATTCACAATCCATTATACTTATATGTGACATATTTCAGCTTAATGTTAAATGTAAAAACATAGAGGTAGATGCAAGCTTAACATGAATAACATACCGGGAGAGCAGATTAAACAGAGCGGGCACAAGACACTGGGCTCTCCTTAGCTTTTTCTTGTGTTGCAGAAGCTCTAAAATAAGGGTAACTCTTGGTCAAGAGACAACATTCTCCTCTGGAACTACCCTGGATGATTCTTGTGTTTTTCTGAGAATAAAGCTTGCAATTTAAATCTTCAAATCTTCCAGAACTGGAATTTGGAGTTGATTAATTAAGGACAGCAACTCACCTTGTTTGCATTTTACTCCTGCGTGTTTGCACTACTGTAGCAGTAACTTTGTGTTTATCTACAGGCATCAGCTCACTGGCCACTAGCTCTGCATCCACAGCAATCTAGAAAAAGGGACACAGCCAAACATGGGTTATTGATATTCAAGCACAAAACATTACCTCTAAATAATTCTATTTAAAATGGATATGAAAAGAAAATGAATATTTGTCATACCACTTTAAATACACCGTTTATAGTTTGGGCACATGCAGGGTTTTTGTTCGCCACCAGCAAGTCAAATAAAATAGAAAGAATTTTCTGTTGAATCTTTTCATCTCCAAGAGCAGTGAAGAACAGCTTGATGATCTGAGGAAACATGCCATCAAATTATAAAAAAACATCCTTTGTCAGAGAACAAATGGTGCAACAGTTTTTTTTTTATTTTACGTCACATTATAGTGACAATTCTAAGACAAATGTATTAATGATGGAGTATGTGAAAACAAAACTAAATTGCGGAGTCTTAATGGACCAAATTTTCCAATTGTCAATCTCCAAGCAAAAGTGTCAGTGCAAAAATAAAATCGAGATCCTTAATATGTTAGTTCACACAAAAATGAATTGTTCTTGTGTGTCATGTAAGCATGTTTGACCTTCTGCGAGAGCAAATAAGGTTTGTTTTGGCACATCAAACAAGTACGGTTGAGCTTCTGTTCACCATATTTGATGAGCTCTATTTTTAGGCATTTGTCAATGTAAAACCTTAACTGAATCTGTTCATTATATAAACTGATCAGTTGAACAGTCTGCATCACTATTAAAGTTTGCTTTTCTATATCCTACACAGTTACACAGTTAAAGGCTTCTTAAGAATATAAAGCTTTTTCTAAATGTCCACCAACCTGCTCCAGGGCAATAATCTGGAAACTAGGCATAGTAGGGTATGGCTTTGCTGAGGTGCCCAATGCCCTAATGAAGACCTCTAGGCATCGAGGGTCTTTGACCAGTAAAGGTGCAGATGCCTCACTGAACTTGCTAAGCAGGAGCTGCAGGAAGTGGGCCTCATCTGGCAGGAAGGTGCATGAGTCTGGATCACACTGCTCAAGAAGTCGCTCCACAGCAGGCAGAAGAATGGCCAAAATGGGCTGGACAAAGGGCATTATCGTAAGAAAAGCATGGCAAACTAGCATCAAACACTTAAATAAAAGTAACTGATAATCACTATGTGCGACTTTGAAAAAAATATTTGGGCAAACCTAAATCTAATATCATGCAATTGTAATTGCAGTGTAAATGCATTCATGCCACCTCAGAGCAGCATTAAACTTTTTGATCATTTTCAGTGCTCTTATATGCAATAATTATATTAATTTAGAAGATTAGAAGAGTTTCTGTACCATACTGATTGAAAGAAACTGAATTTTGTTGATGAGAAATTATTTTGTTTTGTTAAAAAAACATGTTGATATTGTTTATATCAAAATTAAACTTTCTCCTTTGACAAAAATGAAATAGAAATAATTTAATAACTACTATTTCTGTCCTTTAGTGTGATGTAATGTCCTATGGTGTGACACATAAAAGAACAAAATATAATAGCCTATTTTCCTTTTTGCCACGTCGTTTTACTCCGTTCTTGTTTGCGCAAAGGTCTGCATTGAGAAGGTAAGAAGGAAAAATGTATGTTACTGTGCATTGGAAAAACCCTGAAGACATTTTAAACTTAATGTATGTGTTGCTTCTGGTGGTCAGGCTCAAAAAATGAATAAAAGTAAAAAAATGACTATGAAAACTTGGTAAAGTAGGGAAAATCACAAGCAATGTTGAAGAGAACACTGGAAATTCAATAATTTTGATGTTTTGTTTGTATTGACTTAGAGTAACAGTTTTTGTCAATACATGTAAATAGAACTTCAGATACTGTACAGCTTGTGTGTCACCTTTGCAGAGCAAAGATGGATTTTCCCACCTGTTCAGAACTACTGTTTTAGTATGTTTCATGGTCATGACCATGAAACACCTGATAACATGGACTGCACAAACCACTTCTGTATAAACAAAACAACTAAACACATTACTTGAGGAAATGCAAGCTAAAACGATCAGTTTGGTAAGAGTACCTCTCCATGAATGTCCCGAAGTGCTCGCAGCAGTGTTTTGCAGGTATAGGCAGGGCAGCAAGGTAACTGCACACACTGGAGGAGCTGCTCAATTGACGCAAGCTTTTTCTTTTTATCTTTCAATAACAGTCCCTCCTCGTACATCTTAGACAGTGCCTACGGTAAAATTAGAAGTAATATTTCTTAAATGGTTTTGAGTTAGGCATCCAACACTTCTAGAAGTTACTCAACACAAAATGTAAAATCCTGTTTAACAAAGCTATGATGCTGTATTGTGCTTTGACTGACCTGGCTGAGGTATGAGGGGTCAGCGATGATTTCCTCTGATGATTTGAGGAGGTTCTCCACTAGTGGATAATAAGGAGATGAAACGACCCCTGAGAGCGAGTGGAGCACAGCAATGGCAGCTCTCCGAACTTCACACACGCCTGAACACAGACACACCAGCAAGGACGGCACCACTGCAAAAACAAGACCAGCGAGTTGTGTATGAGTCATGGCTGAGAACAAGTTCCAAAAAATAAATAATAATAATTCTAAAACAGTAAAAATTATTATTATTATTATTTTTTTTACTAAATTAACACCAGAATTAGATTCAGGCAATAAAAGTATCTTAGTAGTCTTAGATTTATTTTCTTAAAAAAAGTAACTAAATATGTTAACTATGAACATCATCTAACTCAACTAACACAACATCCCGTGCAGATGTGCACAGAGCCAAAATAAAACAAAGCAAAAACAATTCATACGTAACTAAACCAGATGTGAGAGAGACCATATTGACATACCTGGTGAGGAACCTGATGCCAGCAGGTTGAGGGTTTTTACTGGCTGATTGCAAAGCAAAGCCTTTCCCATATAAAGAGCCTGAGTTTGCAGTATAGCACTAACTCGACAATCCAACTGATCACCCAAATTACTGTTGTAGCCCCATAAAAGAGAGAGGAACTTAAACAGGTTTATTGGCTCATTCAGGTGAACCTGCAAAATGACACAGCCAGAGAGAAATTAGACAGAAATTAGAGAGAAATCTATCCAATGCCATTGATTTTACTGAAAATAAATAGTAATGTTAAAAATAAATCTTCAGTCATGCATTTCCTGACTGTCACAATGGCAGAATCTGGCAGAATTATAGTATGGCAAGAGTGGAAAAC
Source organism: Barbus barbus (assembly GCF_936440315.1). NCBI lineage: Eukaryota > Metazoa > Chordata > Actinopteri > Cypriniformes > Cyprinidae > Barbus > Barbus barbus. The sequence goes on along the minus strand of NC_136760.1, from coordinate 13,409,908 downwards.
ATGCTCAAGAACTGCATATTTATATAGGGTGACCATACGTGCCATTTTTCCCGGACACGTCTTTGCCAGGATTTGTTTTGGCTTTGTTTTCCTGTTTTCATACTTACTGAAGGTAATGATCGAAAAGTAGTTTGACCAATAACATGCAGGCATTGCACATAATGGACCAATCATGGTGTGTGAGAAGGTGGGATCTACGGTCAAAGCGATGCAAATACGCGTACATGTCCTATTAGGTGTCTTTGATTTTAAGTGGCGCAGCTCATACTGATCAGTGTTTGACATCAAAGTACTTCTAAAGCACTTTGAAAGACAAGCTCCAGCTACTCTCTACCATACCTTTTGGCTCTATCCAGAGTTAATTTCTTTTTGGACATCAATTTTCAAATCAATCTCTGATGTTTTTCTTTTAAAGGTTGAAACGTGTCCTTTAGTGGCACTGTTTGGACTTAATCCTACAAAGGTGTCTCTATCATCTTTACAGTCAAATGCTTTAGCCTTTTGCTTAATAATTGCTAAAAGAATTATACTATTGAATTGGAAAAATCCTTCTCCACCCAATTTCTTTCACTGGATGTATGACCTGTTACAGTTAATTCAAATAGAGAAAATTAGATATGCAACTCATGGTAATTCAGAAGATTTCTATGCAATTTGGCAACCTTTTCTGTTGTATTTTAAAAAATAACATTCTTATATCTAGCCCTTCCTTTACATTTAGCCCTGGCTGTTCCTACCCCCTTTTTTCTTGTTCTTGAATAATTAAAACCTATTAAAGAGCGTACTAGGAAAGAAATTGTCTGATACCTGACATCTAGCAGTGATGGCTTACTCAGGTGCCACTTTTCTTTTTCTTTTCCTTCCTCTCGAATTTGGGTCGGAGAGCGAGAATGTGTTTAATGCCATCTAGATTTTTTGTTCAATGTTGTATGGTTTTTTCTTTTCTTCACTTGTAATAACTGACTGAAAATTGCCAATAAAAAGAGTTAAACTAAAGCGCTTTGAAAGCATAAGGAACCGTCTGTATGGTACTTTGATGTCATACACCGATCGGTCTGCACATGCAAACAAAGCCAAATCCTAAATATATTAGGTAATATAGACATCCTGGCCAGGACGCGTCCAGGAAAAATGGCACGTATGGTCACCCTAATTTATACAAACTAGTAATGTGGCTCAGCTACATCAGTAAAATTCTAAATCAACAGCATGATATTCCACCTAGAGGCATTAAGGATAACGCAGTTTTAAACAGTATTTGTGAAGAGAATTCAGTACCTGTAACAGAGGCTGCATTAGGCTCTTGAAGCAGGGAGCCAAGGGCCCTTGACTGGCCCCTGATATCACAACGTCAAACAGACGGAACATGAGATGCAGGTAACAGCAGGTATTGGCATCCATTTTTTCTGGGTTCCACCATGGCTCATCTGAAAAACACAATCTTGTTAATTAACAATTACATTACATAGCAATGCCATTTTTAGCACCACAAATCTCTTTTAGATAATGAATTATTCAGGCAAATTAATTGGGCCACATTTGACCATTTTGAGATTATTTAATATTTGTAGTGAAATAAATGAATGTCTTTATTCATAGAAATGCCCTGGTCTCTAAACACACCCTTACAAAACAAATTTTTCTTATACATATAACCGATCTATGAGATCTACGAGATCTATGCAGCTGAATACTACTACTCAATAGTATTAAATTGACAGTAATGACTTTTACACCATTACAAAAAAATATATATTTCAAATATATAAAAAATTATATTTATGTTGAACTTTCTATTATATTCTATATAAACAAACAAACAAATCTTCTTGAGCACCAAATGGCTGCTGAAAATACAGTTTTACCATCATAGGAATGAATTACATTTTCACACACACACCCCACACACACCCCATCTGTATTTACTGTATTTTTGCAGTCTTAGTGAGGATAAGAGACTTCTTTAAAAAAAAAAAACAACCTCAACCGCTAAATGGTATTCTTTCAGTTTACATAAAATGTAAGTTCCCACAAACAATGACATACAGTGGTGTGAAAATGTTTTTGCCCCATTCCTGTTGTTTTTTGTGGGGGGTATTTGTCACACTTGAATGATTCAGATCAAACCAATTTTAATATTACACAAAGATAACCAGAGTAAATACGAAATTCTGTTTTGAAATAATGGATTTCATTTATTAAGGGAAAAAAGCAGTCCAAACCTGCCTTGTCCTACGCGAAAAAGTAATCGCCCCCTAAATCTAATAACTGATTGTGCAACCCTTTGCAGCAGCAACAACTTCAATCAAGCGTTTGCAATAACTGGCAATGACTCTTTCACATCGCTGTGGAGGAATTTTGGCCCACTCTTCTTTGCAGAATTGTTTTAATCCAGGCACATTGGAGGGTTTACGAGCATGAATGGACTGTTTAAGATCGTACCACAGCATCTCAATCAGATTTAAGCTCGGACTTTGTCTTGGCCAGTCCAAAACCTTAATTTTCTTTTTCTTGAGCATTCAGAGGTGGACTTGCTGGTGTGTTTGGGATCATTATCCTGCTATTAGGCAAAGGTAGGTGGCTGTCTTGGGCCCCCAAAAACCAAGGTCCCCTAAAATGCTTTTCATATACGAGACGTGCATTAAGCGTGGACATGTGAACGGTTTCGGTTTATGCTGTTTATTACTACGACAACCGTCCTCGTGTCAGAGTTGAACGTGCTTCTTGTGTATCCTGGTTGTAGCAAATTAAAATATTATGTATCTGAAGCTGACTGTTGCACGAGCGCGAGGTCTCTCTTCTCCAGCGCACACACCTTCTCTCTCTGTGTCTGCTCTGTTCAGCGAGCGGCTGAAAGGAGCAGCGCTTTCAGTTAAAACATAGATATGGTGCTTCTCTAATTTAACAATGCAAATATAACCGAAATCACAGCACAGCTGTGGTCTTTATCTTATGTGTAGCCTATTTGATTTTATCAGACGACGGCTGGATTATAAATCAGGATTTTTGTGCAGATTAACATCTTGGAAGGGAGAGCTGGTGTCTTAATGGGTTGTGTTTCAGTCACTATTTCATATTCATTCCGTTGTCTGACAACAGAAACACTAAAATATATTATATATTGAGAATTTAGCTGCATCAAAATACAGTGTGTGGCACAGAGAGGCAAACAAATGTAATAACAAATAATAAATGTACATTTTGCATGTTCAGAAGAAGAGCTGCCTGTCCTGTGAAAATGTAAACAGGTTTGTGTAATTTGCTCAATACAAATAAAGATAAGTAATAGGAACCAGGGGGCTGTTCCATAAACCAAGATTAGAGTATAAGCCAGGCTTATTTCGGTTAGTCAGGCTTATTTTTGGTAGATTCGGTTTCATAAATCAAACTTAAAAAAGTTCAAACTCAGTTACCCCGGCAACTTATGCTGGCAAACTAACATGGTCCGGAGCAGGCTAACTGTCAGGCTAAGCTGAGCTCCTCTAACTCGGACCAATAGGAACGCATCGATATTACCACTGACTCTCTCACATACAGTCAGTTTAATTTATTATCGGTCCAAAAATAAAAGTATACAGAAAATACACCTTAAATAATCAAATAAATAAAAAATAGGCTACAACCAACTGTATTTAATGTATTGTGCCCAAAATGTAGGCGAATGACATTTTAACATAGTTGCTACTTGTGCATTCAGTTGATCAGAAGTTTCTATGCAGCCTTTCTCTCTGAATTTATGACAGCTGTACCTTTTATGGTTATTAGAACATTAAAACATTACAATCTAAAATGGCTCTTTAAAGCATTAAAGCATAAAAACACAATCAAAAGTTAAAATCACTGAATTAAAAATGTAAATTTATAATAGAAATCAGAGTACATTTTAACTGATAAGAGGAACACACATTTAACTCATTTGAGCTAGTGATTAACAGTTGCTGCTATCATAAAAATACACTTATATGTAGTAAAATTCTATGTGTCACATTTAATGTCCAACAACAAATATTTTAGCAGAATGTATATTTTATTCAGAATTATTGCGCTAGTATTCTATTCTGCTCTGTCTGTGTAGCGCGCATGCGCGCCTTCTCTCGCATAAGCCCCGCCCACTCCTGACAGCTAAATGGATATATTTGCATGGCTTTCTGACATTTACAGATGTAAAAAATATACCTGTGACGTATCAGTTATGCTCTGAGGAAAACACAATGTTTCAAATGCGTTAAACAGCACAAATATTCGCTGTTTGCTATGGTGGATCGATTTGATCCATGATCGACATTAAGGGCTGCTTCAGAATAAGCGTGTACTCACATTATCCTGACTCACTGAACCTGGATAGCATTAGTCAGATTGCGTGAACTTGAATTGTCGTTTATGGAACCGCTTTAGTCCCGATTGATTTGTTAGGTTATTTCAAGTCAGGTTTTGGACTTTAATCCCCGCTTTTCTTAGCGTCTTTTATGGAACAGCCCCCTGGTATTTCTATGTTCTTTTTTTCCATGTGTCTAATAGACACAAACAAGTTCTTTGAAAAACATCTATGACCTATGAAACATGTCTACTCTTCATGCTCTGTTAACTATGGCTTCACTAATAATAAACATACAAGTATTTTCTTGATTCAAAAGGTCTGGCAGTAATCAGGCATGGTTGTGGCTAGTAAAATTTAACTCTAAAATAATGTGGTTAATCACAGTTCGTTCATGATTTAACAGGAGGGGGCAATTAATTTCCCTTAAGCTTTTTCAGCTTTTTTCCCTTAATAAATGAAATCATCGTTTAAAAACTGCATTTTGTATTTACTTGCATTATCTTTGTGTAATATTAAAATTTGTTTGATGAGCTGAATCTTTTAAGTGTGACAAAAATATGCAAAAAATAAAAAAAAAACAGGAAAGGGGCAAACACCTTTTCACGGTGCTGTAAATGTGTGCAATATTTACTACAATCACCTCACAGTTCACTGCTAAATACGCAGTCCTGTACCTTTAAATGCAGAATCTGGACATTTGAGTGCCGTGATGAAAAGCCGCAGGAGTGACAGCAGAAGGAGGCCTTGTTCTCTCTCTGCATTGAGGCCAGAGCTCATTTTCTGCAGAAACTCACCCAATATCACACAGACTGGCAGACACTCATTTACCTCCTCGCTAGACGTCTAACATTCAATAAAGAAAGAAGTAAAAAATTAACAATAGACCTAAATACAATTTTGTGTCATTTAACCAAATAACAGTGTAGATGTCAAATGTACAATTCACAAAAGGAAAGTACAATGCACAATATACTAGTAACTGTATCACTATATATTAGTAATCTATAATTATCAGCAGCAGTCAATGCTGGAAGTACATAATACTGATAAAAGTTTGTTTTTTTCATAATTCAAACGATACAGTCTTTTTCTAAACAATACAAATGATAAGAAAAGAAGCAGTTTCTGCATTTGTGCTCTGACCTGTTCAGGTTGGACTGTGTAGACCTGTAGCAGTAAAGGTTCCAGTAGTTTCTACACACTCTGTGCTGTGTGGAGGTGTTGACTCTCCGTCATGGACTGCAGACTCTGTAGCAGTGCATTACTGAACACCACAAATGCTGCTCTCTCCCGCACACTGCTGCCCTGATGGCTCAGGATATCACACACATTCTGCAGCTGCAAGATTGACACATGAGAAAACACAGTTTGAATTGAGCAAAGACAATGCTGGTTTAGTTGTTTCTAACACGCATTTATGCAGAAGGTGTTTTTAAGAATGCAACATTTGAAATCATCAAATTATTCACTGTATGGACAAATAAAAATTCGAAAAAACAAATGCAGATAGGGTCAGAATGACGTGAGGGTGAGTAAATGTGAGAATTTTCATTTTTAGATGAAGCGTTCCTTTGCTTGGACAGGAAGTTTGACACTTACAGAACTGCGTTTGGCTGCATGATCCATGTTGGCCATGTTCTTGATCAGAGTTGTTGTGAGCATTTGGCTGACCACACCTAGCACATCTGATGGAGAGGTTTTGACCAGAACATCCTTCAGTACTATAAATAAAGAAAATGCATCAAGACAATAAGAAATCTATCAGTACTATCAGCTAATGTTCTCTTTCTCTGATTATTTCAAGCCACTATGGGCAGCAAAAATTATATTAACCAGTAATATCAAAGCCTAATTATCCAATTAAATACCGAATAAAATCAATTCCCGTTATTTCCCGCAGAACATTTTTTAAACTCAGAAACAAGTAGGAAATTGCTAATTGATAATTAAGCAAAGCTAAGTTGCTTCTGTCCAAAAAGTGTTAATCTTGAAATATTACTATCAATTTAAAAAAGTTATTCTAATGAGTACGTTTATTTAAAAAAAAAAAGAAAAGAAAATATGTGTATCATGACCTGAGGTGGACTAAAAGGCCTTTTACTAAGTAAAAGAAAAAATTGAATCTACATATCAAATGCCAGAAGGCATGCAGAATTGTGTACAACAGATTTTTTAGCAAAGTTTTGATTATGTTGATAATTTAGAGGCTTTAGAAAATGAAATCTTAGAAACAGATTTCACTGTAAGCAGCAGTGTTTACCTTTGGCCCAACCATGAGTAAGGGGATGCTGGGACAGCAAAGTGGTTTCAGCAACACAAGATGCCATCTGCAGCTCCACACACTTGGGAGAATCATTGGTCAACACCAGGAACGGCAGAAGCTCCCAACTAATCTGTGCTTTAAGATCTGGGTTGCCCTCAGTAATACGCGGGTCATCGAGAACTTGCACAGCCTCTTTTAGCACTGAACACCTGCGGAAAACAAACCAGATAAAGCTAAGCTACTACTTCCTTCTTAGTGTGGAAAATTCATTATTTACATTCCTACATTTATTAAAGAAAACAAACTCTTTTTTGTTGTTGTGGATGTCCCAATTGGCACACATGATTTTATGAAATGATTAAATGAATTTGAAAGATTTCAATTAAATGTTCAAGTTATATTTTGGCTGCATTTGTGAGTTAATAATGTGTAAAACAAGCACATAACTTAATATTGACTGCGGGCGATTTACACCCCTAATTATAATTTTTCATCATCATGGATGAAAAGAGCAGCATAGCTTAACGACATCACAAAACCTATTACGCTGCCTACCTAGGCAGCATTTCAAGTCACTACAGGCATGCTGCCAATGCTACCTTTTAAGATTTATTATTTTCCTCCCATGCACTTCAGGTATTAAATGCTATTTGAATGATGCACAAAATTGCTGCTTATGTAGACTGTTCCAAATCAGTTAGGAGGCAGTTGACAGCTCACTAGGTTTTTGAACAAAGACTACAAGAACACGTTTTAATTTCCATTGCATTAAAACTTCCTGTCACCTGATTAATTAAGACAACATACATTTGTATCATTCTGGAGGTAAAGAAGGTTTAACATCAGTTAACTAACCAGTCTGCTGATGGTTTGATGCGATGAAGAAGTGAAATCAAACAGGAAACAGTCTCCTCCGCATCCATAAGGTCCATGTGAAGCTGAAAGGAATCCATAAAACAGATTTAACATTTAGATGGTACCAAAATAGGACAAGTTTCAAGTTTACATCACCAAAAGAGATTACAATTCATGACATTGTAATTTTACCTGCAAAGCTTTAAGGGCAGACAGCACGATCTCTGGCACATCATCCTTTATTCTCTCCAGCAATGCATCCTTCAGAAATGCCTCATCAAAGCCATTCTGCTCCATAAAAACATAGTCAGATGGACAACCAGCATCTCATTACTTCATTAATGTGGGTCTCGTGGATGAAAAGGGGAAAATAGTAAGTTAGCATTAAAGGAGAATTCAAAAGATACACACATGTCCTGAGGTGAGGATCTCCTTTAGGTAGTCCACAGTCATATTTCTCACTGAAGGTAGTGGATGATTCAGACTGAGTATCAGAGCGGTGTCTGAATCTGGCAGGATCTGCATAGAAGAACAACATTGTAAAGATGTCAATTGGTAACTACAAACCCAAGGTTACACTTTACTTTAAGGTGTCCTTGTTACAATGTAATTACATGTACTTACTATATGGTTAGGGTTTGGATTAGGTTTAAGGTTTCTTGCATGTAATTATGCATAATTTATTGTTATTATAATAGTGAAGTGAGTGAAGTGACATTCAGCCAAGTATGGTGACCCATACTCGGAATTCGTGCTCTGCATTTAACCCATCCAACGTGCACACACACAGCAGTGAACACACACACCGTGAACACACACCCGGAGCAGTGGGCAGCCATTTTATGCTGCAGCGCCCGGGGAGCAGTTGGGGGTTCGGTGCCTTGCTCAAGGGCACCTCAGTCGTGGTATTGAGGGTGGAGAGAGTGCTGGACATTCACTTCCCCCACGTACAATTCCTGCCGGCCGGGGACTCGAACCCGCAACCTTTGGATTACAAGTCCGACTCTCTAACCATTAGGCCACAACTTCCCCGCAATTAGTAATTGCATGTAACGTATAACAATGACACCTTAAAATAAATACCTAATTTACATTAGCACAAGGGCTGTCAAAATAATTTTTCTCACAGCCGTTGTCACAGATAACTGATGTACTACACATCTGTGCCAGTTTCCTGTGACAGTACAATATTGTAGATTATTTGTTACCTTTAAAACAAAGTCTAGCTGCTTAAAGCAATAAAAGACCTGATAGACCTACTTGATATTTTCCACAGCTCATAGTTAGAGAGATGAACTGATGAAGCACGCTTTTTTCATGGTCAGACGACACATTTGTGACACGATTTTCCAATGCTACATCCAGCGCACATGGATACCTATGAGTAAAAAACCTTTAAAGATAAACACCAGAACCAAAACACTCCTTATGAAATAACATTTTAAGAGCTTTACTACAGCACTAAAGCGCACAAGAGAACCTACCTGGATTCAAACTGTTGTACAGTAGATTGAATTCTCTGATTAAGAGCTGAAATCCTATCCGAGGGAAGCTCATTGCTGCAGGAAACATACTCCTCAAGAAGCAGCCTGCTCAAAATGATAATTGTAGAAGATTAAAAATCTAACACATCATCAGATCATCATACATACATAATGTCCAGGATAAAGAGAGATTCACTCGTATAAACCACACTTACTTTGCTGCAGTGTTCTCCAGGTTGCTGGAGAGTTGAAGATCCTGAAACACTGACTGTAATAGTCCAGTACTGTCTGACAAACTTTCATTTTGCTGCTCATCTACAGAGACAAAATAAATAAAGCAATTAACCATTTGATAACAGCAATTTTACTATGATTACTACTGTGTTATTAGGCATGAATGATTTCGGTATTAAAGAGTTACATAAGAGTCAGATTAGAAGTTCGTTGTTGATTACAACTACTTTCCATGTTTAGAGAAGTGACAAACTAAAGGCTGGAATACAGTACATGACTTTCGGCCAGTTTTTTGCCCCACTTTTCAGTCTGGCCTCGTCAACACTATCTGCTGATAATCAGAGCCAGTAATCAGATCTTCAGCAGTCAGAGTTGACAAATTTCACAGAAAACTGCATTGTGTATGATGAGCACAAACTTATATTTAGCTTATTACTAAGATCTCATAAAGTCTGAAGATATCGAACAAGTTGATTTTAGAACACATTATGGTTATTGTTTTCACATTATTGTTCTCATTTTTCATGCATCAACTAAATTATGTTTTATTAACAAAGTTCAGGAGGAGCACAATCAGTAATCAACCTAGTTAACAAGATAAGAGGTGTGTATATATACACAGCAGATTTACCTCTGTTCCTTGACAGTTTTCCAGCATCCCTCCGCCACCCCTTCTCCGCACTTACAACTATTCCTGTCCTAACCTATAGGGGGGTACTCAGGGTTCAGGCCAAACTTCCGAGCTCAGAGCACTCCCCTCGGACAGCACGCCAAATACGCATAAACTTTATCCTATTTATTATATGTAAGTGTGAACTCGTGAATAATGAGACGCATGTTTCTGCATGTTTTGTTTGTGTTCGGAACAACTTCAATGCTTGGAAGTGTGTGATCCTAAAACGTTTAGTGTATGATGCCCAGTTGTGACCATTACAAGAATCATTAACCGTTACAAATAAGGCAAGTGTATGATGTAGTGCATTCCAGCCTTCGGAAATAATTAATGTTGTGATGATGTATTCTGCTGTTATCAACAAACAAAGACTATTTCCAAAGCTTGGAAATAGCTCCAAGCTGCAATCTCATTATTACGGTACCTACGACAAAAAAATGAATGCAGCATTTCACAAGAGATGAAAAAAGACTTTTTGCCAATACTCTACTACTTGTCTGATTTTACACAGCTCATTACTTGAAGCACTTTGGTGTGGTTTACATGGACCTGATTTTGTCCATTTGTAATTGATTAGATTGGTGTGATTAAACAACAAGGCCACATGCATTTTTTTTCCCCCAAAAATAATTACACAAATAAATAATTTATAATAGACACTAACCATGCTGGGCCATCACAGAATGTATAAGATGGGGCAGCAGATAACGCAGAAGGGGACTGATGTCATGGACTGTTGCTATACTCTGGAGAGTGGACACCAGGGTGGGGATAGCACACAGGTACCCAAATGCCCTAATGAGAAAAGGCACAAGATAATATAGCATTTTAGATGCAGAAAAAATGTGAAAGAAAACGTACTAAAGACGTTAGGGAACACATCTTATACAACTACTAATTCAAGTAAAATCACTAAAACTTACTTTGGACCAACTACACCTTCTTTCTGATTCTGCAAGAGGATGATAATGCAGCTCAAACCCTCTTTGGACAGCTGAGGTGTTCGACGTAGAGACTTGCACAACTGCACGGTCAGAGAGTCCACCAGCTGAGCCTCCATTACTACCTTCACTGCCATCTGACACACGATCATATAAGTGGCAGACGCATAGTCTAAAAGGTTAGATTTCAGGCCCTGGTTATGGAGAGGAAAAAAGCAGAATTTTATTTAGGTTTACTGATAGATATACTGGGAACAGTCAGTAACGCCCCTTACAATAACCGCAAGCTTCAGCGTTCAAAGTAAATATAAAGACAGTTAATAATGTCCTTAGTTTTACCATAAGTTCAAGTCCAAAAGGGGAATAGACACAGTGATGATGCTCGTATGTATTCGCACACAAGCCATGATTAAGAAAGCTGACACCACTGTGACGTGACCTTGTCTCTCTCGCTCTCTCTCTCACACACACACACACACACACACACACACACACACGATGCGCAAAACTCCAGTGCCAGATTGTCATAGCAAAGACAGAATTACCTCCTCTCCTAGGTTCACATAACGGTCGTCCATAAAATGCGTTGCACAAATTTGAACATCTGGGTTGTGCTGTTCTGTTGTAAATAATCTTAATGATTCCTAAATACATCTACTTTCGAAAGGCCAAATAAAGTGCTTTTGCTTTCGCCTAGAAACACACAGCGTCTCCCTGACACGGCTGCATTAACTCTACTGCAGTTACTGAAACCGCGCCACCTTTGCGTGAACATTTGGGCGGCATTACGCAAATATTTTCACATCGTGACGTAGACATGTGGGTGCGTGTTTAAATGAGACGTTTTAGGGGGGCGTGGCAGAATCTTAACTTTTATAAAGAATATCTCTTTGGTTGAGACTAGTCTTTGCAACTTCAGGGATCTTATCTATGCACAAACAGCTTGTAACACTCCGAAGAGAAAGGAAAACTTGAAATCGCATTATATGACCCCTTTAAATGGAATTTGGCAATATTTTATTTAATATTGGCAACATTTTTTTAGTCATGTAAGCATCATATTTGATTGCCATATTCAGTTTAAGACAATATTCTGATTCCACAAATTTCAATTTTCTCTCCTGGAATAAGCTTGTTTGAATCTGTTGCATTTAAACACCTCATTCAGGACAGAGTGTGGAACAGGTATTTTTGAATTTGGGAAGGATAATTAAATTTAAGATTACTGTGGAAAGTAGTAATAAAACTAACAAATGAACAAAGTATGACAGCATCTTCAATCTGCTGAGAAATAACCGCGGGAAAGGAAAGGTTTATGCATACACACATCCCATTCAGAATATGGCTGCAACCTGAATATAAAACTTAAAGGCAGGGTATGCGATTTTTCAAAAAACGTTGAAAACTGAAAACTAAAGCTAAAAAAAAAAAAAAACTGAAAACTGAGTTGGGGCCGAGTACCAAAACAAACTTGTAGCCAATCAGCAGTAAGGGGCGTGTCTACACGTGTTATGGAGGAGAAAGCGTTCAGTGAACAGCCGAGCCGAGCTTACCTTATTGCTTACCCTGCCTTTAATTGGAATTTGATGTTCTCAGGATCTAAGTTATATCGATGCACAATCAAGAATAATTATCATTATAACAAATATATGATCCATCAAACACACCTGTATACATATATTTATCAACTTATATTTATCCACATCATGTCACTGAATTGTTGTCTTACCAGTTGTACAAACGGAAGCAGTTTGGCAATAATAGAGTTAGTTATCTTCCTCACTGCATCTAGCGCAGAAACAATGGTGGATGCATAGAAAGAGAAAATCACACGCAGCTGCGGACAGTTCCCATCACGGACAAACCCAGAGTATGCCTACAACATAATTCAATAAAGTATTAGCAGCATTACTGGACTTGCAGACTTCAACCTGCACTAAACCCAGCCAGAGCGTCTTACCTTTACTGAATCTGTGACCACAGAACAAATGAAATCCATGAAGCCTAAATCTTTATAGCAGTGTGTGAGCAGAGTTCCTCGGGCCAGGGGAACACCAGGTTTCTATAGATAAAGCACAGTGTAATTTGTAGAGACCCAAATTAAGCTGTAGCTTTCTTTACACCAACTGCATATATGTGACCCTGGACTACAAAAGCAGTCTTAAGTCGCTGGGGTATATTTGTAGCAACAGCCAAAAATACACTGTAAGGTCAAAATTATTGATTTTTCTTTTATGCTAAAAATCATAAGGATATTAAGTAAAGATCATGTTCCATGAAGATATTTTGCAAATTTGCTACTGTAAATATATCAAAACTTAATTTTTGATTAGTAATATGCATTGCTAAGAACTTCATTTGGACAACTTTAAAGGAGAGTTTCTCAATATTTAGATTTTTTGCACCCTCAGATTCCAGATTTTCAAATAGTTGCATCTCGGCCAAATATTGTCCTATCCTAACAAACCATACATCAATGGAAAGCTTATTTATTCAACTTCCAGGTGATGTATAAGTTATGGCTTACCTGAAGTCCATGCAACCAGTGCCATTTGTGGGTTGGATCTTCAATTTTTAAAAGCTGGATCACTCGTACAAACACTTTAGTCTCATGATATGGTAGAACACAAGCAATCAGGCTGTCTTGGTTGTACAGATGAATGTGGAATCTGAAATCAAATTTGTATCAGTGAAGACTCTTTCCACGCTTTCCATATATAAGGTGTCTAATTTCCAAATGGAATCTCAAAAAATATGACCAAATCAGTGTATTTCTGGAGGTCAACCTACAAATGGATTACTTACAGCTGTCTCTGCACAAATCAACATCAAATAATTTACACGCATCGTCTTTAAATGACAAACATCTCTAAAGTACAGCACAATTTTGCCATTTACAAAGTTTATCACACTCTAAAACGACAGTCTGAAAACTGATGAAGTGAATTTCACACAGACAATCTGAGACAACAGCAAATCACTTACCTGTGTATTAGCCATTCAATGCATTTCAGAGCAGGCTTGAGCAGAAAGTAAGGTGACAGTCGAGTGAGAAAGAGTGAGATGCTCTTGTCCAGTTTCTTGTTGACCTCTTTTGTCTGAACACTGCGCTCTAAAGTCAAAGAGGCTTGACTAAACAGAGTCTCCTGAAACTCACTGAACGCTGGATCAATACCCATCAGCTCCTCAATTCCTGTGCAGCCTGTTCACAATGATCAATAACAGCAGACATTTAGACGAGATGACTATTTCTATTCATTGCAATGAATGATTATATACAGGTGAATGATTACAGTAAATCATTTGGTAAAAGCTAATCAATTAAAGATTTAAACGAGAAACGATGACTGCGAGATGACCCTAACCTGTGAACAGCTCAACGTTATATATAATATTTTCTTTTTTAATAAATTGTATGTCAATGTTAACCAGAAAAATTAGTTATATTCTTTATCCATTTTTTACAATCTTTGTTAAAGCACCATAAGCAATAAAACAAACCAACCAATTAACAAGGTGAATCACAAAATTACAAACTTTCATTCTTTTTGAAAATCAAAAACAGGCAAAAATACAAGACTGTGTACTTAACAGCTTTAGTGAAAGAAAAAACTACAAGCCCATGAAGCAATGCAAATGACATTACCGAATGATATAACTTCATTTAAAGTTGTTGATTATGTCTACAAAAACAATAACCTATATTTTTAAACATTCAAAATACACATACATTTGCAAATATTTAAATATTTTAAAAGACTGAGTCGATTATGTAACTTGCGGTGCTTCATGGGAGTGGGAGGTCCCTGCAAGCTCTCTTGGTGTGATTTGCTTGTCACAAATCTCTGATTTGTGGAATTTTCAACAGGAATTCAGCTGTTAAAAGTGAATATCTTAAAGATAAGTTGATATAATGCAAATAGATGGCTTCATCAAAAGCAAGCACGATTGATTAAACTCCGAACTTACGGTAGGTCTGTCTTAAAAGGTATAGGCCTATGTGTTATTGTTATAAATCATAAAATGAATGGGCTTTTTACTTTCCAACTGTTGTCACTATTAAGAAATGTCCCTGTTAATATGGGAATAAAAATTGTTACAAAGTGCTCAGCAGCAACAACTCATTTCCATAAAGTATTGTGAATAATGTAAATGAGCCACTCTGCCTAGAACCTAACAATATTTAAATATTTGTATATTCAAGCAAGTAATCCATGCACACAAATGAGCATACATCAAATAAAATGCCGAACACTGCAGAAATGATAACGTGACCACTGATGGTTCCTATTTAAAAACCTATTTATAGTACACCCATTTAAATGGCAATATATTTGGCTATTAGAAAGCAAACACAATTGCACATAATCAAAAGTCATTTATGGACTGGTCATGATCTCCTGTTTCATCTAGCAGGGTTCCCACTCTTTCATGAACACCAGATTCAAGGACTTTCAAGGACTTTTTAAGCACCATTTATTTTCTATCAAGCACCTATCAAATTCACACCCCAGCATATGTAGTGTCATGAAAGACCTTACAGTACTAAACATTTTACTTACACTTAACATTTACATTAAAAATTTCAGAGTAATAATGTTTTGAATGTGTAGGTTTCATAAATTTAGACCATTTTGAGTAGTCGTGTTCGAAGAATTTAATGAAATCCATTGAAGTTAATACTGGTAATATTCAAATACAATTTCTAAAATATTTTTAGAAAAACAGCAAACTACAAAAAACAAAACTGTTTTTTGCTGTAGTTCTTGTACAAGATTTAAATTTGAAAGAATTTCACAATTTTTAAATGAATAAAAAGTGGTTAAATGTTGTAATAACACTGTAAACCTGTTAACATTAGCATGTTCTCTCAATAGAGACGTTACTCATTAATAAACAACTAAGTCAAAATTATTTTGTAAATCCCATTTTTTTCATCTTTGACCTAGAGGAATGCAGCTGCTCAAACATGAACATTTTAAACATTGTACATGTGCAAATCTGCAAATAAATATAAAGAAAAGAAATAAAAAATAGGACTTTCTATTTGCTTTTAAACTGTAAACGCGTTCCACTAAGCAGTTTTTCTTATTTTTCAAGTTCTACATTTTCTCCTTAGCTCCATGTCGCAGTAAGTTTTGGGAGTTCATTTTTAGTCCATCTCCTATCCTGAAAAGTCTGTCTTGCAGAGATTGACTAAAAATGAGCTCCTAAAACTTACTGCTATTCTGGAAGATAAATTCTTCAAACAGTGGTACACGAGGATGTGGTGCTGGTCCATCAAGAGTCACTCACAACCAGTGTTAATTTCGTTGACGAATACTTTATCATAATTTTCATCAACGACATTTTTTTCACTGACGACAATGAGACGATAATGAACGAAAACTATTTTTGAATGACAAAAATTATGACATATCTATCCATCTAATCTAAAATGTTAGGGAGGGACAATTTGGGAAGAGATTCATTCAGAACGAATCTGCTGCATAGAAGGTTAGATGCAAACATATGAACCGGCGGGACATAAGCTAAAATACACTTGCTGCACGGCGCATAAAACATAAAAAAGTCAATATGTGGGAGTAAGAGGAGAGCAGACATATGCATAAATCTGACGATGCAAGAGAGAACTCAATTCGGTCCTGTTTTCTGAGCGCAGACACTGAAGCATACACACACAGAAAGCGCGTCTTACAGCACGCGAGTACTCTTTTACGTCGCATGAACGGAGAAATACACACAAAATGATGTCGAAATGTCCGTTTTGACGAGTATTCACGTAAACACAGCTGTGAACGTAAACAGTAGGGAGAACGTGTATCAGTAGGCCTACATTGCATCCGTCACCGTGCATTTGGTTTTAAAGGGATAGCAGCCTAATTTAGTTGCTATTGTCCGAGTCATTGATGTTAATCAAGCAACAAAAGAAAGACATACAATCACTCACTGCTCTTGACTGAAAAACTTTAGTAGCCCTAAAGATTAATCTAAATTTATTTATAGAAATAAATATGTCTGCTTGAAAGAATGATAAACAAGTTGTTATAAAGAATGCCTATATAACCATTGGTATTTCATTAAAAAGAAGACCATATTCTTGTTCTTTATGAGAAGTGGTTTTATTTATTTTTATCAAAGGCATGTTGTGTGTCACCGCAGTTAAATTGCAGTCTATCATGATAAAAAAAAACAATATCAAACCTATATAATGAGTTTGGAAATTTTAGAGAAATGCTTAATAAATGCACTGTAACTAAGCCCATTAGATTTTAGCCGACTAAATTTACTGTATATTTAGTCGACTAAAACTAGACTAAAACTAAAAACAACTCAGATGACTAAAATATGACAAACTATATGGCATTTTAGTCATGACTAAAACTAAATCAAAATTTGCTGTCAAAATTAACACTGCTCTCAACTTATCCGTCTATAAAGCCTATAAAAATTTGTCTTCATGTATTTCACAACACTTCAGCATGTTATTCTCATTAAGTGAGGGTCATTTTTTAGGATTTTTTACGCAAGCAAAGTTTCTGAGAACCTGACATCTTATAATTCTGGAGACTCCAGGAAGGTTGCAGTTCTGGAAAATGGTGGCGCTGGAGACTAAATGTTTGATGGTTTACACCTAATTCTTCACATTAATTCTTAATTATTTTGCAGTTACCGTGTGTCTTATCTTCTCCACCTGTTTTTGTCTAACCCCGCTGACCCAGTGAGCATTTCACTGACCAATGGTCATGTCTTAACTTTACAATTTCTGTATTGCATTAGTTTTGAATATTTCTCATTGGGGATTTAATCATTTTTGACTTTTCAGTTAAATCTCTTTTTTAGCTCATTTTATCTGTAAAAGAAAACGTGCCTAATAATTCTGCACACATGAATATAAGGAGTTTTTCACTTCCAGCCTTCATGGACAATTATATATCACTTATAAATGATTAATAACAAAATTAATAGTAGTTATTAAGATTGATGTGGTTTGGAATTGGTAAAATGTTCTTGGAAATAAATATGATCAGAATATCAACGTGTCTAATAATTATTCACGCACTGTAAAGATGTGCTCACTTTACACAGAGTGTGCGTGATCGTGTAATCGAAAGTGAACTGCGAGCGCTCATTCAAATGTGATTTTACTTATTAATAGCGCGAAAATGATATACAATATTAGAATGTTTGCGGGAGCGGGACACACACGTTGCGGGAGTGGGCGGTAATGGTCAGACACTCAGCGGGAGCGGCTCAAGAAAACTCTAGGCTGCACATCAACACAGGCTAAGTTTTTTTCGCACTACCCCATCTCCACCCCAATTATTTGTGCCGTTTCGTTCTGTCTTTGACAGCACATATAGGACAATTTTGAAATAGCGCCATAAACTAAATTTATTTTAAATTTAATTCAAGCACTTTCAAGGACCTATGTTTGTTTTCAAGTACTTTCCAGGCCTTGAATCCATATGTCTGAAATTCAAGTACTTTCAAGAAGCGTGGGAACCCTGATCTAGATAAGAGAGGAGTAGATGCTGAGCTCAAAAGAGCAGTGTGTCTTGGAGGAAAAAGAAGGAAAAGCTCTAGCAAGACATGTGACTTACCCAGTGCATACAAGGTGCTGCGGTCCAAGCTGGCAGCATCTTTAGGGTCAAAGAGCAAAGAGGCCACCACTCTCCGACTGAGCAGATTAGAGTCATTCTGCGGCAGAGCCAGCCGCTTCAACTGATGTGCTAAAGATGTCATCTAGAGACATATGATGATAATATGAGAATTTCTGTTTTCATACACAAGTAACCATTGTGCGGCTTCAGTGGGTCAAGACTAAGAGTGCATCATATTTCTTCAAAGGTCAGATTTTACCACAAAATAAATGACATTTTACATTAAGAAATGTACTTGAAAGATCCATGATTTTTTTCATTGTGATATTATTTTCATGAGAATCAAACATGTTTACCCTTTTCCAAAATGTCATTACTGTAAGTTAAAAAAAAAAAAACTTTCATTAATGTCAATGTGATTCTCATTAGATTTACATTACTAATACAATAATGAGTAACAACCTGTCTGAAAATATTTATTTTGACTTCTTTGAGAAACATGACTTGACAGACGTGAAATACATAACGTTACAGTCCACAGATGTGGTGGAGCACATTATGTCGATACTACATTATTTATACTGAGAGGGAAAAATACGGAGATGTTTAAAAATATGCCTAGATAGTTAACATCAGCTATGTTTTCGGAACTCTTGTGGGTTGCCAAAACACATTCTCATAATACAGGCACCACAGACAAAGGATTAAACGTTTTGATCTCGCCTATGCATTTAAAAGAATAAATATATTCCCATACCTTTGATTGAAGTTATCGCACCAGTTTCCACGTGTGTGAGTCTGCTGGTGATAGTTTCCTCTCTGTTTTGCTTTCGGTAACAGATGAACCTATTGATGTTATACCGCCACCTAGTGTATCTGGTGGTTTGTAGCAAACTGAATGAGAACAGAAAACATTTGAAAAACCCACAAAAAGAGCGTACCACGCAAGCAAACCACAAGCTATAATAATACCTTTGTACTAAATTGTCGTTCATATTTAACACAATTAGTTTTACTATCTTAATAGTTTTATATAAGGATTGTTTTTAACGGTCAAATGTTAGGACTATCTTTATTTTGCTATTATTAACACTAATTGTGACAGTCTGACATACCTGCCTGTCATCTTTAAAATAACAATATTAACCCATCTCTTTCTTAAAAGGTGGCAAATAGTAGTAGTAACGTCCGTGAACATGCAAATGTGATACTTAATTATTTTTGTATTGTTATTATTTGAATGTTACCCTTTTCTGCAATATATATATATATATATATATATATATATATATATATATATATATATATATATATATATACACAGACACACATATAAAGATAATTATTAAAAAAATATTTTCAAATCTCAGGGGTACTTAAGATATTAGGTGAAAGAGGTTCAGATGACAAAAAAAGTTCAGGAATCAATGCACTACTAGAAAAAAAATATTGTGAATTTATGCATAATGTGTTTGAAAGATAAAAGCCTTGCAAAGACACAGTAATACATGGTTAAATAACCTACTGAGTGATCTTTCAAATAGTTCATGCAATGTTAAAACAATTCTTAAACCTAAAAATGATTTTTGTAAATCCAGTGGTCAAATGCTGTGTAGTCACTTAACTAATGACTGATCTCTGTGTGAATATCCCCAAAACTGGACTTTCTGAGTGTATATAAGAGGTAAACTACTTTAAAAAGTAACATTTAAAAGATGTACATTTACATTTAGTCATTTGGCAGACGCTTTTATCCAAAGCGACTTACAATTGGGGAATACAAAAAGCGATTCATAAATTCATCTTGAAGAGATGAATTTATGTAAAAGAGGAATTAGAGAGAATCAATTAATTATAATTTATTGCTATTGTAGTCTGATTACAAGTATTTTAAAATGTAATTTAATAGTATTTAATCAAGTACTTCAATTTAAATAGAGTGTAGAACTCAAGTGATTAAATAAATAATTTGCAATATAAAATATATATGAATTATTTATGGGTAAGCTAGATAGTTTACTTAAGTAATTGAGCCTGGGGTCCACCTATAATTTTTTTTTGTCACGAAATCAGAACACCAATGTGGGACATGCTATATGCTAGTTTATTGCCTGAGATGCTCAAAAACTCTGAGATATAATTTATGGCCCAAAATCACCTGCGGTCTCCATCTGCATATACAAAGATTAACAATTAAAAAATAAATCCATCCTCTGTGTGAGCATAGTGTAATAATATAATATAATGGGCCTATAATTTGTTGTTGTATTTTATAATTTCCTTATTTGTTTGTATTTATTTTATTCACATAGTCATTGATGAAAAAAAATGATGAGAAAAATAAGATCAATAAGATCAGCTATGGGTGCTGTGCAGTACGGAGCCCTGGTATGAGGACTAAAAGTGAGCCCATAAAAATCAATGTGCTGGGGGGGTGTGAAATAATACGCGCTCTATGACCCTGTATCTCTGCTGCGCCGCTGCACCATCACTGGGAAAGGCAGAAATCTGCAGCTGACTAAATCAAGAGATCAAAACGATCCGGATTATAAACGCACAATCTGTCGTGAAAATCCAGGGCGTATCGCTGTTCTAGTTTCTCGTTTAGTCGTTCATCAATGCTTGTATGATTTAGACATTAATCAGCGGGGTTTTTTTCACAGACGGGAAGATGGTGCGTTGCTTGTGCCATGCCGCTGATGGATACTCTACACGCATTCATGGGCATTAATTCACCGTTCTCATCATCATATTCCAAGGCACATTATTGGTCATCAGCGACAGTTTTGTCCTGACAGAAACGTCTGGGCCACGGGCTCAGAGATGCTGTTATCGCATCGCCTCGGAGAAGCCTAACAGACCATGATGAAGACCGATTCCCCATCCTCCTCCAAGCCCGCGAGCACCACCGCGCTCCGCAGTCCCTCTCCTCACCGCAACGCGTACGAGGCGGCGGGGATTCAGGCGCTGAAGCCGGCGAACGATGTCTTAAATAACGGCAACGCTCTGGATGGCAAGCCTAAGGCCACCAGCCGCGGTCGCACGTACGGCTCGAACGTACACCGCATCAAGAACATGTTCATGCAGATGGGCGCATCCTCACCCACCGAGGCTGAAGACGCGCAAAAGGCAAACGGCGACGGCATAACGGTGCGTCTCACGCTCCCGCGGGCTGGCAGCCTGAACGAGAACGTGGATCACAGCGCGCTGCTCAAACTGGGATCTAGCGTCTCCGAGCGCGTCAACCGCTTCGATACCAAAACGGACGCGTCGCCCAGATACTCGAAGCTGCAGGAGACGAGAAAGATCTTTGAGCAGCAGCAGCAGGAGAAGGAGAGGCAGGCGGCTTCTAATCGCGTGCTACTGAAGAAAGAACGCGCCGCGGGTTTTCAGGATGCGTCGCGTTTGGATGTGGTCGCGCGTTTTAACGGCAGCACGGAGTCGTTGGATAGCTTGGACGCGATCGGCGGGGCCGTCGAGGCCGTGTCGCCCACCGTCAGCCAGCTCAGCGCCGTTTTCGAGCGGGCCGCCGAGCTGCGGAACAACCTGCACCGGCTATCCAACACGCCCCCGCTGCCCCTGCGCGCCGTCACCGGCCGCGTCGGTGCTCTCAACTCAAAAATCATTACCAAACGGGTACGCGCTTTTCCTTCAGGGGCAAACAAGGAGGATGGGGTAAATCAGCACCAGGAGGAACAAGACGCGAGGTGTAGCAGCCTTAATGGAGCCTCTGAGCTTCAAGACGGCATCACAGCTGTGGATACAGAGTCCTTGGATGAGAAAAAGACAGGGGAGGAGAAGGATGAATCTAGTGCCAATGAATCTAAGACTGCAGATAAGTGTGAGTCAGGACAGGCCAGTGCCACAGAGGCAAAAGGTACTCTTATTTCTGCTGATGTCCGTAATTTGGAAAATGGGGGACTTGCTTCCGCTGGAGAGGCCCTGGAGAGAGACACTATGGAGTCTGGTATCACCGGCACTGGAAGGAAGGGCGAGGATGGACGTGCTCGTCCATCAGTGGGGGTCAGTAAGAAGGAGGATGGTGATGGTACTCTGAAGGAGAATAACTCTAATGCTGATTTGGTGGATATCAGTGCCTACAGTGCAGTAGGAGAAGACTCTGGTGGTAGCCAGCTTGAGGATGAGGAGGATGAAGATGACGTATATGAGCCAGAGTCAAGCTGCTCTGAGATTGCTGGATTACCGACGGAGGAGGATCCGCCCCCGAGCAGGAAAATTAAATTCAGTACTGCACCCATTAAGGTGAGTTTATACCTCAAAGGAATATTTCACCACAAATTAAAATTCTGTCATCATTTACTCACTTAAACACCTGTATGTTCTTCTTTCTTCCTCTGAATGCAAAATAAGATATTTCACCTGCCTTCTCCAACTAGAACAGTGATTCTCAATCAGTGGGCCTCTGCAAATGGGGGATTCAGGATAACTTAAAAGTATTTAAATGAATAAATTGTTATTTATAGATAAAATAATTTAACAGCAGTCAAGATTATAATGCTATAAAACACAAAGTCAAGCTGTAAACTGAAATCATGTTTCTTATCATGATAATTGCTCTTGTTATATTGTTTATATAGCTTGTGAAACGTCTGGAATCATTCATATATAAATACTTACAGTTTCTGTTTATAAAAAAGCAACTTTGTCATAATTACAGCATAAATATCTGAAAAGCCTATATATGGGGCTAAAATGTGTTGAACCACTGATCTAAGCTTTATCAAGCTCCAAATACATAACAGTTTCATAAAGGCAGTCCATATGACTTGTGCGCTATATCTAATCTATTTTATAGCTTTATATGAGGAAAATTGAAATTTACTGAAAATCTTCTGCTGTAGCTTTAAAGTGTAATTTGCATCACTGACTCCAGACACCAATGGATCTCACAAGTCTCATAACCAGAAAATCTTATGAATGAGATTTGAGAGTTATGATGGAGGGTATGATTTTCAATGTGTGCATATTTGATATAGGAGAATATTTATTCACATTAAATGGATTCTTTTGTAAAGCCTTCGATTGCTCTGTATTCAGATGAACTGTGTTTGTTTTAAATTCATTAAAATAAATGAGAGGGGTATGATTAATTTAAAATGGTTGGGATGAGTGAATGACTGAACTTCATATATTATATCATTCAGTCTTTTATTTATCAGTTTCTATAGAAGCCTCAGTCACTGTAACTGTTGGGATGCTTCTAGAGGCTGCAGACTGGCACAAACTGAATGAGCTGAATAGAATATAACATAATCCAGACTGTCAGTCGGTTTGTCTTGGCATCTATTCTCTCCCAAGCGCTTCCTCTCTTTGATTAGGTGTGACATTTATCCAGGACAAATGCTGACCTGACATCAATGGCTGAGGTAACAAACATACCTCAGACAATGTGTCTGATAAGCTCAGCTGGCCTGCTTGTGATCAGGATGTAGTTAGTTCTGCTCTGTAGATCTGTGTAAACATGAAACCAAGCCAACATTTAACAACAGATCCTTTCAGGACACCATATCAAATAAAATAGTCTCTAGAATGAGAATGTCCCTCCCCTAAACTATAAATACAATCAGTCACCGACTAGCAATAGTAAGTAGCAAATCATGGGTTGTCTGTGTGTCTTTGGTTGCTCTGTTTTTTTTTCCCAGGGTTATGAAGAAAACTAAAATATAATTAAATGACATTTCTGTTAAAACTTGTATGTCTTGTATTTAAATATATGTGTAATTACACATTTGTAATAATAAAGTTGCAGTTTAGTACATTTAAATATATTAACTTATATTACCAATGATTTCAAAAGTAATTGAAGTAAAACTTTTCATTTGACATTATTAGACAACTGCACTTTTTAGACGTACTTCACAAGGTAAAGATTTACATATATTATTCTGTTCATATATGGTATTAACATCCATTTCAAGAAAACATTTAGCTAAAACTGGGGTTAAAAGTCCAAAAAGGTTTTAATGTAAATGTAAAGATGCATTTTTGAAAATTAAATGCCCTCTAACAAATCATTATTAGAAAACTGAGAACATTCAGAAATCTTTTTCAATGTCATATAAATATAAATGTATTACAATTAAGTAATTATGAGCTGCCCGGTTCCGTACGTATGTCTGAAAGCGTGAACAAGCTCCCATGATGCATCTGAGAGAAAGGTGTGAGTCTTTCAGATGCAGGCAATGCGAAAACATGACGAAACACCTCCTGTAAGTGATAAGAGTAAAAATAACTGACCTATGAATAGATGAATGTAAGGGTTAGATTTATTGTGGATATATCAGTATCACTGATAGATAGGAGAAACCCATAGAGAAACAGTAGCTCTTTTGGAATAGTCAGGGCTGATGCTGTTTGTGAGAACCAAACTCACAATGATCCTGTAGTCTGCTAATGATTGTTCAAGAGAATGAAAGAATGCAACTCCAAGGTCTGTAGTCATGTTGTAGAGATGGAAATCACAATAAAATGACCACGAGATGTTTGAGTCAGATTTTACTGAAAACATTAAACCAAAAATGTTATTTATTTTACTACTGTCATCTAAACATGTATGGCTTTCTTTCTTCTGCAAAACACAAAAGGAGACATTTAGCATAATGTTCACATTCCACTTTCCATGAGGAAAAATACCCAGAACAACCTAACAAGCGTCATAGACAAAACTGGAACAGAAAAGTGGCCCTCTAGGAACAGGACTGGACAGCCCTGGCACAGACAAAAACTAAAAACAGAACATCTTAGCATATAATATCCAAAACACTCTAGCATTGTAGCTGTTATTTTTCTCAGAAAATGTATTTAATAATGTAAACATTCCAGCCAAGTCTTAATGGAAATAAGACTGAAATAAACATCAGTGGCAGTAAAAACACCAACAACTTTTGTTCTTTTCACACAAATTATGATTACAGGGGAAGATTAACAATTAACACTGTGTTCCTTCCACAATATTATGTTATGACCTTAAAACACTTTTACCATAGCATGTGATTTGTAAACAAAAACATTTGTATGGCTTGCACAAATACATTTGTATGCATATGTATGGCTTTCGTTAAGTGGTAAACTTGCTCTGTAGCTCACCTGGTAGAGCATTGCACTTGCAATGTGAAGTACGTTGGTATGAACATGAGTCAAGATTACGGAGCTCAAAGACTCTGAAATACAATTCAATGCATAATTAAAAAAAATCCTTCATGTTAACACAGTACATTGGGCATTGTTTTTACAAACTTTTTTTTTGGAGTGTAGTTATTCAACATTTTTATTAGCTAGTGAGTGCAACTTACAAAGAAATATCTGGGTCATATTTCATCCTAAAATCAAAAGAAAAATTATATATTTCTTAAAGAATATAAAAATGTTTTTAAAAACCATTTTAGAGTCAAGATTACGGAGCTCAAAGACTCATAGAAGCAAGTTAAAGACAATGTATAAAAATATATGTATCTATTAATGCCACCAGGCTGTTTAATAAACCCGTATTTGCAATGGAGAAAAAATTATATTGCTATAGGTTTTGCAAAAATGTCGCCAGAGAGTCCCGTATTTCCAGTGAGTCTGGGTGGAAAAATCTGTTTTCAAGCATAAGGCACTGTCTATGGCACTGTCAAGAAAAGTTGATTGCACCAGCATTTCTATGCAACCTTTAAATTGAGTAAAAACTGTTTTTAACCACTCGTTCTGAATCAGGAGACTTCATACAGTGTTTTTCACTGGTGTGTGAGATCATATAGAGGATGCAGGCCGAGGAGACAGCATTCAGTCGCTGCCAAGCTGTGGCTGCCTTTGTGTTGGTCAGTAAGTGGCCGTGTCACTCTCTCTTTCTCTCTCTCTCTCTCTCTCCTTCTGTCCCTTTTTCACCCCCTTTCTTATTTGCAGACAGAATTTGGGACAAAGTTTTCTCCCTAAATGAATTTAACAGCTCTCCGTCAAACACAAGGCTTGTTGTGCTGGCTAGGGTGTTGGGTCTTTATTAAACCTCTCTCTCTCCCTCTCTCTTAGGCTGGAGAGTTGTGGCTGACCTAAGAAGCAGATCTCACACTAACCGC
The DNA here is from genome assembly GCF_936440315.1 of Barbus barbus. Classification (NCBI taxonomy): domain Eukaryota; kingdom Metazoa; phylum Chordata; class Actinopteri; order Cypriniformes; family Cyprinidae; genus Barbus; species Barbus barbus. Next base: position 13,383,461 of record NC_136760.1, on the reverse strand, counting down.
TTTGTTCTCATTTTCTTCCCTCCCTCTCTCTCTGCCCCTCTTTCAGTTGCTCACTTCTTCTCCTCTCTGTGTCCTTCTTCAACCCATATTCACTTAAGATGAACGTATTCGTTCAAGTTAATCTAGTATTCTTTTTTATTTTCATCTTCCTTTTATTTTTTGACTGCTAGGTCACTCATTCCCAGTTTAATCTTATTTTATCTCATCGTTCTCTCTTTTACTAATTTCCCATCTCTCTTTCTTTCGCTGGCTTGGCAGTGCTTATAAATAGCAGTATTGTCGCTGTCAGTCCTCCCCTGCAAGGCGTTGTGCACACCAAATGCTCAAACTTAAAACATTTTTCATTAAGTCTCTCTGTTTCTCTATCTACACAGTTAGTGTTTCATCCCTAAAAGGGTGAATAAAATCGTTCTATATTTTACACCTCACCATGTGGTCCAGCATCAATAAATGTCAGTTATTCTGAGCTATAAACCTGAGTATCATTAAATTATTATATATCCGGAGAAAGAGGCTGTTAAAGTTTGTGAAATGATTTGTAAAGTTATATATCCCTATACTGGTAATTTTCTGCCAGGAAAAAATGCCATTATATGTTAAGAATATTTCCTTTGACCCTGAAATACAATTCAATGCATAATTTAAAAAAAATCCTTCATGTTAACACAGTACATTGGGCATTGTTTTTACAAACTTTTTTTTTTGGAGTGTAGTTATTCAACATTTTTATTAGCTAGTGAGTGCAACTTACAAAGAAATATCTGGGTCATATTTCATCCTAAAATCAAAAGAAAAATGATATATTTCTTAAAGAATATAAAAATGTTTTTAAAAACCATTTTAGAATCAAGACTGTGGAAGACAAGACAGTTGTTGTACTCTGATCAATTACAGGTGGATGCATATTATTAGCTTTTATGCATGGGAAAGAGTACTTTATTTAAAATCTTGTTTTGTGTTTAACACTAGAAAGAAGTGGAAGTGCATCTTGGCTTGATTATAGTTTAGTGCGTTGTTTAGGAGAGGAATGAATGTGTAGCAATGAATTTGGTCTGATATTTTGAGGCATTTCTGTAGACAGCTGACAGATATATCAGGATCGTGCAGACGACCCAGAACTGTCTGTGAGTGAGACAGAGAGACGTTCCTCCTCACACCTCTGCGCCCGAGGGACAATACAGGAAGTTTGACTGTACTCACATCAAGGTGGCTTTGGCCTACTTCACATTCCAGCCTTGTGCACCTTGAAACCTATATAAGATATACTTTACTTTTGTCATTTAGCAGACGCTTTTGCCCAAAGCGACTTACAAATAAGAAAAAGTAACTAAAACTAAAAGTTACAACTCTATAAATACCCACATATTTAAGAAAATAAAGAAATTAAATAAAATTGACATGCATATAACAACATTTAAATACTAAACATATAAATGAAAAAACTAAAATAAAAAGCGATACTTCTATCCCTTGCCGGTGTCCCTGCCCGGTGGAGATATGGTAGCTTAAGAAAAAAAGTCTGCTTATTAGTGCATTTTGGTAGTATGATTTTACTCATATATAATTAGAACAGAGAGGTGTATATTTATAGGAAGTGCTATCGTATTTGAACAGCAGGAGTGGTTCATTCATTCATCCCTCATTCTTTAGTCAGTCCCAGCACATCATTAGGATAAAATCTAGCTTGTCTCGCAGTTTCTCACTGTTACGGGGCTGACGAGACGTGAGACGTACGGATCCATTTGCAAAGCTTTATTATAGGACATGGTCAAGACAGGCAGGGTCAAACAACAGCAGACAGGTATGTAGAGGGCAAGACAGAAGCGTGGTCAAGGAAACAGGCGTAGTCAACGATCGGCGTACAATATCCAAACAGGGCAAGGCAGAAAAAATAATCCAGGAACACGGGCAAGAATCAGAACACAGGAAAACCACGAGGAAAACTAGGAACAGAGAACGCTTTGTAGTGCAGACAGGCTAACAATACTCGGCTGTGAGCAATAGCAAGTCCCAGACTTAAATAGTGAGTGAGTGATTGTGAAATGATAATCAGGTGTGGGCGAGATAATGGTGAACAGCTGTGCGTGTCGTCAGTGCAATGAATTGTGGGAAATGGAGTCCAGTGTGTTGTGAGTGAAAAAGTCAATGTGGTGAACGGGTGACCTCTAGTGGTGGTTGACCGGGAGAGCATGGACCAGATTCGTGACACTCACCATATGCTACATTACTGAACAAAACCTCAGAACTGCAGGATATAGATGATATTCTGGAATGACTGGCTAAATTCTACAGTATGTTATCTTTTGCCTGCCTGGCATGTATTTTGCATAATTGTTTTGGGAAAGCTTTGTTCGTATGAGCTACATTACTGCTAGCATTTTAGATCATATCCGTGGTGTAGCCATAAATGAAATGGTGCAGTATGGTGGCCCCTTTGATTTATAGACGTTTATGCATTTGGAAGGCACTTTTATCCATTTTTTCACATTATCACATTTTGTACACTTTGTTTTCATTTGTTTATGCATTCCCTGGTAATCAAACATAAGATCTTCTGTGATTTTAACGGTACAACACTGTGAAAATGCAACAGTAAAAACCTGTTAATGGTTAACCCCTGTAATATACGGTGAAAAACTGCAATGGATATTTCATGTTATTTTTTTGGTAAAATACAGTTTTTGGAAGTGAAATAGAATGTAAAATTTACAGCGAAAACCTGTAAATTGATGTTCCCAGAATTCCCTGCATTGCATTTCAAATTTGATGTTGTTTCTTTGAAATAACTATGTTTCTTCTTAGTTTTTTCTTAACAGTTATGTTTATCAAGGTTGTATGTTACATCTAATGTTGTTAAATTAATATTCATTGCATTATTTCAGTATAGTGTGTTACCATGATGGTGTTTAGTGTTTGAATGAATAACACTGTGCACCTTCTATATATTAGTGTTTTCTTTCTTAGCTTGTGGAAAAGCTGTTTGTGATGAGCTTTGGTTCATCATATGACTTTCTCATCACCACCTGATTTTGATGGTTATCAGTGTATTACAAAAGTTCTAAACAGATTTCAGAGCTTCAATAGGTTGGAATATTAACATTATATCAGTTAATGAAGTATGGTTTTTAATTGTAAATTTAAGTTAAATCCGTAAACCCTAAAATTTTGCTACCATATTTTTTACAGTAAAATGCGACGAGACTAAAACAATAAAACCCACTATAAAGGCATTTGTTGCATTCAGTGAGAACATATTTACTGATCATAATGACTCGTTGCACCGTGCCGCGTAAACATAACACCATGTCTGCATTTGTGATCCTATAAACGCCAAACAAGCACTACTCTACACAGCTCAAAACTTGCCTTTGAATAGTCAGTAGCAAATTCTTTAAATATCGAAATGTACTTACAGGCTGTGAGTCAGAAGCACCAGACTGTCCTTGCAACGTTAGAATTGCCCCACTTTATAGTGTTCACAGCCATTCATAGTGTTCACATTGTAGGCTGCTCTCTCCTAGGTTCAGGAAACAGTCCTCCATAAAAAGCGCTGCACACACTCGAATATATGCGTTGTGCTGTTCTGGAACAGTGTTGTAAATATAGCTTAACCACTGATTTCTAGTTGTGTACTCATTTGGAAGGCCAAACAAAGTACTATTGCTTTCACAGCGAAACACACAGCATCTCCACGACATGGCGGTGGCAACAATAATACTACAGCGAGAATAAAAGTTACGCCCTCTTTCTTTGCGTATACGTTTGGGCGGTGTTATGCATCTTCCCACACTGTGATGTAGACATGTGGGGGCATGTTTAAAAGAGACATTTTAGGAAGGCGTGGCAGAGTCTTAACTTTTATAAAGAATATCTCTTTGGGTTTGAGACTTTAATCTTTGCAATTTTACAGATCACCCAACTTGAAATCGCATCATATGACCCCTTTAAGTAAGAACTTAGGTCTCTTTTTCACTCAGAGTATTGATTACTTGTAAAAGTGCTTAATGCTAAGAAACATCCAGTATAATATAAGTTTAAAAGAAAACTTTTCTGGTTTAGAAGTCAATAAAGTTGCTGTATGGGTCCATACAATGAAAAAGATAGGGAAACAGTGAGCTGTATTTTGCAGTGTACGCTGTTCTTTTGCCAGTATTTCACATTTTTTGCTTACTTTACTGAACATAGTGTTTTGAAATGTTTTATTAAAATTACATTTACTTACCTATTGTCAGCCAGAGGTATGATTCAATGGATGACTCATTGTTAAAGTGTGTGCACTTATATAAATAGAAGTGGATATGATCCACTGCATAGACCAAATCAGTTTAATTTTGCAAATCACTGAATAGATGCAAACTTCAAAACTAGCATGACCCAGTGAGAAGTACGGTGCAACTAAATTACATTTTATTGTATTTTATAAATACATAACATTTTATTATATTTTATAATATTGTCAGCACCATACAGTTTATATTTGGCTTATGTAGATTATTTTAAATCTACACTTGCTTAGCTAGAAGAGTAAGAAATATAGTAACATGGGGTGTTTGAAGAGAATGGGGAAAAACACCAGAAAACCTCTGCCTCATGTGTATGCAGAAACATGGAGTGCTTTCTGGTGTTCACAAATCTATTCCTGTCAACTGGAACAGCACCAATTTTACTGCAATTCTCTCTTGTTCCCGACCTCAAGCAGAGCAGAAAATGTCAGTGGTTGTGGGCAACATCATTTCAGCCATGTTATTTGGATTTATTCTTTTCCAGCAGTCTATTAACAGTATTCCTTACATGGGTTTTCCTGTTAGAACTTCTCCTCATATTTAATTTTTACAATTTCTCCTCATATCTCCAAATATAATTTTCCCTCATATGTTCATTGTTACAAGTGTCTTGTGTTGCATAAGCAGACATTTTTTGCATTATTCTTGTCATAAGCACTATCCCCCTAAAACTCGGATTATTTTGATACAAAACTGAGTTAAATTTCTATATTAAACCGTAATGAGATTGAGACTTTGACTTTACAGTAATTAAAAGAAAATACTTAATAGTCCTAAAATAGGCTTTTTTTTGACCAAGACATGTTGACAGGTTTCATGAGATTCTTCCAACACTTGAGAAACAAAACCGCAATTCCTATAGACTACTAATGATATTTACTGAACATTTATTGTCATTCATACCTTTAACAGGGCAGCAGAGCCAGGATGGGTGAGCAGAGTTTGAGTGGAGGAGGGGTATTCCTCGCCATCTGTTAAGAGATGTGACCTACTGGCACTCTCACACAACTGGAGCACCACTGTCTGCCTCTCTCTTCCTCTCTCTCATTATATCCTCCCCCTCCTTAATCTGATGTTTGTGTCCACCGGGCACCACCAAAAATACCAGCCACACAGTCTCACTGAATCATGTGGCCATGGTAGCTGGTCTCAGCTGTGGTATGTGATGCTACATTTTGCTATTGGGGAATAGGTGCAGGTGGACTTAAAGCTCAGATGGGAGTAAAGCACAATTTTTCTCTCAGGGGTTGTGTTTAATGTGGGATGTGCTGCTAACAGTGGGAGGCTTGTGGCAGGACATGAGTGGGTGAAATTGAGGGATGAGGATTTAGGATGCTGGTGGTTGTCTGGCATTAGGGAATAAAGACGGTCTGGTGTTATTTTTATTTCATTACATAACAGGAAACGGCAATCATAGTACATTTTACTTCTGTAATGTGACTTGTGTCTGAGTGAAACAGGATATTCAAGGGAAAAAAGTAGGGCAGGACTTGATTTTATCCATTGGGAATTGATTGAATTCTTAAAAGTAGTCTCTATATGACAGGTGGCTAAAAATGACTTGTGGCGTCAACCAGACAGGAAATTGTTTTCATAAAAATACACAGCACACACAAATACGGTGCAAACTATCGTTTGCCAATACATTCCAGGCTTTAATTAATTAAAAGTATATGTTTAATGCCTAAAAATTCTATTTGGGTTTGTCTGCCATCTTTTAGACTAAGCTTCTCATAATGCATTCTGGTGTTACCTTCTCTGTGGAGGACAATTGCAATGTTTGGCCGAAAGAAGATACCCAAGAAGTCTGCAATACAAAAGTAAAATGGACATTTACATGCTGTGTATGGCATGGTCACCTAGAGCATTTCACATGAACAGTATAAATTTAAAGCATGAATGTGTGTTCAGGCCAGGTTAAGTTGGCGCCTGCACCCACATTAAAAAGATTATATAAAACTAGCAGTAAAGCCTCAAGAGCTGCTGTGAAGTGAGAACACCTGCTCTGCCCACACAGCTTTGCTTTCAATAGAAAGCCACTTCAATTCCATAGTCAGTGCATCAGTCTGTAGATAAAGTTATGTTTACAACCAACATGCAACACTTAAAATGTCAGTAAACAGCAAGAGACAAGTACTTGAATCCAGTCAGTGTTCTGGAAGAATTATTAGCGAGAAAATTACTAAAAAGAACTGTTGTGGATTTGTAAATTATTGGTTATAAAATTTGGAGCTTTACAGGAAAGTACAACCTTGCTCCGATTAACAGAGAAAAATATCAATGTCTTATAGATTTGTGCTCATTATATGGCCTAAAACATAATAATTATTAGCACAGAGAAACCTTGAATTCCGAAACCTTTAACAATAAAGATTAAATTGTGTAACTTGTGTAATCGTCTGCACGTACACTGTAAGAAACTGACTGTGAAATTCACCTTACTGTAGTAACTTACTGTAGAAAATAACTACAACAATTAACTGGCAGCTAGTGACGAGGAACTTACTGTAGAAGAAATAACCATATTTTCGCTGTTTTCATTTACAGTAGCAACCATGTAACTGTAAAGTAAAACTCACTAATTTGCAAGTGCAATTTTTTTTTTTTTTTTTTGCTTATTACACAGGACAGTGTAGCGATTGGTGTTGGGTGGAGAGAGGGGAATGTAATTGGCAAAGGACCTTAAGCCAGGAATTGAACACAGGTCGCCAGAAACGCAGTTATGTCAGTGCGCTAACCACTATACTATCTGTACCGACAGCTTCCATTGCTGTTTAGTTATATTGATTTAGCCCAAATAAATAAATAAAAAATAATGCATGTTGCATGATTTAAGTATAAATATTAATTTATCAACAGTCACAGTTAATTGCTCATCATTATAACAAGGTTTATTAATCATTCTTCACTTATTGCTAGATGTTTTGAAAACAATAAAATCTTGATGACCTTCTTATTAAAGAATACATTTACTTTCTGTATTCTATATTCAAACTTAAAATGTAATTGAATTACAGTGAGGTCAAATTAAATGCAGTCATTGGATGGAAACCCAGTTTCCCTTCTCTATCCCAGTGGTTGGGTTTCAGAAAACCCTAGTGTATGGCAGTATAGTTTTTTTATTTTTACTTTAAAAATTTTTTTTTTTACATTGTTGGTTACTGTAATTTTCTATAGTACATATTTGCTTATTGTGTTTTCTACAATACATTGGTAATTACTGTGATTTTCTACAAGACAGGTTGGTTACTGTGACAGTCACAGTACTTCTTACATTACTGCAGTATTGACTGAATCTACAGTATTCTACTGTGAACTAGTATACAGTAATTTCCTGTGCACAAACACGGTAAATTACTATAGATTTCACATGAATATTTTACAGTGTACCATTTGTGGTACAGACATGAATGATATCTCAAATTCTGCTGCTTGTTGAGTACAAGTGTGCCATTACTTTTCAAAGTGATCAGACAATAACAAAAAGAAAAAAAGAAAAATTGAGGGGAGTGTACACAGGTTTTGCAGGGGGACCCAGTCATGAAAACATGGGAAATCATAGAAAAATTATCAGGCCAAATCATTGTGAGAACTGATGGAGAGTAAATGTAAATGTAAGCTATTATTCCTAAAATGCAGAAAATTTGTTCTTTAAGACTAACTTATTCAGGAGAGCAGCAACAGTCATTAAACGAAGGCGGTTAATGCTGATTAATATTATTGATATTTATTTCTTAATGTTATTCAGAACAATCTGTGTATAATCAAAAGCAATGCAATCCTTATTCCGGGTTTGGTTCAAGGTCTGATTCTGAATCAAAGTCAGATACTTGTTTAGAGTTGAATCTGGAATCTGGCTGTTGTGTAATATATACTCATATTTAATTTATTATTCAAAATATTGAAGTGAATCAATAAGCAGTGGAGTATTTACATGTTCTGAAAAGGGGATGATTTTTTTTTAACTTTATTACATGAATGAAAAGTTTGTTTCTGAAGCAAACATGTGGTTATGATCAAATTTTCAGGTGTTCACAACCTATTGTAATGAGGACTATGACAGGAGGAATGATGACGTGGACCCCATGGCTGCCTCTGCTGAATATGAGCTGGAGAAACGTGTGGAAAGGCTGGACCTGTTCCCCGTTGAACTGGAGAAAGGTAAGTGCAGAGAGGTGGTTGAAATGAGTGATGCACTGATGAGTCAATAAATCCGTATTGATGGATGAAAAGATTAGAGTTGGACAGCATGGATGGATGGATTGATAAAGGGTTGAAGGAACAGCCAACCTCCAACTAGCAATTCATCATGTTTTTTTTTTTTTTGTCATTTGCATAGGTCAAATTTCAAATTTAAGTTCCGCACACATATTTGACAATGCATGAAGGGAACACTACTCGTAGGGCCATGTAAAATTAAATAAAGCTACTGAATCTCTTTACAAACATGCTATCCACAAGGCTGTTAGCAAAGTGTAAATACAGTTGTCAAGTTAAGGAAGTAATTGTGGCAATAATAAGCACATGATACTAGATGATTTATTTAAAGAACTCATTCCCCTTGGAGTGAGTAGGGCATAGTGAAGCTCACGTTTGAATAGAATTCACCCTCTGAGTCACAGAACACCAGGTGGACATATTCACTTGGATGGTAGGCTGTTTCTTTTTTTAAAGACTGTTAAATTGATGAAGGGGACATGATGTAGATGGTATTAAAAGAACTAAATCATCATATACTACAGATCACTTATAGAGGCCACTGTTGATTTCAGCCTTAGTTTACATGGTACAGACAATGTCTTAATAAATGTGCTTCAATGAAAATGTAATCACAATATTTTATGTAGTGTTGTAGTAATAATAAAATAAATAATAATAATTATAATAAAGTAATAATAATAAAATTGTTTTATAAAAACAGTAAGACACTTAAAGCCTTACTGTTTCATGAATATACTTCACAGCATTTTGTAATTAACAACACCCTTTAGCTGTAACTATATTCACAATATAGCAAATAAAAGTGTGTTAGAGTAAATGAAGGCATAAGTAGGACAGCGAAAGAGGGGTATTTAAAGAGTAACACTCAACTGGGAAAATGTCAAAGAGGAAATGAAGATGTTTCACAGTACTTCTGTTCTTTTCTGAATCATGTTTCGCAAAAAATAAAACACAATGAAGTGTAATAGTTACCTAGTGAGAAATGTTTTATTTTGACATTTGAGACAAAATACTCTTGGGAAAATTATACTCTCAATGACTGAAGTCAAGTCACCTTTATTTATAGAGTGCTTCATACAGATTGTGCCAAAGCAGTTTTACAGTGTTAAACAAAAAAAGTTTTTCATTCTGCTGTAAAGCAGCTCTAAAAAGAGGACAATTGTAAATGACAGTGAATAGTAAGTAAAGTAGACACTAAGCAAAAACCTTTCACAAAACCAACTTTGATTATTGAAAAGATAAAACGATATGTAGTTCTAAAGACAGAAAGAGTGTTGTGAAACGTTAGGGCTTTTCACACTTATAGTTAACTCTGGGTCTTTCTAAAGTGACGTTTCACACCGCTCATAGTTTAACTGTCATGGTTTACAATTAATCCTGTGTATTCATAAGATGATGTTTCCACATTCCATAACCCCAGGTTAGCATTCTTATTTGCATATTTAAATTACAAGTGTGATGCATATCTTTACCCGGGGTTAAAAAGTGCTTTAGATAAATGATAATCACTGGATATTTGTCACGGTGCACACAGCAGGGAGGAACAAGGAACACGTCGTAACTCAAATGACATACTTTACTGAAGACAGGGCAGGACAAGGCAAGGCAAGGCAAACACAGATCTCAAACACCGGGGATAACGAGTAGACCAGACAAAATAACACTGCACAGACAGGACTATAAATACACAGGTAAATTAACGAACACGGCTGGACACGAATAAACTACTAATGACATAACGAGGACAGGAAACAAACCAAATAAGGGCACAAGAGGCAGGAACACATGACACAGGACTGAAAATATTAACAGTAAGAAAGGTAAGTGCATGTAAAAGGCCCTTTTGTGGTTCTAAAAGGTAAGTGGAGCATGCTCATACTGTGATGAACAGAACTTGCACACTAAATTCTCTGGATTGACTTTTCCATTTTTGTTGTCCATCAACAGACAATGAGGGTTTGGGAATCAGTATTATTGGGATGGGTGCTGGAGCTGACATGGGTCTGGAGAAGCTTGGCATTTTCGTCAAGACCGTCACAGAGGGAGGGGCGGCCTATCGGGATGGCAGGTAGATGTTATGCATATTCCACAGCATCATTTTTATTTTTTAACTTAATTACTGAAGCTTATTTCACACTGGTCACACTTCTAACTTTTTTACCCTTTCAGGATTCAGGTGAATGATTTGATAGTGGAGGTGGATGGAACAAGCCTGGTTGGTGTAACTCAATGTTTTGCTGCCTCTGTCCTAAGAAACACATCTGGCACAGTTCGGTAAGACCACGTGGATTTAGACCAGTGTGGTACAAAAGTCATCTCCTTGTTGATATCTAATTTTATTGAAGTCTAATTTTTCTTTTATATTTACACTGCCCTCCAAAAGTTTGGAAACACCCCTGGCAAAGTGTGGTTTTGGACGATATCAGCATAAATCCTTATCATTTTTTGGTGCAAATACATTAAAGTAACTTGACATTATCATTGAAGACCAGAAATAAAACATAATAATGGCAATATATACATGTCAAAGTCAGACATGCCCCTTTGCCAGCTGTGATGCCTGGTTACTGGTTTAAACTTGGTCCAGGTTTTTAAAAGATTTTTGGGTCAGCACACCTTAATGCTGCAGCTTCAACAATTGATTGCCAATTCAAAGTCAATGTTTGAATAAACTGACAGCTCGGATGCCCAGATTATGCAGAGCTGTAATAGCTGCTAATGGTGGATATTCTGATTAAAACGAAAATTGTAGTTTTTTTTCTATGTATAAACTGTTTATGTAATAAAATGTTTTTGTAGTTTGTGTTATCCCTTTATCAGTGCAAAATTATCACAAATTAAGAAGGATTCATGCCAATATTGTCCCAAAAAAATTCTATTTGTTGTATAAACTTAAAACAAGAAGTTGAGAACTCAAAAATCTGCTTAAGCTAGTTGCTTTAAACGTTTAAATTCTCTCAACTTTTGATTTTTTTTTTTTACAGCACTGTAAAAAAATAAAAAGTTGAGCCAACTAAGTTTTTTTTTTTTTTTACAGTGTATTTGTCACAATTAAGTTTTAATTGTAAATGTTTACTCTATAATTAGTATGTCTTGAAAATAGCAGTATAATTTGTTCATCAGACAGCAGATTTGAGTGACAAAACTGCATTTCCCTTGATTAACATAGCAGTTCAAGAATTATTAAAAACATAGAGCATCTCTTACTTGCCTAATTTGTATCCTTTGCTTTTCATTTTGTCACATTAGCTCTAAAGCACCTTTCTTTTTGTGATTTTGCCCCATTTATACTTTGTTCCTTTACCAAAATCACTTGGACATGTTAAATCCTAATTACAACTTCCAAAATCATAAGTAGGAACTTCCCAGAAGGAACTGAAGGCAGCAATAAATACAAAGTAATTAGAGACTGTACTTTTGTCTCCGTGGCAGCTTGATTTTTACAACATTTAGCTTCCTTATTTCAAACTCTCTTACTGTATATATCCATTTTGTATGAATTCATGACAGGATACAAACAGACATTACACTTGTGTAATATTTTACAATTGCCTGCAACTGTGTTGTGTGCAATGTTTGTATGTTCTCATTGTTATAGGAGCACTACAGCCAGTTCTACCTCAATGAAATTGTGAAATTAACTTTTTGATACAATATTTTCCCTAATTTAAAACTTACTGAAATATGTGGTCTTTAAGTGTTTAAAGAATGATTTGAGTTCATTAACTTTATCTTTGTCATTATCTTTCCCTACTCATTTCAGTTCATTCAGCACTCAGCCAGTGGGTGTCATTGTGACAGTTGTAATTATGATGTGTTACAAAGACTGTATTTAGACTGTATTTCATTATGATAGATCAGTGTTAACAGGGCAAGAACAAGGAGATGGTTATATGAAACCCGACACTGGGTGGAGGAGACATGCACAACATAGAAAAGAAAAGGGAGGAAATTGAGGATGGATAAATATAAAGCAAGGGAGACAGACCGGCCAAAATAGATCTGTAAGAGCTTTATCAAAAGTAAACAACAGTATAACTCTTGTTGCCATTGTTCATCATTATAAATGTTATCTTCTCATATTTTTGAATGACCTTACAAGAAGATGTTTGTAAGATATCTTTCTAAAGGCACAAAAAGAGCATTTATATATAATTACGTATAAAGTAAAATCTCAGTCGGTTTCTGGCTATATTATCACCTGCTACTCTGCATATGCTTTTTGAAGGAAACTCCACATTAGAAATTAGCAGTTTATTTTTTAAAATATCCCTAATGATTTTGATCTGATATTAACCAGCTGAGAGACACATTTCGGTGCAGAGTGTCATATTGTAATGCAATAACTGTTGAAATATAGACCATTACTGATTCTGAAGAACAAAAAGAAGACTGAAATCAAACAGCAAAAAAGCAGCCCTTTTAATTGTAAATATAATGGTCATTATACATGGACCTCAGGAGAAATGTATGAAAAAGTACTATGACCCCTTTAAAAGATGAATTTAAAGTAAAAAAATAAATAAATAAAAAAAAATAGAGAACTATTTCTTCTAGTCTAGCGTATACTCAAGGACTAACAGGAAAAGAAAAAGACTTTATGTGATAAACTCATCTGTTTCCAGGTTTATTATTGGTCGAGAGAAGCCAGGAGAGCAAAGTGAAGTGGCCCAGCTCATCCAGCAGACCCTTGAACAGGAGCGTTGGCAACAGGAGATGATGGAACAACGATATGGCAACTACATTGGGGATGAGGAAGAGGTCTGTAGTACTTTCCTAGAATAGTTGTATTTTTATTTTTAGTTAACAATCTGTAATCTTGTTCTTGTGTGTGTTTACCTACTTAAACCATATTTTGGGGACATATTTGTACTCAGAAGTGAATTAACCTGATAGGCCTTTATATAACCTGGTATAAAATTAAAGAAAGTTTTTTACAAATTGTAAAAGATATTATAGGTTAGGTTATTTATAGCAGGTTTTGTGTGATATGTTTGACTACGTTAATCACAGTTTTAAACATTATACGTCACATTATCTTATCATCATCAGCTTAATGATAGGGTGTCATGACAACAATCTAAGGGGGTTAAGGGGCTTAGACTTATTGGTGTTCATGCGTATGAAATTGTGTGTGCACTAAATGGCATTGAAGAATACCTAACGGGTTATACAACTAAAATGCATAATGAAACCCTGTGTTCTTTTTCTATTGCACTGCATCTTGTAGTGCAAAAACATATTATGTGTAAATGACCACCGACATTAAGTATAAAACTTTAGCATAACCCTTGCCATAACACCCTGAATTTTTGAATGGAAAAGTGTTATATCACATTTAGTTAACAGATATCAAAGTCTTCATTTTCCCCTAGTATATTAGGACATTTTTAAAATATGTTTAAATCTTGTGACAAAAGGCAGTTCCTTTATCCTTCCCTTCTAGCCGGGTGATTACGGCACTGATGAAGATGAAGACGAGATGAGCCCTACGTACCCTAGTGCCATAGAGGTGTTTGACTTGGCCGAGAATGAGGATATGCTGTCACCAGTAGAAGTGGACCCTGAGAAGCTTGCCCACAAATATAAAGAAGTAAGACAAAAATGTAAAGAAAAAAAGGTTATACTACTATACTATTTGATGGAAAAGTACATACGTTTATGTACAGTATATAGCTAAACAGTTTGAACAGACTAATTTCACAGACTCCAGCAAATTGTGGAGGTCTCTTGATATCACAGGCCCTTGGTAGAATAAAAATTAGAGAGCATCCAATCTTTTAAATATGCAAAAACAAACCCGGTTACTTTTGCTTTGTCTCTTAGCGAAGATGCAAGGAAGTGTCAGATCAGCATAGGGTGTAAATATTCAGTAAACACTGTTTACATAGAACAAACTAATAAATTATATAACTATAGAATACCTTCTACTAAAAAGTAGTAGTCCCACCTTAAAAAAACAGCTTACTAAAATAACAAACTAAAGCATCAATAAATATACTTTATGATCCTTGATAGTGGGGCAGTCGTGGCCTAATGGTTAGAGAGTTGCACTTGTAATCCAAAGGTTGTGGGTTTGAGTGTCAGGTCTGGCAGGGAATGTAGGTGGGGGAACAAATGTCCAGTGCTCTCTTCACCTTCAATACCATGACTGAGGTGAGACCCTTGAGCAAGGCACTGCAGCATTGGCTGCCCACTGTGCCGGGTGTGTGTAGTTTGTTCACTACTCATTGCTGTGTGTGTGCACTTGGATGGGTTAAATGCAGAGCTCAAATTCCATGTATGGGACATGTACTTTCCTTTACATTAATATTGGTGTCTTTCTTTCTCTATAGAAGACAAGAGAGACACTTATGGCTGCAGTAGTTTTTTTTGTTACATTTTATAATAAGCCACCCACTGTAAAGGTCATTGCACACTGAGTCCGACATTTTCGTGTGCGTTTTTCCGTTTTTCGTATTCCTCATCCTTTCCTATCAAAATGTATGCTACAGATGCGAAAATGCAGAAAATCGAACCTGATCCGAATTTTTTTTATGTCAGACGAAGGTTTCAGAGGCAGTGTGTAAACGTGATTGACACAATGTGAGGTCGTATTTATTTTTTTCACGTGAGAAAGTTTCGGATTCAGTGTGCGATGACCTTAAGTCTTAAAAAAATGTCTTTTCAAACTGTCACTTTAGGTCATCTTTGAAAAATCCATTCAGACTAATCAGTGTGTTTGTTTTTTTCCATTAAAATGCAAGTTTCATCATGGCGAAAGAGCAGATTTAGTTACATTCTTTAACACATGTACTACTTTGGCACAGTTGCAGATCAAACATGCTGTGACTCAGGCTGAAATCCAACAGCTCAAGAGGAAGGTATGATAACTCTTTTCATGCTAACTGGTCATTAGATCTAAAAAAAAAAAAAGGGATTTCTTAGAATAAAAATGAAAATTGTCATAATTGACTTTCTTTCCAAACCTGCATGACTATATTTAGAACACAAAATGAGATGTTTTGAAATTCTTCATGCTGTTCATTTACATACAACAAAAGCAGGACAGTGATTCAAACTGTCAAGGTCCACAAAAGACCAAAAGCATCATAATAGTAGTCCAGATGACTTAAAATCGAAGATTATTTACTTAAAAGAATAGTTCAACCAAAAATTATAATCTTTTTTTTTTTCTCAGCTTCAGGCCATTCAAGATTTAGATGAGTTTGTTTCTTCATCGGAGCAGATTTAGAGAAATGTTGTATTACAAAACTTGCTCACCAATAGGTCCTGTCAGGTGATAAAAACATCATAATAATCCACATGACTCTAGTCCATCTATTAATGTCTTGTGAAGGAAATGCTGCATGTTTTTAATGAACAAATCCATCATTAAGGTTTCAACTGTTGCTTCTGGCTAAAATAAGAGCTAAGAATCCTCTATCCAAAATATTGCTTTCTCCAGTGAAAAAGCAATTCTGAACAAATATGTTGGTGGATTTTGATATCAGAAGACAACAGGAGATGCACTCTTTACTGGTGGAAGCATTATTATGGATTATAGACTATTTTGACTAGAAGCAGTGGTTTAAAGATAAATGCCTTAATGACGGATTTGTTTCTTACAAACACACAGCTTTTTATTTCACAAGAGGTTAGGTGATGGACTGGAGTTTTGTTGGTTGGAATTGTCGTGTGGATTTACTGCACAGGATCCATTGGTGAGCAAGTGATGTAATGCTGAATCTCTCCAAAAAAGTCTCATCTACATCTTGGATGGCCTGAGAGTGAGTACATTTTCAGTTAATTTAATTTTTCATTTTTGGGTGAACTATATGGAAGCAGAATAATGACAATAGTTTTTGAAACATAAAGCATGCTGAATTCCACAAATCGAAAAAAAAAAAGATGCATTGCAAATAACAGTGCTTGCATTTTAATGCCTTCTATTTCTAGGGCTTGCATTTTTAGGTCCTGAAATTGAACATAGTTGTTTATTTAAGCTGTGAATATTTCAATTCTAAATATTTCACACACATTTTCATAATTAAAAATTAAATAATTCATATTCACCTTACAGAATTCACTTCCAAAATATTCAGTCTGTTTAAAAATGCGATGTATAATATTCGACAGGCAAATTTCGGTCATTTTATTTCACTTTCCGAATTCGCTGCCACAAATTCAGTGGTTAAAATTCGGCAGAAAATTCGGTGTTGCACATCCGGGACCCGCAGGAATAGCAGTAGAGCACCGATGCATGATCTCCAGCTGATGTCAGCCGCTCACCAGCAGGTGGCGCAATCGGCTGTTGATGAAGGCCATTCATTCACAAAAACTGATTTGCAGAAATGGAGCAAGCTCTAAGTAGAAGTTTTGATGATTTTTTATTCTTTATTTCGGTTGCTTAGTTTCTGTAACTTTGTATCATGGCTTGTGTGACTGTGCTGTAATACTGAGGTTCCCCGTCACACTACAGCATCCCCCGATGACGCGTAACCGCCTCAGTGATATAACTAATACAGTGATACAAGACCTCAGATCTCAGAACACACTTTACTGATGATTATGCCAACTATATCCACAGTGAAGCAGATGTGGAATATGAACTAACGCGCAATGTTTCACGCTGTTTCCCGCAGAAATCGGTTAAAGAAAACGCATAGCAATGACAGCTATTATTAGGCTTGTTTGAGATCAAAGGCGGATATCGCGTTATTCTCACTCATGTGCTGTGCTGCTGATAAACGTGATATAATTTCAGTTCTGTTGTTTTTATATGTATATAGATATGATGAACAATACACTCAAAGTGCTTGCTATAATCCCATACGAAAGAAAGGCGTATTTATCATCCATTTCTACTTTAATACAAATTTTTATAGAAAAATTACAACAATAACATCTCACACAGAGATTGCACTGTCATAGTGTTTGGGAATATTCAAGAATAATTTAAAATACACAATCACATGAAATCAGATAAAAAAAATAAAATAAATAAAACATTTTAGCAGAGAACGCAGCATCACAGTTGTGTGAACAAATGAGCTGCGTCTCAGTCAGTCGTTTCCCATCATGCTTTTAGAGCACAGTCGGTGGAGAGCAATCCGACAGCCGCCTCGTCGTCCCGAGAGTATTTTGGCACACTTCAGCATGACATCAGAACAAGGCGGGGTAACTCGGACACTTTTTATTTATTTATTTTAAAATGAGTTTATGGTAACTATTATTTATTTGTTTTTCTCTTTATATTTCTTTTTTGTTATTACTATTATTTAGGTATTTACTGTTTTGTATTCTGGCTGTGTATGTATTTTATTGCTTTGACTATTTCCCCTGTGAATGTTATATGTTTAATAATAAAAAATAAAAGTAAAAAAAGCTTGGACACTTTTTTAACTGGCATGCATCTCGCGGTGATCACGGTGATGCAGAGTTTGCTCATCTCAAACAAGCCTATTAAAAGACCAAACTCAGATCTTACTGATCATGCAAACAGATGAGGATATGAACGCAAGCTACTGAACGCGCAAAACCGCACGTTAATTTCCCATAAAGAAAACACTTAATGTGGTGTGTTGCCTCAGTGATTATTAAATTCAGCATCTAATTAATCAAATTTGTTACTGTATATTATGTACATTTAAGCAGATGAGCCTAGAATATAAGCCCCACAAACAACAAGTTTCAGCAAACTTTTTTTCTCCCACAGAAAACCAAGCGCGGTAGTTTTAGGTTTGATATTCGCCTAGGCTGCTTTAGGGACCGTCTGCACATTTATCTCACAGTACAAAACGAAGTAATTTATTTAATTTAAATGTAATTATTAAATTTCAATAATTCATTCAAATTATTATTTATTCAAACATGTTTACAGTAAATGAATAATTTACTCAAACTGACTAAATAAATATTGCAAGTATCTCACCTTAGACAATACTTTCCCTAAGTATGTACACTACACAAATATTTAAGAAAACATTACAGTAATTCACCAAAATGTAATTTTCCTGCTCCAAATGTTGTTACTAGTAACCAGACTGACTTACTACAGTTGACATTTTGCCAATATCTTCCTCACTGTACATGCAGTATATAAATCTTAAGAAATTACTGTAATTCACAAAGCTTCTTTTTTTTTTTTTTTCTCCAAAGTTTGTAGTACATTCCTAGTGACTAGACTGACTTACTATAGGTGAAATTTTGCTAATACCTCCCTTAATGTACATAAAGTACATCGATATTTTATACTACAACCTTTGGAACATGAACAATTCCTTTTTTGGGTTCTTACAGATTTTTTTTATTTTTTTTATTTTAAATAATTGTAAATTGTACGGGAGATATTGGCAAAATGTCAACCCACTACAACCTGTGGAACATGAAAAACCCTTATGTAGTTTTTTCAAAAAATATATTTGTGTACTGTTCATACCATAAGGGAGATATTGGCAAAATCTAACCTGTAGTAAGTCAGTTTTGTACCTAGCAACGTACTACTGTTGGAACATGAGAAAAAAATCTTTCCAGGGATTTTTTTTATATGTAAATAATTGTGTACTGTACATATATAAAAAGGGCGGTATTGGCACAATCTCATCTGTAGTAAATCACTATGAGCAATACAAGCTTTACAGTTTGAAAGCGTGTTATTTTAAATGTTAAGTCATTTGAATTTAAATACATTGGACGTTTTAACCCAGTCGGTGGAATTGTCAGACGGCCCTTACGTTCGAAAACGCATCAATGCTTTCTCCGGTTTACATTTGCAGCAACATACACCTAGGCGGTTTTGAACTCCTTTTTTATGTCGATATAAAGTGGTTGCTTACTGTTAAAACTAATCGTGGTATTGATATATTTGTAGGACTGTTGACTGTATAGATCAGTGGTAAGGGAAAGCAACGAAAATGCAGCGTGTTGCGTTCTTCTGACCTCATCTGCTTGCCTGTATATAGTTGGCATAATCATCAGTAAAGTGTTCTGAGATCTGAGGTCTTGTATCACTGTATTAGTTATATCACTGAGGCGGTTACGCGTCATCGGGGGATGCTGGAGAGTGACGGGGAACCCCAGTATTACAGCACAGTCACACAAGCCATAATACAAAGTTACAGAAACTAAGCAACCGAAATAAAGAATAAAAAAATCATCTAAACTTCTACTTAGCGCTTGCTCCATTTCTGCAAATCAGTTTTTGTGAATGAATGGCCTTCATCAACAGCCGCTTGCGCCACCTGCTGGTGAGCAGCTGACATCAGCTGGAGATCATGCATCTGTGCTCTACTGCTATTCCTGCGGATCCCGGATGTGCAACACCGAATTTTCTGCCGAATTTTAACCACTGAATTTGTGGCAGCGAATTCGGAAAGTGAAATAAAATGACCGAAATTTGCCTGTCGAATATTATACATCGCATTTTTAAACAGACTGAATATTTTGGAAGTGAATTCTGTAAGGTGAATATGAATTATTTAATTTTTAATTATGAAAATGTGTGTGAAATATTTAGAATTGAAATATTCACAGCTTAAATAAACAACTATGTTCAATTTCAGGACCTAAAAATGCAAGCCCTAGAAATACAAGGCATTAAAATGCAAGCACTGTTATTTGCAATGCATCTTTTTATTATTTGTGGAATTCAGCATGCTTTGTTTCAAAAACTATTGTCATTATTCTGCTTCCATAGAACTGTTCCTTTAAAATATTCTCCATGCCATAGCTCTCAAATTTAATTACTGTTTTTACACATTCATAGGCACCAGATTTGACTCCATCCACAAACCAATAATTTGTGCCATATTCTGACATCAAATCTGATACAACACCTTGAAGCACCAAGTTGGTAATGTTTAAATGAGATTTTATAGCTTGGTGAAAGGGAAGATTATTATTGTATTACAGCTTGCATTCTTCATTTTGGTAAAAGTCATAAAGATTTACAATGCCATTATCGGGAGTAAATGATGGCAGACGTTCCATTTATAGGCCTTTACATTTTTCAAAAGAACACCTATGGAAGTTTTTCTGACAAAGAGTTCTGGGTTTCCACAGTTGTTAAGTTTTGATCTATGTTGCTATTTGCACGACAGGTCTAAAAATGTAATCACCTGTTTGCATTCATGTGTGAAGCTAAATCATGCAGAGCAGGAGAAGCAGCGCTGGCGTGCTGAAAAGGCCCAGATGGAGCGTAACATGCAGGAGAACAGGGAGCGCATGGAGAAACTGGAGGGATATTGGATGGAAGCGCAGAGTCTTTGCCAGGCTGTGGATGAGCACCTGAAAGAAACTCAGGCTCAATACCAGGCTCTAGAACGCAAATACAGCAAGGCCAAACGCCTTATAAAAGAGTATCAGCAAAAGTGAGAGAAAACACACAGATACTGATCTACATCCACATTTTTACTGAAGGTCCTGTTTAGGAACTTGAAGCAACTTTGAAGCACTTTTGTTAATTGTAATTTTGTGTTAATTTAATATCCAAGGCTAATAAATACACTTAAAATGACAATAAATACAATTAGAATTACAGCATGATGTGAAACTCATTTTGTTTGGCTCAATTAATTTATTCAAAATTAAATGGAAAAAAAAAGCAATTTATGCTGATAATAAGTTAGATACAATTATTCTATGATGTAAAGTTAATAAGGACGCACATTTTTGAAAGAAAAACAGAACAATATTACAAAAATTTTTTACAATTATGATTTAAATATGTACACTCGTGTATCTTAAATGCAAGGAAATTGTTACTTTTAACACCACATCACAATTTCATCGTCAAAATTATCACATTTTCTAAGGACTAGCGACATGTATTTTAAACTAGATTTTTTTCAAATATGTTTTTCTTTGTAATTGGGCCAAAATTATTATATACAGCCAAGTGATTAGTCCATATTTTATGAAGTATTCAATATATTATCAGAAATATATTAACGTCTTTTGACTTCTGTTTTTCATACAGGGAGATTGAGTTACTGAAGAAGAAAACAGCTGAGCAGAAAACTGTAGAGGAGACTGAGGCCTCACATAAGGAGGAAACAGAACAACTCCAAGACAAGGTAAAGTGACGATTCCTGTAATATTTAGTAATGATCAAATCCCTTTGCTTACCACTAATACATCAATTTTAAAAACTAATCTTGTTTATAAATATGGCAATTAGACCATTCAATTCAAGCAGTCATATAAAATCTCTCTTTTACAGGTAATAGATCTTGAGTCACAGGTCGAGGAGTTGAAGTCACTGGATCCATCGTAAAAGTAAACAATTGTTAAACTTATACCTACTTCAGTGTAAATGCATTGGAACTGGGGAAACAGAGAATCTGTACTTTTGTCCATTTTGTTATTGTCAGTAAACCCAAGAGTTTCATTCCTCCATATCTTGATTTCAGGCTTTTTATGCTTTCAGAGATTTTTCTTATATTCATTCTTAATATTGTGAATAATTGTTTTACCCTGCAGTGTTTGCTCTTTAAAACCCTTTGTATTTTCCTTATATTTAACTCTAGGTAATGATTCGGCTGTTATTGATAGTTTTGCCAAAGTTGGTAGTGTAATTTACATTTATGCATTTAGCAGACGCTTTTATCCAAAGCGACTTACATTGCATTCAAGTTACAGTTTTTACATTTTACCAGCTCTTGCTTTCCCTGGGAATCGAACCCATGACCTTGGCGTTGCTAGCGCCATGCTCTACTATTTGAGCTACAGGAAAACCTTATGTAATATTCTAATGTACGCAACAAAATCTTTTCTAAGTTACTTTTACAACATACATTTGGCAGAAGAGAAGACTGACCTTTCATTAACAAAATACTACAGTGGAACATTTTTCCGGGCTTCAGTCCTGAACGTAATGAAACAGGGACACTGATTCTACCATTAGTGGTAAAAACAATATCTTGAATTTGATGACATCCGTTTCTGAAACTCCAGTAATGACCTGCCACTTACTGCTGTACCTTAAAAGTCTTGTTACTGTTTTATTTCATTTTTATCCTGATGTCTTTCCTGGGACGTTTCTTAGGAAGACCTGTTGTATATGTGATAAAACAGTAAGTATGATTGATCCAGATTCTTTAAAAGTATATATTAATTTAAAATGGGAAGCACATCATTCATGGTAGAATGGAGGGAACCTGGGGAAAATGGGAAAGACTTAAAAATGGTCTTTTAAAGAACCAGTTAAGGATGATTTCAGTTCAAATTTTGAGGTCATTAAAAAACAACACACATTCTTAGCTTAGCCTTACTATATAGCCAGATTTTAAGGGGTTTACATAGACACCTCTCTTCTACCTATAGCAGTCCACACTTTACCTCTTGTGCAAGGTTTTGGTGACTTAAACCTTAAAAGCCAACTGCTGCCTTTTTCTCAGTATTACTCCTGTTCATAGTCACTCTCAAGTGTTCATTTAGACCTTCCCTTAAACCTTCTTTACAGAGACAAAAAAGGTGTTTGCTACTTTTTTCCCCCAGTAGAACTGTTCTTTTGTTCAGCTATATCAGACACTGGTAATAATAATAATGTATGATTATGGGACTGGCCTCCACATGTGTAAAGTTTCTTTTTTTGTTTTTAAATGAGTGTGGTTTACATTTAAATGCAGTTAAGAGATTGACCTATATGGACCACAAAAGATTAATGAAATCTTGATGCAAATGAAATCACGATTCTACCGCCTGGAATGAATATGCCTCATGAATTGTTCAATATGATTAAACCTAATACAGCACACTTTTCTTAGACTAGCTGTTGGAGGAATATGTCCTAGATACAATGGTAGTAACTTCCACATCTTATAGGAAGATGATTTGTTAACATAATCATGTGAAATGTACGAAGGAACAAAGAAATATAAATGATTGTGATTGTAGTATTTAGTATGCCATCGTTAGTCTTTACACAGGCCTAAATTAAATTGACGAGGCATGTAAACAACTTTTTTTTTTCTTCAGTGCAAGGCTTGTATGGAAAACACACTCATGTGGTTTGTTAATGTGCTTTTATGAAATAAACAGTCAACTGTGGATTTGTAACCAAGGTTGTTTTGTTTTCTTCAAGTGGCACATGCTTTTTGATATGCTCAAAATAACTTCTACGGACATGTAATGGTAGTCCTAAACTTTTTATTTATTCAAACTAAATCTGTCAAGACAGCAACTACAATGGCTATATAAACTCAGATATATCTGAGACTGCTTTGCAGTTCAACGATGATCAAAACTGGGGACATTCACATTACCTAACACTAGAGGGAGTGAACTGATACATACACAGCTTACAATCACCTACAATAAGAAGTTTTTCCTCTTTTTCAACCTAAGCATCTTATGAAATGTTCTTTGCTCAGTTTTACAGTAAAATCTTGAGAGTATTAAATGGAGCAAAAACCAAACCATTCAACACAGCGTTTTTATTTGACTGCCTCTGTAGCACAAATTGAGAAAAATACAGATTAAATTCATATTTTTGATACATACTCTGCATTAGAGAACTCTTTGTTAGTCAAACATTATACCAATGGGCAAAATGAAATAAAAAAGCTTTTATTTTATAAATGCATCTTAAGGTTAAATTGTTTTGGAGAAGATGGGAAATTTGCATAGGACCAATGCATGAGCATCTTCTAGTGCTCTGAAATGGTCACCAATATCTTAACATCAAAGGTTTTTTTGTAGAAATTTCATAGCAACGACACAGATGGTATATAAATCTTGACACTCACAATTCAGTACATAAAGCACTTCAGCGAGGCCTTCAGAGTTAGTAAACACCTCAATCATGTGATTTTACATGACCTACACAAGAAACAATGGATGTGATCTTTATGGTATCTTTAAAAGTAAATCAGCAGACTTTATAATGGAAATATCTAGAGAGGGATCTCAATTTATAAGCATTACATGTATCATAATAAACCAGGTCTTTAGTGTAATCAAGGTCAGTGGTGGAGTTGGTTTTTTTTTCTACCTGGTTTGTGCATATTGTGACAAAGATTAATTTAAAATAGACTATAAACACACAGCATTTTATCCAGTATAAAAGTATGGCAAAGACAACAAAAGCAAAATGAAAATATTAGTGGCAAACCAGACTGATGAAAAAGGTTTCAGGTTGCAAGTTTTGCAACATTACAATCACAGTAAATCATGGTTAAAAGTAGCTGTGCAAGGTTATAACTTGATACCCACTATTTAAAGGGAGATAAACTATACTAAATGCAACTAAGATCAGTTGTATGCCAACTAAAAAGATTAACAGAAGCACATTGATAGATGATCGTATGCATTTTCTGTTGCAAGGAGGGACATATCTTCAAAAATACCTGAACATTTATGCATTATGCAAACCCAAGAGTTCTCATTCTCAAAACCCTAATTTTCCCATCTTTGAAGTTTCTTGACTAAAAGAAAACATCTTGCAACACATACATTTACACAATTATTTTACTATGATCATAGGGACAAACTGTTGAACAATTACATATTTGTTAAGAAAATATAGTTTTGAATTTTGCTAACTTTTTTTTCAACAAATTTCTTACAACCAGCCTAATGACTAATAGATCATTTGGCCTCAATGGAACTTAAAGATTAACTAAAGATGATCTTAAAACAGGAACAACAAGTGTTTCATAATGTCGTCCATAAATTCATCAGTGTCTTTATTTATTTAGTCAGGAGTGCATTTTCTGGTGATGCCGGGTAAGATGGTATCTACGAGTAAAGCTTTTTCCACACTGAGTGCAGGGGAAAAGTTTGGTGCCATTATGAAGCTGTTGGTGAGCTTTGAGACTTTGTGGCCGACTAAAGCTTTTTCCACAATCAGGGCACTGGCATGGGCGCACGCCAGAATGCTTCTGCTCATGCCTCCTCAAATCTCCTGACTGCCTGAAGCTTTCACCACATTGTGAACACAGGAAAGGTTTTTCACCCGTGTGTGTGCGGAGGTGCACATTCAGTTGTCCGGAGTGGACAAAACTCTTGCCGCACTGCTGACATGTGTAAGGCTTTTCTCCTGTGTGTATGCGCTGGTGTTGCTTGAGGCTATTAAACCAACTGAATGCCTTTCCGCAATCTGGGCACAGATACACCTTCTCCCCCTGCTTGAAGCAGCTGTGGTTCTTGAAGCCCTTGATTGTGCTAAAGCTCTTGCAGCACTGGCTGCAGCTGTGAGGCTTTTCAACAGACAAAACACCCCCTTCTTGGAAACTCAGATATTTAACACTCATTTCTGGATGGTGACGGCGGATGTGTTTGTAAAGATAGCGCTCACCGGTGAAGGAGAAGGGGCAGTATGCGCAGGGAAAGATGCTGGCATCAACAAGGGCTGAGCTCTGGCGGTGGGCTTTGCGGCGTGAGTGGCTCTGCTGGTGGCGCTTCAAGCCAGAAGACTGGGTGAAGGACTTGAGGCACAGGGTGCAGCAGTAGGGCTTTTCCTTGGAGTGGATGGTGCGTTCATGGTGACGAAGGTTACACAAACGGTTGAAGTAAAGATTGCAGTGAGAGCAACAGTAAGTTTCGTCTCCCTGCTGAATGCACTCATGGACTTTGAGAAGATCAAAATTACTGAAACCTCTCAGGCATTCACCGCAGACATGATGAGAATCAGCTTCTTCCTGTGGTTGCTCCCTCTCATTGTTATCCTGTGCCGCACATTGGTGAGTTTTTAGCGTCTCCAAATCAGAGAACCTTTGTTCACACTCCGTGCAGATAAGCACTTCATCCTGAGCTGCACGCTTGTTTTTGGGTGGTCGTCCCCTTGGTCGGCCAACAGACACTTTTTTAGGGTGACTCCTGCCTCTCAAAGTGTTCTTCACAGGCCTCTTAGCTTGAGTAGTAGGTTCATAGGTTGGGTCATGCTTGTCAGAATTTGTCTCTGTTTCACCCGCAGTCGCTGCTGTGAGCGAGCCGCTCTCAACTAACCTGAGGTACTCTCCATGGTGATGACATTTCAGATGTTGGTATAAATTTGATTTGGCCACAAAAGAGAAGGAGCACTTTGTGCAAGGGTATACATCAGAAGGTCTGTCAGCATCTTTCTCTCTCTTTTCCCCACCCTGGTGGGTTTGTTGGTGTCTTTTCAGCCCTGTTGCTTGACTAAAGCACTTCCTACAATGGCTGCAGCAATAAGGTTTCTCTTTGGAGTGAATAGTGCGCTGATGTCTCTTCAGATGACAAGATCTCAAAAAGTTACGGCCACACTCACCACATTTATTCATTTCACCCGAGACCTCAGCAACACAGTTCACTTGGTCACTCAAAACATTACTGCATGTATCAGACAAATCAGTGCAGTCTGACTTTTCTGACTGATGGATGGGTTGTCCATTTGGGGATGATATTTGACCCTGACAGCTTTCTATCAATGGCTGCATATGGGTTGGAGGAGCTGCATCAGAGGCCAGAAGGCACTGGTCTATGTCTACAGACTCAAGTGGCTGTGTCTGCATGAAGTGCGCATACTCATCGGGGTGCGAGCGCTTCACATGAACACGCAAATAAAAACTTGTTGGGAAGGAGTAATGGCAATAAAGACATAGACCGTCCTGAGATGCCGGTTCTTCATCTGGACCTGAAAAAAAGAAATTAAATTACTGGAAAGCCACTAGGCCATGACAGGAATCAACAAAAAATGCATAGCATTCTCTGTATTTAGCTAACCCTACAAAGTAATACTCAAGTACTTATACAAACCAAATTCCGGAAATGTTGGGACGTTTTTTTAAATTTGAATAAAATGAAAACTAAAATAATTTCAAATCACATGAGCCAATGTTTTATTCACAATAGAAAACAGATAACAAATGTTTAAATTGAGAAATTTTAAAATTTTATGCACAAAATGAGCTCATTTCAAATTTGATGCCTGCTACAGGTAAAATAGTTGGGACAGGGGGCATGTTTACCATGGTGTAGTATCTCCTCTTCTTTTTAAAACAGTTTGAAGACATCTGGGCATCGAGGTTATGAGTTTCTGGAGTTTTGGTGTTGGAATTTTGTCCCATTCTTGCCTGATATAGGTTTCCAGCTGCTGAAGAGTTTGTGGTTGTCTTTGACGTATTTTTCGTTTAATGATGCACCAAATGTTCTCTATAGGTGAAAGATCTGGACTGCAGGCAGGCCAATTCAGCACCCCGACTCTTCTACTACGAAGCCATGCTGTTGTATTAGCTGCAGTATGTGGTTTTGCATTGTTCTGCTGAAATACACAAGGCCCTTCCTGAAATAGACGTCATCAGGAGGGGAGCATATGTTTCTCTGAAACCTTTATATACCTTTCAGCATTCATAGTGCCTTCCAAAACATGCAAGCTGCCCATAACGCATGCACTTATGCACCCCCATACCATCAGAGATGCTGGCTTTTGAACTGAACACATAACACGCTGGAAGGTCTCCCTCCTCTTTAGCCCGGAGGACACAGCGTCGGTGATTTCCAACAAGAATGTCAAATTTGGACTCGTCTGACCATAGAACTCTTTTCTACTTTAAAACGGTCCATTTTGAATGAGCCTTGGCCCACAGGACACGACGGCGCTTTTGGACCATGTTCACGTATGGCTTCAATTTTGCATGACAGAGCATTAGTTGGCATCTGTAGATGGCATAGCGGATTGTGTTTACCGACAGTGGTTTCTGGAAGTATTCTTGGGCCCATTTAGTAATGTCAATGACAGAATCATGTCGATGAGTGATGCAGTGTCGTCTGAGGGCCTGAAGATCACAGGCATCCAACAAAGGTCTTCAGCCTTGTCCCTTACGCACAGATATTTCTCCAGTTTCTCTGAATCTTTTGATGATGTTATGCACTGCAGATGATGATATTTGCAAAGCCTTTGCAATTTGACGTTGAGGAACGTTATTTTTAAAGTATTCCACAATCTTTTTATGCACTCTTTCACAGATTGGAGAGCCTCTGCCCAACTTTATTTCTGAGAGACTCTGCCTCTCTAAGACATCCCTTTTATAGCCAATCATGTTACAGGTTAGTTGCTAGATGTTCTCCCAGCTGAATCTTTTCAAAATTTCTTGCTTTTTCATCCCTTTGTTGCCCCCGTGCCAACTTTTCTGAGACCTGTAGCAGGCATCAAATTTGAAATGAGCTCATTTAGTGATTAAAACTGTAAATTTCTCTGTTTAAACATTTGTTATGTTCTCTATGTTCTATCGTGAATAAAATATTGGCTCATGTGATTTGAAAGTCATAGTTTTAATTTTAGTCAAATTTAAAAAAACGTCCCAACATTTCCAGAATTCGGGTTGTAACTTTTGTATAACGGAAATGCTATATAACGGAAATGTTTATGGCAGGTAAACTTCAAATTTGTTTTGTACACAATCAAGCAATGCTTCCTAAAGATTAGCAATCCCATTGATCTAATTGGTCTTAACTGTATGTTTTTTTTTAACTCTATCATTTTAAAAGTTTAACGGTTTAATAAAACAACAACTGTTTGTATGTCTTCCATAACATGTTTGCACATCCAGGCAATGATTGAGCAGGTCATAGAGACTGAAAACAATTATGGCTTTAGTTTTTTTATTTTTTATTAATTACATTAACCACTGTAAATAGCAAGTTAATGATGAATATGCCATGAAAGATTCAAAACTGCTGCTAAACAGCAGTGCAAGAATAATTGTGGTATGTAATGGTAGTCATCCTTATGTCATTCCAAACCTGTATGCATTTCCTTCTTCTGTGAAACAAAATACAACATTTTGAAAAATGTTGGCGTATGGTGAAAAAATGCAATTGGTGAAGCAATTGGATTACATCAGGAATTATTAAATAACATCTGGATTAACTGCACATTGTGACATTAAAAATACATTCACTCAAAACATGCAGTATGACATTTAAAAAAAACCCTTCTATTTCATGATATAGAACAAAGATGCCACAAAGCAGGTAAAAATCCAAGATATAGTCACCTAGAGAAATGCTTTTCTTATCCCAGATCTTATCCCAGATGATGCCAAGTCCTTGAGCATATTCTTCAGCATACCAAACTCTAAATTCCTGCCCTGAGCTAATAGGGCGACAACAACGGAACAGAATACGTCCATTTTGCTGGAATGCAACAAGATTCTGCTCGGTCTCACTCCTTGAGCACACCACAAACCTAAAGCAAGACACAACACTGAGAAAACTATCAAATAAATGGCTAAATTACAAAGCACAACAAAAGCAAATAGAACTGCTTACTTCATCCAGTTAGAGTGAGTGTCTCTCTCTGCATTTAGGTAAGTATACTGATTATTTCCTCTGCAAATCTAGAGAGAAAATGGCATTAATATTTGTCTAGCCAAATGCTTATATTTAAATTACAATTATAACTGTAACAAACAGTAAGGTTGACACTCACTACCCAAGAGAAGGCACTATCCTTTTCCTCTGAGGTCACCTCTCCATCAAAGGGCCCAAAATGCATCCCCAATGGCACAGTCTGACCTTGGTTGAAAACCCCAAGCCCTGCATTAGAGATGCCTGATCGGCCTATAACCAAGCCTTGCGGTAGCGTCAGCAGAGCTCTCTGAGGAATGCCCATAGCTGTTGGCGAGTCACATGTGAATAATGGTGGACCATGAACCTCACACTGGTCAATGAAGTGCTGGTGACACATCTCACAATCTGCCAAAAAAAAGCAAAGAGTAAGACAAGGAAAGGGTATTGCAGACACAGAAAGTGTATAAGGTGCACATGAAAGAGAGAAAGGAAAGAGATTTAAATTAAAATAGCATATTAAGTTTATACTTACAGAAACGTTGGTCATTAAACATGCTATCCTCCTGTTCCTCCATCATCACAACAGAAGAACAATTAGTAACGAAGCCTTGTATCTCTAAATTCTGCTCATCGCTTGGTGGCAAATCTGTCAGAAGCAGTTGAAAAAAGCAACAATGTCGTCAAAGTTATGGTGTTCTGCATGTTGTTAGATCTAACGTTACACCTCACTTAGAAAAAAGAAAACAACTAAATTAAGATGTCAAGCTTCAGTAAAACAAAAGCAGAATAACAATGCATTACTGGCACTGGCAAAAAAATTACGTACATTATGTGAGTAAATGTAAATTTGCTGTCGTGACACATTCTGGTAACTTTGTTTTAAATATCAAAATAGCAGTTTATTAATGACAAAAATCATTCATAATTCTAAACAGACATATAAAACCGTTCAGACAAACCAACAAGAGAGATCTATTTTATGTCTATATGTCGATGTGAGTAATCTGAAGCTAAGGTAGGTCTGTAAATAGTTGGCTAATTATTTCGCTTTAGTATAAACAATACCCACCCGGACTGTCCGACATTATTTCACCAATTGCAGCAAGTCGCACTTTTTGCTTGTTAATACTGTACAAACATTCGGACTCTAAGATTATACACAATCCTGTTGGACATTCAAGCTTACTAGCTAGCTAGCAAACAAGAGCCCAACTCAGCGCTTCCCGAAACAGGAAGTTGTAATACGTCGGCGTCTGTTTGTGACGCCATCATTAACCTTGTTTTCCTTCCTTAACTTTTTTTTTTCTTTCAAAAAACGCTATAGCTGATCAGCTTATTTCATGGTTATTAGAACGGCTAATATAGGTGAAAGACTATGGAGGACCAAACCTGCAAAAACAATAAATAAATAAATAAATACATAAATAAATCCACAAAATAATACATAAATAGATAAATAAATATATAAATCCATATATTCCTGTATAAATAAATATATAAATAATTAAATGTGCGAGAAAATAAATAAATTAATTAAACGAATGTTGGGGGAAATAAGTTCGCCCCCCCATCAAATGTTTATTCATTTTTGAATGTAGTTCTGTATTTATTTTTCCTCAGCTCAACATGCTAATGAGAGGGTGTCTATCAAGAATCAGAGAAGGCGGTCTTTATGCCACCATTGGTTGATTGTTATAAAAGTTCTGCGTTCGATTGTTTGCCTGCGCAATGCCCGTTAACGTAAAGGCAACTGACAAGCATCGATTCAGCATTGTGTTTTAGAGAGATGGTTGAAGTCATCATGCTAACAGTTGCCAGAGACTTGCGAAGGCTAGCTGACACTGTTGAAATTAGTAGTACGCTATCTGCTGATTATATTCTCTTCAGAGTAGATTCCTCTATACACTCTTTAGGTCAGTTAGCAGCTACATTTGATGTGGCTGTAGATCCTTTTGTCCTCGAAAAGCTGGAACAGGTTACGCTCATTTTAAGACATACGGGTGTCAACAGAAATGTAACTGGACGTCCTTTACTCAGGCTTAAGCAGGGTGCGAACTACTGGGGAGCTAGGGGGAGCTCGGCTCCCCTTAATAAGACATGGGCTCCCCTGAAAACGTGATTTGTGAAATTTTGGGGGGTCTCAAAAAATATTGACAATGTGTTATTTTTACGTGCAATTTCAGTTTTGTGTAATGTGATCATCTTGGATTATTATGTGTAAAATCGCAAAAATATTCATTCATGCATGACGGCGATTTAAACCTAATTAACTTCAATAAAGATAACTATACATGCTATTCTTGTCATGAGCATCAAGGTGTGGGGGCGCTGCGGTGCAAATTCATTCCACTCATGTTTAATACGTTAACTCAAAGATTCGTAGGAAAAATATAAACGTTCGATTCAACATTGGCCGTAGATCTGTGCGCGCAGTCCTTGAAATACATTCTGCAGAACGCATCATAGCATCAAACAGCCACCATGGCAAAAAGAACACAAGGCAGTTTAATGGCACGACCGAATCACCTGCTGCAAGCCCTGTTAGCACACCTCCCTCCGGGATGACAACCCAAGAAGTAAGTCATTGTAGAGCCCTGGATTTCTGCCCGGGCCCGACGGGCCCCGACTTTTTTAGGCCTCTAGGGCCGGGCTTCGGGCCAATTTCCACGTTATAGTTCAGACGCGGGCCGGGCATAGGGCCTGTTTTGGGTTTCTCATTATTTTTATATTGTAGACATCCATCGATTAGTGATGAAAAAAATTGGCAGGCTGGTGGAAACGAGACCGGGACTGAGAGCAGCTCGATGGTGTAGTGTCCCGCAGCAGCAGCAGGTGACTTCAGCGCAGATGAATAGTTCTGCGTTCAAATGCACGCAATAGGCTAAAGCTTGCTGCAAAACCCCAGCAAACATAACCACGAATGTGTCTGCGGGAAATAGTAAGGAGATATTTGAATTATTTACTAATAAACTAATGTTTTCTGAGTCTGTGTTGTAAGGATGAAGTTGCTGATCCTGACTCACCGTCTCCTCATTAGACGCGCCTTTAGAGAGAAATGCATCTTTATTGATTATGATTAAGATTATAATAAAATAGTTTTTGATTTCGTATTTTTTTTATTTCGTTAAGTAATAATTTTAAGCTTTCTATAGATATATTTATCATGTCTGTGAGGCATGTATTCGCTCAGCTTCGGTTCATTTTTGTGAAGCGCTCCTGTCAAGACTGCAGAAAGCGCATCATTTTTGTTTTCTTTGTTTTATAAAAGAACTACCTTTTGTTGGTATTGTGAGTGCACACAAATACAAGTAGACCCTTTACAGGTCCGAATGATGTATAACTCTTACCTTTATCAAAAAAAAAAAAAAAAATGAGGGCATGTGCTATTTTAATTTGTTTCCACTGAAAACAATCCAAGTGTTTGCTGGTGCCTCCATGTCCTGCAGAGCGCGCTTTAGCTTCCACTCTCCGCACAAACTGAGATATAGGCTACACACATTATTAGAGACTGTCCTCCTCCAAAAAACGACCCCATAGGTCGTATGTGCAAGCAGCTTATTACGACCCTATCTTACGTTTTAAAGTGAAGCGCCCTCTAGCGCTCCTGTAAATAATGGCAGTGCCGTGTGTCATGAAATGACGTTTGACCGTCGTTACCAGTTCAAATAAAACATTTTTTTTACAGTCTATGGCTCAAATACAATTTTTTATCTTCATATTTACACGATATTACTTAATAAAGAAAACTGAGTTGTTTAATAAAAAAGAAAAAAATCTATTTTTGCGCCATTTTGGAAAGTAAAGAACCACATTAAAATTAAACTCTTTTCAAATATAATTTTAATTGTAATTAGGCCTATATTATTATTATTAAATCTTAATTTAAAAAATAACTTTCAATTAAACATTTTCTAAGAAAGCACAACAAAACAAAAATCGCTGAAAATGTTTAAAAGCACTTCAGATAATTAAAATGATATGTTTTCCTTCTGTCAGCTAACGTTAATGTCAACAATATGCCCATATGACCATAGCGACACACACACACACACACACACACACAAATCAATCAATCAATCGATAAAATAAAATAAAATAATAATAATAATAATAATTAAAAAAGCATAAAAATAAATAAATAAATAAATAAAAAAGCTAGCAAGCAAGCGCCAAGGGGAAAATCAGATGAAGCAAAGGAAGAAGAAGAACGGGAGTCCTGGGCCAGGCGTTGCACTGATCGTCGTAGCTAAGGTGCGCATTTCAAGTATCCTGTTGTTGTTTTTTTAAATATTCATAAGTATTTATGTTGATTGTCTGAAATTCATGTGGAACTATGTACGTCCAGCTCGACGTTTTGATTATGGTTTGGTTTTATCCATTAATAACACGTTATTATCTTGCTACCTAACATACTATCCATGATCGCTAGCATCATGTGCTGCTAGCTCACATGCAAACATTGCAGCTAGGTAATTACTTAATTAGTTCGTGCACTTTATAACATAAAATCCTTGCTTCCCAATTAGCTATAAACCGGAGAAGTTCATTTAGGGGGCCTTCCATAATTTATCCGGTTAAATTATAAATAGACAATAATTTCGGAGGCATTCCCTCCTAATAATAATAAAAAGGTTTTGAAAAGACTAATGCCCTTTTTGTAACAAAACACATATAAATGAATGGCAAATAGTAATTAAGATATGACCTG
Source organism: Barbus barbus (assembly GCF_936440315.1). NCBI lineage: Eukaryota > Metazoa > Chordata > Actinopteri > Cypriniformes > Cyprinidae > Barbus > Barbus barbus. The sequence goes on along the minus strand of NC_136760.1, from coordinate 13,349,015 downwards.
TAAATTGTCTGATGAATCACATTCTCTGTCCTGAACTAAACTTTATGTAATATTGCCAGAATTTGCCACAATTAACTTTAGCCTAGTCCATAAATTAAGGTAGGGTCACCATTATAAGAATATTTTCTAAATTGCTTAATCTAAATTACTTAATTTCAGCACATTATGGAAAACTATCAATTCCTCTTTAAATTAGGGATATACAATTTTAAAGAATTATTAAAAACATAACAGGTGCAGTATTGGCAATTTTTTTTGACAGAATCAGGTTCAGGTTGGAAATGAATAAATCCCCATTAGTGCGTTCAGGTTTATAGGCACAGTCTGTGCCCACTCTTACCGAGGCCTGGTTCTTCTGATTCGTGCACTCTCAGAAATTTTGTTGACACTCAGCTTATTCCTCTTTGACCTTTGTGGTTATTACAGAAACAAGTTCAATGCAGAGTTGGTACAACTAATCCTATCACATCTGTTTGTTTTTCAGGTTTTTATACCCATCTATTCCATCACTGAAATATTATAGAAATCAAACGGTTCTTTTAAGAGCCAATTTCTTTCTCCTCCTCTGTCTCTTTCTTTTTTTTTATCTCTCTCCCTTTTGTACTTGTTTGCACTTTGACTTTATTCATCATTTCTCTTAAAAACATCTTCAAATGGCATCTGAGTCGTTCAGGCAGTATAAGGAATGGCTGGAAGCAGCAAAAACCATGGCAGATGAGTTGGAAGCCCAAAAAGTAAACTTTTTCACATATTATTTCTCTATCATGCCATTTAACTAAATGCAAATGTAAAAGAATAGGGCTTTTCTCATGCCTCCCCCAAATATATAATTTTGTTTTTAATTTTAGACTTCAAAAAAAAAAGAAAACAAAAGGAAAGTCAAGACTGCAATGTTTCCTGGAGAAAGAGAGACGAGCATGGGAACATCCTACCACAACGTGTTCAGAAGAATAGATCTGGTTAGTAAAATATACAGTTATCCTATTGTTTACGCTTTTGGTCAGCAGTTATGTTTTCAGTATCATTACATTCTGTGTTTGCAGTTAAACCTGCTGACACGAGGGAGCTTGCAGAAGTTGAGGAGATGCATATAAATGAATGTCCAGAAGAGGTCCCAAGTCTTGGTAAGCATAAATTGACATTCTAAATACTTTCAGCCTTTATGTTTAAATTGAAAAATGTCACATGGCAACTGACAAAAGTATGTAATAGCCATTTTTCATGATGCATATAAAGTGACAAAGCCATATAAGAAATTAATATGTTGCTTTATAAAAATGCATTAATGCAACTGTAGTTTTCATTGTCATTGTTGTTGTTATTATTGTTTGTTTATTTTTATTTTTTTGTAGATCAACATCTTCAGAGATTAAAAAACCTAGTAAATTCTGTCTCTGCATCAGATGAAATATTAGAGGCACCCACCATGTCTGTATGGACCAAAAGACAGGTCATGTCTGAAAAAAGGTTTAGGGCTGCATTGCCAGAGATTTTAAATTGCATGCTGGCTGCAAAGACTGTAACCCAGCATTGCTGTCAACAGTGCAAGGCTGCTGACGCTGTTGTCCGGTGTCTAGAGTGTGTTCCATCAGGATGTCAGTTTTTCTGTTCGACATGTGACTCTGAGATCCATAGTAAACATGTGTTCCATGACAGAGAAGCTATGGTTGATGGTTTTTTCAAGCCTATTCCACCAACATCCTTAGTGGTGATTGATGAAAGGGGCCAATATCAGCTCCGTGAACAAGGTGTGTTCAAAGTATTTAGAAGGTGTCCTCTCAACATGTTTTCATAATGTCAACTACATGTACAATGATACCATTTAAGCTCTTAAGGTCTACAGTTTCCTGTAATAAATGTGTCGACGTTACTGATATTACTATCTGAAATTTTCAGTGTGTATGCTTCCTATTCCTCCACCAATGCAAATCTGCTCCTGTGGTCCAAGCCAAGCCTTCACAGTTATCCCAGGAAAGCAGACTGTCTTGGTGACTATCAACGGTATGTCTTGTCACTTCCTTCTAAATTTTTATAATCCAGGAGATGAATTCATACATAATAGTGGCTTACTTATTTTTGTGTCTTAATTTTTGTCCTGTGCTGTACAAATTGTCCTGTGCTGTACTGGTCAAATAGTAACCACGTGTTTATTTTAAGGTGCATACAACCTGTGCCTGCCTAGTATATGCTGTCCAATTTGTTCTTGTAAATGGACTCCTGGGATTAGTGACTTGCTTGAATATAAATACTGGCCAGCAACCACCAGCTGCCAAATGCTGTTCAAATTTGATGTGTTCACATCATTTGAGCAGATGAAATTGGCTAGCCCAGCATTATCTCAACAAGCATTTCTGAAAATGCTTGAACATCGATCACTTTGCACTGGTCGGGTAAGGATTGTTTTCATTTGCTACATTTTTGAATTTCTGACTTGAAACACTTTCATTAACCAAAATAATACCATCCTTCTTTCCAGACGGGTAGTATTTGTGGTGATACCTTCCACAGAGTGGAATCTGCGTTTAACACACACACACACACACACACACACACACACACACACACACACACACACATGTTGGGTTTCCATGTTTTATGGGGACATCCCATAGGCGTAATGGTTTTTATACTGTACAATCTGTATGTGCTATTGCCCTACACCAATCCTACACCTAAATTTAGCCCTCACAGGAAACATGCTGCATTTTTAGATTTTCAAAAAACTTTATGCTGTATGATTTATAAGCTTGTTTCCTCATGGGGACCAAAAAATGTCCCCACAAGATTAAGATTTACTGGTATTACTATCCTTGTGGGGACATTTGGCCCCCAGGACGTGATGAATACCAGGTGCACACACACACACACACACACACACCAGTGGGCAGCCATTGCCGGCCGGGGACTCGAAGACAAAAATACTTTAAAAATAGATATATAAATACAGAATTTGTAGAATACTGTTATAATTATTTATTTTGCATTTGTGTTTGTGTGTGTGTGCGTGACTTGCAACTTGTTTTTCCTACATTGTAAGGAATGTCCTCACAAAGATAGTAAAATGAGAACATTTTAACGTTGTTGGGCCCCACAAAGACAACATCTAATTTATAATATCAAGTCATAAAAAAAGTAAAATAATATATAATATAATACACTGCCCTCCAAAAGTTTGGAAACGCCCTAGAAAAGTGGGGTTTTGGACAATATTGGCATGAATCCTTTTTAATTTGTGATAATTTTGCACTGATAAGGGACAACGCAAAATACGAAAACACATTTTACTACATAAACAGTTTATACAAATTACAACCACTACTGAAAAGATTTTAAATTTGTAAAACTTAAATTGTGCTGTAAAACTTACATTAAAATTGATAACATGAATGTTATGAATACCTAAACATTAATTTATTATATGTGGCCCTGGAGCACAAAAGCAGTCATGAGTAGCACAGGTATAATTGTAGCAATATATCCAACAATACATTGTATGGGTCAAAATTATACATTTTTCTTTTATGCCAAAAATCATTAGGATATTAAGTAAAGATCATGTTTGATGAAGATATTTTGTAAATTTCCTACCGTAAATATATTTGTGAGTGGATGCCAAAAATCGCAGAGAAAGAAATGGCCTGAAACATGCCTACAAACTTGGCTCACTGCTGCCCAATCTTTGGGAATTACCCAGTCAAGTTTGGTATCAATGTAAAGCTTTGAATTTCCACTTTCGCTTTCATCTACTCTCCACAACGTCATTACAGCAGTTAAATCAATGGTGTAAATTAGTAATATGTGTTGCTAAGGAGTTCATTTGGACAACTTTAAAGGTGATTTTCTCAATTATTTTCATTTTTGCCACCCTCAGATTCCTGATTTTCAAAAAGGTTGCATGTCGGCCAAACATTGTGCATACAAACCATACACCAAGGGAAGATTATTTATTCAGGTTTCAGATGATGTATAAATCTCAATTTCGAAAAATTGACTTATGACTGGTTTTGTGGTCCAGGGTCACATTATATTATCATTAATGAATTATCAATATATGATCATTAATGAAGTAATATATTTGTTATTTTTCTTTTTTCCCCATAGACGCATTGTAATTACAGCATACAAAATAGCAAATTAGTATTGTTATTCATTCTTTTTATTAATATTACTTTTATCAGTACTTCCATTTTTTTTTTTTTTTTTTTTTACAAACCTCCCTGATTCTTTTCCTCAAAACTTTTTGGTAGGGGAAACTGGTGGAGTCTTTATGAATGGGGCATTCTGAAACAAATTAGAAAAGGGTTATAATTTGTACCAGACATAAGTAAAAGAAAAAGTTGAACAGATATCTTCTACCCATTGATGGATCATGGATAAAGATAATTTTTAAAAGGAAACTGAGAATTGAAAGTCAACTGAACAGGACCCTTTTCATTGATGTTACAGTAATATGGAATGTAAAAAGTGATAATTCATGATATTCTTGGGAATTGTGTGTTTCTAATTTTAGAGCAAAAGTTTGGACAGGACCCTTTTCTATTCTAACATGACAGTGTCTCTGTGTATAAGACACGGTTCAAAAAGACCTGATTGATTGAGTCAGTGTGGAAGAACTTGACTGGTCTGCAGAAATCCAAGTCCTAATCCCAGCTGAACTCCTCTGGTGTGACTTTAAATGCAGACCTTGAGCCAAAAACTCATCACCAAACACCAATGACTTGTATAGACACTATATTGGCAAAACAGAAAAAGCACTTCCAAAACTGTGGCAACAAAGATGGAAACATAATTCATTTATTTAAAAACTGCATTTCCATCTTTGTTGCAACAGTTTTGGACGTGTCTAAAATGACAGTACACTTATGTACAAGTCATTGGTGTTTGGTGATGAGTGTTTGGCTCAAGGTCTGCATTTAAAGTCACACCAGAGGTGTTCAGCTGGGATTAGGACTTGGATTTCTGCAGACCAGTCAAGTTCTTCCACACTGACTGAATCAATCATGTCTTTTTGAAACGTGTCTTATACACAGAGGCTCTGTCATGTTAGAATAGAAAAGGGTTCTGTCCAAACTAGCGCTCTAAAATTAGAAGCCCACAATTCCGTAGAATATCATTATATGCGTAAACATTAAGATTTGTACTCATGGAAATTACTAAAGTAGTCAAACATGTTTATTAGAAGGGGGTGACCCAATACTTTTGGCAATATAGTATATATATATATATATATATATTCTTTTTTCACAAAAAGGACTACACTTGGGTTGCATATACTCATAACATTAAATAACTTGCTAACCAAAAAATAAAAATAAAAAAATAAATAAAAGATGCATATTACAATATGTATCTTTGTAGAATTCTAACCTAGACCTTTTAAAAAAGAATGAGAAAGGCCCTGTTCCTTCAGGTGACTAAAACTGTTTCACACCGCAAAAACTAAGAACAGTTTTGATTCATATATCAAAACAAATCCACAAATACATAAATACCTCTAGGTTCTGCTTTCCTCTTTATTTGTCTTTTTTTGTCCTGAGGAAGATACTGAGCCTGGACTGCCTAGCTCAGTGGGCACAGGAGTGAGTTTAGAAGCAGCAGAAAGAGTAGAGGCTGGTGGCAGAGGAGAGTCCAGGGAAGAAGATATAGGACTGGGTTGAGAGACCTTGAAAACAGGCTGTCAGGGGGGAGACTTGAGAAGCAACGGATAACGACATATGTGAAGACAAGGAGGTCGTGAAAGAAATAGGAGACGTTAAGGAGGAAGATGCAGGGGTAAGTAAAAGAGTTTCAGACTCGGGGGGGGGGGGGAGCAGAGGTGTTGACTCTGATGTCGGGTCTGCTGTGTTGTCTAATGGTGGAGTCTCTGTCTGTGTGCCGTTTGTTGCTGGAGTCTCTTCCATGCTGCTTGCTGGTTTATCTGTATTAAAAATAATAATTGTGATATGAACCTAATAATCTGCTGTAATCAACACATTTAAAACAAATCTTTTTAAACGCTGAAATACACTATGCAACTTTTTTAACTCTGTATTGGCATAATAAACTAAAATACATGTGCCTCATTGCTTAGAAGATGCATGATATATGAAAAAGCTGTTATAAAACTGTCTAAAAGTGTCAAAAATGTTTGATATCCTCCATCTGGATGGAATCACAGTTAGAAGCTAAGCAAAAAAAAAAAAAATTAAAGAGTATGTGATTTTAAACATGATTTTCTGTAAAATCTTACTGCCCAGAATGTGAAGGCTGGCTTTGACTTTCAGCAACTAGCATCAAAACATGATGTGAAATTAAATGACCAAGTATACACTGCTATGTACATTTGCAGTTCATACACTATGCTCATCTTATTCTAGCATAAAGTAGAGCAGAATAAATTGAACTAACAGTAATCTATGGGAAAAAATGCTAAAAGTAAACATATATGTAGTTCTGGACAATAATTCGACATCAATATATATCATGACATAATTTTTCTCAATAACAGTGATATGATTTTTATACACAATTTCAATATTTCAATATAGGCTACATTGCAGCATTTGTCACTGACTGACGTTCAGGGCACAGCTGTCAGAAAGAGCAGAACACTGAGTGATACAACAGCAACAGCAGCAGTGCTGATCACACACAATTAGACCCCCCACACAACTGAATAAACAAATAAGTATTTTGCAGTGTACTAATCTAGCTCATTCGTGCATGATTGCATTTAAGTGTCATTGTTTCAATAATGACAGCCTCAAGAAAGCCCGTTAGGATGTGGGACGCAGCATATGGTAAAGCTGTGCAAACTTATTTAGATAAAAAATGGGACAAATAATTACATTATGGTGTCATAATTTAAGTATATGAATTAAAATCCCATTCAGGTAACAGCTGCAACATTATCAAAAAATAAAAAAAAAAAAAGAAGAAAAGATTACACACCAACATAATGAAGAGCTCTTTATAAATAAATAAGATAATCAACTGTACAGCAATAATATAATGTGCTCTGTTGCGAGTACAGATCTCATGTTTTCTCATGGTTTATTGTAAAGCTGTCAAGTTGTCATATGTTGAAATAATGTTTCTGGTTGATTCTGTTTTTGTGTCCTTAAAGCCCTTGATGGTTCTTTCTGATATTTTGTTTTGCCTCACTGAAGTTGGCAAACCTGGGCTCGGTAAAAATAAAAGGTGAACATTTATTTATTATTTTCTGTTTTTATTTCTAAAATAGTATATAGATTTACAGGAGGAGGTTTAATAGACTTGTATATAGTTTTACAGGAGGAGGTTTAATAGACTTGTATATAGTTTTACAGGAGGAGGTTTAATAGACTTGTCAAGTGCATTTTTCAGACGTTTGTAAGTACAGACACCCATTGTGGGCATTCTTGGCAGTTTTTTGGTCATATCATCCAATCCTAACTTAATTTAATTATTTTGTTGTTGTTTTCACTGATTAAACATTTGAGCCTAATGAGTATTTTATGAATGTAACTCTTAGGGTCTGCATTTGGACAGATACTATTATTTGGTGTGTGACAGGCGATTACACACAAAACTATTTGCTGTCAGTTCTATTGAATGAGACATTTTACCATTACAGGGGAGCAGAGGTGTTGACTCTGATGTCGGGTCTGCTGTGTTGTCTAATGGTGGAGTCTCTGTCTGTGTGCCGTTTGTTGCTGGAGTCTCTCCCATGCTGCTTGCTGCTTTATCTGCAATAGCCACTGTTAAAAAAAGAAACATGAGAATAATAATAATAATAACAATTCAACAATAATTCAGCAAAAATAAATAAATAAATAAAGTTTTATTATTGAGTCTATTATTATTTTACTGTTAAGTCTTCCTATGGGTTGTACTTTACATAATATCAATTTGACATGATCAAAATAATACATGGCAGGCCTCAAGTTCTTATATAATTTGAACTACATAAGAAGGAGGCTTCAAGGTCAAAAGGTTTGGAACCACATCACTATAACTGAGGATCAGACACTAACAAACTTTCAAATTAAAAGAAAATACATATTAACATTTGTGCTAGGAGACATGATAAATAAAAACAATATGTGTTCTAAAATGATAGTCCTATTGAATGAGACATTTTCAAATAATAAATCAAGAATAAATATCATGCTGTTCACGTTAAAGCAAAAACAAATTCTGCTTAGCAAAAGTATGTACTGTTGGTAAAACATTACTGCTGTTTTTTCAAATTATTTCTCAAATAAATCAAGGATGCACTAATAAACAATGAAATATGTCAAAATATAGCATGCACATTTGTGTTTATTACCATTCAGAAGACTTTCATACAACCTCTTTATCGTGACAAATGCATCCTGAACATCTTCTGTGTCCATCTTCCATGGACAGAAGCACTCAGCAGAAAAACCATTTGAGGTTCTCCTGGCAAGGAAAAGGACTGGATACCTTTCCAAAAGTTCCCATTTGTGGAGCTGGAATAAAATTGAGACTATAAATTTAAATAAATAAAATTGAGAGAAAAAAAATAAGACACACACGCTTGACAACTATTTGAATTCACTGAGCGATCAGAGATAAATAACATTTTTATATTAGGGCTGTGACATCAAATAACAACACACACATATATGTATATTTAGATATAGATATCTAAGTGTATACAGTATGTACACACACACACACACACACACACATATATATATATATATATATATATATATATATATATATATATACAGTATATACAGTATATATGGGCATACTAGGGTTGAGGTAAGTTGGAGCTAAACTCTGCAGGACAGTGGCCCTCCAGGACTGAGTTTGGACACCCCTGTTCTATATGATTTTTTATTTTACTTTCTAATGATAAGCACAACAACAAGCAGTTCTTTATCAGACCTGAGCACAGTCAGTGGAAAAATACACAGATGTAATGCTTCAGTCAATGTACACGCTGAAGAATGAATTGTTGAAATATATATATATTAGTGCTGTCAAATGATTAATCGTGATTAATCACATCCAAAATAAAAGTTTTTGTTTACATAATATATGTGTGTGAATTATGTATATATAATTATGTCAATTCTTATCCTCCTCAACTATGTATATATAAATACACACACACATGCAAGTATATTGAAAATATTTACATGTATATACATTTATATTATTATATTATACATATATTATTTTTAACATATTTAATATATAAACATAACAAATTTTTCTTAAATATATACATGCATGTGTGTGTACTTATATGTACATAATAAATATACACAGTATACACACATGTATTATGTAAACAAAAACTTTTATTTTGGATGCGATTCATCACGAATATAGAAATGCATATATAAAAGTAAAAAACAGTTTACTTAATTACTTAATATTTTACAATTAAGGTCTGAAAGATAAACATACCAGTAGACTGGTCGCATCATACACTTTGTTCACACTGCTGTTTTTTTTTTGACGGTCTTTCCATTCTTGGGAAAGCTGTTTCTTTTTTTCCTCAAGCTTTTGCTTGTATGGCTGCTTGGCACTACAGTGTAGACACGTTTTGCTTGCTACTCCAATTTTTTTCCTGCATATGTAGCAGTCCTTTAGAGTAGGCATCTGAAAAAAGAAACATAAACGATAATTAGAGTACTACATGCTGTGTTAAGAGGGGATAATAAATATTTTGTCACCCTGACTATGTTGACGAGAGTCACAGTCTCCGAAAATATTGTCACCACACTGACCTAACTTGCAAAGCTTTTAAAGAAAACTGCAACTGTATAATGCTACAGTACAATAGAGTTATTAAATACCTCCTGAGAATGACACGTGTGAGTTATGTAGTATAACAGATGCATTCATCCTAAAAGAATGCCCACATGGACACCTGTAATCGACTGGTGTATGATGTTGAACAAACTTCTGTTACCAAAAAGGTAAAAAGGTTTATTTATGTACTACAATTTGATAAATCTGTGGCCAAACATAATACAGTACCAAGTGTTAAGTACTGATGTTGTTTTTTGATTTACAGTGGTTTAATGACCATATATAATTATTTCTCAGTCTCTTTATTAGAATATAACCACAATATACAGGAAATTTGTATGCAGTATTAAAGAACAGAAAGAAAAAAACCCAGCTTCTATAAACTAAAGTGTCAATTATTTAGTGACATACTTGAGCAATAGCGGGACCCTGGCTCTCTTAAACCTAAATGCAATAGAAAAGGACTAGAATAGCCAGGAAAACTTTAAAGTTTACACTATCTATTGTTATCCTGCTAATCCTGAGGAGCTGCTAAACAATTTTTCTTTGTTGCTTTTAACAATGACAGTAAATATCTATTCCATATTTATATTCCATTGTATTTCTTAAAAACAATATTAATTTATATTTATTTGAAATAAGTTATTACAAACATTTTATTTAAAATGTCAATGTGTATTATTACTACTACTAATAATAGCCTAATTATTATGATGACAGCATTTGCACTTTATTACACAGTTATAGAAAATAATTGGATATTTCAGTAAAACATGATCTGAAATATGATACGAATCATCATTTAGAACATCAAATGGACGTCATTAGGAATTAACTTAAATGTAGTTTGCATGTTAAATATTTTAGTTGTTTTCATGATAGAACGAGTCAGATGAACGAAATCTGGAAACCATGTTCGTTTTAACAAAATGTCTGGACTTTTTACATGGTCCCTTACCAAAACTTTTACAATTTCCAATTAATATCACACTAAATTCTAACTTTACAATGCTGATGTGTTCTGCTCAATTTAGTTGACCGCCAAACATGTTAAAATAATTTGTAAGTAGCGTCCCGTACAGATTTAACACGAGAAGCATAACGTAAATTAATTCTGAATAGACGACGGAATTATAGGTAATAAGTTACTTATCCAACAATAATCAATCTTTTTCGAATATCTGAAATATTGTGACGACGGATATTAATAAAAGGAAAGTTTAAGGTTACTTATGATGTTCACGCTGGGTAACTTTTCCATTTAACGTTAGCCTACTTGTGGATTGGATATTTCATAATGACATTTCACGTTTTCCCAAGTAAATAAGTTACAGCTAAACATCACAAACGAAGTAAAAAAAAACCGCCTTGATTACATATTATTTTGTTCTCACGTTTATATTATCAAGGTTCGCTAATAACATACCTCTAATTAGCCTCGATTATCCCGCAGAAAATCCACAATGCATCGAGGCGAAATGTGTGTGGTTTCCAGCTGCCTTTAGGGGCGCTATTTTCAGGAACGCTCCACTGGGTCGTATTTGAGGAAAGTTGCAAACGACCTATACGGTCGTATGGGTTGGAGGACTTGTTGCATTATTATTATAGCGCAGGTTTAACATTTAAACATTGTTATATAGGCCTACTTGAACTGTTTTAGTATATCTATAGATTTTATTTTAGGCACATCGTGATGATATGAGAAGGCTAAATTGATCAAACATAGGCTATGATCAGCTCATGCCGTTGGCTGCTTGGTCGTTAAAAAAAAAAAAACTTATAGGCTATTTAACGAACAAAAATGCTCCAAACGTTTTTCTAAATTAACTTCATAAAAAAACTAAACAAAATATGATAATTTTGCCATTACACACAAAACTGAACTATTTTAATAGCCGAAACAGTAGTATAAACTCTTTTAGGAGAGGGGGAGGGGGGTGCTCGGGTCGGTAATTCTGATAAACTGTCAGACGTGGGTCGGGCTAGGGCCTAAATTTGAGGCCCGTGCAGGGCTCTAAGTCATTCTAAGTCCATGATCCCATAGACCCCCATAGGAGCCCCCCAAACCCCCCCCCCCCTGTAAAAAAAAAAAAAAAAAAAGGTAGGCTCCCCCAAAGTCCACGGTATAGTTCGAACACTGGGCTTAAGAGCACGTGAAATTGCAGCGCTATTTGGAGTTTGCGAGAGGACAATTTGTTATAGAATGGCACAAAATGGTTTAAGGTAGGTTGAGGCTCTTTACGGTACCAGATATTACAAATTTAGTTTCTGTGTTTACGTATAAGTTTATCAATGAGTCAAAAGGGATTTATCTCATTTTGCAAGTACATTTTGTGCAGTCGTGGCCTAATGGTTAGTGAGTCCGACTGTTAACTCAAAGCTTGCTGGTTCGATTCCAGTACCGGCAGGAAATGACTGAGGTGCCCTTGAGCAAGACACCTAACCCCCAATCGCTCCCCGGGCGCCACAGTATAATGGCTGCCCAGTTCCCACTTGTGTGAGTGAGTGTGTGCGTTTTTGTGACAAATCAGGACATAGATTTGTATAATAACAAGGGTATGACACGTGTTACAAGGAGAAGGTGACTTTTCAGGACATTACCCCATGTCCCCACTTTTCAAAACCCTTATAAATCACACAGAATGGAGTGTATTGAAAATCTGAAATAGCAGAAAGTCTCCTGTAATGGGTAGGTTTAGGTGTAGGGCAATAGCACAAACAGTTTGTACAGTATAAAAACCATTCGGTTGTGAAAAAATAGCACCAGGTCTCATCCCAACTCGTCACATATTGACGCTTGGTTTTGGCGTAGCTTTTTGACGCTCAAGGTACCCCTTTAGCGTCACTTTTCGACGTGAAGGGAAGGTACCTCTTTAGTGTGAATTTTCGGCGTCGATATGCTAACGCGATATTGGGAATTTTATCGTCATAATAAGGTTGGCATTATTGCATATATGTAGGGGTGTGATTTTTCAATGTAAACAGTCAAAATAGTTTTATTTATATGACTTACCCAACCCCTGCCCCTAAACCTACCATCTGTGAAGAAAACGCAAGATATAGGAGGCAGATGCAACTACTGTCATACTTTATTTAAAAATTATTAATATACGCTAAGTGTTTCGTATTTAAAAAAAATGGAGGACCCTTCACATCGAAAAGTAACGCTAAAGGGGTACCTTGAGCGTCAAAAAATGACGCCAAAACCAAGCATCAATATGTGACGAGTTGGGATGAGACTATGTTAGATTTACAGTAGATTTGAATAAATATCAAAAATGTAAAAGGTGTGCATTATAACTGACACGTAGATGAACAGTTTACAGTTAATTTTATGACTGCAAGTCATTCTGCTGAAATGCTATTGAGCTTTAAATTTGCGTTTGAGCCCATTCGGTACAGAAAAATAGCATTTTTTTGCATATGATTTACAGTAGATTTTAATAAATATCAAAAATGTAAAAGGTGTGCATTATAGTTGACACCTAGTTGAACAGTTTACAGTTGTTTTATGACTGTAAGTCATTCTGCTCATATGCTATTGAAGTTAGAAAAATGTATACCAATATCGCATGTAACTTTAGAGACGGTCCCTAAATATGCGAATATCGAACGTCCAAGGTCAAGCCAACTTTATGCCAGTTGACACCCGTATGTCTTAAAATGAGAGTAACCTGTTCCAGCTTTTCGGGGACAAAAGGATCTACAGCCACATCAAATGATCAAATGTAGCTGCTAACTGACCTAAAGAGTGTATAGCGGAATCTACTCTGAAGAGAATATAATCAGCAGATAGCGTACTACTAATTTCAACAGTATCAGCTAGCCTTCGCAAGTCTCTGGCAACTGTTAGCATGATGACTTCAACCATCTCTCTAAAACACAATGCTGAATCGATGCTTGTCAGTTGCCTTTACGTTAACGGGCATTGCACAGGCAAACAATCGAACGCAGAACTTTTATAACAATCAACCAATGGTGGCATAAAGACCGCCTTCTCTGATTCTTGATAGACACCCTCTCATTAGCATGTTGAGCTGAGGAAAAATAAATACAGAACTACATTCAAAAATGAATAAACATTTGATGGGGGGAACTTATTTCCCCCAACATTCGTTTAATTTATTTAATTATTTATTTTCTCGCACATTTAATTATTTATATATTTATTTATACAGGAATATGTGGATTTATGTATTTATATTTATCTATTTATGTATTATTTTGTGGATTTATTTATGTATTAATTTATTTATTTGCGTATTTATTTATTTATTGTTTTTGCAGGTTTGGTCCTCCATAAAAGACGAGTTTTTGTAATATTGTTAATTTAATTACATAAAGGAAGTTTCAAGGTTAATAAAATGTACATATGTACTTTGTTTGATATTCATGAAAATTAAAGTATACCAATGGAAATGTGTTTTTGTTGTTATTTAGTAGTTGTTGTATTATTTATTCTGATTAAGCAATTTTTAGGTTGCATTAATTCAGACACTAAAGAGATGTTATTTTCTAATGAAAAAGATGCAAAATAGTAATTAATATGCTGAAAAATGTCTGTGACAAGAATGACAAAATGCACAAATTCTCTTTTTATAGACATGTTCTATTGTTGCAGTGTACTGATGAAATATTGTTACGAAAGTAAAAATAAAAGAGCAGTCATTTCCCAATTTGTTTTTATTTTACAATTATGCCAACAAAACAGTAATGAGTATTAAACACGTTTTCAAACAGTAAATTAAAAAGGTAAATATAACGGTAAATAAAGTTTTCAAAAACACTAAGTTAAATGAAAAGTTAAATAGGGTTTAAAAACAGTAAAACATGAATGTTTATAAAACAAAAAGTTAAATGTTCAACACAAACATTAACAATAGTGAACTATATTTAATCAACTATATACAACACTACAACAAATACAAATATATACATTATTTGGGAACGGTTTGCCGCATTTCCTCTAACCACTGTTCTTTTGTAACATCTCCATACACCCGGCCCCTGTACTGGCTATGCAGGGGTAGACAATAAGGGAAATTTGCCACTGGCCCTCTGGGCCAGTGTCTTTTGAAGTTCACTGGCCCAGGTCAACGCGTCGGGTATTGATCCCAATAATCACGAAAAAGAACAGTTTGCTTGAACAACATGAATAACATTTATTTTTTTTAAGGTAGGTTTAGTGCAAAGTGCAGCAAAACTGTGCAAAAACATGAAACAAGTGCAAATAAACCTATTGCATAGGATTCATTCTCTGTAGTCACACAGCAATTCATTATATTATGTTCATACCATAGGTTTCATACACGTTAACTTTTCTCTAACTTACTTGTCTGCATATGTGGGCATTGATCTGCAGAGCTCACAGTAAACCTCTTTTTTTTTCTTGATCGTAGCCCAGCTAGGGGTGGGCGATATGGGAAAAATATATCACAATTTCTTTTTTAGAAATATCACGATTCACGATTTTATCACGATTCTTTGTCATGTTGGTTTTACAAGTTGTCTGAGCATTACAGCCAAACTAGAAAGACAAAGCCTTTCAAGGTAACAAAAAAAAAAAAGACATGGCAGATATTTAGGCCAAAGTGGGCGAAGATAAAAATCTTTGTCATCATTCTATCTTTCTTATTAAAAAATAAGAACAAAGATACACATTACAAATACACATAATATACAAATAAAACAAACAGTGCTTTATTTTCAGGTACAAAAGGTGTATTTAGCAGAGCATTCAATGAAATTGAATGAACAAATATAAAAATAAAACACTATATAGACTGATTCCTAAAGCAGCTGTATTAAAGTTTTTCAGTCAAGAATAGTGGGTGATTTTTCTCTCTGTGTTTTGTTGTTTTGTTAACGTTAAATGAATAGTTCCCCCAAAAATAAATATTCTGTCATCTGTCTGTCAATTCTGTCATAATGTTTTATTTTTATACCATCATTTACTCAAAAGTTGTTTTAAACCTGAATGAGTTTCTTTCTTCTGCTGAACATAAATGTTATTTTGAAGAAGGTGGAAAAGCAATCAGTTGCTGGTCCTCAGTGACTTCCAAAGGATTTTTCTTTCCTTCTATCAAAGTCAATGTGGACCAGCAACTGTTTGGTTACCCTCATTCTTCAAAATATCTTATTTTGGGTTCAGCACAAGAAATTAATAGTGGTTTGGGACAACATGTGAGTGAGTAAATAATGACAGAAATTAAATTTTAGGGTGAACTATCCCTTTAATGACAGTCGACAGCATGTTTAGCGTCCTGTCCCTTTAAGAGCTGCACGCATCTAATATACAGGCACGCATCTGTTTCTCTCTTAACTATTTACTTTCATTTTAGAGATAACCAACTGAGTCTGTATGTAAACCTTGTATGTTTTGACAGTATTAGCGCAAAAGATAAGTTAGTTGAGTAATCAGGCGCTGTTAGACAGGCTTTTTAGCGCGCGTGCTTCAGGTGTATGAGCGCACGTCAGACCAGCGCGCGAATTAAACATTTAACCAGCAAGGCTTGTGAGCAAATAATGTAGTTTTGCGATCGTGAATAAGTGCAGTGTCCTGTCAGAGTAACTCTACTGCTGTATGTCCTGTTGGACAGTAAATTGAGACGGAGGCACCCGAACTGTATTTGACATAATGTGTGCTGTAGCACGATACTACGATATTTCTTCAAAAGCAGATCGTGGAGACATTTTTATCATCCACGATCAAAAATCGTCACATCGCACACCCCTAAGCCCAGCCAATTCCAGCGGTCTCGCCACTGGGGCTGAAACTTTCTCTGCCTTTTCTTTTCGTATTCCCTTTCGCTTTCCCTCAATTCCTCTGGTGATTTTCTCTTCCTTGCCTTCTCTTTTTTACCCGGCGTTTGGCCGGGTGATGTGGGTTTCAGAAACATGTAGCCTAGCTTAATAGTAGCTATAGGTAGGTGCTGAGCAGCAGTGTGCAGTTTGCGCGCGTAACCGCGGGAGCGACGGAGCGCATCTGTAAGGCTGTCGGGATCACGTAACGCGTTAGCGGTGGTTACCGAGACGATTTAACAGAAATCAAAACACAGAACCACAGGTAATTCATGTGAAATTAGACTTTTTTTAATCGAGGCATTATTTTTACTGGCCCCACCGGGCTAGTGGTTGGAGCGATCTGGTGGCCCTGACGGTTTTAAAAGTACGTCCGGGCCACCGGGCCAATTATATTGTCGACCCCAGCTATGTCCCGTTGCACTTGTTTTGAACTGCCCAAGTGTTTGCCTCTACAGTTCTCTTGTAGGGTCTCTTGGGCATGGCTTGGGGACTGGCAGCTGGTGCAGCAGGTTGTAAACTGATGCCCTGCACAACTGTAGGCTGTAACTGTGGCTGTATCATTGACATCCAAGTTCAAGTTCAAGTTCAAGTTGAGCTTTATTGTCATTCCGCTACATGTGGGGACATACAGTGGAACGAAATGTCATGCCTCGCAGGACCACGGTGCTACATAAATACAGACATACAACAATGAAGTAAAAAACACTATAAACCTATACACTACTAACCTACTGACAGATTTAACTATAAGTATACTATAAGTATTTACCCTATACAAACTAAAAGAATAAAGGATAAAAAATACAACTATACGAATGCTTCACATAAATATTACCCTATACAAACTAAAAAATAGAAGATAAAAAATACAAACTATACGAATGCTTCACAAATACTGTACACGTGCAAAGAGAGACATTTGAGTCAGCAGCTGGTTGGTCGAACAGTGCAGGATGATTTGTAGTGCATGAGCATGTAAACATACATATATTGCTGAGTCTTTTGTGAGATTGTGCACGCGCAGCAGTGTGTGTAAGTGTCCATAGTGCACATAGTGTAAAGTGTAAGTGTCCATAGTGTAAAGTGTCCATAGTGCACATAGTGTAAAGTGTCCATAGTGTAAAGTGTCCATAGTGCACATAGAGGAGAGTGTGTTACTACAGGTGGTTTGTACAGGCCCACTCACCTGTTTGTAGCACACTTTGAATTGCACAAAAAATAAAAATAAAATAAATAAAAACAATTAAAGTTCCATACAGTTTTTCTTTGGTGTGGTAAGGTTTGGGGTGGGGGGTGGTCCATGTTTCAGGAGGTAGGGGTTTGCATGGGGTTTCAGAGGGGGGCGGGGTGGTTTGAGTTCAGGGCTCACACAGCCTGGGGGAAAAAGCTGTTGAGCAGTCTGGCGGAGCGGGCTCTGATGCTCCGGTACCGTCTTCCTGATGGTAGGAGCTGGAAGAGACTGTGGGAGGGATGGGTGGAGTCCTTCACGATGCTGTTGGTTTTGCTGGAGCATCGTGTAAGGAAGATGTCCAGGATGGAGGGGAGAGGGGCACCGATGATCTTTGCAGCTGTGTTCACTGTCCGCTGGAGGGTCTTGCGGTCAGCAGCACTGCAGTTCCTGTACCAGACAGTGATGCAGCTGGTCAGCACACTCTCAATGGTGCCTCTGTAGAATGTGGTGAGGATGGGTGGAGGAAGACTTGCTCTTTTCAGCCGGCGGAGAAAGTGTAGGCGCTGTTGTGCCTTTTTGGAGAGTGACATGGTGTTGGTGGTCCAGGTGAGATCCTCTGTGATGTGCACCCCCAGGAATTTAGTGCTGCTGACTCTCTCCACAGTTGAGCTGTCGATGATCAGTGGGGGTGGTCAACGGAGTTTCTTCTGAAGTCCATCACAACCTCCTTTGTCTTCACTGAGGGACAGATTGTTTGTGCCACACCATTCAGCCAGCTATGCCACTTCCTCTCTGTAGTGCGTTTCATCATTGTTGCTGATGAGACCTACCACTGTTGTGTCATCAGCAAACTTGATGATGTGGTTGGAGCTGAACTTGGCAGTGCAGTCGTGGGTCAGCAGTGTGAAGAGCAGCGGGCTAAGCACACAGCCTTGTGGGGCACCTGTGCTCACTGTTGTAGTGCTCGAGGTGTTGTTGCCGACACGGACTGACTGAGGTCTTCCAGTTAGAAAGTCCAGGATCCAGTTACAAAGGGAATTGTTAAGGCCCAGCAGGTTTAGCTTATTTATGAGCTGTTGTGGGATTATTGTGTTGAATGCCGAGCTGAAGTCAATGAACAGCATTCTAACATAGGAGTCTTTATTTTCTAGGTGGGTAAGAGCCAGGTGGAGGGTAGAGGAAATTGCATCGTCCGTAGAGCGGTTTGGACGGTATGCAAACTGGAGCGGGTCGAGTGTGTTGGGGAGGCTGGTTTTGATGTTATGCATGACTAGCCTCTCAAAGCACTTCATCATGATTGGAGTCAGTGCTATGGGACGGTAGTCATTGAGACAGGACACAGGTGATTTCTTTGGTACCGTATGATTGTTGTGGATTTGAGACATGTGGGGACGACTGCCTGGCTCAGCGAGGTGTTGAAGATATCTGTTAGGACATCTGTCAGCTGTGCAGCACAGTCTCTCAGAACACGGGCAGGTATGTTGTCAGGACCCGCAGCCTTGCGTGGGTTAATCCTAGATAGGGTCTTGCTTATGTCGGCTGGAGACAGACAGAGCGCCTGGTCGTTGGGAGGTGTGGGCAGTTTTTGTGCAGGTGTGTCATTCTGCATTTCAAACCGTGAATAAAAGTGGTTGAGTGCATCGGGGAGGGATGTGTCCTCATCACAAGCCTGTGGCGGGGGCTTGTATTCAGTGATGGTCTGAATGGCTTGCCACAGGCTCCATGTGTCTCTGCTGTCTGTGAAGTGGTTGTTGATTTTTTGGGCATATGACTGTTTTGCTTTTTTGATGCCACAGGACAGATTGGCTCTTGCTGTTTTGAGGGCTGCTTTATCTCCTGATCTGAATGCTTCATCTCTGGTATTTAGCAGCCCACGAACCTCTGCTGTCATCCATGGCTTCTGGTTTGCACGTGTGGTGATGGTCTTGGTGGCTGTCACATCATCAGTGCACTTTTTGATGTAAGCAGTCACAGTTTCAGTGTACTCATTCAGGTCTGTGTGGTTGTTGTAGGTGGCTGCCTCTTTAACACTTTAACCTTCAACCCCATTTAGGGCCTCGCAGGTGAAAATAACCTACCTGAATTAAAATGGTAACAGTTTGTGACAAAGTGTGCTTACACAAACAAATTAGGTATCTTTGGAAAGAAGAGACTCTGGGCTTTACTATCTATCATCCAGAGTTGATAATGCTCAAAAAGATAAAAAGTTATAGACACTGACGTGCCTTGAAAAATATTTTTCCACACTGAATGTTTTTTTATTTCATATACAAATACATGAAATAAGTCCTGGAGCAATCCAGAAAAGTAATGGATCGAAAGCCATGTGTCTCATCAGTTCATATTTCAAATTTGAAGAAGATACCATGAAAAATGAGATTCCTGCAATATTTTTTCTGAAACTATTTATAGTCCCCCCACCCCCCTGTTTGAGGAAAAATAACCACCAAATGGATTGCAGAATTATACAAGCTATTTTAGTCATTATACATGTTCCTGCATAGTTTTTCAATTATAAAATAATAGACAGATTTATTTGAGCACTAAAAAATACAAAAATAATTATTTGAGTAATAAAAAAGGAAAAAAAATAGAAAAAAATGCTTTGTATATAGTATGTATACTGAAGTATTCTTCGTTATTCGTTATTACAATGATAAATATCACTGCCAGACGTGAAGTGATATTGCCAGACATGGTCATAGAGTCAGTAAACACACGCTGATGTGCTTCCATTCAGATTATAATCAAACAGATGGGCCATATAATCAATAATAGCTGATCAATGAATCACAATGATAGCCGTCATAGAGTCGCTAATAAACACGCTGATGTGCGTCCATACAGATTATAATCATGCAGACACGGCCACATTCCCCACACAATACACACACACACATATAAAAAATGTAGAAGAAAAAAAAAACAGTTTTTTATGGATAAAGCAGATCGCTAAGTTATGCCCCGCTCAGATGACAGTGTGCGTCACAGAAGCGTCACTGCCGGCAGGAGGGAGCGCCAAATTCAAATAATCTATATTCCGCTTTTCTGAGACTTTTTTTTCCGTAGACGGTCTCATTATGTTTGTAAGACCGTATTCTACAAAATCGTTTTGTTTTTTTACCACCAAGACGCTGTTTTTGAGCGTAATTTATTCCATAACGGACGCGAACAATAACTCTCTGAAGAAATGAAACGTAAACAAAGGAATATTCATCCTTATTACAACGTTATTGTTTCGCTGGACTAAAAGTGCTCGCTGGGATGTTTTTCTGTGGACCCTTACCTCTCTAACTAAACTGGGATTTCAGCAGTGGACGCGTTTGTGGCTCGTTATTACAATGATAAAGGTACGTACGGCTTTTTTACTCTGCGTGTTTGGATGTGTACTGCTTACACAAATGTAGCAAATTTGTGCCACTCATTCCTTATAAGCTTTCCATCGAAAAACAGCGATCTGTCGTCGATGCTTGAGGCTTAGACCCTCAGAATGATATAGAGTTTGACAAGATTAACTTTGTCCCGTTTCATTTATTCTATTAGAAAACAATGACACATGCAAACAAAGAGCGTTCAGTGCGAGGTCGCTCTGGTGCAGGCTAACAGGTTAAACATGTTCCAGTCTGTGTCCTGGAAGCAGTCCTGCAGTGCTGAGGTGGCATTGTCTGGCCATACTGTGATCTGCTTTTCAACCGGTTTGGAGAAGTGGTCTATATGCTGGGATTAGCATAACAGTGATGTGGTCGGAGTACCCGAGGTGGGGGCGGGGTTCAGCCTTGTAAGAGTTTTTTGTGGTCGTGTAAACAAAGTCCAGTGTGTTGTTTCCCCCTGTTGCAAAGTTCACATGTTGGTAGAACTTTGGCAAAACTGTCTTTAGGTTTGCGTGGTTGAAGTCACCGGCTATGATGAAAAAGTCGTCGGGGTTATTTGTTTGTTGTTCACTGATGGCGCTATACAGTTCACGAAGCGCGTCCTTAGCGTTTGCACACGGGGGGATGTAAACCGCAACGATAACAATGGCCGTGAACTCCCGCGGCAGATAGAACGGTCGACACTTCACAACCATAAACTCCACCAGCGATGAACAGTGTTTTGATAATACCGCAGCATTGTTACACCAGTCTTTGTTGATATACACACACAAGCCACCTCCGCGTGTCTTACCAGACAGTGATGAATCTCTGTCCGCTCGGAAGTTGGTTAGCCCGTGTAATTGAATGGCAGAGTCCGGGATGTTGTCGTTTAGCCATGTTTCGGTGAAAACAAACACGCAACAGTCCCTTGCCTCATGCTGTGTAGATCGACTGAGTTGAATTAAGTCCAGTTTGTTTTCCAGAGAGCGAACGTTTGAGAGCATGAGTGTTGGAAGAGCCGGTCTTGAGGGGTTAGCTCTTAGCCTAGCTCGTATACCTCCGCGCTTACCGCGCTTCCGTCCTCTCTCACACCGCTTGCGACGCCTTGTGCGGGTAGCGTCAGTAGGCGAGGCCGCGGTCTCGAGGTCCGGCTCCAGCAGTAAACAAAGGCCTCGTAGCTTCTCAGTAGCCGCCGGCGAGAGAGTTGATGTTCGTATGCGTTGCTGATATCCAAAAGACTTTGGCGATCATAGATGAATTCTGGGGTGATTTCCTTAAGAGTTAGCGGTAAACTGACACTATTTGGAGACGAACAGACGACATTAAACGACATAAAAGCACCGTCTTTGGGACCCGGAGCAGCCGCTGCGATCGATCGCGCCGCCATCTTCCTTACCGTAAACCCCTGAAGCATCGGCATACCCTGAACCACTGGCATTCCCTGGACCATCGGCAGTCTTTGAACCATTTGCAGACCCTGGAACACTGGCAAACCCTAAAGCATGGGCACACCCTGGAAACCTGGTGCTGCTGGTATAAGTATGTTGGGTACCATCTGCACTGATGCTCCAGGTGCTAATGGCGTAACCAACATAGGACTCTGTGCTGGTGCCTTGGGTCTGAGAAGGGGTCGTCCAGTAGAAGCCTTCCTTTGCTTTGCCTGACCTGCTGTGCTCTCTGGTAGCTTGTACTGGTGCTGCTCCGCTGGTTGTTCTGGCTCAGTCCGTGTTCGTTTGGCAGCCTGGAGAGGTTCCTGAGCTTCAGGGAGGGTCTGAGGCAACTGAATGCTCTGAAGCAGCACAGACTGCTAGTCAACAGGCTTTTCAAAAACACAAGCACAAAATATAATTTTTTTCATCACATTTGTTTGATGCATAGTTCCATAACTAGTTCCATTGATTCTGTTATTTTCCTGTTTATCAATGTGAAGCTGTTAAACACATTCTGTATAGTACAAAGCACTAACGAAATAAAACTTGAGATTTGACTCAATGCATCTTTGTTGCCTACTAATGACTTTAGTTTAAAATCTGAGCAAAGTTTGGATTTAAAGCAGTGAAGGGGATGTGGAACCCAGTACAGCCGTGTCACTGCTCGTGACCAGAGTGGAAGAAGCCAGTGTCAGTGTGGAGGAGGGTGGTGACAGAACAACCTCTGGATCAGCAATGGTGTGATCCTCGCTGATGTCACAGCAGCCCTCATCTTCATCTCTCTCCTCCACATTAAGGTCCTCTATGAGTTCTGCAATCTCCTCTGAGTCTGGGTTCATATGCTGCAGTGCCTGACCAGTCTGCTGGAACAGATACTGCACTTCAATGAGCTCACCTGGAATAAAAACAATAAACAAATGGATTAAATAAAATTGTGCATCATATTTGATACATAAGGCATTTGTAGTAGCTCATATAGTGTAATAGTGTGAGAACATGGAGCTCATAGTCGAGGAGAAAAAAAAAATATTCAGAGGCCAGAAACCTATAACTGTTGTAATTGTAAATTGCAAGTTAATTAACAATAATAGATTCTCTTACCAGTGTAACGTGCAGGGGGACAAAACATGGGGACCACTTTCCTGCTAAACAGCTTTTCATAATTGCGGTTTACACAGTCCACCTGTGTAGACCCTCCAACAAATAAATCTGAAAGTTCAGACTGTTTGCACTGGTCCCTGTAAACAGACAACAGTTTTAGGGAGTGTTAAATAAACACACAAAGACACTTAGGCTACGTCCACACGAAGCCAGATTTCTCCCTATCCGATCTTTTTTTTTGCCTCAAATTCCGTAAACACGGAGTCTTCTCAGGAAATATCTGTGTCCACACGGAATCACTGAAAACGACTGAAAACGATGTAGTACACATGCCAGACCAATATGTGGTGCTGTAATTCTGCCACAGAGATACACAAAAAAACAGAGAAGAAGACTTGGACCATGTGCGTAAACCTTGCGCGCTGAATACAAACTAACACACAAAGCAGAAGATTTTGCTTTAATAAATCTAATGAGCTCAGTAGGTTCTGCAGCACGAACACAGGCACGTAGTCTGACATTGTTGTTGTTGTCGCCGTTATGTGACGCAGCGGTGTCTGATTAGGGGAGCGAGACGGCCCCGTCCACACGAAGACGCGTTTCTCTGTATACGCATACATTTTTTACCGTATAGGCGTTTCGTCCACACGAAACCGGCGTTTTCGAAGAGTGAAACAGATCATTTTTGAAACCGGGTCCCAGGGTGGATAAATTTGAAAACGCCGTTTTCATGTTTTCGTGTGGATGGCGAATCCGTATATTTTCTGAAACGATGACGTCATCAGCCCACGTCTCGCCTCTAATCAGACACCGCTGCGTCACATAACAGCGACAACAACAATGTCAGACTACGTGCCTGTGTTCGTGCTGCAGAACCTACTGAGCTCATTAGTTTTATTAAAGCAAAATCTTCTGCTTTGTGTGTTAGTTTGTATTCAGCGCGCAAGGTTTACGCACATGGTGCAAGTCTTCTTCGCTGTTTTTTTGTGTATCTCTGTGGCAGAATTACAGCGCCACATATTGGTCTGGCATGTGTACTACATCGTTTTCAGTCGTTTTCAGTGATTCCGTGTGGACACAGATATTTCCTGAGACGACTCCGTGTTTACGGAATTTGAGGCAAAAAAAAAGATCGGATAGTGAGAAATCTGGCTTTGTGTGGATGTAGCCTTAATGTTCTTTCTTTACATATACACAGTTTGTGTGACAAAGACGTACCTGGGATGAAGCGGATCAGGTGTAAATGAAAGGATTCGAGAGAAGTGGAGCCTCTGGCACATCTGTATGTCTTCAGAGGCACAACTCAATTGGTTAAGCTCCCTGTCTCTGTATAGAGCGCAACACCAGGGGGGTCTTGGATACACTTAACATGCTTCTTCTGGACACTCCAGATGTGCTCCATCCTTTCTCGGTCCAGAAAAGGAACACCCAGGGAGTAATTGCCCTTGCTGCTCAGGAGCTCTGTAAGCAGTCGTTCAAGGAGAAGGATGGTAGTCTCCTCTCCACAGGTCCTCCTCCGGCAATGTAGAACCAGCTCCTCCCTGGTCAGATGCTTGCTGACATCCTTATCTGTCAGTGCAGGCCAACCCTGGGACATCAACAGCTCTCTCTTTGCTTTGCGAAGCATAGAGACATCAGCCGCATCCCATTCAAAGATGCACACTGATAGCCGTGACATGAAGATGGGGTACAGCTGATGGGCATCAGTTGTACACCCCAGGGCAATCCTGCGCATAAAATGCCAGATGTCCAAGCGTATCACAAGATCTGGCCAGCCTGAGAATCTGGTTTTCAGCTTGGGTCTCGCCCACCTCGGTGCAGCACCCACAGTCCACGTACAACACAGCAGGTGGATCCACACCAGCCTGCTGGTATCTTTTCACCAGACCGTCTATCATCATGTCCAGTCCTTCCTGGGCTGTCAGCACACTTATGAGCACCTGACCAAACTCGTTGCCAACAGAGGTAAGCCAGAGTCCCGTTCCCCTCGCTGTCCCAGCCAGCTTCTTGGTGATCTGTAATAAGAGATATGAAATTACGCTGTAAATGTAATCAAACATCACATCATGTAAAATACAGATACAGTGACGTGCCAGTATATAAACATCAGCATTAAGAAATGAAAATCCACAACTAACCTTTTTAGTGGAATCCATCTTCAAGACAAAGCCATAAGTGGACGTTATCCTTGCATGGATTTCATCCAACCTTGTCAGGATGTCTTGGCTGTAAACGATGAGCAGCCACTTGCAGCTTGGCACCACTGTAGGCTCTGGGGGCTCCTGGAATTTTACCGGCATCACCCCGGGTTGATTTAGGAAGTCAACACATTGGGTGGTGTACCGGGCCAGATGATGGAGCCACTGCTCTCTGTGGTTTCCACGCAGCTGCTTGATCACCCGCGTGGGGCTGTTGCCTAAGCCACGCTCACGCAGGAGCCGGATGACCCGCATATCACAGGCATACCTTAGGAAAAGCAAAATCCACACATTCATATATTTTTGATACTTCATTTGTGAAGTATTTGCATATATCTGCCCCGGGAGTTTTCATCGATCATTGTTACTGCTGTGTACATTCCACCACAGGCGGACACCGGCTTGGCTTTGTCTAAACTTCACGATGTGCTCAGCAGCTACATCAACAAACATCCTGACGCTGCCTTCATCATCGCGGGGGACTTTAACAAAGCCAACCTCAAGCAGGTCATGCCGAACTTTCATCATGTATCCTGTCCAACTAGAGGACCAAACACACTGGATCATTGCTACACTCAGTTCAAGGATGCCTACAAAGCCTGCTCACTACCGGCGTTTGGCAAATCGGACCATGCCGCCATTTTTCTAACACCGGGATACAAACAAAGGCTCGTTCAGGAACCTCCGGTGCGGAGAGTAGTGACGCGCTGGTCCTCCCACTCAGAGGCTATGCTGCAGGCGGCTCATGATGACGTCGACTGGGACATGTTCCAGGCGAGTTCTTCTGACGTCAGCGAGTTCACGGATGTAGCATTGAGCTTTGTAAACACGCTAACCGAGCAAGCTACAGAAACAATAACGATAAGGACATTCTCCAACCAGAAACCGTGGGTGGACAGATCAATCCGTGCTGCGGTTAACACATGAACTGCCGCTTACAATGAGGCTCTTCTGAGCGGGAATATGAGCGAGTACAAAGCATTGTGCTATGCTCTCCGACGCGCAGTAAGAGCCGCTAAACACAGATACAGAGAGAGAATTGAGTCTCATTTCCAGCTCAATGACTCTCGACGGATGTGGCAGGGACTGAGGACCATCTGTGCCTTTGGAAACAAATCCTCCGCGGAGGTGAGAGTAGATCCGTTGCTGGCCGACGAGTTAAACACCTTCTTCGGCCGCATCGATGGCAACGGCGGCGGCGCGTCTCTGCCGCCTAGCACGTCAGGAAGCAGCAGGCAGAGCAGCGATGATCCTGTAATCACCGTGTCGGAGGAGGAGGTTCGGAGGGCGCTAAAGAACGTGAACGTCAGGAAAGCAGCCGGACCTGATGGGATAACCGGCCGTGTTCTGAGGTCTTTTGAGAGACTTGTTAAGAGCCACATCTGCTCCTCCACCCCTGATACTTTGGACCCTCTTCAGTTTGCCTAACGCCGAAACAGATCGACGGACGATGCCATCTCTCACGTCCTCCACTCTTCCCTCACACACTTGGACAGCAAAAATGGGAATTATGTAAGGCTGCTATTCATTGATTATAGCTCAGCTTTCAACACTATAGTCCCCATCAAGCTGGCTTCTAAACTCACAAACCTCAGCCTAAACTCCTCACTCTGTGACTGGATTCAAGACTTCCTCACCGGCAGACCTCAAGTGGTGAAAGTTGGCCAGTTCACCTCAAACTCCATCACCCTGAACGTAGGAGCCCCACAGGGCTGTGTCCTGAGTCCCTTGCTTTACTCTCTCTACACGCATGACTGCGTGTCCTCTCACAGCTCCACATCTATTGTCAAATTCGCTGATGATACTGTGGTTCTGGGCCTCATCTCCAACAACGATGAGACCGCATACTTGGACGAGGTAGAGAGACTCACATCATGGTGCCAGGACAACTGTCTCTCTCTGAATGTGAGCAAAACTAAAGAGCTGATCATGGACTTTAGGAAGAGACAGCAGCAGCCCTACACTCCTCTTATGATCAGTGGGACCCCTGTGGAGAGGGTGAGTAGCTTCAAGTACCTCGGTGTAAACATCTCCGAGAACCTGACTTGGACTACACACATCCAAACACAGGTTAAGAAAGCCAGGCAAAGACTGTACCATCTGCGACAGCTGAGGAAATTCAGGGTCTCACCAGCAATCCTGAAAACTTTCTATTCAGGGACCATAGAAAGTGTATTGACTCAGTGCATCTCAGTGTGGTATGGAAACAGCTCCAATCAGGACTGCAAAGCACTACAGAGAGTTGTGCGCTTACTAAAATGGCAGCGCGCACAATCGCAGCGGCTTCTCTCTCTCCCGACAGAACGGTGTTTTCGTGTTTTTTGTCTTGTAAGTCGCAATGTTTTTGCACATCTTCGTCTCGTCTACCTGTCTGTAAGCGCGCATACAGTCGTGAGTTTCTGCTCGATGTCGGCAGAATCACATTTTTTGAGTTAAACTCAGCACACGCCGAAGAGCTGCGGGACCTCGGTCTGTTCCGAAAGCCTACTCCATCACCGACCCCCACTACTGCATCTCGCCCACAGCGGAGACGCTACAAGCGGCGTGAGAGGAAGCAGAAGAGGGGTGTTCCGCCCATCGGCGTTTAGTTCGTTTCCTAGTCGGACCCGTTTTGGTGACGGACCTAGTTTCGAGCCGAGCTACAGCGCTGAAATCACCTATGAGTCTGCGTCATTACAGAGTTTGGTCAAATCTTTGTCTGTAAGTAATTTTTCGTCAGAATTGTGGTTTCTGTATGATGTATATGTTTACATTAAGTAATGTGTGTTATTACGTTCGTGACTCTTATTAGTTTCATCGCGTATGCTCTAGATTGAAGTCTTTTGTTTGCCGACTCACTGATTTATCTGCTCAGCAACGAGCCTCGGCGCTTCGCCTCAGATTAATTAGTTGATTTATTTACATCTGTTGATTCATATAGATTATACATGTAACAGTCTAGCAGATAGTTTGGTGTTACTGAGGATGTTTGTTTAATTTCTATGCAATAAGAACATCTGTAGTTTATTGTGTAAAGTGTTGACTTAGAGAATAGCCTACTGTTCAACCATATTGAGTTACTGGGTAACTATATTTGATTGTGTAAAAAAGACAACAGACGTTACACTTTTGTAATGTTTATTTTCTGTTTACTCTTTCAGTCTTACAGACTTAAATGAGGAAAAAACTTGAGAAATAAAACTGAGGAAGAAAAAAAAGCAACAAAAGATAAGACATCAATCCTCAACAAGACTTACGAAGTTTCTCTTCATTGCTGTTAACTATCTGTCTAGCCGTACAAATCAGACGTCGTACATGCGAGGGCAGAATAAGGGGTAAGCGCGGAGGTATCCGAGCTAGGCTAGCGGCCAACCCACACAAGCCAGCTATCCCCACCATCGTACTGGCGAACGTACGCTCTTTGGACAATAAACTGGACTACATCCGACTACTCCGCTCCACTCAGAGGACTGTAAGAGACTGTTGTGTTTTTGTGTTTACGGAAACATGGCTTAACAACAGCGTACCGGACTGCGCCATACAGCTCGACCAGCTAACATGCTATCGAGCTGACAGAGCTCTCGTCGAGGGAGGTAAGATCCGCGGCGGCGGGCTTTGTGTTTACATCAATGATGCATGGTGTCGCGACGCTGTTGTGGTCTGCAAACACTGCTCACCCCTGGTGGAGTTTATGATTATTAAGTGCCGGCCATTCTATCTACCGAGGGAATATTCAGCCATACTGCTAGTTGCTGTATACATCCCTCCCAGCTCCAACAACAACATCAGGAGTGAGGCGCTAAATGAACTGTACCAGCACACCAGTGAGCAGCAGACAGCCCACCCAGATGCTTTTCTCATCTTGGCCGGGGATTTCAACCACGCAGACTTAAAGAGTGTGTTCCCAAAAATACATCAACACATAGACTTTCCAACATGGGGAAAAAATACCCTGGACTTTGTTTACACCACCCAGAGAGGAGCTTACAAGGCCCTCCCCCTCCCCCACCTCGGAGCCTCAGACCACATCACTGTCATGCTAATGCCTGCATACAGACCGCTCGTCAAAGTCATCAAACCAATACACAAACAGATTCAAGTGTGGCCGGAAGGGTCGTCAGAGGCACTTCAGGACTGTTTTGACACCACTGACTGGAATATGTTTAAACAGGCTGCCACATACAACAACACTACAGACCTCCAAGAGTACTCGGAGACTGTCACTGCCTACATCTCCAAGTGCATTGATGATGTAACAGTCACAAAGTCCATCACTGTCCGGGCCAACCAGAAGCCGTGGATGACAGGGGAAGTCTACAGACTGCTGAAGGCTCGGAACGCTGCCTTTAGAGCTGGAGATGAGGAGGGCCTGAAGACAGCTAGGGCCAACCTATCCTATAAGAGACAGTACTCCAGGAGGATAGCCCATCGTTTCAGCGACAGCAGAGACTCTCGGAGCTTGTGGCAGGGGATACAGACCATTACGGACTACAAGCCCCCACCACAGACCTGTGACAGCACCATCCCCCTGCTGAACGAGCTGAATGCCTTCTTTGCTCGCTTTGAGGCACAAAACAGCACCACTGCACAGAAGACTCCACCTCCTCCCGGCGACCAGGTGATGACGCTGTCCCCGGACAGCGTGAGGAGGTCCCTCAGCAGGATCAATGCACGCAAAGCTCCGGGTCCTGACAACATTCCTGGGTGTGTACTGAGAGACTGTGCAGTGGAACTCACTGATGTCTTCACAGACATCTTCAACATCTCGCTAAATCAGGCCGTTGTCCCCACATGCTTCAAAGCTACCACCATCATTCCAGTCCCGAAGAAGTCATCTCCATCCTGTTTCAATGACTACCGTCCAATAGCACTCACTCCTATTCTCATGAAGCGCTTTGAACGGCTAGTCATGCACCACATCAAGTCTGTCCTCCCCCCCTCACTTGACCCCTTCCAGTTTGCATATAGGTCCAACCGCTCAACCGATGATGCCATCGCCACTGCCCTCCACCCAGCCCTCACACATCTGGACAAAAAAGACTCATATGTCAGGATGCTGTTCATAGACTTCAGTTCAGCATTCAACACAATCATCCCTCAACAGCTCACACACAAACTGGTCCAGCTGGGGCTCAACATCTCTCTGTATAACTGGCTGTTGGACTTCCTGACCGGGAGACCTCAAGCAGTACGGGTTTGGCAGTAACACATCCAGCACCATCACACTAAACACTTGGGCCCCCCAAGGATGTGTGCTGAGCCCCCTCCTCTTCACTCTGCTGACCCACGACTGCACACCGTTACACAACTCTAACCTGATCATTAAGTTTGCGGATGACACAACTGTGGTGGGTCTCATCAGCAACAGAGATGAGACAAACTACAGGAGCGAGGTGAGCCGCCTGGCCGGGTGGTGCAGTGACAACAATCTCTCTCTGAATGTGGAGAAGACGAAGGAGATTGTTGTTGACTTCAGGAGAGTACACACTCAGCATGCCCCTCTGACCATCAACGGTGCGACTGTGGAGAGAGTGAGCAGCACCAAGTTCCTGGGTGTGCACATCACAGAGGACCTCTCCTGGACTAACAACACTGTAGCACTGGCCAAGAAAGCACAGCAGCGTCTCTACTTCCTCCGCAAACTCAGAAGAGCCAGAGCCCCGACCCCCATCATGTGCACCTTCTACAGAGGCACCATCGAGAGCATCCTAACCAGCTGCATCACTGTGTGGTATGGCGCTTGCAACGCATCCTGCCGCAAGTCACTTCAGCGAATAGTGAGAGCAGCTGAGAAGATCATTGGTGTCTCTCTCCCCTCCCTCCAGGACATTTACAGCACCCGTCTCACCAGCAAAGCCCTCCGCATTGCAGGTGATCCCACCCACCCGACACACAGCTTCTTCAGTCTGCTGCCATCAGGGAGGAGACTGCGGAGTCTCCAGGCGAGGACCAGCAGACTGAAGGACAGCTTCATACATCAGGCTGTCAGGAAGCTGAACTCCCTCCCGTCCCTGCCCCCCCCCCCTCCTCTCTTTCTACCCCATACAACACTGAACTCTGACACTATGAGACCCCCCCCTACGGCTCCCCACACCCCCAGGACCAGCCACCCCCACCTACTTACAAACTGTGACCAGCACCTCTCACTTGTGCAGCATTGGACTGATCACTACCTCATCCAGCATTGACTGCAAACTACCTCCTCGGATAGTCTCATAAAAAGACTGTTCTCCTGTCAATTTAACAGACTGACAAGCTCTTTTTGCACTACACATATCTGCACAGTTTTGGTTTATTTAACTGGTTTGCACTCCATCTATTCTGCCATGTGCCTTATGTCACTTTATCTATCTTTTTTTATTTTTCTACAATGTTCTCAGATTGATAAGCTGTTTTTGCACTACAAATATATCTGCACAGTTTTGTTTTTATTTAACTGGTTTGCACTATCTGCCATGCGCCTTATGCCACTTTATCTATTTCTTAATTTTTTTTCTACAATGTCCTTACTTGTATAGCTATAGAGTTGTATGTACATATGTTTAAACCGTATTATCTGTATTTGAACGTGTTTAATGTTAACTGTTTACACCAAGGGTCTGAGGGTAACGCAATTTCAATTCTCTGTATGTATGTGCTGTACATGTGGAAGAATTGACAAAGCAGACTTGACTTGACTTGACTTAGCTGAGCGCATCTCAGGGTCTGCTCTCCCCTCTCTGCAGTACATCTACCTCAAACGCTGCAAAAATAGAGCTGTTAAAATAATCAAGGACTCAAATCACCCTGGTAACCGTCTATTCACTTTGCTTCCATCTGGAAAGCGCTTCCGTAGCCTGATGGCAAAAACTGAGAGACTTAGGAGGAGTTTCTTCCCCAGGCCATCAGGCTCCTAAACTCTAACTCTGTGTCATAACATCACATGACTACATGTATATACCACTATATCAATAGCTATTCATAATTTTTCTCTACCTCATATTGCTGCTATTTAAATACCCTGGACAACTTTTTGCACATTCTTTTTGCACATTCCTCTTAGTACTATTTAAGTCAACAACATACTGACCTGTACATTTATATTTATATATTTTTTTATCTCTTATTTTATTTTATTCTTCTTATTTTTTCTACTTTTCTTTTTCTTAACATTTGTATTCTATATAATTGCACTGTCCTTGGAGTGGACCTGACCTACATTTCACTGCTGGTTATACCCTGTATAATTGTGTACGTGACAAATAAAAATCTTGAATCTTGTATATGTGATGATGGGCTAACAACTGGACGAGGAATGAAAGTGTACTTCCTTGTGAGGATGACCTGAAACTCAGAACGATGGCCCAGATCTAGCTGTTGCAGGACGGTATGACTCCAGGACACATGCGAGGCTCTACACTTGGTACAGATGAGGGTTTCTGTGACCATGTTATATGTTCTGTCAATGTCTAGAACCTGCCGTGCCCTTTTGTGCAGACCACCTACTCTCAGCTGATGTTGTCCGCAGGCAGGATTGGGACAGAGAATCTTGACCCTCCACAGCTTGTATGGCATCCACAGCAGATGAGAATAACAAAAGAATCTGTCTGGAGCTGGAGCCTGATTATAGATAAGTGCTGGCTGTAGGAAATGAATCCTACAAAAATATATTTATTTTATTATTTAGCTTTTAGGGAATCACTCTTAAGAGTTGATCTTCATATGATTAATTGTTATTAATCAGAATGTACAACTTATGCCTTGTTAACGACTTGTCCAGCAAGCATTAATAACAGCAGTTATCTTTTAACACGTTGTTTATTTCATTCGTGGCCAACGATTAAAATAAATCAAATAGTTAAATTGAGTTAGCTAAGTTAGCTCATGAGCGTAGGTAAAACGCAATCTTTTTGGCAAATAGTTACGACATGTTAAATCACATAACACAGACAAAAGAGTTCTTAATAAAGTCAAAGTTTTATTCACTATTCTAACACAACATTAATACACAACATAAACAGACATGAACACACACATACGTTGCAATGGGAGCGAGTTGTTTATATCTGAAGAGAGAGAGACTTAGGTTTTAATGCTAGCTTTTCAACCTGAGGGAATTCATAGACAAAGAAGTATTTTATCTTTACCCTCAGCGGAGAGATATCCCGGTTTCAGTCAATAAAGAGATTTGCCTTACTTGGTCTTTCAGTTGTTTCGATCGAACTCAGTTCAGGCTTTCTTCGGTTCAAAGAGACTCTTTCCTCCTTTGCTTTGGTAGAGACGAACTGTGGCTGCGTTCGGATTGGCTGCTCGGGAGGTCGTGTGACTAGCGCACTCTTCAGTGGTTGGTTGTCTCTTTCTGACTTGGTGAAGAAGTTTGAGGTTAAAGTTCTTTGAAAGTTTAACTGAGTCTTTGTGTTAGTTGCTTTGCTTCGCCGTGATGTTCGAGGCCTGAAGCGCTTGCAGCGTGAGCAGAACGAGAGACTCGCTGGCGTGCGTATCCTCCTGTTGTTTTCAAACTCCAACTCAACTCTCATGGTTGAGTATCCGTTTTTAACAGGCCGATTTGGGGTCCGCCTTTTTGGGCGCGTGGTCCAATCGGCTCCTTTCCTGTGGGGCGTTTGATCCAATCGCAAATGTAGCTGTGGGCGGAGCCCCGCCCTGCGTAGCTGCGTGTTTTGCATACATTATCTGGTTCAGTCATTGGTCACATGAAACAAATTATTGCAAGCAAGTTTCTATCCGTTATTGTAACCATGGGTTGATAAAACGGATCATTTTCATTCAACCATAATATTCTTCATAAGGTTAGCTTTCTAAAGAAACCAAACACTTATATTTTGATATGCACCAAAAATACACGTGACCACAGAGGATATTACTGGGTTAGATACATTGATCACAGATTCTAAATTCTAAATACACATATTAATCATGTGAAAATGAACAACTAGTGATCAAGAATATAAAAACGATTACATGAAAAAGATTACATAAGTTCACACAACCAGCTTATAAATGTCACAAACAAAAACACCCTTTAATGTATAAACTATATTGTCTATAGTGTTTTGTTTCAGGGTATAATTTCAGTCGCAGAAGCCAGTATAACTTTGTTCTTTTAAAACAACATCTTTCCGGGTGTGGCTCTTTCTTTCTCTTTGTTAGATGAGCGAACATGGACCGGTTGAATTCCTTTGTCTGTTTTAGAGAGCGCAACGGAGAAAAGGCGCGCGTTTTCAGGAATGTGCGTGATATGCAGGGTCGTAAAAGTCTTTGGTTTGGAAGGTCTGGAAATTGTCTTTATTTCGAATCGACCGTAAAACCGTCATCCTTTGCGATATGTCCTTGAATTTACTGCATGAAGTCAGGGGGGGGTTTCTATGTGGGGTTCCTCCACATGACAAGGGCTCTCGAAAACCCAAAATATATGTTTTTCTTGGCTCGGAGGTTTAGGGGGAGGGTCGTCTATACGGCGTCAAGAAGTCTGGTGCTAGCTGTGTGTGCGTTCAGACCATTCCTTACATGGCTGTGGTGGGTAATACCAGAGCTGGAGGTTATCATGAAGCTCTGGCTTTCCCTTGGATCCCAGTTTGAAAAGCCTTTTGCCAATCCACTTGTGATCCTCTGGTGGCAAGTTCTCCGACCACAAACGAGGAAGTGGAACTACAGATGGAGCTTGCAATAATGACCCAGAAGCAGCTGTCTGTTAAGGAAAAAAAGACAAAACATTTAGTCAAGGAAGGTAATTCATTTAATAAGAATTTTATTTTAATCCGCCACTTCTTTCACATAAAATTATCATTGCAATTATAGTTTTTACTTGAATACCATTGGTATTACAGTGATTAGTATGACAATGACACTGATAACTATATTGTCCACTGCTGTCATCCAAAAAAGGAACGAAAAAAATAATATTCTGAAATCTTGTTTAATATTTTCTGTAATTTTACAAACAATCTCGCTTTATTTTGACACATGAATATGTTAAATTCTACACATTGCTTATAATTAGTAAATGGCGACAGCTGATTTACCTAATTTTTAGACCAACAGAATATGAAATTACTTACCGAGACAATACTGCATGGCTGTGCAGGACTGGACACATCTGCAGTGGCTCTGGGGACAGGGGCTGGAACTTGAGGATCTGGTGTCTGTACAATCATGAAGTGAAATATAATAGATTTTGTAAATATAACATAACTTTAACTCATCCTAGATTAAATCATATACTACAGTTTAAAAGTTTGGGGTCCAAATGTTTATAAAAAGAAACCTATTCTGCTCACCAAGGTTGCATTTGATCAAAAATACAGTAAAAAATATAAAAAAAATGTTACATTGTGAAACATTACTACAATTTAAAATTGTGAAATGTAATTTATTTCTATGGTGGCAAGAACACATTTTCAACATCATTACTCCAGTCTTCAGTGTTACATGATCCTTCAGAAATCATTCTCTTGAACAAACATTTTTTACTATTAGTTGAAAATGTGAAAATGGCTGATGCTTAATAAAACTGCATTACAGAGGTGTTTTCAGAATTAACAATTTTTTCAAAATACTTATGTCATTTAGCAGATGCTTTTGTCCAAAGCGACTTACAAATAAGAAAAAGTAACTAAAACTAAAAGTTACAACTCTATAAATACTATAGACCCACATATTTAAGAAAATAAAGAAATTAAATCAAATTGACATGCATATAACAACACTTCAATAATTAACATATAAATGAAAAAAACAAATAAAAAGCGATACTTCTATCCCTTGGTGGAGTCGCACGGTAGAGTTGATGGTCTTTACACTCTTCGGTCTTCACACTAAGAGGGCTTCACACGAAGACTGCCGTGGGATAATAACCTTTTTTATACTAATCCAACAAATCACAATTTCAATTCAGCTGGACCCACTTTCCTGTTTATCAACTAAAAATGGCCAAGCAAGTGCACACACTGATAAGATACGCGATAGTACGAGACCAAACGCGATTTCAGCACCTCTCAACACAGTAAACAAAATAAGCGTTTCCTAGCAACGGCAAATGCGCTAAACACTGAGACAAGTAAATACACTTACGAGCTGATTTTAAAGACTGCTTCTGCTTAAAGACTACTTCATTACACTCCCTTCTGCTGGCGCTTGAACCCACTTTCCTGTTTATCAACTAAAAATGGCCAAGCAAGTGCACACACTGACAAGATAAAATAAAATAGATAAAATGAAAATAGAAATCCTTTGTAACATTATGTATTGAATAGAAATCTTTTGTAACATTAAATGTCTTTACTGAGATTTTTGACCAATTTAATGCCTCCTTGTTCAATAAAACGATCAATTTCTTTAAAAAAATCTTTTGAATGGTAGTTTGTATGAAATCTATTTATTCTATATAATATTGCTTTTTCCTTTATTAAAATATGGTCTTCTGGTATTAAAGATATTTTTAAAAAGTTTAATCATTTAGATAGAATGGAACACGGAACGTGTCTTCATAAAATACAATGTCGATTATGTTAGTACTTACAGAGACGGTGGTGCTTGGTACTGAGGCACTAGAGACTGCTGCGCTGGGCTGGACTTCAACCTGAGAAGATCTCCTGGCCACACTAAGATTTGGCTTTGCTGCAGCAATGTGAGAGCCTGTAAATCTTGGTTTGGTAAACTAAAAAGGGGCAAAAAATGGGCATTTCAGTGAGAAGACAGAATGTGTTATAATAGCATTTATTACAATTTATATAAATATTACTATTTTAAGTAAATGCAGCCTTCAGAAACGGAAATGTAGTCCATAAGCAGAATGATTTATTAGCAGCACTGACTTAGGTTACTCTTGAAATAGCTACAAAGTATTTGCATGATGGAATAATTATTAACGTGTACAATTAATAATAGCCGGTGTGTATGTGGAATGTTACCTGAGATAGAGAATGAAAAAGAGAAAATGTAGCTTTACCACATGAGAAGTACAGAGAGAGGTGCCATGAGGGACATGAGTCTAGCTCAGCGACCTTCAACCCAGGTATAGCTCAGTTAGAGAGGAAGAGGGCAATCCAAGAGTAGAGCCCAGAGATGAAAGAGAGAAAGCACTCAGGTTACATTCCTCTTTTATCCTTGACCATGTGACTTAAACCAAATCTGAGATATTCAAACTGACCAATCAGCAGACAGCAACTGCCCCCATTGTACAAGAAGTGTGAATATTAGCAGGTCTCTCATAGTTTTCTAGCTTTTTCTTTTTTTTTATTCTTACTTTCTGTACTTCCTCGAATTTGAACTGAACACATACTTCAATGTTTTAAAAAAATAAAATTGTAATTCTTACCATTGACAACTGTGGTGCAACTATTGTTGCCACAGGTGCAGTAGGCTGGGGCTGGGGAAGGGGATGAGGCTGGGGCGGGGTGTCAGGCTGATTTGGCTCCATGTGTCACGGTGCACACACAAGGGAGGACACAGGAACACGCAGACGAGGATGTAAACTCAAATAATATACTTTACTAGGACATCAGGACAGGACATGGCAGGACAAGGCAAGGCAGACAAGGACATCACACACCGGGGTTAACGAGTAGACCAGACCAAGTCAAATTGAACAGACAGGACTATAAATAAACAGGTAAATCATAGATAATGAGATGAACACGGCTGGACAAGAATTAACTAATGATAGCATTTAACAAGGACAGGAAACAAACCAAATAAGGAAACATGAGGCGGGAACACGTGACACACACGACAGAGGACTGACATAACTCCCCCCTCCCGAAAGGCTCGTCCCGAGCCTTAACAGTTCCATCTGGGAGGGGGGGTGGGCGCTCTGGAGGCCTCTCAGGATAGACACGGACCGGAACACAGGACGGGGACCTCCAGAGCGGAACAGAGAGACAGAACCCATGGCAGGGCTGGGAGCTCTAGAGGCCATGGCGGTGCAGGTAGCTCAGGAGGCCCTGGCGGAGCAGGGAGCTCAGGAGGCCATGGCGGAGCAGGGAGCTCAGGAGGCCATGGCGGATGGTCTTCGGGGCTTTGGCCTTGGACCCCTCAGCCCGGCCCCTACAGCCGTATCCCTCTTACCCCCCCAAAAAATTTCCCTGGGGAAGTTAGGGGGTAATCAGGGGCCCTCCGGGGCTAGACAAACAAAACAAGACAGGAAACCCTCCAGGGTCAGACAAACAGGACAGGACATGACATCCCACAGGAACCAGAAGCCCTCCTGGGCTGGCTAGGAAGCTGAGGCTTCCTCTGGGCATGACGAGGAATCAGGGTCCCTCACAGGGTCCCTCAGCAACCTCCTCCACTTCTGCGACAGGGGGGGCAAGCGGCCCCAGATGAGTCTCCATGGACAAGACAAGACATGACATGGTAAGTTTAAAATGTTCCTGTGGGCACAACGAGACATACACACGGCACTCCTGGCCGTGACGTGTGGACTTGATCCACGGGGATAGGGTTAGAGGCGGCGGCCGGCAGGCTTGAGTCAGCGGCAATCCGGTGGGCTTGAGTCAGCGGCGGACCGGCGGGCATTGAGTCAGAGGCGGACCGGCGGGCATTGAGTCAGAGGCGGACCGGCGGGCCTGGGTGAGCCGCGGGAAGCGGCGTGAATCTCCCGCGAACGGCGGGCTTGGGTGGGCTGCGGACGACAGCGAGAACTCCCGCAAACGGCGGCGTGACTTGGGGGAGCCGCCGACGGTGGGTTGGCTTTCCCCACGGACGGTGGCGTGATCTCCCGCGAACGGTGGGCTCGGTGTGAGCCGCGAACGGCGGCGTGACTTGGGGGAGCCGCTGACGGTGGGTTGGCTTTCCCCATGGACGGCGGACTTAAGTGAGCCGCAGACGGCGGCGTGACATGGGGGAGCCGCCGACAGTGGGTTGGCTTTCCCCACGGACGGCGGACTTAGGTGAGCCGCGAACGGCGGCGTGACTTGGGGAAGCCGCCGACGGTGGGTTGGCTTTCCCCACGGA
The DNA here is from genome assembly GCF_936440315.1 of Barbus barbus. Lineage (NCBI taxonomy): Eukaryota > Metazoa > Chordata > Actinopteri > Cypriniformes > Cyprinidae > Barbus > Barbus barbus. Next base: position 13,309,273 of record NC_136760.1, on the reverse strand, counting down.
CGGTGGCGTCGATCTCCCGCGAACGGCGGGCTGGAGTGAGCGGCAGGCTTGGGATAGCCGCGGGCAGCGTTGGATATCTCCCGCGATCGGCGGGCTTGACTCAGCGGCGATCCCGCGGGCTTGACTTCAGGGCTCGCGGCCAGCGGACTCGCGGCACTCGCAGCGATCCCGCCGAACTCCCACGCCCACTAGACGCAGGCTAAGGCAGGATGACGAGAGGCGACTTCCATGCCGCGAGGGACAGACAAAACAGGAACAAAACAAGACTTTTGAAAACGAAAAAACAAACGAGGTGAAGGGGCGCCGCTTACTGTTTTAGGTCTGGTCTTCTGTCACGGTGCACACACGAGGGAGGACACAGGAACACGCAGACGAGGATGTAAACTCAAATAATATACTTTACTAGGACATCAGGACAGGACATGGCAGGACAAGGCAAGGCAGACAAGGACATCACACACCGGGGTTAACGAGTAGACCAGACCAAGTCAAATTGAACAGACAGGACTATAAATACACAGGTAAATCATAGATAATGAGACGAACACGGCTGGACAAGAATTAACTAATGATAACATTTAACAAGGACAGGAAACAAACCAAATAAGGAAACATGAGGCGGGAACACATGACACACACGACAGAGGACTGACACCATGGCCTTCTTTGCTGTTCCAGCAGCAGCAGTTTGTTCCACCACCCTTTCTGCTGGTCCAGTAGAGGCAGTGGGCTGCTTAAGACAACCAAAAAAAAGACATATAACAATTCTGAAATAAAACCATTTCAGTAAATAATACTAACAAAAAATACTTGCTACAGTAATGTTACCTTTGGAGTGTGAAAACCACAGATGCATTTCAGCACACCTCCAAGCAAGGTTGTCTGGCCACGAGACTGCATCGGACATTTCTCAATCTGTAAGCATTATAACAAATGCAATGCATACAAGTGAGTCCCTTTAAAGAGCATTAAATTCATAATTAATACATTAATTTCTAGGATATGAGTCACTATTTATTTTATATATAATGTTACAGCTGGCATCTTTCTTTAAATGAGAGACAAACAAGAGAGGAATATTTCACACCTTCAAACCACCCATTCATTCACCATCCCTTCCCCCACCTTCTCAAATCTGAGTCTCCCAAAACATCTTTCATGTAGCTTTTCATTAACAGTATGACATAAATCTCAAAATACCTGCGTGCACATCCAAATTCTGCCGCTTTTGCTTTCCTTGCTTTTTAGCCAAGTCAGTGCAGGAAGCTTGTCCCTGCCTCTGCTCCTTTCTAACAGAGGCACCCTGTTGAAGCAGGGACACCAATAGTTTACTATCATAGTGTAGTTACTTTAAAACAGGAAAAAGAAGTCGAATAACATAATAGTGAAAAGCAATAAGTAGCCTACAAGAATGGAAACAGCCAATGTCGCTCATTGAAAGTTTTGTGTGAAATTATTTTGGGAAAAATTTATAATTTTGAGTTAAAACATTAACAAACAGCTAACACACAGCTGGCTGCCATTTTCAGGACAGCCCCAAAGACCTTGATTAGCGCATTCAGGTTTGTTTGATCAGAGAAAGACCTGCAATCCGCAAGAAGGGGGGCCTTCAGGAGTAGGACTGCGTACCCCTGCAAAAAGGATGCCTCTACCATGGAAAATTTCAAGGCGTTAGCTAGTCTGAGATGAGTTTTTGGAAGAACAGATAAACAAACAGCTAACACACAGCTAGCTGCCATTTTCAGGACAGCCCCAAAGACCTTGATTAGCGCATTCAGGTTTTGTTTGATCAGAGAAAGACCTGCAATCCGCAAGAAGGGGGGCCTCCAGGAGTAGGACTGCGTACCCCTGCAAAAAGGATGCCTCTACCATGGAGAATTTCAAGGCGTTAGCTAGTGGCGAAGGGTGACAAGGAAAAGGTTGGTGGACCCCATCGGGCGGCCGTTCCACCGGTCGAAGCAACCCGTGGAACATATACAGGTAGCGTGGCCGAGAGGTCTAAGGTGTTAGATTAAGACTCCAGAAGCGGCGCTGCGTGCAAAGCAGCATGGGTAAAGCAATCCCACCGGGTAGCGTGGCCGAGCGGTCTAAGGCGCTGGATTAAGGCTCCAGTCTCTTCGGGGGTGTGGGTTCGAATCCCACTGCTGGCAGGACAACCTTTTTGGAAGACTCTTGTGACTGCCATGGCCGAGCAAAGAGATTTTCTTGGCCGCACTCGACGGGTTTTGCGAAGAAGCTCCGCGGTCGCCTTTGCCTCTATTTCTGGAGGGTGGTAGGGCAGGAAAAGAACCACGAAGAGCAGCCCTCCTGGCTAGTGTGGCCGTGTGGTCTAAGGCGCTGGATTTAGGCTCCAGTCTCTCTGGAGGCGTGGGTTCGAATCCCACCACTGCCAGGAGTAGGATTGTAAACAAGGTCGGGAGGCACTGCGTGTATTTGAGAAAAGTCTGAAAATATTATGAGAGCACGTTTTCCCTGGCAGCATCCAGGCCCGCCAAGAACATGCGAGTCAAACAAGATGCTTCGTCCTCTCTCACAGGTAATCGCTTGCTTGATAAGGCAGGGTGACTCAGTCCTGCTGCTTGGGCCCCGTCCTTCCTGTGTGGTTTACCGACTACTTGAGCTTTTGTTGCTGACGATTTGTGTTGATCTGTTCTTCCAAAAACTCATCTCAGACTTTCTTTGACAGCAACACAGCCACAAGCGCTAACCCCCTTGGGATCAGGTTTTTCTTACGCAAGCAGGATTGGACTGCAGATTTTTAGTAAAAGCAGCATCGGGGCAGCCGTTCTACCGGTCGGAGCGACCCGTGGAACATATAGGTGTAGCGTGGCCGAGAGGTCTAAGGTGTTAGATTAAGGCTCCAGAAGCGGCGCTGCATGCAAAGCAGCATGGGTAAAACAGTCCCACCGGGTAGCGTGGCCGAGCGGTCTAAGGCGCTGGATTAAGGCTCCAGTCTCTTCGGGGGCGTGGGTTCGAATCCCACCGCTGCCAGGACAACCTTTTTGGAAGACTCTTGTGACTGCCATGGCCGAGCAAAGAGATTTTCTTGGCCGCACTCGACGGGTTTTGCGAAGAAGCTCCGCGGTCGCCTTTGCCTCTATTTCTGGAGGGTGGAAGGGCAGGAAAAGGCCCACGAAGAGCAGTCCACCTGGGTATTGTGGCCGAGTGGTCTAAGGCGCTGGATTTAGGCTCCAGTCTCTCTGGAGGCGTGGGTTCGAATCCCACTGCTGCCAGCAGTAATTTTAAACAAGGTCGGGAGGAACTGCGTGTATTTGAGAAAAGTCTAGAAATATTGTGAGAGCACGTTTTCCCTGGCAGCAGCCAGGCCCGCCAAGAACATGCGAGTCAAACAAGAGGCCTTGTCCTCTCCCACAGGCGATCGCTTGCTTGATAAGGCAGGGTGACTCAGTCCTGCTGCTTGGGCCCCGTCCTTCCTGTGTGGTTTACCGACTACTTGAGCTTTTGTTGCTGACGATTTGTGTTGATCTGTTCTTCCAAAAACTCATCTCAGACTTTCTTTGACAGCAACACAGCCACAAGCGCTAACCCCCTCGGGATCAGGTTTTTCTTACGCAAGCAGGATTGGACTGCAGATTTTTAGTAAAAGCAGCATCGGGGCAGCCGTTCCACCGGTCGGAGCGACCCGTGGAACATATAGGGGTAGCGTGGCCGAGAGGTCTAAGGTGTTAGATTAAGGCTCCAGAAGCAGCGCTGCGTGCACATCTAAATTCTGCCGCTTTTGCTTTCCTTGCTTTTTAGCCAAGTCAGTGCTGGAAGCTTGTCCCTGCCTCTGCTCCTTTCTAACAGAGGCACCCTTTTGAAGCAGGGACACCAATAGTTTACTATCATAGTGTAGTTACTTTAAAACAGGAAAAAGAAGTCGAATAATATAATAGTGAAAAGCAATAAGTAGCCTAAAAGAATGGAAACAGCCAATGTCACTCATTGAAAGTTTTGGGTGAAATTTTTTTGGGAAAAATGTATAATTTTGAGTTAACATATTAACAAACAGCTAACACACAGCTGGCTGCCATTTTCAGGACAGCCCCAAAGATCTTGATTAGCGCATTCAGGTTTGTTTTATCAGAGAAAGACCTGCAATCTGCAAGAAGGGGGCCTCCAGGAGTAGGACTGCGTACCCCTGCAAAAAGGATGCCTCTACCATGGAGAATTTCAAGGCGTTAGCTAGTGGCGAAGCGTGACAAGGAAAAGGTTGGTGGACCCCATCGGGCGGCCGTTCCACCAGTCGAAGCAACCCGTGGAACATATACAGGTAGCGTGGCCGAGAGGTCTAAGGTGTTAGATTAAGGCTCCAGAAGCGGCGCTGCGTGCAAAGCAGCATGGGTAAAGCAGCCCCACCGGGTAGCGTGGCCGAGCGGTCTAAGGTGCTGGGTTAAGGCTCCAGTCTCTTCGGGGGCGTTGGTTCGAATCCCACCGCTGCCAGGACAACCTTTTTGGAAGACTCTTGTGACTGCCATGGCCGAGCAAAGAGATTTTCTTGGCCGCACTCGACGGGTTTTGCGAAGAATCTCCGCGGTCGCCTTTACCTCTATTTCTGGAGGGTGGAAGGGCAGGAAAAGGCCCACGAAGAACAGCCCACCTGGGTAGTGTGGCCGAGTGGTCTAAGGCGCTGGATTTAGGCTCCAGTCTCTCTGGAGGCGTGGATTCGAATCCCACCGCTGCCAGCAGTGGTTTTAAAAAAGGTCGGGAGGAACTGTGTGTATTTGAGAAAAGTCTGGAAATATTGTGAGAGCACGTTTTCCCTGGCAGCAGCCAGGCCCGCCAAGAACATGCGAGTCAAACAAGATGCCTCGTCCTCTCCCACAGGCGATCGCTTGCTTGATAAGGCAGGGTGACTCAGTCCTGCTGCTTGGGCCCCGTCCTTCCTGTGTGGTTTACCGACTACTTGAGCTTTTGTTGCTGACGATTTGTGTTGATCTGTTCTTCCAAAAACTCATCTCAGACTTTCTTTGACAGCAACACAGCCACAAGCGCTAACCCCCTTGGGATCAGGTTTTTCTTACGCAAGCAGGATTGGACTGCAGATTTTTAGTAAAAGCAGCATCGGGGCAGCCGTTCCACCGGTCGGAGCGACCCGTGGAACATATAGGGGTAGCGTGGCCGAGAGGTCTAAGGTGTTAGATTAAGGCTCCAGAAGCAGCGCTGCGTGCACATCTAAATTCTGCCGCTTTTGCTTTTTAGCCAAGTCAGTTCTGGAAGCTTGTCCCTGCCTCTGCTCCTTTCTAACAGAGGCACCCTTTTGAAGCAGGGACACCAATAGTTTACTATCATAGTGTAGTTACTTTAAAACAGGAAAAAGAAGTCGAATAACATAATAGTGAAAAGCAATAAGTAGCCTACAAGAATGGAAACAGCCAATGTCACTCATTGAAAGTTTTGGGTGAAAATTTTTTGGGAAAAATTTATAATTTTTAGTTAACATATTAACAAACAGCTAACACACAGCTGGCTGCCATTTTCAGGACAGCCCCAAAGATCTTGATTAGCGCATTCAGGTTTGTTTGATCAGAGAAAGACCTGCAATCTGCAAGAAGGGGGGCCTCCAGGAGTAGGACTGCGTACCCCTGCAAAAAGGATGCCTCTACCATGGAGAATTTCAAGGCGTTAGCTAGTGGCGAAGCGTGACAAGGAAAAGGTTGGTGGACCCCATCGGGCGGCCGTTCCACCAGTCGAAGCAACCCGTGGAACATATACAGGTAGCGTGGCCGAGAGGTCTAAGGTGTTAGATTAAGGCTCCAGAAGCGGCGCTGCGTGCAAAGCAGCATGGGTAAAGCAGCCCCACCGGGTAGCGTGGCCGAGCGGTCTAAGGCGCTGGATTAAGGCTCCAGTCTCTTCGGGGGCGTGGGTTCGAATCCCACAGCTGCCAGGACAACCTTTTTGGAAGACTCTTGTGACTGCCATGGCCGAGCAAAGAGATTTTCTTGGCCGCACTCGACGGGTTTTGCGAAGAAGCTCCGCGGTCGCCTTTGCCTCTATTTCTGGAGGGTGGAAGGGCAGGAAAAGGCCCACGAAGAGCAGCCCATCTGGGTAGTGTGGCCGAGTGGTCTAAGGCGCTGGATTTAGGCTCCAGTCTCTTCGGGGGAGTGGGTTCGAATCCCACCGCTGTCAGGACAACCTTTTTGGAAGACTCTTGTGACTGCCATGGCCGAGCAAAGAGATTTTCTTGGCCGCACTCGACGGGTTTTGCGAAGAAGCTCCGCGGTCGCCTTTGCCTCTATTTCTGGAGTGTGGAAGGGCAGGAAAAGGCCCACGAAGACCAGCCCACCTGAGTAGTGTGGCCGAGTGTTCTAAGGCGCTGGATTTAGGCTCCAGTCTCTCTGGAGGCGTGGGTTCGAATCCCACCGCTGCCAGCAGTGATTTTAAACAAGGTCGGGAGGAACTGCGTGTATTTGAGAAAAGTCTGGAAATATTGTGAGAGCACGTTTTCCCTGGCAGCAGCCAGGCCCGCCAAGAACATGCGAGTCAAACAAGATGCCTCGTCCTCTCCCACAGGCGATCGCTTGCTTGATAAGGCAGGGTGACTCAGTCCTGCTGCTTGGGCCCCGTCCTTCCTGTGTGGTTTACCGACTACTTGAGCTTTTTTTGCTGACAATTTGTGTTGATCTGTTCTTCCAAAAACTCATCTCAGACTTTCTTTGACAGCAACACAGCCACAAGCGCTAACCCCCTTGGGATCAGGTTTTTCTTACGCAAGCAGGATTGGACTGCAGATTTTTAGTAAAAGCAGCATCGGGGCAGCCGTTCCACCGGTCGGAGCGACCCGTGGAACATATAGGGGTAGCGTGGCCGAGAGGTCTAAGGTGTTAGATTAAGGCTCCAGAAGCAGCGCTGCGTGCACATCTAAATTCTGCCGCTTTTGCTTTCCTTGCTTTTTAGCCAAGTCAGTTCTGGAAGCTTGTCCCTGCCTCTGCTCCTTTCTAACAGAGGCACCCTTTTGAAGCAGGGACACCAATAGTTTACTATCATAGTGTAGTTACTTTAAAACAGGAAAAAGAAGTCGAATAACATAATAGTGAAAAGCAATAAGTAGCCTACAAGAATGGAAACAGCCAATGTCACTCATTGAAAGTTTTGGGTGAAAATTTTTTGGGAAAAATTTATAATTTTGAGTTAACATATTAACAAACAGCTAACACACAGCTGGCTGCCATTTTCAGGACAGCCCCAAAGATCTTGATTAGCGCATTCAGGTTTGTTTGATCAGAGAAAGACCTGCAATCTGCAAGAAGGGGGGCCTCCAGGAGTAGGACTGCGTACCCCTGCAAAAAGGATGCCTCTACCATGGAGAATTTCAAGGCGTTAGCTAGTCGTGAAGCGTGACAAGGAAAAGGTTGGTGGACCCCATCGGGCGGCCGTTCCACCAGTCGAAGCAACCCGTGGAACATATACAGGTAGCGTGGCCGAGAGGTCTAAGGTGTTAGATTAAGGCTCCAGAAGCGGCGCTGCGTGCAAAGCAGCATGGGTAAAGCAGCCCCACCGGGTAGCGTGGCCGAGCGGTCTAAGGCGCTGGATTAAGGCTCCAGTCTCTTCGGGGGCGTGGGTTCGAATCCCACAGCTGCCAGGACAACCTTTTTGGAAGACTCTTGTGACTGCCATGGCCGAGCAAAGAGATTTTCTTGGCCGCACTCGACGGGTTTTGCGAAGAAGCTCCGCGGTCGCCTTTGCCTCTATTTCTGGAGGGTGGAAGGGCAGGAAAAGGCCCACGAAGAGCAGCCCACCTGGGTAGTGTGGCCGAGTGGTCTAAGGCGCTGGATTTAGGCTCCAGTCTCTCTGGAGGCGTGGGTTCGAATCCCACCGCTGCCAGCAGTGATTTTAATCAAGGTCGGGAGGAACTGCGTGTATTTGAGAAAAGTCTGGAAATATTGTGAGAGCACGTTTTCCCTGGCAGCAGCCAGGCCCGCCAAGAACATGCGAGTCAAACAAGATGCCTCGTCCTCTCCCACAGGCGATCGCTTGCTTGATAAGGCAGGGTGACTCAGTCCTGCTGCTTGGGCCCCGTCCTTCCTGTGTGGTTTACCGACTACTTGAGCTTTTGTTGCTGACGATTTGTGTTGATCTGTTCTTCCAAAAACTCATCTCAGACTTTCTTTGACAGCAACACAGCCACAAGCGCTAACCCCCTTGGGATCAGGTTTTTCTTACGCAAGCAGGATTGGACTGCAGATTTTTAGTAAAAGCAGCATCGGGGCAGCCGTTCCACCGGTCGGAGCGACCCGTGGAACATATAGGGGTAGCGTGGCCGAGAGGTCTAAGGTGTTAGATTAAGGCTCCAGAAGCAGCGCTGCGTGCACATCTAAATTCTGCCGCTTTTGCTTTCCTTGCTTTTTAGCCAAGTCAGTTCTGGAAGCTTGTCCCTGCCTCTGCTCCTTTCTAACAGAGGCACCCTTTTGAAGCAGGGACACCAATAGTTTACTATCATAGTGTAGTTACTTTAAAACAGGAAAAAGAAGTCGAATAACATAATAGTGAAAAGCAATAAGTAGCCTACAAGAATGGAAACAGCCAATGTCACTCATTGAAAGTTTTGGGTGAAAATTCTTTGGGAAAAATTTATAATTTTGAGTTAACATATTAACAAACAGCTAACACACAGCTGGCTGCCATTTTCAGGACAGCCCCAAAGATCTTGATTAGCGCATTCAGGTTTGTTTGATCAGAGAAAGACCTGCAATCTGCAAGAAGGGGGGCCTCCAGGAGTAGGACTGCGTACCCCTGCAAAAAGGATGCCTCTACCATGGAGAATTTCAAGGCGTTAGCTAGTGGCGAAGCGTGACAAGGAAAAGGTTGGTGGACCCCATCGGGCGGCCGTTCCACCAGTCGAAGCAACCCGTGGAACATATACAGGTAGCGTGGCCGAGAGGTCTAAGGTGTTAGATTAAGGCTCCAGAAGCGGCGCTGCGTGCAAAGCAGCATGGGTAAAGCAGCCCCACCGGGTAGCGTGGCCGAGCGGTCTAAGGCGCTGGATTAAGGCTCCAGTCTCTTCGGGGGCGTGGGTTCGAATCCCACCGCTGCCAGGACAACCTTTTTGGAAGACTCTTGTGACTGCCATGGCCGAGCAAAGAGATTTTCTTGGCCGCACTCGACGGGTTTTGCGAAGAAGCTCCGCGGTCGCCTTTGCCTCTATTTCTGGAGGGTGGAAGGGCAGGAAAAGGCCCACAAAGAGCAGCCCACCTGGGTAGTGTGGCCGAGTGGTCTAAGGCGCTGGATTTAGGCTCCAGTCTCTCTGGAGGCGTGGGTTCGAATCCCACCGCTGCCAGCAGTGATTTTAATCAAGGTCGGGAGGAACTGCGTGTATTTGAGAAAAGTCTGGAAATATTGTGAGAGCACGTTTTCCCTGGCAGCAGCCAGGCCCGCCAAGAACATGCGAGTCAAACAAGATGCCTCGTCCTCTCCCACAGGCGATCGCTTGCTTGATAAGGCAGGGTGACTCAGTCCTGCTGCTTGGGCCCCGTCCTTCCTGTGTGGTTTACCGACTACTTGAGCTTTTGTTGCTGACGATTTGTGTTGATCTGTTCTTCCAAAAACTCATCTCAGACTTTCTTTGACAGCAACACAGCCACAAGCGCTAACCCCCTTGGGATCAGGTTTTTCTTACGCAAGCAGGATTGGACTGCAGATTTTTAGTAAAAGCAGCATCGGGGCAGCCGTTCCACCGGTCGGAGCGACCCGTGGAACATATAGGGGTAGCGTGGCCGAGAGGTCTAAGGTGTTAGATTAAGGCTCCAGAAGCAGCGCTGCGTGCACATCTAAATTCTGCCGCTTTTGCTTTCCTTGCTTTTTAGCCAAGTCAGTTCTGGAAGCTTGTCCCTGCCTCTGCTCCTTTCTAACAGAGGCACCCTTTTGAAGCAGGGACACCAATAGTTTACTATCATAGTGTAGTTACTTTAAAACAGGAAAAAGAAGTCGAATAACATAATAGTGAAAAGCAATAAGTAGCCTACAAGAATGGAAACAGCCAATGTCACTCATTGAAAGTTTTGGGTGAAAATATTTTGGGAAAAATTTATAATTTTGAGTTAACATATTAACAAACAGCTAACACACAGCTGGCTGCCATTTTCAGGACAGCCCCAAAGATCTTGATTAGCGCATTCAGGTTTGTTTGATCAGAGAAAGACCTGCAATCTGCAAGAAGGGGGGCCTCCAGGAGTAGGACTGCGTACCCCTGCAAAAAGGATGCCTCTACCATGGAGAATTTCAAGGCGTTAGCTAGTGGCGAAGCGTGACAAGGAAAAGGTTGGTGGACCCCATCGGGCGGCCGTTCCACCAGTCGAAGCAACCCGTGGAACATATACAGGTAGCGTGGCCGAGAGGTCTAAGGTGTTAGATTAAGGCTCCAGAAGCGGCGCTGCGTGCAAAGCAGCATGGGTAAAGCAGCCCCACCGGGTAGCGTGGCCGAGCGGTCTAAGGCGCTGGATTAAGGCTCCAGTCTCTTCGGGGGCGTGGGTTCGAATCCCACAGCTGCCAGGACAAACTTTTGGAAGACTCTTGTGACTGCCATGGCCGAGCAAAGAGATTTTCTTGGCCGCACTCGACGGGTTTTGCGAAGAAGCTCCGCGGTCGCCTTTGCCTCTATTTCTGGAGGGTGGAAGGGCAGGAAAAGGCCCACGAAGAGCAGCTCACCTGGGTAGTGTGGCCGAGTGGTCTAAGGCGCTGGATTTAGGCTCCAGTCTCTCTGGAGGCGTGGGTTCGAATCCCACCGCTGCCAGCAGTGATTTTAATCAAGGTCGGGAGGAACTGCGTGTATTTGAGAAAAGTCTGGAAATATTGTGAGAGCACGTTTTCCCTGGCAGCAGCCAGGCCCGCCAAGAACATGCGAGTCAAACAAGATGCCTCGTCCTCTCCCACAGGCGATCGCTTGCTTGATAAGGCAGGGTGACTCAGTCCTGCTGCTTGGGCCCCGTCCTTCCTGTGTGGTTTACCGACTACTTGAGCTTTTGTTGCTGACGATTTGTGTTGATCTGTTCTTCCAAAAACTCATCTCAGACTTTCTTTGACAGCAACACAGCCACAAGCGCTAACCCCCTTGGGATCAGGTTTTTCTTACGCAAGCAGGATTGGACTGCAGATTTTTAGTAAAAGCAGCATCGGGGCAGCCGTTCCACCGGTCGGAGCGACCCGTGGAACATATAGGGGTAGCGTGGCCGAGAGGTCTAAGGTGTTAGATTAAGGCTCCAGAAGCAGCGCTGCGTGCACATCTAAATTCTGCCGCTTTTGCTTTCCTTGCTTTTTAGCCAAGTCAGTTCGGGAAGCTTGTCCCTGCCTCTGCTCCTTTCTAACAGAGGCACCCTTTTGAAGCAGGGACACCAATAGTTTACTATCATAGTGTAGTTACTTTAAAACAGGAAAAAGAAGTCGAATAACATAATAGTGAAAAGCAATAAGTAGCCTACAAGAATGGAAACAGCCAATGTCACTCATTGAAAGTTTTGGGTGAAAATTTTTTGGGAAAAATTTATAATTTTGAGTTAACATATTAACAAACAGCTAACACACAGCTGGCTGCCATTTTCAGGACAGCCCCAAAGATCTTGATTAGCACATTCAGGTTTGTTTGATCAGAGAAAGACCTGCAATCTGCAAGAAGGGGGGCCTCCAGGAGTAGGACTGCATACCCCTGCAAAAAGGATGCCTCTACCATGGAGAATTTCAAGGCGTTAGCTAGTGGCGAAGCGTGACAAGGAAAAGGTTGGTGGACCCCATCGGGCGGCCGTTCCACCAGTCGAAGCAACCCGTGGAACATATACAGGTAGCGTGGCCGAGAGGTCTAAGGTGTTAGATTAAGGCTCCAGAAGCGGCGCTGCGTGCAAAGCAGCATGGGTAAAGCAGCCCCACCGGGTAGCGTGGCCGAGCGGTCTAAGGCGCTGGATTAAGGCTCCAGTCTCTTCGGGGGCGTGGGTTCGAATCCCACCGCTGCCAGGACAACCTTTTTGGAAGACTCTTGTGACTGCCATGGCCGAGCAAAGAGATTTTCTTGGCCGCACTCGACGGGTTTTGCGAAGAAGCTCCGCGGTCGCCTTTGCCTCTATTTCTGGAGGGTGGAAGGGCAGGAAAAGGCCCACGAAGAACAGCCCACCTGGGTAGTGTGGCCGAGTGGTCTAAGGCGCTGGATTTAGGCTCCAGTCTCTCTGGAGGCGTGGGTTCGAATCCCACCGCTACCAGCAGTGATTTTAATCAAGGTCGGGAGGAACTGCGTGTATTTGAGAAAAGTCTGGAAATATTGTGAGAGCACGTTTTCCCTGGCAGCAGCCAGGCCCGCCAAGAACATGCGAGTCAAACAAGATGCCTCGTCCTCTCCCACAGGCGATCGCTTGCTTGATAAGGCAGGGTGACTCAGTCCTGCTGCTTGGGCCCCGTCCTTCCTGTGTGGTTTACCGACTACTTGAGCTTTTGTTGCTGACGATTTGTGTTGATCTGTTCTTCCGAAAACTCATCTCAGACTTTCTTTGACAGCAACACAGCCACAAGCGCTAACCCCCTTGGGATCAGGTTTTTCTTACGCAAGCAGGATTGGACTGCAGATTTTTAGTAAAAGCAGCATCGGGGCAGCCGTTCCACCGGTCGGAGCGACCCGTGGAACATATAGGGGTAGCGTGGCCGAGAGGTCTAAGGTGTTAGATTAAGGCTCCAGAAGCAGCGCTGCGTGCACATCTAAATTCTGCCGCTTTTGCTTTCCTTGCTTTTTAGCCAAGTCAGTTCTGGAAGCTTGTCCCTGCCTCTGCTCCTTTCTAACAGAGGCACCCTTTTGAAGCAGGGACACCAATAGTTTACTATCATAGTGTAGTTACTTTAAAACAGGAAAAAGAAGTCGAATAACATAATAGTGAAAAGCAATAAGTAGCCTACAAGAATGGAAACAGCCAATGTCACTCATTGAAAGTTTTGGGTGAAAATTTTTTGGGAAAAATTTATAATTTTGAGTTAACATATTAACAAACAGCTAACACACAGCTGGCTGCCATTTTCAGGACAGCCCCAAAGATCTTGATTAGCGCATTCAGGTTTGTTTGATCAGAGAAAGACCTGCAATCTGCAAGAAGGGGGGCCTCCAGGAGTAGGACTGCGTACCCCTGCAAAAAGGATGCCTCTACCATGGAGAATTTCAAGGCGTTAGCTAGTGGCGAAGCGTGACAAGGAAAAGGTTGGTGGACCCCATCGGGCGGCCGTTCCACCAGTCGAAGCAACCCGTGGAACATATACAGGTAGCGTGGCCGAGAGGTCTAAGGTGTTAGATTAAGGCTCCAGAAGCGGCGCTGCGTGCAAAGCAGCATGGGTAAAGCATCCCCACTGGGTAGCGTGGCCGAGCGGTCTAAGGCGCTGGATTAAGGCTCCAGTCTCTTCGGGGGCGTGGGTTCGAATCCCACCGCTGCCAGGACAACCTTTTTGGAAGACTCTTGTGACTGCCATGGCCGAGCAAAGAGATTTTCTTGGCCGCACTCGACGGGTTTTGCGAAGAAGCGCCGCGGTCGCCTTTGCCTCTATTTCTGGAGGGTGGAAGGGCAGGAAAAGGCCCACGAAGAGCAGCCCACCTGGGTAGTGTGGCCGAGTGGTCTAAGGCGCTGGATTTAGGCTCCAGTCTCTCTGGAGGCGTGGGTTCGAATCCCACCGCTGCCAGCAATGATTTTAATCAAGGTCGGGAGGAACTGCGTGTATTTGAGAAAAGTCTGGAAATATTGTGAGAGCACGTTTTCCCTGGCAGCAGCCAGGCCCGCCAAGAACATGCGAGTCAAACAAGATGCCTCGTCCTCTCCCACAGGCGATCGCTTGCTTGATAAGGCAGGGTGACTCAGTCCTGCTGCTTGGGCCCCGTCCTTCCTGTGTGGTTTACCGACTACTTGAGCTTTTGTTGCTGACGATTTGTGTTGATCTGTTCTTCCGAAAACTCATCTCAGACTTTCTTTGACAGCAACACAGCCACAAGCGCTAACCCCCTTGGGATCAGGTTTTTCTTACGCAAGCAGGATTGGACTGCAGATTTTTAGTAAAAGCAGCATCGGGGCAGCCGTTCCACCGGTCGGAGCGACCCGTGGAACATATAGGGGTAGCGTGGCCGAGAGGTCTAAGGTGTTAGATTAAGGCTCCAGAAGCAGCGCTGCGTGCACATCTAAATTCTGCCGCTTTTGCTTTCCTTGCTTTTTAGCCAAGTCAGTTCTGGAAGCTTGTCCCTGCCTCTGCTCCTTTCTAACAGAGGCACCCTTTTGAAGCAGGGACACCAATAGTTTACTATCATAGTGTAGTTACTTTAAAACAGGAAAAAGAAGTCGAATAACATAATAGTGAAAAGCAATAAGTAGCCTACAAGAATGGAAACAGCCAATGTCACTCATTGAAAGTTTTGGGTGAAAATTTTTTGGGAAAAATTTATAATTTTGAGTTAACATATTAACAAACAGCTAACACACAGCTGGCTGCCATTTTCAGGACAGCCCCAAAGATCTTGATTAGCGCATTCAGGTTTGTTTGATCAGAGAAAGACCTGCAATCTGCAAGAAGGGGGGCCTCCAGGAGTAGGACTGCGTACCCCTGCAAAAAGGATGCCTCTACCATGGAGAATTTCAAGGCGTTAGCTAGTGGCGAAGCGTGACAAGGAAAAGGTTGGTGGACCCCATCGGGCGGCCGTTCCACCAGTCGAAGCAACCCGTGGAACATATACAGGTAGCGTGGCCGAGAGGTCTAAGGTGTTAGATTAAGGCTCCAGAAGCGGCGCTGCGTGCAAAGCAGCATGGGTAAAGCATCCCCACTGGGTAGCGTGGCCGAGCGGTCTAAGGCGCTGGATTAAGGCTCCAGTCTCTTCGGGGGCGTGGGTTCGAATCCCACCGCTGCCAGGACAACCTTTTTGGAAGACTCTTGTGACTGCCATGGCCGAGCAAAGAGATTTTCTTGGCCGCACTCGACGGGTTTTGCGAAGAAGCGCCGCGGTCGCCTTTGCCTCTATTTCTGGAGGGTGGAAGGGCAGGAAAAGGCCCACGAAGAGCAGCCCACCTGGTTAGTGTGGCCGAGTGGTCTAAGGCGCTGGATTTAGGCTCCAGTCTCTCTGGAGGCGTGGGTTCGAATCCCACCGCTGCCAGCAATGATTTTAATCAAGGTCGGGAGGAACTGCGTGTATTTGAGAAAAGTCTGGAAATATTGTGAGAGCACGTTTTCCCTGGCAGCAGCCAGGCCCGCCAAGAACATGCGAGTCAAACAAGATGCCTCGTCCTCTCCCACAGGCGATCGCTTGCTTGATAAGGCAGGGTGACTCAGTCCTGCTGCTTGGGCCCCGTCCTTCCTGTGTGGTTTACCGACTACTTGAGCTTTTGTTGCTGACGATTTGTGTTGATCTGTTCTTCCGAAAACTCATCTCAGACTTTCTTTGACAGCAACACAGCCACAAGCGCTAACCCCCTTGGGATCAGGTTTTTCTTACGCAAGCAGGATTGGACTGCAGATTTTTAGTAAAAGCAGCATCGGGGCAGCCGTTCCACCGGTCGGAGCGACCCGTGGAACATATAGGGGTAGCGTGGCCGAGAGGTCTAAGGTGTTAGATTAAGGCTCCAGAAGCAGCGCTGCGTGCACATCTAAATTCTGCCGCTTTTGCTTTCCTTGCTTTTTAGCCAAGTCAGTTCTGGAAGCTTGTCCCTGCCTCTGCTCCTTTCTAACAGAGGCACCCTTTTGAAGCAGGGACACCAATAGTTTACTATCATAGTGTAGTTACTTTAAAACAGGAAAAAGAAGTCGAATAACATAATAGTGAAAAGCAATAAGTAGCCTACAAGAATGGAAACAGCCAATGTCACTCATTGAAAGTTTTGGGTGAAATTTTTTTGGGAAAAATTTATAATTTTGAGTTAACATATTAACAAACAGCTAACACACAGCTGGCTGCCATTTTCAGGACAGCCCCAAAGATCTTGATTAGCGCATTCAGGTTTGTTTGATCAGAGAAAGACCTGCAATCTGCAAGAAGGGGGGCCTCCAGGAGTAGGACTGCGTACCCCTGCAAAAAGGATGCCTCTACCATGGAGAATTTCAAGGCGTTAGCTAGTGGCGAAGCGTGACAAGGAAAAGGTTGGTGGACCCCATCGGGCGGCCGTTCCACCAGTCGAAGCAACCCGTGGAACATATACAGGTAGCGTGGCCGAGAGGTCTAAGGTGTTAGATTAAGGCTCCAGAAGCGGCGCTGCGTGCAAAGCAGCATGGGTAAAGCAGCCCCACCGGGTAGCGTGGCCGAGCGGTCTAAGGCGCTGGATTAAGGCTCCAGTCTCTTCGGGGGCGTGGGTTCGAATCCCACCGCTGCCAGGACAACCTTTTTGGAAGACTCTTGTGACTGCCATGGCCGAGCAAAGAGATTTTCTTGGCCGCACTCGACGGGTTTTGCGAAGAAGCGCCGCGGTCGCCTTTGCCTCTATTTCTGGAGGGTGGAAGGGCAGGAAAAGGCCCACGAAGAGCAGCCCACCTGGGTAGTGTGGCCGAGTGGTCTAAGGCGCTGGATTTAGGCTCCAGTCTCTCTGGAGGCGTGGGTTCGAATCCCACCGCTGCCAACAGTGGTTTTAAACAAGGTCGGGAGGAACTGCGTTTATTTGAGAAAAGTCTGGAAATATTGTGAGAGCACGTTTTCCCTGGCAGCAGCCAGGCCCGCCAAGAACATGCGAGTCAAACAAGATGCCTCGTCCTCTCCCACAGGCGATCGCTTGCTTGATAAGGCAGGGTGACTCAGTCCTGCTGCTTGGGCCCCGTCCTTCCTGTGTGGTTTACCGACTACTTGAGCTTTTGTTGCTGACGATTTGTGTTGATCTGTTCTTCCAAAAACTCATCTCAGACTTTCTTTGACAGCAACACAGCCACAAGCGCTAACCCCCTTGGGATCAGGTTTTTCTTATGCAAGCAGGATTGGACTGCAGATTTTTAGTAAAAGCAGCATCGGGGCAGCCGTTCCACCGGTCGGAGCGACCCGTGGAACATATAGGGGTAGCGTGGCCGAGAGGTCTAAGGTGTTAGATTAAGGCTCCAGAAGCAGCGCTGCGTGCACATCTAAATTCTGCCGCTTTTGCTTTCCTTGCTTTTTAGCCAAGTCAGTTCTGGAAGCTTGTCCCTGCCTCTGCTCCTTTCTAACAGAGGCACCCTTTTGAAGCAGGGACACCAATAGTTTACTATCATAGTGTAGTTACTTTAAAACAGGAAAAAGAAGTCGAATAACATAATAGTGAAAAGCAATAAGTAGCCTACAAGAATGGAAACAGCCAATGTCACTCATTGAAAGTTTTGGGTGAAAATTTTTTGGGAAAAATTCATAATTTTGAGTTAACATATTAACAAACAGCTAACACACAGCTGGCTGCCATTTTCAGGACAGCCCCAAAGATCTTGATTAGCACATTCAGGTTTGTTTGATCAGAGAAAGACCTGCAATCTGCAAGAAGGGGGGCCTCCAGGAGTAGGACTGCGTACCCCTGCAAAAAGGATGCCTCTACCATGGAGAATTTCAAGGCGTTAGCTAGTGGCGAAGCGTGACAAGGAAAAGGTTGGTGGACCCCATCGGGCGGCCGTTCCACCAGTCGAAGCAACCCGTGGAACATATACAGGTAGCGTGGCCGAGAGGTCTAAGGTGTTAGATTAAGGCTCCAGAAGCGGCGCTGCGTGCAAAGCAGCATGGGTAAAGCAGCCCCACCGGGTAGCGTGGCCGAGCGGTCTAAGGCGCTGGATTAAGGCTCCAGTCTCTTCGGGGGCGTGGGTTCGAATCCCACCGCTGCCAGGACAACCTTTTTGGAAGACTCTTGTGACTGCCATGGCCGAGCAAAGAGATTTTCTTGGCCGCACTCGACGGGTTTTGCGAAGAAGCTCCGCGGTCGCCTTTGCCTCTATTTCTGGAGGGTGGAAGGGCAGGAAAAGGCCCACGAAGAGCAGCCCACCTGGGTAGTGTGGCCGAGTGGTCTAAGGCGCTGGATTTAGGCTCCAGTCTCTCTGGAGGCGTGGGTTCGAATCCCACCGCTGCCAGCAGTGATTTTAATCAAGGTCGGGAGGAACTGCGTGTATTTGAGAAAAGTCTGGAAATATTGTGAGAGCACGTTTTCCCTGGCAGCAGCCAGGCCCGCCAAGAACATGCGAGTCAAACAAGATGCCTCGTCCTCTCCCACAGGCGATCGCTTGCTTGATAAGGCAGGGTGACTCAGTCCTGCTGCTTGGGCCCCGTCCTTCCTGTGTGGTTTACCGACTACTTGAGCTTTTGTTGCTGACGATTTGTGTTGATCTGTTCTTCCAAAAACTCATCTCAGACTTTCTTTGACAGCAACACAGCCACAAGCGCTAACCCCCTTGGGATCAGGTTTTTCTTACGCAAGCAGGATTGGACTGCAGATTTTTAGTAAAAGCAGCATCGGGGCAGCCGTTCCACCGGTCGGAGCGACCCGTGGAACATATAGGGGTAGCGTGGCCGAGAGGTCTAAGGTGTTAGATTAAGGCTCCAGAAGCAGCGCTGCGTGCACATCTAAATTCTGCCGCTTTTGCTTTCCTTGCTTTTTAGCCAAGTCAGTTCTGGAAGCTTGTCCCTGCCTCTGCTCCTTTCTAACAGAGGCACCCTTTTGAAGCAGGGACACCAATAGTTTACTATCATAGTGTAGTTACTTTAAAACAGGAAAAAGAAGTCGAATAACATAATAGTGAAAAGCAATAAGTAGCCTACAAGAATGGAAACAGCCAATGTCACTCATTGAAAGTTTTGGGTGAAAATTTTTTGGGAAAAATTTATAATTTTGAGTTAACATATTAACAAACAGCTAACACACAGCTGGCTGCCATTTTCAGGACAGCCCCAAAGATCTTGATTAGCGCATTCAGGTTTGTTTGATCAGAGAAAGACCTGCAATCTGCAAGAAGGGGGGCCTCCAGGAGTAGGACTGCGTACCCCTGCAAAAAGGATGCCTCTACCATGGAGAATTTCAAGGCGTTAGCTAGTGGCGAAGCGTGACAAGGAAAAGGTTGGTGGACCCCATCGGGCGGCCGTTCCACCAGTCGAAGCAACCCGTGGAACATATACAGGTAGCGTGGCCGAGAGGTCTAAGGTGTTAGATTAAGGCTCCAGAAGCGGCGCTGCGTGCAAAGCAGCATGGGTAAAGCAGCCCCACCGGGTAGCGTGGCCGAGCGGTCTAAGGCGCTGGATTAAGGCTCCAGTCTCTTCGGGGGCGTGGGTTCGAATCCCACCGCTGCCAGGACAACCTTTTTGGAAGACTCTTGTGACTGCCATGGCCGAGCAAAGAGATTTTCTTGGCCGCACTCGACGGGTTTTGCGAAGAAGCTCCGCGGTCGCCTTTGCCTCTATTTCTGGAGGGTGGAAGGGCAGGAAAAGGCCCACGAAGAGCAGCCCACCTGGGTAGTGTGGCCGAGTGGTCTAAGGCGCTGGATTTAGGCTCCAGTCTCTCTGGAGGCGTGGGTTCGAATCCCACCGCTGCCAGCAGTGATTTTAATCAAGGTCGGGAGGAACTGCGTGTATTTGAGAAAAGTCTGGAAATATTGTGAGAGCACGTTTTCCCTGGCAGCAGCCAGGCCCGCCAAGAACATGCGAGTCAAACAAGATGCCTCGTCCTCTCCCACAGGCGATCGCTTGCTTGATAAGGCAGGGTGACTCAGTCCTGCTGCTTGGGCCCCGTCCTTCCTGTGTGGTTTACCGACTACTTGAGCTTTTGTTGCTGACGATTTGTGTTGATCTGTTCTTCCAAAAACTCATCTCAGACTTTCTTTGACAGCAACACAGCCACAAGCGCTAACCCCCTTGGGATCAGGTTTTTCTTACGCAAGCAGGATTGGACTGCAGATTTTTAGTAAAAGCAGCATCGGGGCAGCCGTTCCACCGGTCGGAGCGACCCGTGGAACATATAGGGGTAGCGTGGCCGAGAGGTCTAAGGTGTTAGATTAAGGCTCCAGAAGCAGCGCTGCGTGCACATCTAAATTCTGCCGCTTTTGCTTTCCTTGCTTTTTAGCCAAGTCAGTTCTGGAAGCTTGTCCCTGCCTCTGCTCCTTTCTAACAGAGGCACCCTTTTGAAGCAGGGACACCAATAGTTTACTATCATAGTGTAGTTACTTTAAAACAGGAAAAAGAAGTCGAATAACATAATAGTGAAAAGCAATAAGTAGCCTACAAGAATGGAAACAGCCAATGTCACTCATTGAAAGTTTTGGGTGAAAATTTTTTGGGAAAAATTTATAATTTTGAGTTAACATATTAACAAACAGCTAACACACAGCTGGCTGCCATTTTCAGGACAGCCCCAAAGATCTTGATTAGCGCATTCAGGTTTGTTTGATCAGAGAAAGACCTGCAATCTGCAAGAAGGGGGGCCTCCAGGAGTAGGACTGCGTACCCCTGCAAAAAGGATGCCTCTACCATGGAGAATTTCAAGGCGTTAGCTAGTGGCGAAGCGTGACAAGGAAAAGGTTGGTGGACCCCATCGGGCGGCCGTTCCACCAGTCGAAGCAACCCGTGGAACATATACAGGTAGCGTGGCCGAGAGGTCTAAGGTGTTAGATTAAGGCTCCAGAAGCGGCGCTGCGTGCAAAGCAGCATGGGTAAAGCAGCCCCACCGGGTAGCGTGGCCGAGCGGTCTAAGGCGCTGGATTAAGGCTCCAGTCTCTTCGGGGGCGTGGGTTCGAATCCCACCGCTGCCAGGACAACCTTTTTGGAAGACTCTTGTGACTGCCATGGCCGAGCAAAGAGATTTTCTTGGCCGCACTCGACGGGTTTTGCGAAGAAGCTCCGCGGTCGCCTTTGCCTCTATTTCTGGAGGGTGGAAGGGCAGGAAAAGGCCCACGAAGAGCAGCCCACCTGGGTAGTGTGGCCGAGTGGTCTAAGGCGCTGGATTTAGGCTCCAGTCTCTCTGGAGGCGTGGGTTCGAATCCCACCGCTGCCAGCAGTGATTTTAATCAAGGTCGGGAGGAACTGCGTGTATTTGAGAAAAGTCTGGAAATATTGTGAGAGCACGTTTTCCCTGGCAGCAGCCAGGCCCGCCAAGAACATGCGAGTCAAACAAGATGCCTCGTCCTCTCCCACAGGCGATCGCTTGCTTGATAAGGCAGGGTGACTCAGTCCTGCTGCTTGGGCCCCGTCCTTCCTGTGTGGTTTACCGACTACTTGAGCTTTTGTTGCTGACGATTTGTGTTGATCTGTTCTTCCAAAAACTCATCTCAGACTTTCTTTGACAGCAACACAGCCACAAGCGCTAACCCCCTTGGGATCAGGTTTTTCTTACGCAAGCAGGATTGGACTGCAGATTTTTAGTAAAAGCAGCATCGGGGCAGCCGTTCCACCGGTCGGAGCGACCCGTGGAACATATAGGGGTAGCGTGGCCGAGAGGTCTAAGGTGTTAGATTAAGGCTCCAGAAGCAGCGCTGCGTGCACATCTAAATTCTGCCGCTTTTGCTTTCCTTGCTTTTTAGCCAAGTCAGTTCTGGAAGCTTGTCCCTGCCTCTGCTCCTTTCTAACAGAGGCACCCT
Source organism: Barbus barbus (assembly GCF_936440315.1). Classification (NCBI taxonomy): domain Eukaryota; kingdom Metazoa; phylum Chordata; class Actinopteri; order Cypriniformes; family Cyprinidae; genus Barbus; species Barbus barbus. The sequence continues at coordinate 13,287,790 of NC_136760.1, read as the reverse complement.
TTTGAAGCAGGGACACCAATAGTTTACTATCATAGTGTAGTTACTTTAAAACAGGAAAAAGAAGTCGAATAACATAATAGTGAAAAGCAATAAGTAGCCTACAAGAATGGAAACAGCCAATGTCACTCATTGAAAGTTTTGGGTGAAAATTTTTTGGGAAAAATTTATAATTTTGAGTTAACATATTAACAAACAGCTAACACACAGCTGGCTGCCATTTTCAGGACAGCCCCAAAGATCTTGATTAGCGCATTCAGGTTTGTTTGATCAGAGAAAGACCTGCAATCTGCAAGAAGGGGGGCCTCCAGGAGTAGGACTGCGTACCCCTGCAAAAAGGATGCCTCTACCATGGAGAATTTCAAGGCGTTAGCTAGTGGCGAAGCGTGACAAGGAAAAGGTTGGTGGACCCCATCGGGCGGCCGTTCCACCAGTCGAAGCAACCCGTGGAACATATACAGGTAGCGTGGCCGAGAGGTCTAAGGTGTTAGATTAAGGCTCCAGAAGCGGCGCTGCGTGCAAAGCAGCATGGGTAAAGCAGCCCCACCGGGTAGCGTGGCCGAGCGGTCTAAGGCGCTGGATTAAGGCTCCAGTCTCTTCGGGGGCGTGGGTTCGAATCCCACCGCTGCCAGGGCAACCTTTTTGGAAGACTCTTGTGACTGCCATGGCCGAGCAAAGAGATTTTCTTGGCCGCACTCGACGGGTTTTGCGAAGAAGCTCCGCGGTCGCCTTTGCCTCTATTTCTGGAGGGTGGAAGGGCAGGAAAAGGCCCACGAAGAGCAGCCCACCTGGGTAGTGTGGCCGAGTGGTCTAAGGCGCTGGATTTAGGCTCCAGTCTCTCTGGAGGCGTGGGTTCGAATCCCACCGCTGCCAGCAGTGATTTTAATCAAGGTCGGGAGGAACTGCGTGTATTTGAGAAAAGTCTGGAAATATTGTGAGAGCACGTTTTCCCTGGCAGCAGCCAGGCCCGCCAAGAACATGCGAGTCAAACAAGATGCCTCGTCCTCTCCCACAGGCGATCGCTTGCTTGATAAGGCAGGGTGACTCAGTCCTGCTGCTTGGGCCCCGTCCTTCCTGTGTGGTTTACCGACTACTTGAGCTTTTGTTGCTGACGATTTGTGTTGATCTGTTCTTCCGAAAACTCATCTCAGACTTTCTTTGACAGCAACACAGCCACAAGCGCTAACCCCCTTGGGATCAGGTTTTTCTTACGCAAGCAGGATTGGACTGCAGATTTTTAGTAAAAGCAGCATCGGGGCAGCCGTTCCACCGGTCGGAGCGACCCGTGGAACATATAGGGGTAGCGTGGCCGAGAGGTCTAAGGTGTTAGATTAAGGCTCCAGAAGCAGCGCTGCGTGCACATCTAAATTCTGCCGCTTTTGCTTTCCTTGCTTTTTAGCCAAGTCAGTTCTGGAAGCTTGTCCCTGCCTCTGCTCCTTTCTAACAGAGGCACCCTTTTGAAGCAGGGACACCAATAGTTTACTATCATAGTGTAGTTACTTTAAAACAGGAAAAAGAAGTCGAATAACATAATAGTGAAAAGCAATAAGTAGCCTACAAGAATGGAAACAGCCAATGTCACTCATTGAAAGTTTTGGGTGAAAATTTTTTGGGAAAAATTTATAATTTTGAGTTAACATATTAACAAACAGCTAACACACAGCTGGCTGCCATTTTCAGGACAGCCCCAAAGATCTTGATTAGCGCATTCAGGTTTGTTTGATCAGAGAAAGACCTGCAATCTGCAAGAAGGGGGGCCTCCAGGAGTAGGACTGCGTACCCCTGCAAAAAGGATGCCTCTACCATGGAGAATTTCAAGGCGTTAGCTAGTGGCGAAGCGTGACAAGGAAAAGGTTGGTGGACCCCATCGGGCGGCCGTTCCACCAGTCGAAGCAACCCGTGGAACATATACAGGTAGCGTGGCCGAGAGGTCTAAGGTGTTAGATTAAGGCTCCAGAAGCGGCGCTGCGTGCAAAGCAGCATGGGTAAAGCATCCCCACTGGGTAGCGTGGCCGAGCGGTCTAAGGCGCTGGATTAAGGCTCCAGTCTCTTCGGGGGCGTGGGTTCGAATCCCACCGCTGCCAGGACAACCTTTTTGGAAGACTCTTGTGACTGCCATGGCCGAGCAAAGAGATTTTCTTGGCCGCACTCGACGGGTTTTGCGAAGAAGCGCCGCGGTCGCCTTTGCCTCTATTTCTGGAGGGTGGAAGGGCAGGAAAAGGCCCACGAAGAGCAGCCCACCTGGGTAGTGTGGCCGAGTGGTCTAAGGCGCTGGATTTAGGCTCCAGTCTCTCTGGAGGCGTGGGTTCGAATCCCACCGCTGCCAGCAATGATTTTAATCAAGGTCGGGAGGAACTGCGTGTATTTGAGAAAAGTCTGGAAATATTGTGAGAGCACGTTTTCCCTGGCAGCAGCCAGGCCCGCCAAGAACATGCGAGTCAAACAAGATGCCTCGTCCTCTCCCACAGGCGATCGCTTGCTTGATAAGGCAGGGTGACTCAGTCCTGCTGCTTGGGCCCCGTCCTTCCTGTGTGGTTTACCGACTGCTTGAGCTTTTGTTGCTGACGATTTGTGTTGATCTGTTCTTCCGAAAACTCATCTCAGACTTTCTTTGACAGCAACACAGCCACAAGCGCTAACCCCCTTGGGATCAGGTTTTTCTTACGCAAGCAGGATTGGACTGCAGATTTTTAGTAAAAGCAGCATCGGGGCAGCCGTTCCACCGGTCGGAGCGACCCGTGGAACATATAGGGGTAGCGTGGCCGAGAGGTCTAAGGTGTTAGATTAAGGCTCCAGAAGCAGCGCTGCGTGCACATCTAAATTCTGCCGCTTTTGCTTTCCTTGCTTTTTAGCCAAGTCAGTTCTGGAAGCTTGTCCCTGCCTCTGCTCCTTTCTAACAGAGGCACCCTTTTGAAGCAGGGACACCAATAGTTTACTATCATAGTGTAGTTACTTTAAAACAGGAAAAAGAAGTCGAATAACATAATAGTGAAAAGCAATAAGTAGCCTACAAGAATGGAAACAGCCAATGTCACTCATTGAAAGTTTTGGGTGAAATTTTTTTGGGAAAAATTTATAATTTTGAGTTAACATATTAACAAACAGCTAACACACAGCTGGCTGCCATTTTCAGGACAGCCCCAAAGATCTTGATTAGCGCATTCAGGTTTGTTTGATCAGAGAAAGACCTGCAATCTGCAAGAAGGGGGGCCTCCAGGAGTAGGACTGCGTACCCCTGCAAAAAGGATGCCTCTACCATGGAGAATTTCAAGGCGTTAGCTAGTGGCGAAGCGTGACAAGGAAAAGGTTGGTGGACCCCATCGGGCGGCCGTTCCACCAGTCGAAGCAACCCGTGGAACATATACAGGTAGCGTGGCCGAGAGGTCTAAGGTGTTAGATTAAGGCTCCAGAAGCGGCGCTGCGTGCAAAGCAGCATGGGTAAAGCAGCCCCACCGGGTAGCGTGGCCGAGCGGTCTAAGGCGCTGGATTAAGGCTCCAGTCTCTTCGGGGGCGTGGGTTCGAATCCCACCGCTGCCAGGACAACCTTTTTGGAAGACTCTTGTGACTGCCATGGCCGAGCAAAGAGATTTTCTTGGCCGCACTCGACGGGTTTTGCGAAGAAGCGCCGCGGTCGCCTTTGCCTCTATTTCTGGAGGGTGGAAGGGCAGGAAAAGGCCCACGAAGAGCAGCCCACCTGGGTAGTGTGGCCGAGTGGTCTAAGGCGCTGGATTTAGGCTCCAGTCTCTCTGGAGGCGTGGGTTCGAATCCCACCGCTGCCAACAGTGGTTTTAAACAAGGTCGGGAGGAACTGCGTTTATTTGAGAAAAGTCTGGAAATATTGTGAGAGCACGTTTTCCCTGGCAGCAGCCAGGCCCGCCAAGAACATGCGAGTCAAACAAGATGCCTCGTCCTCTCCCACAGGCGATCGCTTGCTTGATAAGGCAGGGTGACTCAGTCCTGCTGCTTGGGCCCCGTCCTTCCTGTGTGGTTTACCGACTACTTGAGCTTTTGTTGCTGACGATTTGTGTTGATCTGTTCTTCCAAAAACTCATCTCAGACTTTCTTTGACAGCAACACAGCCACAAGCGCTAACCCCCTTGGGATCAGGTTTTTCTTATGCAAGCAGGATTGGACTGCAGATTTTTAGTAAAAGCAGCATCGGGGCAGCCGTTCCACCGGTCGGAGCGACCCGTGGAACATATAGGGGTAGCGTGGCCGAGAGGTCTAAGGTGTTAGATTAAGGCTCCAGAAGCAGCGCTGCGTGCACATCTAAATTCTGCCGCTTTTGCTTTCCTTGCTTTTTAGCCAAGTCAGTTCTGGAAGCTTGTCCCTGCCTCTGCTCCTTTCTAACAGAGGCACCCTTTTGAAGCAGGGACACCAATAGTTTACTATCATAGTGTAGTTACTTTAAAACAGGAAAAAGAAGTCGAATAACATAATAGTGAAAAGCAATAAGTAGCCTACAAGAATGGAAACAGCCAATGTCACTCATTGAAAGTTTTGGGTGAAAATTTTTTGGGAAAAATTCATAATTTTGAGTTAACATATTAACAAACAGCTAACACACAGCTGGCTGCCATTTTCAGGACAGCCCCAAAGATCTTGATTAGCACATTCAGGTTTGTTTGATCAGAGAAAGACCTGCAATCTGCAAGAAGGGGGGCCTCCAGGAGTAGGACTGCGTACCCCTGCAAAAAGGATGCCTCTACCATGGAGAATTTCAAGGCGTTAGCTAGTGGCGAAGCGTGACAAGGAAAAGGTTGGTGGACCCCATCGGGCGGCCGTTCCACCAGTCGAAGCAACCCGTGGAACATATACAGGTAGCGTGGCCGAGAGGTCTAAGGTGTTAGATTAAGGCTCCAGAAGCGGCGCTGCGTGCAAAGCAGCATGGGTAAAGCAGCCCCACCGGGTAGCGTGGCCGAGCGGTCTAAGGCGCTGGATTAAGGCTCCAGTCTCTTCGGGGGCGTGGGTTCGAATCCCACCGCTGCCAGGACAACCTTTTTGGAAGACTCTTGTGACTGCCATGGCCGAGCAAAGAGATTTTCTTGGCCGCACTCGACGGGTTTTGCGAAGAAGCTCCGCGGTCGCCTTTGCCTCTATTTCTGGAGGGTGGAAGGGCAGGAAAAGGCCCACGAAGAGCAGCCCACCTGGGTAGTGTGGCCGAGTGGTCTAAGGCGCTGGATTTAGGCTCCAGTCTCTCTGGAGGCGTGGGTTCGAATCCCACCGCTGCCAGCAGTGATTTTAATCAAGGTCGGGAGGAACTGCGTGTATTTGAGAAAAGTCTGGAAATATTGTGAGAGCACGTTTTCCCTGGCAGCAGCCAGGCCCGCCAAGAACATGCGAGTCAAACAAGATGCCTCGTCCTCTCCCACAGGCGATCGCTTGCTTGATAAGGCAGGGTGACTCAGTCCTGCTGCTTGGGCCCCGTCCTTCCTGTGTGGTTTACCGACTACTTGAGCTTTTGTTGCTGACGATTTGTGTTGATCTGTTCTTCCAAAAACTCATCTCAGACTTTCTTTGACAGCAACACAGCCACAAGCGCTAACCCCCTTGGGATCAGGTTTTTCTTATGCAAGCAGGATTGGACTGCAGATTTTTAGTAAAAGCAGCATCGGGGCAGCCGTTCCACCGGTCGGAGCGACCCGTGGAACATATAGGGGTAGCGTGGCCGAGAGGTCTAAGGTGTTAGATTAAGGCTCCAGAAGCAGCGCTGCGTGCACATCTAAATTCTGCCGCTTTTGCTTTCCTTGCTTTTTAGCCAAGTCAGTTCTGGAAGCTTGTCCCTGCCTCTGCTCCTTTCTAACAGAGGCACCCTTTTGAAGCAGGGACACCAATAGTTTACTATCATAGTGTAGTTACTTTAAAACAGGAAAAAGAAGTCGAATAACATAATAGTGAAAAGCAATAAGTAGCCTACAAGAATGGAAACAGCCAATGTCACTCATTGAAAGTTTTGGGTGAAAATTTTTTGGGAAAAATTTATAATTTTGAGTTAACATATTAACAAACAGCTAACACACAGCTGGCTGCCATTTTCAGGACAGCCCCAAAGATCTTGATTAGCGCATTCAGGTTTGTTTGATCAGAGAAAGACCTGCAATCTGCAAGAAGGGGGGCCTCCAGGAGTAGGACTGCGTACCCCTGCAAAAAGGATGCCTCTACCATGGAGAATTTCAAGGCGTTAGCTAGTGGCGAAGCGTGACAAGGAAAAGGTTGGTGGACCCCATCGGGCGGCCGTTCCACCAGTCGAAGCAACCCGTGGAACATATACAGGTAGCGTGGCCGAGAGGTCTAAGGTGTTAGATTAAGGCTCCAGAAGCGGCGCTGCGTGCAAAGCAGCATGGGTAAAGCAGCCCCACCGGGTAGCGTGGCCGAGCGGTCTAAGGCGCTGGATTAAGGCTCCAGTCTCTTCGGGGGCGTGGGTTCGAATCCCACCGCTGCCAGGACAACCTTTTTGGAAGACTCTTGTGACTGCCATGGCCGAGCAAAGAGATTTTCTTGGCCGCACTCGACGGGTTTTGCGAAGAAGCTCCGCGGTCGCCTTTGCCTCTATTTCTGGAGGGTGGAAGGGCAGGAAAAGGCCCACGAAGAGCAGCCCACCTGGGTAGTGTGGCCGAGTGGTCTAAGGCGCTGGATTTAGGCTCCAGTCTCTCTGGAGGCGTGGGTTCGAATCCCACCGCTGCCAGCAGTGATTTTAATCAAGGTCGGGAGGAACTGCGTGTATTTGAGAAAAGTCTGGAAATATTGTGAGAGCACGTTTTCCCTGGCAGCAGCCAGGCCCGCCAAGAACATGCGAGTCAAACAAGATGCCTCGTCCTCTCCCACAGGCGATCGCTTGCTTGATAAGGCAGGGTGACTCAGTCCTGCTGCTTGGGCCCCGTCCTTCCTGTGTGGTTTACCGACTACTTGAGCTTTTGTTGCTGACGATTTGTGTTGATCTGTTCTTCCAAAAACTCATCTCAGACTTTCTTTGACAGCAACACAGCCACAAGCGCTAACCCCCTTGGGATCAGGTTTTTCTTACGCAAGCAGGATTGGACTGCAGATTTTTAGTAAAAGCAGCATCGGGGCAGCCGTTCCACCGGTCGGAGCGACCCGTGGAACATATAGGGGTAGCGTGGCCGAGAGGTCTAAGGTGTTAGATTAAGGCTCCAGAAGCAGCGCTGCGTGCACATCTAAATTCTGCCGCTTTTGCTTTCCTTGCTTTTTAGCCAAGTCAGTTCTGGAAGCTTGTCCCTGCCTCTGCTCCTTTCTAACAGAGGCACCCTTTTGAAGCAGGGACACCAATAGTTTACTATCATAGTGTAGTTACTTTAAAACAGGAAAAAGAAGTCGAATAACATAATAGTGAAAAGCAATAAGTAGCCTACAAGAATGGAAACAGCCAATGTCACTCATTGAAAGTTTTGGGTGAAAATTTTTTGGGAAAAATTTATAATTTTGAGTTAACATATTAACAAACAGCTAACACACAGCTGGCTGCCATTTTCAGGACAGCCCCAAAGATCTTGATTAGCGCATTCAGGTTTGTTTGATCAGAGAAAGACCTGCAATCTGCAAGAAGGGGGGCCTCCAGGAGTAGGACTGCGTACCCCTGCAAAAAGGATGCCTCTACCATGGAGAATTTCAAGGCGTTAGCTAGTGGCGAAGCGTGACAAGGAAAAGGTTGGTGGACCCCATCGGGCGGCCGTTCCACCAGTCGAAGCAACCCGTGGAACATATACAGGTAGCGTGGCCGAGAGGTCTAAGGTGTTAGATTAAGGCTCCAGAAGCGGCGCTGCGTGCAAAGCAGCATGGGTAAAGCAGCCCCACCGGGTAGCGTGGCCGAGCGGTCTAAGGCGCTGGATTAAGGCTCCAGTCTCTTCGGGGGCGTGGGTTCGAATCCCACCGCTGCCAGGACAACCTTTTTGGAAGACTCTTGTGACTGCCATGGCCGAGCAAAGAGATTTTCTTGGCCGCACTCGACGGGTTTTGCGAAGAAGCTCCGCGGTCGCCTTTGCCTCTATTTCTGGAGGGTGGAAGGGCAGGAAAAGGCCCACGAAGAGCAGCCCACCTGGGTAGTGTGGCCGAGTGGTCTAAGGCGCTGGATTTAGGCTCCAGTCTCTCTGGAGGCGTGGGTTCGAATCCCACCGCTGCCAGCAGTGATTTTAATCAAGGTCGGGAGGAACTGCGTGTATTTGAGAAAAGTCTGGAAATATTGTGAGAGCACGTTTTCCCTGGCAGCAGCCAGGCCCGCCAAGAACATGCGAGTCAAACAAGATGCCTCGTCCTCTCCCACAGGCGATCGCTTGCTTGATAAGGCAGGGTGACTCAGTCCTGCTGCTTGGGCCCCGTCCTTCCTGTGTGGTTTACCGACTACTTGAGCTTTTGTTGCTGACGATTTGTGTTGATCTGTTCTTCCAAAAACTCATCTCAGACTTTCTTTGACAGCAACACAGCCACAAGCGCTAACCCCCTTGGGATCAGGTTTTTCTTACGCAAGCAGGATTGGACTGCAGATTTTTAGTAAAAGCAGCATCGGGGCAGCCGTTCCACCGGTCGGAGCGACCCGTGGAACATATAGGGGTAGCGTGGCCGAGAGGTCTAAGGTGTTAGATTAAGGCTCCAGAAGCAGCGCTGCGTGCACATCTAAATTCTGCCGCTTTTGCTTTCCTTGCTTTTTAGCCAAGTCAGTTCTGGAAGCTTGTCCCTGCCTCTGCTCCTTTCTAACAGAGGCACCCTTTTGAAGCAGGGACACCAATAGTTTACTATCATAGTGTAGTTACTTTAAAACAGGAAAAAGAAGTCGAATAACATAATAGTGAAAAGCAATAAGTAGCCTACAAGAATGGAAACAGCCAATGTCACTCATTGAAAGTTTTGGGTGAAAATTTTTTGGGAAAAATTTATAATTTTGAGTTAACATATTAACAAACAGCTAACACACAGCTGGCTGCCATTTTCAGGACAGCCCCAAAGATCTTGATTAGCGCATTCAGGTTTGTTTGATCAGAGAAAGACCTGCAATCTGCAAGAAGGGGGGCCTCCAGGAGTAGGACTGCGTACCCCTGCAAAAAGGATGCCTCTACCATGGAGAATTTCAAGGCGTTAGCTAGTGGCGAAGCGTGACAAGGAAAAGGTTGGTGGACCCCATCGGGCGGCCGTTCCACCAGTCGAAGCAACCCGTGGAACATATACAGGTAGCGTGGCCGAGAGGTCTAAGGTGTTAGATTAAGGCTCCAGAAGCGGCGCTGCGTGCAAAGCAGCATGGGTAAAGCAGCCCCACCGGGTAGCGTGGCCGAGCGGTCTAAGGCGCTGGATTAAGGCTCCAGTCTCTTCGGGGGCGTGGGTTCGAATCCCACCGCTGCCAGGGCAACCTTTTTGGAAGACTCTTGTGACTGCCATGGCCGAGCAAAGAGATTTTCTTGGCCGCACTCGACGGGTTTTGCGAAGAAGCTCCGCGGTCGCCTTTGCCTCTATTTCTGGAGGGTGGAAGGGCAGGAAAAGGCCCACGAAGAGCAGCCCACCTGGGTAGTGTGGCCGAGTGGTCTAAGGCGCTGGATTTAGGCTCCAGTCTCTCTGGAGGCGTGGTTTCGAATCCCACCGCTGCCAGCAGTGATTTTAATCAAGGTCGGGAGGAACTGCGTGTATTTGAGAAAAGTCTGGAAATATTGTGAGAGCACGTTTTCCCTGGCAGCAGCCAGGCCCGCCAAGAACATGCGAGTCAAACAAGATGCCTCGTCCTCTCCCACAGGCGATCGCTTGCTTGATAAGGCAGGGTGACTCAGTCCTGCTGCTTGGGCCCCGTCCTTCCTGTGTGGTTTACCGACTACTTGAGCTTTTGTTGCTGACGATTTGTGTTGATCTGTTCTTCCGAAAACTCATCTCAGACTTTCTTTGACAGCAACACAGCCACAAGCGCTAACCCCCTTGGGATCAGGTTTTTCTTACGCAAGCAGGATTGGACTGCAGATTTTTAGTAAAAGCAGCATCGGGGCAGCCGTTCCACCGGTCGGAGCGACCCGTGGAACATATAGGGGTAGCGTGGCCGAGAGGTCTAAGGTGTTAGATTAAGGCTCCAGAAGCAGCGCTGCGTGCACATCTAAATTCTGCCGCTTTTGCTTTCCTTGCTTTTTAGCCAAGTCAGTTCTGGAAGCTTGTCCCTGCCTCTGCTCCTTTCTAACAGAGGCACCCTTTTGAAGCAGGGACACCAATAGTTTACTATCATAGTGTAGTTACTTTAAAACAGGAAAAAGAAGTCGAATAACATAATAGTGAAAAGCAATAAGTAGCCTACAAGAATGGAAACAGCCAATGTCACTCATTGAAAGTTTTGGGTGAAAATTTTTTGGGAAAAATTTATAATTTTGAGTTAACATATTAACAAACAGCTAACACACAGCTGGCTGCCATTTTCAGGACAGCCCCAAAGATCTTGATTAGCGCATTCAGGTTTGTTTGATCAGAGAAAGACCTGCAATCTGCAAGAAGGGGGGCCTCCAGGAGTAGGACTGCGTACCCCTGCAAAAAGGATGCCTCTACCATGGAGAATTTCAAGGCGTTAGCTAGTGGCGAAGCGTGACAAGGAAAAGGTTGGTGGACCCCATCGGGCGGCCGTTCCACCAGTCGAAGCAACCCGTGGAACATATACAGGTAGCGTGGCCGAGAGGTCTAAGGTGTTAGATTAAGGCTCCAGAAGCGGCGCTGCGTGCAAAGCAGCATGGGTAAAGCAGCCCCACCGGGTAGCGTGGCCGAGCGGTCTAAGGCGCTGGATTAAGGCTCCAGTCTCTTCGGGGGCGTGGGTTCGAATCCCACCGCTGCCAGGACAACCTTTTTGGAAGACTCTTGTGACTGCCATGGCCGAGCAAAGAGATTTTCTTGGCCGCACTCGACGGGTTTTGCGAAGAAGCGCCGCGGTCGCCTTTGCCTCTATTTCTGGAGGGTGGAAGGGCAGGAAAAGGCCCACGAAGAGCAGCCCACCTGGGTAGTGTGGCCGAGTGGTCTAAGGCGCTGGATTTAGGCTCCAGTCTCTCTGGAGGCGTGGGTTCGAATCCCACCGCTGCCAACAGTGGTTTTAAACAAGGTCGGGAGGAACTGCGTTTATTTGAGAAAAGTCTGGAAATATTGTGAGAGCACGTTTTCCCTGGCAGCAGCCAGGCCCGCCAAGAACATGCGAGTCAAACAAGATGCCTCGTCCTCTCCCACAGGCGATCGCTTGCTTGATAAGGCAGGGTGACTCAGTCCTGCTGCTTGGGCCCCGTCCTTCCTGTGTGGTTTACCGACTACTTGAGCTTTTGTTGCTGACGATTTGTGTTGATCTGTTCTTCCAAAAACTCATCTCAGACTTTCTTTGACAGCAACACAGCCACAAGCGCTAACCCCCTTGGGATCAGGTTTTTCTTACGCAAGCAGGATTGGACTGCAGATTTTTAGTAAAAGCAGCATCGGGGCAGCCGTTCCACCGGTCGGAGCGACCCGTGGAACATATAGGGGTAGCGTGGCCGAGAGGTCTAAGGTGTTAGATTAAGGCTCCAGAAGCAGCGCTGCGTGCACATCTAAATTCTGCCGCTTTTGCTTTCCTTGCTTTTTAGCCAAGTCAGTTCTGGAAGCTTGTCCCTGCCTCTGCTCCTTTCTAACAGAGGCACCCTTTTGAAGCAGGGACACCAATAGTTTACTATCATAGTGTAGTTACTTTAAAACAGGAAAAAGAAGTCGAATAACATAATAGTGAAAAGCAATAAGTAGCCTACAAGAATGGAAACAGCCAATGTCACTCATTGAAAGTTTTGGGTGAAAATTTTTTGGGAAAAATTTATAATTTTGAGTTAACATATTAACAAACAGCTAACACACAGCTGGCTGCCATTTTCAGGACAGCCCCAAAGATCTTGATTAGCACATTCAGGTTTGTTTGATCAGAGAAAGACCTGCAATCTGCAAGAAGGGGGGCCTCCAGGAGTAGGACTGCGTACCCCTGCAAAAAGGATGCCTCTACCATGGAGAATTTCAAGGCGTTAGCTAGTGGCGAAGCGTGACAAGGAAAAGGTTGGTGGACCCCATCGGGCGGCCGTTCCACCAGTCGAAGCAACCCGTGGAACATATACAGGTAGCGTGGCCGAGAGGTCTAAGGTGTTAGATTAAGGCTCCAGAAGCGGCGCTGCGTGCAAAGCAGCATGGGTAAAGCAGCCCCACCGGGTAGCGTGGCCGAGCGGTCTAAGGCGCTGGATTAAGGCTCCAGTCTCTTCGGGGGCGTGGGTTCGAATCCCACCGCTGCCAGGACAACCTTTTTGGAAGACTCTTGTGACTGCCATGGCCGAGCAAAGAGATTTTCTTGGCCGCACTCGACGGGTTTTGCGAAGAAGCGCCGCGGTCGCCTTTGCCTCTATTTCTGGAGGGTGGAAGGGCAGGAAAAGGCCCACGAAGAGCAGCCCACCTGGGTAGTGTGGCCGAGTGGTCTAAGGCGCTGGATTTAGGCTCCAGTCTCTCTGGAGGCGTGGGTTCGAATCCCACAGCTGCCAACAGTGGTTTTAAACAAGGTCGGGAGGAACTGCGTTTATTTGAGAAAAGTCTGGAAATATTGTGAGAGCACGTTTTCCCTGGCAGCAGCCAGGCCCGCCAAGAACATGCGAGTCAAACAAGATGCCTCGTCCTCTCCCACAGGCGATCGCTTGCTTGATAAGGCAGGGTGACTCAGTCCTGCTGCTTGGGCCCCGTCCTTCCTGTGTGGTTTACCGACTACTTGAGCTTTTGTTGCTGACGATTTGTGTTGATCTGTTCTTCCAAAAACTCATCTCAGACTTTCTTTGACAGCAACACAGCCACAAGCGCTAACCCCCTTGGGATCAGGTTTTTCTTACGCAAGCAGGATTGGACTGCAGATTTTTAGTAAAAGCAGCATCGGGGCAGCCGTTCCACCGGTCGGAGCGACCCGTGGAACATATAGGGGCAGCGTGGCCGAGAGGTCTAAGGTGTTAGATTAAGGCTCCAGAAGCAGCGCTGCGTGCACATCTAAATTCTGCCGCTTTTGCTTTCCTTGCTTTTTAGCCAAGTCAGTTCTGGAAGCTTGTCCCTGCCTCTGCTCCTTTCTAACAGAGGCACCCTTTTGAAGCAGGGACACCAATAGTTTACTATCATAGTGTAGTTACTTTAAAACAGGAAAAAGAAGTCGAATAACATAATAGTGAAAAGCAATAAGTAGCCTACAAGAATGGAAACAGCCAATGTCACTCATTGAAAGTTTTGGGTGAAAATTTTTTGGGAAAAATTTATAATTTTGAGTTAACATATTAACAAACAGCTAACACACAGCTGGCTGCCATTTTCAGGACAGCCCCAAAGATCTTGATTAGCACATTCAGGTTTGTTTGATCAGAGAAAGACCTGCAATCTGCAAGAAGGGGGGCCTCCAGGAGTAGGACTGCGTACCCCTGCATAAAGGATGCCTCTACCATGGAGAATTTCAAGGCGTTAGCTAGTGGCGAAGCGTGACAAGGAAAAGGTTGGTGGACCCCATCGGGCGGCCGTTCCACCAGTCGAAGCAACCCGTGGAACATATACAGGTAGCGTGGCCGAGAGGTCTAAGGTGTTAGATTAAGGCTCCAGAAGCGGCGCTGCGTGCAAAGCAGCATGGGTAAAGCAGCCCCACCGGGTAGCGTGGCCGAGCGGTCTAAGGCGCTGGATTAAGGCTCCAGTCTCTTCGGGGGCGTGGGTTCGAATCCCACCGCTGCCAGGACAACCTTTTTGGAAGACTCTTGTGACTGCCATGGCCGAGCAAAGAGATTTTCTTGGCCGCACTCGACGGGTTTTGCGAAGAAGCTCCGCGGTCGCCTTTGCCTCTATTTCTGGAGGGTGGAAGGGCAGGAAAAGGCCCACGAAGAGCAGCCCACCTGGGTAGTGTGGCCGAGTGGTCTAAGGCGCTGGATTTAGGCTCCAGTCTCTCTGGAGGCGTGGGTTCGAATCCCACCGCTGCCAGCAGTGATTTTAATCAAGGTCGGGAGGAACTGCGTGTATTTGAGAAAAGTCTGGAAATATTGTGAGAGCACGTTTTCCCTGGCAGCAGCCAGGCCCGCCAAGAACATGCGAGTCAAACAAGATGCCTCGTCCTCTCCCACAGGCGATCGCTTGCTTGATAAGGCAGGGTGACTCAGTCCTGCTGCTTGGGCCCCGTCCTTCCTGTGTGGTTTACCGACTACTTGAGCTTTTGTTGCTGACGATTTGTGTTGATCTGTTCTTCCAAAAACTCATCTCAGACTTTCTTTGACAGCAACACAGCCACAAGCGCTAACCCCCTTGGGATCAGGTTTTTCTTACGCAAGCAGGATTGGACTGCAGATTTTTAGTAAAAGCAGCATCGGGGCAGCCGTTCCACCGGTCGGAGCGACCCGTGGAACATATAGGGGTAGCGTGGCCGAGAGGTCTAAGGTGTTAGATTAAGGCTCCAGAAGCAGCGCTGCGTGCACATCTAAATTCTGCCGCTTTTGCTTTCCTTGCTTTTTAGCCAAGTCAGTTCTGGAAGCTTGTCCCTGCCTCTGCTCCTTTCTAACAGAGGCACCCTTTTGAAGCAGGGACACCAATAGTTTACTATCATAGTGTAGTTACTTTAAAACAGGAAAAAGAAGTCGAATAACATAATAGTGAAAAGCAATAAGTAGCCTACAAGAATGGAAACAGCCAATGTCACTCATTGAAAGTTTTGGGTGAAAATTTTTTGGGAAAAATTTATAATTTTGAGTTAACATATTAACAAACAGCTAACACACAGCTGGCTGCCATTTTCAGGACAGCCCCAAAGATCTTGATTAGCGCATTCAGGTTTGTTTGATCAGAGAAAGACCTGCAATCTGCAAGAAGGGGGGCCTCCAGGAGTAGGACTGCGTACCCCTGCAAAAAGGATGCCTCTACCATGGAGAATTTCAAGGCGTTAGCTAGTGGCGAAGCGTGACAAGGAAAAGGTTGGTGGACCCCATCGGGCGGCCGTTCCACCAGTCGAAGCAACCCGTGGAACATATACAGGTAGCGTGGCCGAGAGGTCTAAGGTGTTAGATTAAGGCTCCAGAAGCGGCGCTGCGTGCAAAGCAGCATGGGTAAAGCAGCCCCACCGGGTAGCGTGGCCGAGCGGTCTAAGGCGCTGGATTAAGGCTCCAGTCTCTTCGGGGGCGTGGGTTCGAATCCCACCGCTGCCAGGACAACCTTTTTGGAAGACTCTTGTGACTGCCATGGCCGAGCAAAGAGATTTTCTTGGCCGCACTCGACGGGTTTTGCGAAGAAGCTCCGCGGTCGCCTTTGCCTCTATTTCTGGAGGGTGGAAGGGCAGGAAAAGGCCCACGAAGAGCAGCCCACCTGGTTAGTGTGGCCGAGTGGTCTAAGGCGCTGGATTTAGGCTCCAGTCTCTCTGGAGGCGTGGGTTCGAATCCCACCGCTGCCAGCAGTGATTTTAATCAAGGTCGGGAGGAACTGCGTGTATTTGAGAAAAGTCTGGAAATATTGTGAGAGCACGTTTTCCCTGGCAGCAGCCAGGCCCGCCAAGAACATGCGAGTCAAACAAGATGCCTCGTCCTCTCCCACAGGCGATCGCTTGCTTGATAAGGCAGGGTGACTCAGTCCTGCTGCTTGGGCCCCGTCCTTCCTGTGTGGTTTACCGACTACTTGAGCTTTTGTTGCTGACGATTTGTGTTGATCTGTTCTTCCAAAAACTCATCTCAGACTTTCTTTGACAGCAACACAGCCACAAGCGCTAACCCCCTTGGGATCAGGTTTTTCTTACGCAAGCAGGATTGGACTGCAGATTTTTAGTAAAAGCAGCATCGGGGCAGCCGTTCCACCGGTCGGAGCGACCCGTGGAACATATAGGGGTAGCGTGGCCGAGAGGTCTAAGGTGTTAGATTAAGGCTCCAGAAGCAGCGCTGCGTGCACATCTAAATTCTGCCGCTTTTGCTTTCCTTGCTTTTTAGCCAAGTCAGTTCTGGAAGCTTGTCCCTGCCTCTGCTCCTTTCTAACAGAGGCACCCTTTTGAAGCAGGGACACCAATAGTTTACTATCATAGTGTAGTTACTTTAAAACAGGAAAAAGAAGTCGAATAACATAATAGTGAAAAGCAATAAGTAGCCTACAAGAATGGAAACAGCCAATGTCACTCATTGAAAGTTTTGGGTGAAAATTTTTTGGGAAAAATTTATAATTTTGAGTTAACATATTAACAAACAGCTAACACACAGCTGGCTGCCATTTTCAGGACAGCCCCAAAGATCTTGATTAGCGCATTCAGGTTTGTTTGATCAGAGAAAGACCTGCAATCTGCAAGAAGGGGGGCCTCCAGGAGTAGGACTGCGTACCCCTGCAAAAAGGATGCCTCTACCATGGAGAATTTCAAGGCGTTAGCTAGTGGCGAAGCGTGACAAGGAAAAGGTTGGTGGACCCCATCGGGCGGCCGTTCCACCAGTCGAAGCAACCCGTGGAACATATACAGGTAGCGTGGCCGAGAGGTCTAAGGTGTTAGATTAAGGCTCCAGAAGCGGCGCTGCGTGCAAAGCAGCATGGGTAAAGCAGCCCCACCGGGTAGCGTGGCCGAGCGGTCTAAGGCGCTGGATTAAGGCTCCAGTCTCTTCGGGGGCGTGGGTTCGAATCCCACCGCTGCCAGGGCAACCTTTTTGGAAGACTCTTGTGACTGCCATGGCCGAGCAAAGAGATTTTCTTGGCCGCACTCGACGGGTTTTGCGAAGAAGCTCCGCGGTCGCCTTTGCCTCTATTTCTGGAGGGTGGAAGGGCAGGAAAAGGCCCACGAAGAGCAGCCCACCTGGGTAGTGTGGCCGAGTGGTCTAAGGCGCTGGATTTAGGCTCCAGTCTCTCTGGAGGCGTGGGTTCGAATCCCACCGCTGCCAGCAGTGATTTTAATCAAGGTCGGGAGGAACTGCGTGTATTTGAGAAAAGTCTGGAAATATTGTGAGAGCACGTTTTCCCTGGCAGCAGCCAGGCCCGCCAAGAACATGCGAGTCAAACAAGATGCCTCGTCCTCTCCCACAGGCGATCGCTTGCTTGATAAGGCAGGGTGACTCAGTCCTGCTGCTTGGGCCCCGTCCTTCCTGTGTGGTTTACCGACTACTTGAGCTTTTGTTGCTGACGATTTGTGTTGATCTGTTCTTCCAAAAACTCATCTCAGACTTTCTTTGACAGCAACACAGCCACAAGCGCTAACCCCCTTGGGATCAGGTTTTTCTTACGCAAGCAGGATTGGACTGCAGATTTTTAGTAAAAGCAGCATCGGGGCAGCCGTTCCACCGGTCGGAGCGACCCGTGGAACATATAGGGGTAGCGTGGCCGAGAGGTCTAAGGTGTTAGATTAAGGCTCCAGAAGCAGCGCTGCGTGCACATCTAAATTCTGCCGCTTTTGCTTTCCTTGCTTTTTAGCCAAGTCAGTTCTGGAAGCTTGTCCCTGCCTCTGCTCCTTTCTAACAGAGGCACCCTTTTGAAGCAGGGACACCAATAGTTTACTATCATAGTGTAGTTACTTTAAAACAGGAAAAAGAAGTCGAATAACATAATAGTGAAAAGCAATAAGTAGCCTACAAGAATGGAAACAGCCAATGTCACTCATTGAAAGTTTTGGGTGAAAATTTTTTGGGAAAAATTTATAATTTTGAGTTAACATATTAACAAACAGCTAACACACAGCTGGCTGCCATTTTCAGGACAGCCCCAAAGATCTTGATTAGCGCATTCAGGTTTGTTTGATCAGAGAAAGACCTGCAATCTGCAAGAAGGGGGGCCTCCAGGAGTAGGACTGCGTACCCCTGCAAAAAGGATGCCTCTACCATGGAGAATTTCAAGGCGTTAGCTAGTGGCGAAGCGTGACAAGGAAAAGGTTGGTGGACCCCATCGGGCGGCCGTTCCACCAGTCGAAGCAACCCGTGGAACATATACAGGTAGCGTGGCCGAGAGGTCTAAGGTGTTAGATTAAGGCTCCAGAAGCGGCGCTGCGTGCAAAGCAGCATGGGTAAAGCAGCCCCACCGGGTAGCGTGGCCGAGCGGTCTAAGGCGCTGGATTAAGGCTCCAGTCTCTTCGGGGGCGTGGGTTCGAATCCCACCGCTGCCAGGGCAACCTTTTTGGAAGACTCTTGTGACTGCCATGGCCGAGCAAAGAGATTTTCTTGGCCGCACTCGACGGGTTTTGCGAAGAAGCTCCGCGGTCGCCTTTGCCTCTATTTCTGGAGGGTGGAAGGGCAGGAAAAGGCCCACGAAGAGCAGCCCACCTGGGTAGTGTGGCCGAGTGGTCTAAGGCGCTGGATTTAGGCTCCAGTCTCTCTGGAGGCGTGGGTTCGAATCCCACCGCTGCCAGCAGTGATTTTAATCAAGGTCGGGAGGAACTGCGTGTATTTGAGAAAAGTCTGGAAATATTGTGAGAGCACGTTTTCCCTGGCAGCAGCCAGGCCCGCCAAGAACATGCGAGTCAAACAAGATGCCTCGTCCTCTCCCACAGGCGATCGCTTGCTTGATAAGGCAGGGTGACTCAGTCCTGCTGCTTGGGCCCCGTCCTTCCTGTGTGGTTTACCGACTACTTGAGCTTTTGTTGCTGACGATTTGTGTTGATCTGTTCTTCCAAAAACTCATCTCAGACTTTCTTTGACAGCAACACAGCCACAAGCGCTAACCCCCTTGGGATCAGGTTTTTCTTACGCAAGCAGGATTGGACTGCAGATTTTTAGTAAAAGCAGCATCGGGGCAGCCGTTCCACCGGTCGGAGCGACCCGTGGAACATATAGGGGTAGCGTGGCCGAGAGGTCTAAGGTGTTAGATTAAGGCTCCAGAAGCAGCGCTGCGTGCACATCTAAATTCTGCCGCTTTTGCTTTCCTTGCTTTTTAGCCAAGTCAGTTCTGGAAGCTTGTCCCTGCCTCTGCTCCTTTCTAACAGAGGCACCCTTTTGAAGCAGGGACACCAATAGTTTACTATCATAGTGTAGTTACTTTAAAACAGGAAAAAGAAGTCGAATAACATAATAGTGAAAAGCAATAAGTAGCCTACAAGAATGGAAACAGCCAATGTCACTCATTGAAAGTTTTGGGTGAAAATTTTTTGGGAAAAATTTATAATTTTGAGTTAACATATTAACAAACAGCTAACACACAGCTGGCTGCCATTTTCAGGACAGCCCCAAAGATCTTGATTAGCGCATTCAGGTTTGTTTGATCAGAGAAAGACCTGCAATCTGCAAGAAGGGGGGCCTCCAGGAGTAGGACTGCGTACCCCTGCAAAAAGGATGCCTCTACCATGGAGAATTTCAAGGCGTTAGCTAGTGGCGAAGCGTGACAAGGAAAAGGTTGGTGGACCCCATCGGGCGGCCGTTCCACCAGTCGAAGCAACCCGTGGAACATATACAGGTAGCGTGGCCGAGAGGTCTAAGGTGTTAGATTAAGGCTCCAGAAGCGGCGCTGCGTGCAAAGCAGCATGGGTAAAGCAGCCCCACCGGGTAGCGTGGCCGAGCGGTCTAAGGCGCTGGATTAAGGCTCCAGTCTCTTCGGGGGCGTGGGTTCGAATCCCACCGCTGCCAGGACAACCTTTTTGGAAGACTCTTGTGACTGCCATGGCCGAGCAAAGAGATTTTCTTGGCCGCACTCGACGGGTTTTGCGAAGAAGCTCCGCGGTCGCCTTTGCCTCTATTTCTGGAGGGTGGAAGGGCAGGAAAAGGCCCACGAAGAGCAGCCCACCTGGTTAGTGTGGCCGAGTGGTCTAAGGCGCTGGATTTAGGCTCCAGTCTCTCTGGAGGCGTGGGTTCGAATCCCACCGCTGCCAGCAGTGATTTTAATCAAGGTCGGGAGGAACTGCGTGTATTTGAGAAAAGTCTGGAAATATTGTGAGAGCACGTTTTCCCTGGCAGCAGCCAGGCCCGCCAAGAACATGCGAGTCAAACAAGATGCCTCGTCCTCTCCCACAGGCGATCGCTTGCTTGATAAGGCAGGGTGACTCAGTCCTGCTGCTTGGGCCCCGTCCTTCCTGTGTGGTTTACCGACTACTTGAGCTTTTGTTGCTGACGATTTGTGTTGATCTGTTCTTCCAAAAACTCATCTCAGACTTTCTTTGACAGCAACACAGCCACAAGCGCTAACCCCCTTGGGATCAGGTTTTTCTTACGCAAGCAGGATTGGACTGCAGATTTTTAGTAAAAGCAGCATCGGGGCAGCCGTTCCACCGGTCGGAGCGACCCGTGGAACATATAGGGGTAGCGTGGCCGAGAGGTCTAAGGTGTTAGATTAAGGCTCCAGAAGCAGCGCTGCGTGCACATCTAAATTCTGCCGCTTTTGCTTTCCTTGCTTTTTAGCCAAGTCAGTTCTGGAAGCTTGTCCCTGCCTCTGCTCCTTTCTAACAGAGGCACCCTTTTGAAGCAGGGACACCAATAGTTTACTATCATAGTGTAGTTACTTTAAAACAGGAAAAAGAAGTCGAATAACATAATAGTGAAAAGCAATAAGTAGCCTACAAGAATGGAAACAGCCAATGTCACTCATTGAAAGTTTTGGGTGAAAATTTTTTGGGAAAAATTTATAATTTTGAGTTAACATATTAACAAACAGCTAACACACAGCTGGCTGCCATTTTCAGGACAGCCCCAAAGATCTTGATTAGCGCATTCAGGTTTGTTTGATCAGAGAAAGACCTGCAATCTGCAAGAAGGGGGGCCTCCAGGAGTAGGACTGCGTACCCTGCAAAAAGGATGCCTCTACCATGGAGAATTTCAAGGCGTTAGCTAGTGGCGAAGCGTGACAAGGAAAAGGTTGGTGGACCCCATCGGGCGGCCGTTCCACCAGTCGAAGCAACCCGTGGAACATATACAGGTAGCGTGGCCGAGAGGTCTAAGGTGTTAGATTAAGGCTCCAGAAGCGGCGCTGCGTGCAAAGCAGCATGGGTAAAGCAGCCCCACCGGGTAGCGTGGCCGAGCGGTCTAAGGCGCTGGATTAAGGCTCCAGTCTCTTCGGGGGCGTGGGTTCGAATCCCACCGCTGCCAGGGCAACCTTTTTGGAAGACTCTTGTGACTGCCATGGCCGAGCAAAGAGATTTTCTTGGCCGCACTCGACGGGTTTTGCGAAGAAGCTCCGCGGTCGCCTTTGCCTCTATTTCTGGAGGGTGGAAGGGCAGGAAAAGGCCCACGAAGAGCAGCCCACCTGGGTAGTGTGGCCGAGTGGTCTAAGGCGCTGGATTTAGGCTCCAGTCTCTCTGGAGGCGTGGGTTCGAATCCCACCGCTGCCAGCAGTGATTTTAATCAAGGTCGGGAGGAACTGCGTGTATTTGAGAAAAGTCTGGAAATATTGTGAGAGCACGTTTTCCCTGGCAGCAGCCAGGCCCGCCAAGAACATGCGAGTCAAACAAGATGCCTCGTCCTCTCCCACAGGCGATCGCTTGCTTGATAAGGCAGGGTGACTCAGTCCTGCTGCTTGGGCCCCGTCCTTCCTGTGTGGTTTACCGACTACTTGAGCTTTTGTTGCTGACGATTTGTGTTGATCTGTTCTTCCGAAAACTCATCTCAGACTTTCTTTGACAGCAACACAGCCACAAGCGCTAACCCCCTTGGGATCAGGTTTTTCTTACGCAAGCAGGATTGGACTGCAGATTTTTAGTAAAAGCAGCATCTGGGCAGCCGTTCCACCGGTCGGAGCGACCCGTGGAACATATAGGGGTAGCGTGGCCGAGAGGTCTAAGGTGTTAGATTAAGGCTCCAGAAGCAGCGCTGCGTGCACATCTAAATTCTGCCGCTTTTGCTTTTCTTGCTTTTTAGCCAAGTCAGTTCTGGAAGCTTGTCCCTGCCTCTGCTCCTTTCTAACAGAGGCACCCTTTTGAAGCAGGGACACCAATAGTTTACTATCATAGTGTAGTTACTTTAAAACAGGAAAAAGAAGTCGAATAACATAATAGTGAAAAGCAATAAGTAGCCTACAAGAATGGAAACAGCCAATGTCACTCATTGAAAGTTTTGGGTGAAAATTTTTTGGGAAAAATTTATAATTTTGAGTTAACATATTAACAAACAGCTAACACACAGCTGGCTGCCATTTTCAGGACAGCCCCAAAGATCTTGATTAGCGCATTCAGGTTTGTTTGATCAGAGAAAGACCTGCAATCTGCAAGAAGGGGGGCCTCCAGGAGTAGGACTGCGTACCCCTGCAAAAAGGATGCCTCTACCATGGAGAATTTCAAGGCGTTAGCTAGTGGCGAAGCGTGACAAGGAAAAGGTTGGTGGACCCCATCGGGCGGCCGTTCCACCAGTCGAAGCAACCCGTGGAACATATACAGGTAGCGTGGCCGAGAGGTCTAAGGTGTTAGATTAAGTCTCCAGAAGCGGCGCTGCGTGCAAAGCAGCATGGGTAAAGCAGCCCCACCGGGTAGCGTGGCCGAGCGGTCTAAGGCGCTGGATTAAGGCTCCAGTCTCTTCGGGGGCGTGGGTTCGAATCCCACCGCTGCCAGGACAACCTTTTTGGAAGACTCTTGTGACTGCCATGGCCGAGCAAAGAGATTTTCTTGGCCGCACTCGACGGGTTTTGCGAAGAAGCTCCGCGGTCGCCTTTGCCTCTATTTCTGGAGGGTGGAAGGGCAGGAAAAGGCCCACGAAGAGCAGCCCACCTGGGTAGTGTGGCCGAGTGGTCTAAGGTGCTGGATTTAGGCTCCAGTCTCTCTGGAGGCGTGGGTTCGAATCCCACCGCTGCCAGCAGTGATTTTAATCAAGGTCGGGAGGAACTGCGTGTATTTGAGAAAAGTCTGGAAATATTGTGAGAGCACGTTTTCCCTGGCAGCAGCCAGGCCCGCCAAGAACATGCGAGTCAAACAAGATGCCTCGTCCTCTCCCACAGGCGATCGCTTGCTTGATAAGGCAGGGTGACTCAGTCCTGCTGCTTGGGCCCCGTCCTTCCTGTGTGGTTTACCGACTACTTGAGCTTTTGTTGCTGACGATTTGTGTTGATCTGTTCTTCCGAAAACTCATCTCAGACTTTCTTTGACAGCAACACAGCCACAAGCGCTAACCCCCTTGGGATCAGGTTTTTCTTACGCAAGCAGGATTGGACTGCAGATTTTTAGTAAAAGCAGCATCGGGGCAGCCGTTCCACCGGTCGGAGCGACCCGTGGAACATATAGGGGTAGCGTGGCCGAGAGGTCTAAGGTGTTAGATTAAGGCTCCAGAAGCAGCGCTGCGTGCACATCTAAATTCTGCCGCTTTTGCTTTCCTTGCTTTTTAGCCAAGTCAGTTCTGGAAGCTTGTCCCTGCCTCTGCTCCTTTCTAACAGAGGCACCCTTTTGAAGCAGGGACACCAATAGTTTACTATCATAGTGTAGTTACTTTAAAACAGGAAAAAGAAGTCGAATAACATAATAGTGAAAAGCAATAAGTAGCCTACAAGAATGGAAACAGCCAATGTCACTCATTGAAAGTTTTGGGTGAAAATTTTTTGGGAAAAATTTATAATTTTGAGTTAACATATTAACAAACAGCTAACACACAGCTGGCTGCCATTTTCAGGACAGCCCCAAAGATCTTGATTAGCGCATTCAGGTTTGTTTGATCAGAGAAAGACCTGCAATCTGCAAGAAGGGGGGCCTCCAGGAGTAGGACTGCGTACCCCTGCAAAAAGGATGCCTCTACCATGGAGAATTTCAAGGCGTTAGCTAGTGGCGAAGCGTGACAAGGAAAAGGTTGGTGGACCCCATCGGGCGGCCGTTCCACCAGTCGAAGCAACCCGTGGAACATATACAGGTAGCGTGGCCGAGAGGTCTAAGGTGTTAGATTAAGGCTCCAGAAGCGGCGCTGCGTGCAAAGCAGCATGGGTAAAGCAGCCCCACCGGGTAGCGTGGCCGAGCGGTCTAAGGCGCTGGATTAAGGCTCCAGTCTCTTCGGGGGCGTGGGTTCGAATCCCACCGCTGCCAGGACAACCTTTTTGGAAGACTCTTGTGACTGCCATGGCCGAGCAAAGAGATTTTCTTGGCCGCACTCGACGGGTTTTGCGAAGAAGCGCCGCGGTCGCCTTTGCCTCTATTTCTGGAGGGTGGAAGGGCAGGAAAAGGCCCACGAAGAGCAGCCCACCTGGGTAGTGTGGCCGAGTGGTCTAAGGCGCTGGATTTAGGCTCCAGTCTCTCTGGAGGCGTGGGTTCGAATCCCACCGCTGCCAACAGTGGTTTTAAACAAGGTCGGGAGGAACTGCGTTTATTTGAGAAAAGTCTGGAAATATTGTGAGAGCACGTTTTCCCTGGCAGCAGCCAGGCCCGCCAAGAACATGCGAGTCAAACAAGATGCCTCGTCCTCTCCCACAGGCGATCGCTTGCTTGATAAGGCAGGGTGACTCAGTCCTGCTGCTTGGGCCCCGTCCTTCCTGTGTGGTTTACCGACTACTTGAGCTTTTGTTGCTGACGATTTGTGTTGATCTGTTCTTCCAAAAACTCATCTCAGACTTTCTTTGACAGCAACACAGCCACAAGCGCTAACCCCCTTGGGATCAGGTTTTTCTTACGCAAGCAGGATTGGACTGCAGATTTTTAGTAAAAGCAGCATCGGGGCAGCCGTTCCACCGGTCGGAGCGACCCGTGGAACATATAGGGGTAGCGTGGCCGAGAGGTCTAAGGTGTTAGATTAAGGCTCCAGAAGCAGCGCTGCGTGCACATCTAAATTCTGCCGCTTTTGCTTTCCTTGCTTTTTAGCCAAGTCAGTTCTGGAAGCTTGTCCCTGCCTCTGCTCCTTTCTAACAGAGGCACCATTTTGAAGCAGGGACACCAATAGTTTACTATCATAGTGTAGTTACTTTAAAACAGGAAAAAGAAGTCGAATAACATAATAGTGAAAAGCAATAAGTAGCCTACAAGAATGGAAACAGCCAATGTCACTCATTGAAAGTTTTGGGTGAAAATTTTTTGGGAAAAATTTATAATTTTGAGTTAACATATTAACAAACAGCTAACACACAGCTGGCTGCCATTTTCAGGACAGCCCCAAAGATCTTGATTAGCGCATTCAGGTTTGTTTGATCAGAGAAAGACCTGCAATCTGCAAGAAGGGGGGCCTCCAGGAGTAGGACTGCGTACCCCTGCAAAAAGGATGCCTCTACCATGGAGAATTTCAAGGCGTTAGCTAGTGGCGAAGCGTGACAAGGAAAAGGTTGGTGGACCCCATCGGGCGGCCGTTCCACCAGTCGAAGCAACCCGTGGAACATATACAGGTAGCGTGGCCGAGAGGTCTAAGGTGTTAGATTAAGGCTCCAGAAGCGGCGCTGCGTGCAAAGCAGCATGGGTAAAGCATCCCCACTGGGTAGCGTGGCCGAGCGGTCTAAGGCGCTGGATTAAGGCTCCAGTCTCTTCGGGGGCGTGGGTTCGAATCCCACCGCTGCCAGGACAACCTTTTTGGAAGACTCTTGTGACTGCCATGGCCGAGCAAAGAGATTTTCTTGGCCGCACTCGACGGGTTTTGCGAAGAAGCTCCGCGGTCGCCTTTGCCTCTATTTCTGGAGGGTGGAAGGGCAGGAAAAGGCCCACGAAGAGCAGCCCACCTGGGTAGTGTGGCCGAGTGGTCTAAGGCGCTGGATTTAGGCTCCAGTCTCTCTGGAGGCGTGGGTTCGAATCCCACCGCTGCTAGCAATGATTTTAATCAAGGTCGGGAGGAACTGCGTGTATTTGAGAAAAGTCTGGAAATATTGTGAGAGCACGTTTTCCCTGGCAGCAGCCAGGCCCGCCAAGAACATGCGAGTCAAACAAGATGCCTCGTCCTCTCCCACAGGCGATCGCTTGCTTGATAAGGCAGGGTGACTCAGTCCTGCTGCTTGGGCCCCGTCCTTCCTGTGTGGTTTACCGACTACTTGAGCTTTTGTTGCTGACGATTTGTGTTGATCTGTTCTTCCGAAAACTCATCTCAGACTTTCTTTGACAGCAACACAGCCACAAGCGCTAACCCCCTTGGGATCAGGTTTTTCTTACGCAAGCAGGATTGGACTGCAGATTTTTAGTAAAAGCAGCATCGGGGCAGCCGTTCCACCGGTCGGAGCGACCCGTGGAACATATAGGGGTAGCGTGGCCGAGAGGTCTAAGGTGTTAGATTAAGGCTCCAGAAGCAGCGCTGCGTGCACATCTAAATTCTGCCGCTTTTGCTTTCCTTGCTTTTTAGCCAAGTCAGTTCTGGAAGCTTGTCCCTGCCTCTGCTCCTTTCTAACAGAGGCACCCTTTTGAAGCAGGGACACCAATAGTTTACTATCATAGTGTAGTTACTTTAAAACAGGAAAAAGAAGTCGAATAACATAATAGTGAAAAGCAATAAGTAGCCTACAAGAATGGAAACAGCCAATGTCACTCATTGAAAGTTTTGGGTGAAAATTTTTTGGGAAAAATTTATAATTTTGAGTTAACATATTAACAAACAGCTAACACACAGCTGGCTGCCATTTTCAGGACAGCCCCAAAGATCTTGATTAGCGCATTCAGGTTTGTTTGATCAGAGAAAGACCTGCAATCTGCAAGAAGGGGGGCCTCCAGGAGTAGGACTGCGTACCCCTGCAAAAAGGATGCCTCTACCATGGAGAATTTCAAGGCGTTAGCTAGTGGCGAAGCGTGACAAGGAAAAGGTTGGTGGACCCCATCGGGCGGCCGTTCCACCAGTCGAAGCAACCCGTGGAACATATACAGGTAGCGTGGCCGAGAGGTCTAAGGTGTTAGATTAAGGCTCCAGAAGCGGCGCTGCGTGCAAAGCAGCATGGGTAAAGCAGCCCCACCGGGTAGCGTGGCTGAGCGGTCTAAGGCGCTGGATTAAGGCTCCAGTCTCTTCGGGGGCGTGGGTTCGAATCCCACAGCTGCCAGGACAACCTTTTTGGAAGACTCTTGTGACTGCCATGGCCGAGCAAAGAGATTTTCTTGGCCGCACTCGACGGGTTTTGCGAAGAAGCGCCGCGGTCGCCTTTGCCTCTATTTCTGGAGGGTGGAAGGGCAGGAAAAGGCCCACGAAGAGCAGCCCACCTGGGTAGTGTGGCCGAGTGGTCTAAGGCGCTGGATTTAGGCTCCAGTCTCTCTGGAGGCGTGGGTTCGAATCCCACCGCTGCCAACAGTGGTTTTAAACAAGGTCGGGAGGAACTGCGTTTATTTGAGAAAAGTCTGGAAATATTGTGAGAGCACGTTTTCCCTGGCAGCAGCCAGGCCCGCCAAGAACATGCGAGTCAAACAAGATGCCTCGTCCTCTCCCACAGGCGATCGCTTGCTTGATAAGGCAGGGTGACTCAGTCCTGCTGCTTGGGCCCCGTCCTTCCTGTGTGGTTTACCGACTACTTGAGCTTTTGTTGCTGACGATTTGTGTTGATCTGTTCTTCCAAAAACTCATCTCAGACTTTCTTTGACAGCAACACAGCCACAAGCGCTAACCCCCTTGGGATCAGGTTTTTCTTACGCAAGCAGGATTGGACTGCAGATTTTTAGTAAAAGCAGCATCGGGGCAGCCGTTCCACCGGTCGGAGCGACCCGTGGAACATATAGGGGTAGCGTGGCCGAGAGGTCTAAGGTGTTAGATTAAGGCTCCAGAAGCAGCGCTGCGTGCACATCTAAATTCTGCCGCTTTTGCTTTCCTTGCTTTTTAGCCAAGTCAGTTCTGGAAGCTTGTCCCTGCCTCTGCTCCTTTCTAACAGAGGCACCCTTTTGAAGCAGGGACACCAATAGTTTACTATCATAGTGTAGTTACTTTAAAACAGGAAAAAGAAGTCGAATAACATAATAGTGAAAAGCAATAAGTAGCCTACAAGAATGGAAACAGCCAATGTCACTCATTGAAAGTTTTGGGTGAAAATTTTTTGGGAAAAATTTATAATTTTGAGTTAACATATTAACAAACAGCTAACACACAGCTGGCTGCCATTTTCAGGACAGCCCCAAAGATCTTGATTAGCGCATTCAGGTTTGTTTGATCAGAGAAAGACCTGCAATCTGCAAGAAGGGGGGCCTCCAGGAGTAGGACTGCGTACCCCTGCAAAAAGGATGCCTCTACCATGGAGAATTTCAAGGCGTTAGCTAGTGGCGAAGCGTGACAAGGAAAAGGTTGGTGGACCCCATCGGGCGGCCGTTCCACCAGTCGAAGCAACCCGTGGAACATATACAGGTAGCGTGGCCGAGAGGTCTAAGGTGTTAGATTAAGGCTCCAGAAGCGGCGCTGCGTGCAAAGCAGCATGGGTAAAGCAGCCCCACCGGGTAGCGTGGCCGAGCGGTCTAAGGCGCTGGATTAAGGCTCCAGTCTCTTCGGGGGCGTGGGTTCGAATCCCACCGCTGCCAGGACAACCTTTTTGGAAGACTCTTGTGACTGCCATGGCCGAGCAAAGAGATTTTCTTGGCCGCACTCGACGGGTTTTGCGAAGAAGCTCCGCGGTCGCCTTTGCCTCTATTTCTGGAGGGTGGAAGGGCAGGAAAAGGCCCACGAAGAGCAGCCCACCTGGGTAGTGTGGCCGAGTGGTCTAAGGCGCTGGATTTAGGCTCCAGTCTCTCTGGAGGCGTGGGTTCGAATCCCACCGCTGCCAGCAGTGATTTTAATCAAGGTCGGGAGGAACTGCGTGTATTTGAGAAAAGTCTGGAAATATTGTGAGAGCACGTTTTCCCTGGCAGCAGCCAGGCCCGCCAAGAACATGCGAGTCAAACAAGATGCCTCGTCCTCTCCCACAGGCGATCGCTTGCTTGATAAGGCAGGGTGACTCAGTCCTGCTGCTTGGGCCCCGTCCTTCCTGTGTGGTTTACCGACTACTTGAGCTTTTGTTGCTGACGATTTGTGTTGATCTGTTCTTCCAAAAACTCATCTCAGACTTTCTTTGACAGCAACACAGCCACAAGCGCTAACCCCCTTGGGATCAGGTTTTTCTTACGCAAGCAGGATTGGACTGCAGATTTTTAGTAAAAGCAGCATCGGGGCAGCCGTTCCACCGGTCGGAGCGACCCGTGGAACATATAGGGGTAGCGTGGCCGAGAGGTCTAAGGTGTTAGATTAAGGCTCCAGAAGCAGCGCTGCGTGCACATCTAAATTCTGCCGCTTTTGCTTTCCTTGCTTTTTAGCCAAGTCAGTTCTGGAAGCTTGTCCCTGCCTCTGCTCCTTTCTAACAGAGGCACCCTTTTGAAGCAGGGACACCAATAGTTTACTATCATAGTGTAGTTACTTTAAAACAGGAAAAAGAAGTCGAATAACATAATAGTGAAAAGCAATAAGTAGCCTACAAGAATGGAAACAGCCAATGTCACTCATTGAAAGTTTTGGGTGAAAATTTTTTGGGAAAAATTTATAATTTTGAGTTAACATATTAACAAACAGCTAACACACAGCTGGCTGCCATTTTCAGGACAGCCCCAAAGATCTTGATTAGCGCATTCAGGTTTGTTTGATCAGAGAAAGACCTGCAATCTGCAAGAAGGGGGGCCTCCAGGAGTAGGACTGCGTACCCCTGCAAAAAGGATGCCTCTACCATGGAGAATTTCAAGGCGTTAGCTAGTGGCGAAGCGTGACAAGGAAAAGGTTGGTGGACCCCATCGGGCGGCCGTTCCACCAGTCGAAGCAACCCGTGGAACATATACAGGTAGCGTGGCCGAGAGGTCTAAGGTGTTAGATTAAGGCTCCAGAAGCGGCGCTGCGTGCAAAGCAGCATGGGTAAAGCAGCCCCACCGGGTAGCGTGGCCGAGCGGTCTAAGGCGCTGGATTAAGGCTCCAGTCTCTTCGGGGGCGTGGGTTCGAATCCCACCGCTGCCAGGGCAACCTTTTTGGAAGACTCTTGTGACTGCCATGGCCGAGCAAAGAGATTTTCTTGGCCGCACTCGACGGGTTTTGCGAAGAAGCTCCGCGGTCGCCTTTGCCTCTATTTCTGGAGGGTGGAAGGGCAGGAAAAGGCCCACGAAGAGCAGCCCACCTGGGTAGTGTGGCCGAGTGGTCTAAGGCGCTGGATTTAGGCTCCAGTCTCTCTGGAGGCGTGGGTTCGAATCCCACCGCTGCCAGCAGTGATTTTAATCAAGGTCGGGAGGAACTGCGTGTATTTGAGAAAAGTCTGGAAATATTGTGAGAGCACGTTTTCCCTGGCAGCAGCCAGGCCCGCCAAGAACATGCGAGTCAAACAAGATGCCTCGTCCTCTCCCACAGGCGATCGCTTGCTTGATAAGGCAGGGTGACTCAGTCCTGCTGCTTGGGCCCCGTCCTTCCTGTGTGGTTTACCGACTACTTGAGCTTTTGTTGCTGACGATTTGTGTTGATCTGTTCTTCCGAAAACTCATCTCAGACTTTCTTTGACAGCAACACAGCCACAAGCGCTAACCCCCTTGGGATCAGGTTTTTCTTACGCAAGCAGGATTGGACTGCAGATTTTTAGTAAAAGCAGCATCGGGGCAGCCGTTCCACCGGTCGGAGCGACCCGTGGAACATATAGGGGTAGCGTGGCCGAGAGGTCTAAGGTGTTAGATTAAGGCTCCAGAAGCAGCGCTGCGTGCACATCTAAATTCTGCCGCTTTTGCTTTCCTTGCTTTTTAGCCAAGTCAGTTCTGGAAGCTTGTCCCTGCCTCTGCTCCTTTCTAACAGAGGCACCCTTTTGAAGCAGGGACACCAATAGTTTACTATCATAGTGTAGTTACTTTAAAACAGGAAAAAGAAGTCGAATAACATAATAGTGAAAAGCAATAAGTAGCCTACAAGAATGGAAACAGCCAATGTCACTCATTGAAAGTTTTGGGTGAAAATTTTTTGGGAAAAATTTATAATTTTGAGTTAACATATTAACAAACAGCTAACACACAGCTGGCTGCCATTTTCAGGACAGCCCCAAAGATCTTGATTAGCGCATTCAGGTTTGTTTGATCAGAGAAAGACCTGCAATCTGCAAGAAGGGGGGCCTCCAGGAGT
The DNA here is from genome assembly GCF_936440315.1 of Barbus barbus. Taxonomy (NCBI): domain Eukaryota; kingdom Metazoa; phylum Chordata; class Actinopteri; order Cypriniformes; family Cyprinidae; genus Barbus; species Barbus barbus. The sequence continues at coordinate 13,256,966 of NC_136760.1, read as the reverse complement.
AGGACTGCGTACCCCTGCAAAAAGGATGCCTCTACCATGGAGAATTTCAAGGCGTTAGCTAGTGGCGAAGCGTGACAAGGAAAAGGTTGGTGGACCCCATCGGGCGGCCGTTCCACCAGTCGAAGCAACCCGTGGAACATATACAGGTAGCGTGGCCGAGAGGTCTAAGGTGTTAGATTAAGGCTCCAGAAGCGGCGCTGCGTGCAAAGCAGCATGGGTAAAGCAGCCCCACCGGGTAGCGTGGCCGAGCGGTCTAAGGCGCTGGATTAAGGCTCCAGTCTCTTCGGGGGCGTGGGTTCGAATCCCACCGCTGCCAGGACAACCTTTTTGGAAGACTCTTGTGACTGCCATGGCCGAGCAAAGAGATTTTCTTGGCCGCACTCGACGGGTTTTGCGAAGAAGCTCCGCGGTCGCCTTTGCCTCTATTTCTGGAGGGTGGAAGGGCAGGAAAAGGCCCACGAAGAGCAGCCCACCTGGGTAGTGTGGCCGAGTGGTCTAAGGTGCTGGATTTAGGCTCCAGTCTCTCTGGAGGCGTGGGTTCGAATCCCACCGCTGCCAGCAGTGATTTTAATCAAGGTCGGGAGGAACTGCGTGTATTTGAGAAAAGTCTGGAAATATTGTGAGAGCACGTTTTCCCTGGCAGCAGCCAGGCCCGCCAAGAACATGCGAGTCAAACAAGATGCCTCGTCCTCTCCCACAGGCGATCGCTTGCTTGATAAGGCAGGGTGACTCAGTCCTGCTGCTTGGGCCCCGTCCTTCCTGTGTGGTTTACCGACTACTTGAGCTTTTGTTGCTGACGATTTGTGTTGATCTGTTCTTCCGAAAACTCATCTCAGACTTTCTTTGACAGCAACACAGCCACAAGCGCTAACCCCCTTGGGATCAGGTTTTTCTTACGCAAGCAGGATTGGACTGCAGATTTTTAGTAAAAGCAGCATCGGGGCAGCCGTTCCACCGGTCGGAGCGACCCGTGGAACATATAGGGGTAGCGTGGCCGAGAGGTCTAAGGTGTTAGATTAAGGCTCCAGAAGCAGCGCTGCGTGCACATCTAAATTCTGCCGCTTTTGCTTTCCTTGCTTTTTAGCCAAGTCAGTTCTGGAAGCTTGTCCCTGCCTCTGCTCCTTTCTAACAGAGGCACCCTTTTGAAGCAGGGACACCAATAGTTTACTATCATAGTGTAGTTACTTTAAAACAGGAAAAAGAAGTCGAATAACATAATAGTGAAAAGCAATAAGTAGCCTACAAGAATGGAAACAGCCAATGTCACTCATTGAAAGTTTTGGGTGAAAATTTTTTGGGAAAAATTTATAATTTTGAGTTAACATATTAACAAACAGCTAACACACAGCTGGCTGCCATTTTCAGGACAGCCCCAAAGATCTTGATTAGCGCATTCAGGTTTGTTTGATCAGAGAAAGACCTGCAATCTGCAAGAAGGGGGGCCTCCAGGAGTAGGACTGCGTACCCCTGCAAAAAGGATGCCTCTACCATGGAGAATTTCAAGGCGTTAGCTAGTGGCGAAGCGTGACAAGGAAAAGGTTGGTGGACCCCATCGGGCGGCCGTTCCACCAGTCGAAGCAACCCGTGGAACATATACAGGTAGCGTGGCCGAGAGGTCTAAGGTGTTAGATTAAGGCTCCAGAAGCGGCGCTGCGTGCAAAGCAGCATGGGTAAAGCAGCCCCACCGGGTAGCGTGGCCGAGCGGTCTAAGGCGCTGGATTAAGGCTCCAGTCTCTTCGGGGGCGTGGGTTCGAATCCCACCGCTGCCAGGACAACCTTTTTGGAAGACTCTTGTGACTGCCATGGCCGAGCAAAGAGATTTTCTTGGCCGCACTCGACGGGTTTTGCGAAGAAGCGCCGCGGTCGCCTTTGCCTCTATTTCTGGAGGGTGGAAGGGCAGGAAAAGGCCCACGAAGAGCAGCCCACCTGGGTAGTGTGGCCGAGTGGTCTAAGGCGCTGGATTTAGGCTCCAGTCTCTCTGGAGGCGTGGGTTCGAATCCCACCGCTGCCAACAGTGGTTTTAAACAAGGTCGGGAGGAACTGCGTTTATTTGAGAAAAGTCTGGAAATATTGTGAGAGCACGTTTTCCCTGGCAGCAGCCAGGCCCGCCAAGAACATGCGAGTCAAACAAGATGCCTCGTCCTCTCCCACAGGCGATCGCTTGCTTGATAAGGCAGGGTGACTCAGTCCTGCTGCTTGGGCCCCGTCCTTCCTGTGTGGTTTACCGACTACTTGAGCTTTTGTTGCTGACGATTTGTGTTGATCTGTTCTTCCAAAAACTCATCTCAGACTTTCTTTGACAGCAACACAGCCACAAGCGCTAACCCCCTTGGGATCAGGTTTTTCTTACGCAAGCAGGATTGGACTGCAGATTTTTAGTAAAAGCAGCATCGGGGCAGCCGTTCCACCGGTCGGAGCGACCCGTGGAACATATAGGGGTAGCGTGGCCGAGAGGTCTAAGGTGTTAGATTAAGGCTCCAGAAGCAGCGCTGCGTGCACATCTAAATTCTGCCGCTTTTGCTTTCCTTGCTTTTTAGCCAAGTCAGTTCTGGAAGCTTGTCCCTGCCTCTGCTCCTTTCTAACAGAGGCACCATTTTGAAGCAGGGACACCAATAGTTTACTATCATAGTGTAGTTACTTTAAAACAGGAAAAAGAAGTCGAATAACATAATAGTGAAAAGCAATAAGTAGCCTACAAGAATGGAAACAGCCAATGTCACTCATTGAAAGTTTTGGGTGAAAATTTTTTGGGAAAAATTTATAATTTTGAGTTAACATATTAACAAACAGCTAACACACAGCTGGCTGCCATTTTCAGGACAGCCCCAAAGATCTTGATTAGCGCATTCAGGTTTGTTTGATCAGAGAAAGACCTGCAATCTGCAAGAAGGGGGGCCTCCAGGAGTAGGACTGCGTACCCCTGCAAAAAGGATGCCTCTACCATGGAGAATTTCAAGGCGTTAGCTAGTGGCGAAGCGTGACAAGGAAAAGGTTGGTGGACCCCATCGGGCGGCCGTTCCACCAGTCGAAGCAACCCGTGGAACATATACAGGTAGCGTGGCCGAGAGGTCTAAGGTGTTAGATTAAGGCTCCAGAAGCGGCGCTGCGTGCAAAGCAGCATGGGTAAAGCATCCCCACTGGGTAGCGTGGCCGAGCGGTCTAAGGCGCTGGATTAAGGCTCCAGTCTCTTCGGGGGCGTGGGTTCGAATCCCACCGCTGCCAGGACAACCTTTTTGGAAGACTCTTGTGACTGCCATGGCCGAGCAAAGAGATTTTCTTGGCCGCACTCGACGGGTTTTGCGAAGAAGCTCCGCGGTCGCCTTTGCCTCTATTTCTGGAGGGTGGAAGGGCAGGAAAAGGCCCACGAAGAGCAGCCCACCTGGGTAGTGTGGCCGAGTGGTCTAAGGCGCTGGATTTAGGCTCCAGTCTCTCTGGAGGCGTGGGTTCGAATCCCACCGCTGCTAGCAATGATTTTAATCAAGGTCGGGAGGAACTGCGTGTATTTGAGAAAAGTCTGGAAATATTGTGAGAGCACGTTTTCCCTGGCAGCAGCCAGGCCCGCCAAGAACATGCGAGTCAAACAAGATGCCTCGTCCTCTCCCACAGGCGATCGCTTGCTTGATAAGGCAGGGTGACTCAGTCCTGCTGCTTGGGCCCCGTCCTTCCTGTGTGGTTTACCGACTACTTGAGCTTTTGTTGCTGACGATTTGTGTTGATCTGTTCTTCCGAAAACTCATCTCAGACTTTCTTTGACAGCAACACAGCCACAAGCGCTAACCCCCTTGGGATCAGGTTTTTCTTACGCAAGCAGGATTGGACTGCAGATTTTTAGTAAAAGCAGCATCGGGGCAGCCGTTCCACCGGTCGGAGCGACCCGTGGAACATATAGGGGTAGCGTGGCCGAGAGGTCTAAGGTGTTAGATTAAGGCTCCAGAAGCAGCGCTGCGTGCACATCTAAATTCTGCCGCTTTTGCTTTCCTTGCTTTTTAGCCAAGTCAGTTCTGGAAGCTTGTCCCTGCCTCTGCTCCTTTCTAACAGAGGCACCCTTTTGAAGCAGGGACACCAATAGTTTACTATCATAGTGTAGTTACTTTAAAACAGGAAAAAGAAGTCGAATAACATAATAGTGAAAAGCAATAAGTAGCCTACAAGAATGGAAACAGCCAATGTCACTCATTGAAAGTTTTGGGTGAAAATTTTTTGGGAAAAATTTATAATTTTGAGTTAACATATTAACAAACAGCTAACACACAGCTGGCTGCCATTTTCAGGACAGCCCCAAAGATCTTGATTAGCGCATTCAGGTTTGTTTGATCAGAGAAAGACCTGCAATCTGCAAGAAGGGGGGCCTCCAGGAGTAGGACTGCGTACCCCTGCAAAAAGGATGCCTCTACCATGGAGAATTTCAAGGCGTTAGCTAGTGGCGAAGCGTGACAAGGAAAAGGTTGGTGGACCCCATCGGGCGGCCGTTCCACCAGTCGAAGCAACCCGTGGAACATATACAGGTAGCGTGGCCGAGAGGTCTAAGGTGTTAGATTAAGGCTCCAGAAGCGGCGCTGCGTGCAAAGCAGCATGGGTAAAGCAGCCCCACCGGGTAGCGTGGCTGAGCGGTCTAAGGCGCTGGATTAAGGCTCCAGTCTCTTCGGGGGCGTGGGTTCGAATCCCACAGCTGCCAGGACAACCTTTTTGGAAGACTCTTGTGACTGCCATGGCCGAGCAAAGAGATTTTCTTGGCCGCACTCGACGGGTTTTGCGAAGAAGCGCCGCGGTCGCCTTTGCCTCTATTTCTGGAGGGTGGAAGGGCAGGAAAAGGCCCACGAAGAGCAGCCCACCTGGGTAGTGTGGCCGAGTGGTCTAAGGCGCTGGATTTAGGCTCCAGTCTCTCTGGAGGCGTGGGTTCGAATCCCACCGCTGCCAACAGTGGTTTTAAACAAGGTCGGGAGGAACTGCGTTTATTTGAGAAAAGTCTGGAAATATTGTGAGAGCACGTTTTCCCTGGCAGCAGCCAGGCCCGCCAAGAACATGCGAGTCAAACAAGATGCCTCGTCCTCTCCCACAGGCGATCGCTTGCTTGATAAGGCAGGGTGACTCAGTCCTGCTGCTTGGGCCCCGTCCTTCCTGTGTGGTTTACCGACTACTTGAGCTTTTGTTGCTGACGATTTGTGTTGATCTGTTCTTCCAAAAACTCATCTCAGACTTTCTTTGACAGCAACACAGCCACAAGCGCTAACCCCCTTGGGATCAGGTTTTTCTTACGCAAGCAGGATTGGACTGCAGATTTTTAGTAAAAGCAGCATCGGGGCAGCCGTTCCACCGGTCGGAGCGACCCGTGGAACATATAGGGGTAGCGTGGCCGAGAGGTCTAAGGTGTTAGATTAAGGCTCCAGAAGCAGCGCTGCGTGCACATCTAAATTCTGCCGCTTTTGCTTTCCTTGCTTTTTAGCCAAGTCAGTTCTGGAAGCTTGTCCCTGCCTCTGCTCCTTTCTAACAGAGGCACCCTTTTGAAGCAGGGACACCAATAGTTTACTATCATAGTGTAGTTACTTTAAAACAGGAAAAAGAAGTCGAATAACATAATAGTGAAAAGCAATAAGTAGCCTACAAGAATGGAAACAGCCAATGTCACTCATTGAAAGTTTTGGGTGAAAATTTTTTGGGAAAAATTTATAATTTTGAGTTAACATATTAACAAACAGCTAACACACAGCTGGCTGCCATTTTCAGGACAGCCCCAAAGATCTTGATTAGCGCATTCAGGTTTGTTTGATCAGAGAAAGACCTGCAATCTGCAAGAAGGGGGGCCTCCAGGAGTAGGACTGCGTACCCCTGCAAAAAGGATGCCTCTACCATGGAGAATTTCAAGGCGTTAGCTAGTGGCGAAGCGTGACAAGGAAAAGGTTGGTGGACCCCATCGGGCGGCCGTTCCACCAGTCGAAGCAACCCGTGGAACATATACAGGTAGCGTGGCCGAGAGGTCTAAGGTGTTAGATTAAGGCTCCAGAAGCGGCGCTGCGTGCAAAGCAGCATGGGTAAAGCAGCCCCACCGGGTAGCGTGGCTGAGCGGTCTAAGGCGCTGGATTAAGGCTCCAGTCTCTTCGGGGGCGTGGGTTCGAATCCCACAGCTGCCAGGACAACCTTTTTGGAAGACTCTTGTGACTGCCATGGCCGAGCAAAGAGATTTTCTTGGCCGCACTCGACGGGTTTTGCGAAGAAGCGCCGCGGTCGCCTTTGCCTCTATTTCTGGAGGGTGGAAGGGCAGGAAAAGGCCCACGAAGAGCAGCCCACCTGGGTAGTGTGGCCGAGTGGTCTAAGGCGCTGGATTTAGGCTCCAGTCTCTCTGGAGGCGTGGGTTCGAATCCCACCGCTGCCAACAGTGGTTTTAAACAAGGTCGGGAGGAACTGCGTTTATTTGAGAAAAGTCTGGAAATATTGTGAGAGCACGTTTTCCCTGGCAGCAGCCAGGCCCGCCAAGAACATGCGAGTCAAACAAGATGCCTCGTCCTCTCCCACAGGCGATCGCTTGCTTGATAAGGCAGGGTGACTCAGTCCTGCTGCTTGGGCCCCGTCCTTCCTGTGTGGTTTACCGACTACTTGAGCTTTTGTTGCTGACGATTTGTGTTGATCTGTTCTTCCAAAAACTCATCTCAGACTTTCTTTGACAGCAACACAGCCACAAGCGCTAACCCCCTTGGGATCAGGTTTTTCTTACGCAAGCAGGATTGGACTGCAGATTTTTAGTAAAAGCAGCATCGGGGCAGCCGTTCCACCGGTCGGAGCGACCCGTGGAACATATAGGGGTAGCGTGGCCGAGAGGTCTAAGGTGTTAGATTAAGGCTCCAGAAGCAGCGCTGCGTGCACATCTAAATTCTGCCGCTTTTGCTTTCCTTGCTTTTTAGCCAAGTCAGTTCTGGAAGCTTGTCCCTGCCTCTGCTCCTTTCTAACAGAGGCACCCTTTTGAAGCAGGGACACCAATAGTTTACTATCATAGTGTAGTTACTTTAAAACAGGAAAAAGAAGTCGAATAACATAATAGTGAAAAGCAATAAGTAGCCTACAAGAATGGAAACAGCCAATGTCACTCATTGAAAGTTTTGGGTGAAAATTTTTTGGGAAAAATTTATAATTTTGAGTTAACATATTAACAAACAGCTAACACACAGCTGGCTGCCATTTTCAGGACAGCCCCAAAGATCTTGATTAGCGCATTCAGGTTTGTTTGATCAGAGAAAGACCTGCAATCTGCAAGAAGGGGGGCCTCCAGGAGTAGGACTGCGTACCCCTGCAAAAAGGATGCCTCTACCATGGAGAATTTCAAGGCGTTAGCTAGTGGCGAAGCGTGACAAGGAAAAGGTTGGTGGACCCCATCGGGCGGCCGTTCCACCAGTCGAAGCAACCCGTGGAACATATACAGGTAGCGTGGCCGAGAGGTCTAAGGTGTTAGATTAAGGCTCCAGAAGCGGCGCTGCGTGCAAAGCAGCATGGGTAAAGCAGCCCCACCGGGTAGCGTGGCCGAGCGGTCTAAGGCGCTGGATTAAGGCTCCAGTCTCTTCGGGGGCGTGGGTTCGAATCCCACCGCTGCCAGGACAACCTTTTTGGAAGACTCTTGTGACTGCCATGGCCGAGCAAAGAGATTTTCTTGGCCGCACTCGACGGGTTTTGCGAAGAAGCTCCGCGGTCGCCTTTGCCTCTATTTCTGGAGGGTGGAAGGGCAGGAAAAGGCCCACGAAGAGCAGCCCACCTGGGTAGTGTGGCCGAGTGGTCTAAGGCGCTGGATTTAGGCTCCAGTCTCTCTGGAGGCGTGGGTTCGAATCCCACCGCTGCCAGCAATGATTTTAATCAAGGTCGGGAGGAACTGCGTGTATTTGAGAAAAGTCTGGAAATATTGTGAGAGCACGTTTTCCCTGGCAGCAGCCAGGCCCGCCAAGAACATGCGAGTCAAACAAGATGCCTCCTCCTCTCCCACAGGCGATCGCTTGCTTGATAAGGCAGGGTGACTCAGTCCTGCTGCTTGGGCCCCGTCCTTCCTGTGTGGTTTACCGACTACTTGAGCTTTTGTTGCTGACGATTTGTGTTGATCTGTTCTTCCGAAAACTCATCTCAGACTTTCTTTGACAGCAACACAGCCACAAGCGCTAACCCCCTTGGGATCAGGTTTTTCTTACGCAAGCAGGATTGGACTGCAGATTTTTAGTAAAAGCAGCATCGGGGCAGCCGTTCCACCGGTCGGAGCGACCCGTGGAACATATAGGGGTAGCGTGGCCGAGAGGTCTAAGGTGTTAGATTAAGGCTCCAGAAGCAGCGCTGCGTGCACATCTAAATTCTGCCGCTTTTGCTTTCCTTGCTTTTTAGCCAAGTCAGTTCTGGAAGCTTGTCCCTGCCTCTGCTCCTTTCTAACAGAGGCACCCTTTTGAAGCAGGGACACCAATAGTTTACTATCATAGTGTAGTTACTTTAAAACAGGAAAAAGAAGTCGAATAACATAATAGTGAAAAGCAATAAGTAGCCTACAAGAATGGAAACAGCCAATGTCACTCATTGAAAGTTTTGGGTGAAAATTTTTTGGGAAAAATTTATAATTTTGAGTTAACATATTAACAAACAGCTAACACACAGCTGGCTGCCATTTTCAGGACAGCCCCAAAGATCTTGATTAGCGCATTCAGGTTTGTTTGATCAGAGAAAGACCTGCAATCTGCAAGAAGGGGGGCCTCCAGGAGTAGGACTGCGTACCCCTGCAAAAAGGATGCCTCTACCATGGAGAATTTCAAGGCGTTAGCTAGTGGCGAAGCGTGACAAGGAAAAGGTTGGTGGACCCCATCGGGCGGCCGTTCCACCAGTCGAAGCAACCCGTGGAACATATACAGGTAGCGTGGCCGAGAGGTCTAAGGTGTTAGATTAAGGCTCCAGAAGCGGCGCTGCGTGCAAAGCAGCATGGGTAAAGCAGCCCCACCGGGTAGCGTGGCCGAGCGGTCTAAGGCGCTGGATTAAGGCTCCAGTCTCTTCGGGGGCGTGGGTTTGAATCCCACCGCTGCCAGGACAACCTTTTTGGAAGACTCTTGTGACTGCCATGGCCGAGCAAAGAGATTTTCTTGGCCGCACTCGACGGGTTTTGAGAAGAAGCTCCGCGGTCGCCTTTGCCTCTATTTCTGGAGGGTGGAAGGGCAGGAAAAGGCCCACGAAGAGCAGCCCACCTGGGTAGTGTGGCCGAGTGGTCTAAGGCGCTGGATTTAGGCTCCAGTCTCTCTGGAGGCGTGGGTTTGAATCCCACCGCTGCCAGCAGTGATTTTAATCAAGGTCGGGAGGAACTGCGTGTATTTGAGAAAAGTCTGGAAATATTGTGAGAGCACGTTTTCCCTGGCAGCAGCCAGGCCCGCCAAGAACATGCGAGTCAAACAAGATGCCTCGTCCTCTCCCACAGGCGATCGCTTGCTTGATAAGGCAGGGTGACTCAGTCCTGCTGCTTGGGCCCCGTCCTTCCTGTGTGGTTTACCGACTACTTGAGCTTTTGTTGCTGACGATTTGTGTTGATCTGTTCTTCCAAAAACTCATCTCAGACTTTCTTTGACAGCAACACAGCCACAAGCGCTAACCCCCTTGGGATCAGGTTTTTCTTACGCAAGCAGGATTGGACTGCAGATTTTTAGTAAAAGCAGCATCGGGGCAGCCGTTCCACCGGTCGGAGCGACCCGTGGAACATATAGGGGTAGCGTGGCCGAGAGGTCTAAGGTGTTAGATTAAGGCTCCAGAAGCAGCGCTGCGTGCACATCTAAATTCTGCCGCTTTTGCTTTCCTTGCTTTTTAGCCAAGTCAGTTCTGGAAGCTTGTCCCTGCCTCTGCTCCTTTCTAACAGAGGCACCCTTTTGAAGCAGGGACACCAATAGTTTACTATCATAGTGTAGTTACTTTAAAACAGGAAAAAGAAGTCGAATAACATAATAGTGAAAAGCAATAAGTAGCCTACAAGAATGGAAACAGCCAATGTCACTCATTGAAAGTTTTGGGTGAAAATTTTTTGGGAAAAATTTATAATTTTGAGTTAACATATTAACAAACAGCTAACACACAGCTGGCTGCCATTTTCAGGACAGCCCCAAAGATCTTGATTAGCGCATTCAGGTTTGTTTGATCAGAGAAAGACCTGCAATCTGCAAGAAGGGGGGCCTCCAGGAGTAGGACTGCGTACCCCTGCAAAAAGGATGCCTCTACCATGGAGAATTTCAAGGCGTTAGCTAGTGGCGAAGCGTGACAAGGAAAAGGTTGGTGGACCCCATCGGGCGGCCGTTCCACCAGTCGAAGCAACCCGTGGAACATATACAGGTAGCGTGGCCGAGAGGTCTAAGGTGTTAGATTAAGGCTCCAGAAGCGGCGCTGCGTGCAAAGCAGCATGGGTAAAGCATCCCCACTGGGTAGCGTGGCCGAGCGGTCTAAGGCGCTGGATTAAGGCTCCAGTCTCTTCGGGGGCGTGGGTTCGAATCCCACCGCTGCCAGGACAACCTTTTTGGAAGACTCTTGTGACTGCCATGGCCGAGCAAAGAGATTTTCTTGGCCGCACTCGACGGGTTTTGCGAAGAAGCTCCGCGGTCGCCTTTGCCTCTATTTCTGGAGGGTGGAAGGGCAGGAAAAGGCCCACGAAGAGCAGCCCACCTGGGTAGTGTGGCCGAGTGGTCTAAGGCGCTGGATTTAGGCTCCAGTCTCTCTGGAGGCGTGGGTTCGAATCCCACCGCTGCTAGCAATGATTTTAATCAAGGTCGGGAGGAACTGCGTGTATTTGAGAAAAGTCTGGAAATATTGTGAGAGCACGTTTTCCCTGGCAGCAGCCAGGCCCGCCAAGAACATGCGAGTCAAACAAGATGCCTCGTCCTCTCCCACAGGCGATCGCTTGCTTGATAAGGCAGGGTGACTCAGTCCTGCTGCTTGGGCCCCGTCCTTCCTGTGTGGTTTACCGACTACTTGAGCTTTTGTTGCTGACGATTTGTGTTGATCTGTTCTTCCGAAAACTCATCTCAGACTTTCTTTGACAGCAACACAGCCACAAGCGCTAACCCCCTTGGGATCAGGTTTTTCTTACGCAAGCAGGATTGGACTGCAGATTTTTAGTAAAAGCAGCATCGGGGCAGCCGTTCCACCGGTCGGAGCGACCCGTGGAACATATAGGGGTAGCGTGGCCGAGAGGTCTAAGGTGTTAGATTAAGGCTCCAGAAGCAGCGCTGCGTGCACATCTAAATTCTGCCGCTTTTGCTTTCCTTGCTTTTTAGCCAAGTCAGTTCTGGAAGCTTGTCCCTGCCTCTGCTCCTTTCTAACAGAGGCACCCTTTTGAAGCAGGGACACCAATAGTTTACTATCATAGTGTAGTTACTTTAAAACAGGAAAAAGAAGTCGAATAACATAATAGTGAAAAGCAATAAGTAGCCTACAAGAATGGAAACAGCCAATGTCACTCATTGAAAGTTTTGGGTGAAAATTTTTTGGGAAAAATTTATAATTTTGAGTTAACATATTAACAAACAGCTAACACACAGCTGGCTGCCATTTTCAGGACAGCCCCAAAGATCTTGATTAGCGCATTCAGGTTTGTTTGATCAGAGAAAGACCTGCAATCTGCAAGAAGGGGGGCCTCCAGGAGTAGGACTGCGTACCCCTGCAAAAAGGATGCCTCTACCATGGAGAATTTCAAGGCGTTAGCTAGTGGCGAAGCGTGACAAGGAAAAGGTTGGTGGACCCCATCGGGCGGCCGTTCCACCAGTCGAAGCAACCCGTGGAACATATACAGGTAGCGTGGCCGAGAGGTCTAAGGTGTTAGATTAAGGCTCCAGAAGCGGCGCTGCGTGCAAAGCAGCATGGGTAAAGCAGCCCCACCGGGTAGCGTGGCTGAGCGGTCTAAGGCGCTGGATTAAGGCTCCAGTCTCTTCGGGGGCGTGGGTTCGAATCCCACAGCTGCCAGGACAACCTTTTTGGAAGACTCTTGTGACTGCCATGGCCGAGCAAAGAGATTTTCTTGGCCGCACTCGACGGGTTTTGCGAAGAAGCGCCGCGGTCGCCTTTGCCTCTATTTCTGGAGGGTGGAAGGGCAGGAAAAGGCCCACGAAGAGCAGCCCACCTGGGTAGTGTGGCCGAGTGGTCTAAGGCGCTGGATTTAGGCTCCAGTCTCTCTGGAGGCGTGGGTTCGAATCCCACCGCTGCCAACAGTGGTTTTAAACAAGGTCGGGAGGAACTGCGTTTATTTGAGAAAAGTCTGGAAATATTGTGAGAGCACGTTTTCCCTGGCAGCAGCCAGGCCCGCCAAGAACATGCGAGTCAAACAAGATGCCTCGTCCTCTCCCACAGGCGATCGCTTGCTTGATAAGGCAGGGTGACTCAGTCCTGCTGCTTGGGCCCCGTCCTTCCTGTGTGGTTTACCGACTACTTGAGCTTTTGTTGCTGACGATTTGTGTTGATCTGTTCTTCCAAAAACTCATCTCAGACTTTCTTTGACAGCAACACAGCCACAAGCGCTAACCCCCTTGGGATCAGGTTTTTCTTACGCAAGCAGGATTGGACTGCAGATTTTTAGTAAAAGCAGCATCGGGGCAGCCGTTCCACCGGTCGGAGCGACCCGTGGAACATATAGGGGTAGCGTGGCCGAGAGGTCTAAGGTGTTAGATTAAGGCTCCAGAAGCAGCGCTGCGTGCACATCTAAATTCTGCCGCTTTTGCTTTCCTTGCTTTTTAGCCAAGTCAGTTCTGGAAGCTTGTCCCTGCCTCTGCTCCTTTCTAACAGAGGCACCCTTTTGAAGCAGGGACACCAATAGTTTACTATCATAGTGTAGTTACTTTAAAACAGGAAAAAGAAGTCGAATAACATAATAGTGAAAAGCAATAAGTAGCCTACAAGAATGGAAACAGCCAATGTCACTCATTGAAAGTTTTGGGTGAAAATTTTTTGGGAAAAATTTATAATTTTGAGTTAACATATTAACAAACAGCTAACACACAGCTGGCTGCCATTTTCAGGACAGCCCCAAAGATCTTGATTAGCGCATTCAGGTTTGTTTGATCAGAGAAAGACCTGCAATCTGCAAGAAGGGGGGCCTCCAGGAGTAGGACTGCGTACCCCTGCAAAAAGGATGCCTCTACCATGGAGAATTTCAAGGCGTTAGCTAGTGGCGAAGCGTGACAAGGAAAAGGTTGGTGGACCCCATCGGGCGGCCGTTCCACCAGTCGAAGCAACCCGTGGAACATATACAGGTAGCGTGGCCGAGAGGTCTAAGGTGTTAGATTAAGGCTCCAGAAGCGGCGCTGCGTGCAAAGCAGCATGGGTAAAGCAGCCCCACCGGGTAGCGTGGCTGAGCGGTCTAAGGCGCTGGATTAAGGCTCCAGTCTCTTCGGGGGCGTGGGTTCGAATCCCACAGCTGCCAGGACAACCTTTTTGGAAGACTCTTGTGACTGCCATGGCCGAGCAAAGAGATTTTCTTGGCCGCACTCGACGGGTTTTGCGAAGAAGCGCCGCGGTCGCCTTTGCCTCTATTTCTGGAGGGTGGAAGGGCAGGAAAAGGCCCACGAAGAGCAGCCCACCTGGGTAGTGTGGCCGAGTGGTCTAAGGCGCTGGATTTAGGCTCCAGTCTCTCTGGAGGCGTGGGTTCGAATCCCACCGCTGCCAACAGTGGTTTTAAACAAGGTCGGGAGGAACTGCGTTTATTTGAGAAAAGTCTGGAAATATTGTGAGAGCACGTTTTCCCTGGCAGCAGCCAGGCCCGCCAAGAACATGCGAGTCAAACAAGATGCCTCGTCCTCTCCCACAGGCGATCGCTTGCTTGATAAGGCAGGGTGACTCAGTCCTGCTGCTTGGGCCCCGTCCTTCCTGTGTGGTTTACCGACTACTTGAGCTTTTGTTGCTGACGATTTGTGTTGATCTGTTCTTCCAAAAACTCATCTCAGACTTTCTTTGACAGCAACACAGCCACAAGCGCTAACCCCCTTGGGATCAGGTTTTTCTTACGCAAGCAGGATTGGACTGCAGATTTTTAGTAAAAGCAGCATCGGGGCAGCCGTTCCACCGGTCGGAGCGACCCGTGGAACATATAGGGGTAGCGTGGCCGAGAGGTCTAAGGTGTTAGATTAAGGCTCCAGAAGCAGCGCTGCGTGCACATCTAAATTCTGCCGCTTTTGCTTTCCTTGCTTTTTAGCCAAGTCAGTTCTGGAAGCTTGTCCCTGCCTCTGCTCCTTTCTAACAGAGGCACCCTTTTGAAGCAGGGACACCAATAGTTTACTATCATAGTGTAGTTACTTTAAAACAGGAAAAAGAAGTCGAATAACATAATAGTGAAAAGCAATAAGTAGCCTACAAGAATGGAAACAGCCAATGTCACTCATTGAAAGTTTTGGGTGAAAATTTTTTGGGAAAAATTTATAATTTTGAGTTAACATATTAACAAACAGCTAACACACAGCTGGCTGCCATTTTCAGGACAGCCCCAAAGATCTTGATTAGCGCATTCAGGTTTGTTTGATCAGAGAAAGACCTGCAATCTGCAAGAAGGGGGGCCTCCAGGAGTAGGACTGCGTACCCCTGCAAAAAGGATGCCTCTACCATGGAGAATTTCAAGGCGTTAGCTAGTGGCGAAGCGTGACAAGGAAAAGGTTGGTGGACCCCATCGGGCGGCCGTTCCACCAGTCGAAGCAACCCGTGGAACATATACAGGTAGCGTGGCCGAGAGGTCTAAGGTGTTAGATTAAGGCTCCAGAAGCGGCGCTGCGTGCAAAGCAGCATGGGTAAAGCAGCCCCACCGGGTAGCGTGGCCGAGCGGTCTAAGGCGCTGGATTAAGGCTCCAGTCTCTTCGGGGGCGTGGGTTTGAATCCCACCGCTGCCAGGACAACCTTTTTGGAAGACTCTTGTGACTGCCATGGCCGAGCAAAGAGATTTTCTTGGCCGCACTCGACGGGTTTTGCGAAGAAGCTCCGCGGTCGCCTTTGCCTCTATTTCTGGAGGGTGGAAGGGCAGGAAAAGGCCCACGAAGAGCAGCCCACCTGGGTAGTGTGGCCGAGTGGTCTAAGGCGCTGGATTTAGGCTCCAGTCTCTCTGGAGGCGTGGGTTCGAATCCCACCGCTGCCAGCAATGATTTTAATCAAGGTCGGGAGGAACTGCGTGTATTTGAGAAAAGTCTGGAAATATTGTGAGAGCACGTTTTCCCTGGCAGCAGCCAGGCCCGCCAAGAACATGCGAGTCAAACAAGATGCCTCCTCCTCTCCCACAGGCGATCGCTTGCTTGATAAGGCAGGGTGACTCAGTCCTGCTGCTTGGGCCCCGTCCTTCCTGTGTGGTTTACCGACTACTTGAGCTTTTGTTGCTGACGATTTGTGTTGATCTGTTCTTCCGAAAACTCATCTCAGACTTTCTTTGACAGCAACACAGCCACAAGCGCTAACCCCCTTGGGATCAGGTTTTTCTTACGCAAGCAGGATTGGACTGCAGATTTTTAGTAAAAGCAGCATCGGGGCAGCCGTTCCACCGGTCGGAGCGACCCGTGGAACATATAGGGGTAGCGTGGCCGAGAGGTCTAAGGTGTTAGATTAAGGCTCCAGAAGCAGCGCTGCGTGCACATCTAAATTCTGCCGCTTTTGCTTTCCTTGCTTTTTAGCCAAGTCAGTTCTGGAAGCTTGTCCCTGCCTCTGCTCCTTTCTAACAGAGGCACCCTTTTGAAGCAGGGACACCAATAGTTTACTATCATAGTGTAGTTACTTTAAAACAGGAAAAAGAAGTCGAATAACATAATAGTGAAAAGCAATAAGTAGCCTACAAGAATGGAAACAGCCAATGTCACTCATTGAAAGTTTTGGGTGAAAATTTTTTGGGAAAAATTTATAATTTTGAGTTAACATATTAACAAACAGCTAACACACAGCTGGCTGCCATTTTCAGGACAGCCCCAAAGATCTTGATTAGCGCATTCAGGTTTGTTTGATCAGAGAAAGACCTGCAATCTGCAAGAAGGGGGGCCTCCAGGAGTAGGACTGCGTACCCCTGCAAAAAGGATGCCTCTACCATGGAGAATTTCAAGGCGTTAGCTAGTGGCGAAGCGTGACAAGGAAAAGGTTGGTGGACCCCATCGGGCGGCCGTTCCACCAGTCGAAGCAACCCGTGGAACATATACAGGTAGCGTGGCCGAGAGGTCTAAGGTGTTAGATTAAGGCTCCAGAAGCGGCGCTGCGTGCAAAGCAGCATGGGTAAAGCAGCCCCACCGGGTAGCGTGGCCGAGCGGTCTAAGGCGCTGGATTAAGGCTCCAGTCTCTTCGGGGGCGTGGGTTCGAATCCCACCGCTGCCAGGACAACCTTTTTGGAAGACTCTTGTGACTGCCATGGCCGAGCAAAGAGATTTTCTTGGCCGCACTCGACGGGTTTTGAGAAGAAGCTCCGCGGTCGCCTTTGCCTCTATTTCTGGAGGGTGGAAGGGCAGGAAAAGGCCCACGAAGAGCAGCCCACCTGGGTAGTGTGGCCGAGTGGTCTAAGGCGCTGGATTTAGGCTCCAGTCTCTCTGGAGGCGTGGGTTTGAATCCCACCGCTGCCAGCAGTGATTTTAATCAAGGTCGGGAGGAACTGCGTGTATTTGAGAAAAGTCTGGAAATATTGTGAGAGCACGTTTTCCCTGGCAGCAGCCAGGCCCGCCAAGAACATGCGAGTCAAACAAGATGCCTCGTCCTCTCCCACAGGCGATCGCTTGCTTGATAAGGCAGGGTGACTCAGTCCTGCTGCTTGGGCCCCGTCCTTCCTGTGTGGTTTACCGACTACTTGAGCTTTTGTTGCTGACGATTTGTGTTGATCTGTTCTTCCAAAAACTCATCTCAGACTTTCTTTGACAGCAACACAGCCACAAGCGCTAACCCCCTTGGGATCAGGTTTTTCTTACGCAAGCAGGATTGGACTGCAGATTTTTAGTAAAAGCAGCATCGGGGCAGCCGTTCCACCGGTCGGAGCGACCCGTGGAACATATAGGGGTAGCGTGGCCGAGAGGTCTAAGGTGTTAGATTAAGGCTCCAGAAGCAGCGCTGCGTGCACATCTAAATTCTGCCGCTTTTGCTTTCCTTGCTTTTTAGCCAAGTCAGTTCTGGAAGCTTGTCCCTGCCTCTGCTCCTTTCTAACAGAGGCACCCTTTTGAAGCAGGGACACCAATAGTTTACTATCATAGTGTAGTTACTTTAAAACAGGAAAAAGAAGTCGAATAACATAATAGTGAAAAGCAATAAGTAGCCTACAAGAATGGAAACAGCCAATGTCACTCATTGAAAGTTTTGGGTGAAAATTTTTTGGGAAAAATTTATAATTTTGAGTTAACATATTAACAAACAGCTAACACACAGCTGGCTGCCATTTTCGGGACAGCCCCAAAGATCTTGATTAGCGCATTCAGGTTTGTTTGATCAGAGAAAGACCTGCAATCTGCAAGAAGGGGGGCCTCCAGGAGTAGGACTGCGTACCCCTGCAAAAAGGATGCCTCTACCATGGAGAATTTCAAGGCGTTAGCTAGTGGCGAAGCGTGACAAGGAAAAGGTTGGTGGACCCCATCGGGCGGCCGTTCCACCAGTCGAAGCAACCCGTGGAACATATACAGGTAGCGTGGCCGAGAGGTCTAAGGTGTTAGATTAAGGCTCCAGAAGCGGCGCTGCGTGCAAAGCAGCATGGGTAAAGCAGCCCCACCGGGTAGCGTGGCCGAGCGGTCTAAGGCGCTGGATTAAGGCTCCAGTCTCTTCGGGGGCGTGGGTTCGAATCCCACCGCTGCCAGGACAACCTTTATGGAAGACTCTTGTGACTGCCATGGCCGAGCAAAGAGATTTTCTTGGCCGCACTCGACGGGTTTTGCGAAGAAGCTCCGCGGTCGCCTTTGCCTCTATTTCTGGAGGGTGGAAGGGCAGGAAAAGGCCCACGAAGAGCAGCCCACCTGGGTAGTGTGGCCGAGTGGTCTAAGGCGCTGGATTTAGGCTCCAGTCTCTCTGGAGGCGTGGGTTCGAATCCCACCGCTGCCAGCAGTGATTTTAATCAAGGTCGGGAGGAACTGCGTGTATTTGAGAAAAGTCTGGAAATATTGTGAGAGCACGTTTTCCCTGGCAGCAGCCAGGCCCGCCAAGAACATGCGAGTCAAACAAGATGCCTCGTCCTCTCCCACAGGCGATCGCTTGCTTGATAAGGCAGGGTGACTCAGTCCTGCTGCTTGGGCCCCGTCCTTCCTGTGTGGTTTACCGACTACTTGAGCTTTTGTTGCTGACGATTTGTGTTGATCTGTTCTTCCAAAAACTCATCTCAGACTTTCTTTGACAGCAACACAGCCACAAGCGCTAACCCCCTTAGGATCAGGTTTTTCTTACGCAAGCAGGATTGGACTGCAGATTTTTAGTAAAAGCAGCATCGGGGCAGCCGTTCCACCGGTCGGAGCGACCCGTGGAACATATAGGGGTAGCGTGGCCGAGAGGTCTAAGGTGTTAGATTAAGGCTCCAGAAGCAGCGCTGCGTGCACATCTAAATTCTGCCGCTTTTGCTTTCCTTGCTTTTTAGCCAAGTCAGTTCTGGAAGCTTGTCCCTGCCTCTGCTCCTTTCTAACAGAGGCACCCTTTTGAAGCAGGGACACCAATAGTTTACTATCATAGTGTAGTTACTTTAAAACAGGAAAAAGAAGTCGAATAACATAATAGTGAAAAGCAATAAGTAGCCTACAAGAATGGAAACAGCCAATGTCACTCATTGAAAGTTTTGGGTGAAAATTTTTTGGGAAAAATTTATAATTTTGAGTTAACATATTAACAAACAGCTAACACACAGCTGGCTGCCATTTTCAGGACAGCCCCAAAGATCTTGATTAGCGCATTCAGGTTTGTTTGATCAGAGAAAGACCTGCAATCTGCAAGAAGGGGGGCCTCCAGGAGTAGGACTGCGTACCCCTGCAAAAAGGATGCCTCTACCATGGAGAATTTCAAGGCGTTAGCTAGTGGCGAAGCGTGACAAGGAAAAGGTTGGTGGACCCCATCGGGCGGCCGTTCCACCAGTCGAAGCAACCCGTGGAACATATACAGGTAGCGTGGCCGAGAGGTCTAAGGTGTTAGATTAAGGCTCCAGAAGCGGCGCTGCGTGCAAAGCAGCATGGGTAAAGCAGCCCCACCGGGTAGCGTGGCCGAGCGGTCTAAGGCGCTGGATTAAGGCTCCAGTCTCTTCGGGGGCGTGGGTTCGAATCCCACCGCTGCCAGGACAACCTTTTTGGAAGACTCTTGTGACTGCCATGGCCGAGCAAAGAGATTTTCTTGGCCGCACTCGACGGGTTTTGCGAAGAAGCTCCGCGGTCGCCTTTGCCTCTATTTCTGGAGGGTGGAAGGGCAGGAAAAGGCCCACGAAGAGCAGCCCACCTGGGTAGTGTGGCCGAGTGGTCTAAGGCGCTGGATTTAGGCTCCAGTCTCTCTGGAGGCGTGGGTTCGAATCCCACCGCTGCCAGCAATGATTTTAATCAAGGTCGGGAGGAACTGCGTGTATTTGAGAAAAGTCTGGAAATATTGTGAGAGCACGTTTTCCCTGGCAGCAGCCAGGCCCGCCAAGAACATGCGAGTCAAACAAGATGCCTCCTCCTCTCCCACAGGCGATCGCTTGCTTGATAAGGCAGGGTGACTCAGTCCTGCTGCTTGGGCCCCGTCCTTCCTGTGTGGTTTACCGACTACTTGAGCTTTTGTTGCTGACGATTTGTGTTGATCTGTTCTTCCGAAAACTCATCTCAGACTTTCTTTGACAGCAACACAGCCACAAGCGCTAACCCCCTTGGGATCAGGTTTTTCTTACGCAAGCAGGATTGGACTGCAGATTTTTAGTAAAAGCAGCATCGGGGCAGCCGTTCCACCGGTCGGAGCGACCCGTGGAACATATAGGGGTAGCGTGGCCGAGAGGTCTAAGGTGTTAGATTAAGGCTCCAGAAGCAGCGCTGCGTGCACATCTAAATTCTGCCGCTTTTGCTTTCCTTGCTTTTTAGCCAAGTCAGTTCTGGAAGCTTGTCCCTGCCTCTGCTCCTTTCTAACAGAGGCACCCTTTTGAAGCAGGGACACCAATAGTTTACTATCATAGTGTAGTTACTTTAAAACAGGAAAAAGAAGTCGAATAACATAATAGTGAAAAGCAATAAGTAGCCTACAAGAATGGAAACAGCCAATGTCACTCATTGAAAGTTTTGGGTGAAAATTTTTTGGGAAAAATTTATAATTTTGAGTTAACATATTAACAAACAGCTAACACACAGCTGGCTGCCATTTTCAGGACAGCCCCAAAGATCTTGATTAGCGCATTCAGGTTTGTTTGATCAGAGAAAGACCTGCAATCTGCAAGAAGGGGGGCCTCCAGGAGTAGGACTGCGTACCCCTGCAAAAAGGATGCCTCTACCATGGAGAATTTCAAGGCGTTAGCTAGTGGCGAAGCGTGACAAGGAAAAGGTTGGTGGACCCCATCGGGCGGCCGTTCCACCAGTCGAAGCAACCCGTGGAACATATACAGGTAGCGTGGCCGAGAGGTCTAAGGTGTTAGATTAAGGCTCCAGAAGCGGCGCTGCGTGCAAAGCAGCATGGGTAAAGCAGCCCCACCGGGTAGCGTGGCTGAGCGGTCTAAGGCGCTGGATTAAGGCTCCAGTCTCTTCGGGGGCGTGGGTTCGAATCCCACAGCTGCCAGGACAACCTTTTTGGAAGACTCTTGTGACTGCCATGGCCGAGCAAAGAGATTTTCTTGGCCGCACTCGACGGGTTTTGCGAAGAAGCGCCGCGGTCGCCTTTGCCTCTATTTCTGGAGGGTGGAAGGGCAGGAAAAGGCCCACGAAGAGCAGCCCACCTGGGTAGTGTGGCCGAGTGGTCTAAGGCGCTGGATTTAGGCTCCAGTCTCTCTGGAGGCGTGGGTTCGAATCCCACCGCTGCCAACAGTGGTTTTAAACAAGGTCGGGAGGAACTGCGTTTATTTGAGAAAAGTCTGGAAATATTGTGAGAGCACGTTTTCCCTGGCAGCAGCCAGGCCCGCCAAGAACATGCGAGTCAAACAAGATGCCTCGTCCTCTCCCACAGGCGATCGCTTGCTTGATAAGGCAGGGTGACTCAGTCCTGCTGCTTGGGCCCCGTCCTTCCTGTGTGGTTTACCGACTACTTGAGCTTTTGTTGCTGACGATTTGTGTTGATCTGTTCTTCCAAAAACTCATCTCAGACTTTCTTTGACAGCAACACAGCCACAAGCGCTAACCCCCTTGGGATCAGGTTTTTCTTACGCAAGCAGGATTGGACTGCAGATTTTTAGTAAAAGCAGCATCGGGGCAGCCGTTCCACCGGTCGGAGCGACCCGTGGAACATATAGGGGTAGCGTGGCCGAGAGGTCTAAGGTGTTAGATTAAGGCTCCAGAAGCAGCGCTGCGTGCACATCTAAATTCTGCCGCTTTTGCTTTCCTTGCTTTTTAGCCAAGTCAGTTCTGGAAGCTTGTCCCTGCCTCTGCTCCTTTCTAACAGAGGCACCCTTTTGAAGCAGGGACACCAATAGTTTACTATCATAGTGTAGTTACTTTAAAACAGGAAAAAGAAGTCGAATAACATAATAGTGAAAAGCAATAAGTAGCCTACAAGAATGGAAACAGCCAATGTCACTCATTGAAAGTTTTGGGTGAAAATTTTTTGGGAAAAATTTATAATTTTGAGTTAACATATTAACAAACAGCTAACACACAGCTGGCTGCCATTTTCAGGACAGCCCCAAAGATCTTGATTAGCGCATTCAGGTTTGTTTGATCAGAGAAAGACCTGCAATCTGCAAGAAGGGGGGCCTCCAGGAGTAGGACTGCGTACCCCTGCAAAAAGGATGCCTCTACCATGGAGAATTTCAAGGCGTTAGCTAGTGGCGAAGCGTGACAAGGAAAAGGTTGGTGGACCCCATCGGGCGGCCGTTCCACCAGTCGAAGCAACCCGTGGAACATATACAGGTAGCGTGGCCGAGAGGTCTAAGGTGTTAGATTAAGGCTCCAGAAGCGGCGCTGCGTGCAAAGCAGCATGGGTAAAGCAGCCCCACCGGGTAGCGTGGCCGAGCGGTCTAAGGCGCTGGATTAAGGCTCCAGTCTCTTCGGGGGCGTGGGTTTGAATCCCACCGCTGCCAGGACAACCTTTTTGGAAGACTCTTGTGACTGCCATGGCCGAGCAAAGAGATTTTCTTGGCCGCACTCGACGGGTTTTGCGAAGAAGCTCCGCGGTCGCCTTTGCCTCTATTTCTGGAGGGTGGAAGGGCAGGAAAAGGCCCACGAAGAGCAGCCCACCTGGGTAGTGTGGCCGAGTGGTCTAAGGCGCTGGATTTAGGCTCCAGTCTCTCTGGAGGCGTGGGTTCGAATCCCACCGCTGCCAGCAATGATTTTAATCAAGGTCGGGAGGAACTGCGTGTATTTGAGAAAAGTCTGGAAATATTGTGAGAGCACGTTTTCCCTGGCAGCAGCCAGGCCCGCCAAGAACATGCGAGTCAAACAAGATGCCTCCTCCTCTCCCACAGGCGATCGCTTGCTTGATAAGGCAGGGTGACTCAGTCCTGCTGCTTGGGCCCCGTCCTTCCTGTGTGGTTTACCGACTACTTGAGCTTTTGTTGCTGACGATTTGTGTTGATCTGTTCTTCCGAAAACTCATCTCAGACTTTCTTTGACAGCAACACAGCCACAAGCGCTAACCCCCTTGGGATCAGGTTTTTCTTACGCAAGCAGGATTGGACTGCAGATTTTTAGTAAAAGCAGCATCGGGGCAGCCGTTCCACCGGTCGGAGCGACCCGTGGAACATATAGGGGTAGCGTGGCCGAGAGGTCTAAGGTGTTAGATTAAGGCTCCAGAAGCAGCGCTGCGTGCACATCTAAATTCTGCCGCTTTTGCTTTCCTTGCTTTTTAGCCAAGTCAGTTCTGGAAGCTTGTCCCTGCCTCTGCTCCTTTCTAACAGAGGCACCCTTTTGAAGCAGGGACACCAATAGTTTACTATCATAGTGTAGTTACTTTAAAACAGGAAAAAGAAGTCGAATAACATAATAGTGAAAAGCAATAAGTAGCCTACAAGAATGGAAACAGCCAATGTCACTCATTGAAAGTTTTGGGTGAAAATTTTTTGGGAAAAATTTATAATTTTGAGTTAACATATTAACAAACAGCTAACACACAGCTGGCTGCCATTTTCAGGACAGCCCCAAAGATCTTGATTAGCGCATTCAGGTTTGTTTGATCAGAGAAAGACCTGCAATCTGCAAGAAGGGGGGCCTCCAGGAGTAGGACTGCGTACCCCTGCAAAAAGGATGCCTCTACCATGGAGAATTTCAAGGCGTTAGCTAGTGGCGAAGCGTGACAAGGAAAAGGTTGGTGGACCCCATCGGGCGGCCGTTCCACCAGTCGAAGCAACCCGTGGAACATATACAGGTAGCGTGGCCGAGAGGTCTAAGGTGTTAGATTAAGGCTCCAGAAGCGGCGCTGCGTGCAAAGCAGCATGGGTAAAGCAGCCCCACCGGGTAGCGTGGCCGAGCGGTCTAAGGCGCTGGATTAAGGCTCCAGTCTCTTCGGGGGCGTGGGTTCGAATCCCACCGCTGCCAGGACAACCTTTTTGGAAGACTCTTGTGACTGCCATGGCCGAGCAAAGAGATTTTCTTGGCCGCACTCGACGGGTTTTGAGAAGAAGCTCCGCGGTCGCCTTTGCCTCTATTTCTGGAGGGTGGAAGGGCAGGAAAAGGCCCACGAAGAGCAGCCCACCTGGGTAGTGTGGCCGAGTGGTCTAAGGCGCTGGATTTAGGCTCCAGTCTCTCTGGAGGCGTGGGTTTGAATCCCACCGCTGCCAGCAGTGATTTTAATCAAGGTCGGGAGGAACTGCGTGTATTTGAGAAAAGTCTGGAAATATTGTGAGAGCACGTTTTCCCTGGCAGCAGCCAGGCCCGCCAAGAACATGCGAGTCAAACAAGATGCCTCGTCCTCTCCCACAGGCGATCGCTTGCTTGATAAGGCAGGGTGACTCAGTCCTGCTGCTTGGGCCCCGTCCTTCCTGTGTGGTTTACCGACTACTTGAGCTTTTGTTGCTGACGATTTGTGTTGATCTGTTCTTCCAAAAACTCATCTCAGACTTTCTTTGACAGCAACACAGCCACAAGCGCTAACCCCCTTGGGATCAGGTTTTTCTTACGCAAGCAGGATTGGACTGCAGATTTTTAGTAAAAGCAGCATCGGGGCAGCCGTTCCACCGGTCGGAGCGACCCGTGGAACATATAGGGGTAGCGTGGCCGAGAGGTCTAAGGTGTTAGATTAAGGCTCCAGAAGCAGCGCTGCGTGCACATCTAAATTCTGCCGCTTTTGCTTTCCTTGCTTTTTAGCCAAGTCAGTTCTGGAAGCTTGTCCCTGCCTCTGCTCCTTTCTAACAGAGGCACCCTTTTGAAGCAGGGACACCAATAGTTTACTATCATAGTGTAGTTACTTTAAAACAGGAAAAAGAAGTCGAATAACATAATAGTGAAAAGCAATAAGTAGCCTACAAGAATGGAAACAGCCAATGTCACTCATTGAAAGTTTTGGGTGAAAATTTTTTGGGAAAAATTTATAATTTTGAGTTAACATATTAACAAACAGCTAACACACAGCTGGCTGCCATTTTCGGGACAGCCCCAAAGATCTTGATTAGCGCATTCAGGTTTGTTTGATCAGAGAAAGACCTGCAATCTGCAAGAAGGGGGGCCTCCAGGAGTAGGACTGCGTACCCCTGCAAAAAGGATGCCT
The DNA here is from genome assembly GCF_936440315.1 of Barbus barbus. Classification (NCBI taxonomy): domain Eukaryota; kingdom Metazoa; phylum Chordata; class Actinopteri; order Cypriniformes; family Cyprinidae; genus Barbus; species Barbus barbus. Next base: position 13,232,234 of record NC_136760.1, on the reverse strand, counting down.
CTACCATGGAGAATTTCAAGGCGTTAGCTAGTGGCGAAGCGTGACAAGGAAAAGGTTGGTGGACCCCATCGGGCGGCCGTTCCACCAGTCGAAGCAACCCGTGGAACATATACAGGTAGCGTGGCCGAGAGGTCTAAGGTGTTAGATTAAGGCTCCAGAAGCGGCGCTGCGTGCAAAGCAGCATGGGTAAAGCAGCCCCACCGGGTAGCGTGGCCGAGCGGTCTAAGGCGCTGGATTAAGGCTCCAGTCTCTTCGGGGGCGTGGGTTCGAATCCCACCGCTGCCAGGACAACCTTTATGGAAGACTCTTGTGACTGCCATGGCCGAGCAAAGAGATTTTCTTGGCCGCACTCGACGGGTTTTGCGAAGAATCTCCGCGGTCGCCTTTGCCTCTATTTCTGGAGGGTGGAAGGGCAGGAAAAGGCCCACGAAGAGCAGCCCACCTGGGTAGTGTGGCCGAGTGGTCTAAGGCGCTGGATTTAGGCTCCAGTCTCTCTGGAGGCGTGGGTTCGAATCCCACCGCTGCCAGCAGTGATTTTAATCAAGGTCGGGAGGAACTGCGTGTATTTGAGAAAAGTCTGGAAATATTGTGAGAGCACGTTTTCCCTGGCAGCAGCCAGGCCCGCCAAGAACATGCGAGTCAAACAAGATGCCTCGTCCTCTCCCACAGGCGATCGCTTGCTTGATAAGGCAGGGTGACTCAGTCCTGCTGCTTGGGCCCCGTCCTTCCTGTGTGGTTTACCGACTACTTGAGCTTTTGTTGCTGACGATTTGTGTTGATCTGTTCTTCCAAAAACTCATCTCAGACTTTCTTTGACAGCAACACAGCCACAAGCGCTAACCCCCTTAGGATCAGGTTTTTCTTACGCAAGCAGGATTGGACTGCAGATTTTTAGTAAAAGCAGCATCGGGGCAGCCGTTCCACCGGTCGGAGCGACCCGTGGAACATATAGGGGTAGCGTGGCCGAGAGGTCTAAGGTGTTAGATTAAGGCTCCAGAAGCAGCGCTGCGTGCACATCTAAATTCTGCCGCTTTTGCTTTCCTTGCTTTTTAGCCAAGTCAGTTCTGGAAGCTTGTCCCTGCCTCTGCTCCTTTCTAACAGAGGCACCCTTTTGAAGCAGGGACACCAATAGTTTACTATCATAGTGTAGTTACTTTAAAACAGGAAAAAGAAGTCGAATAACATAATAGTGAAAAGCAATAAGTAGCCTACAAGAATGGAAACAGCCAATGTCACTCATTGAAAGTTTTGGGTGAAAATTTTTTGGGAAAAATTTATAATTTTGAGTTAACATATTAACAAACAGCTAACACACAGCTGGCTGCCATTTTCAGGACAGCCCCAAAGATCTTGATTAGCGCATTCAGGTTTGTTTGATCAGAGAAAGACCTGCAATCTGCAAGAAGGGGGGCCTCCAGGAGTAGGACTGCGTACCCCTGCAAAAAGGATGCCTCTACCATGGAGAATTTCAAGGCGTTAGCTAGTGGCGAAGCGTGACAAGGAAAAGGTTGGTGGACCCCATCGGGCGGCCGTTCCACCAGTCGAAGCAACCCGTGGAACATATACAGGTAGCGTGGCCGAGAGGTCTAAGGTGTTAGATTAAGGCTCCAGAAGCGGCGCTGCGTGCAAAGCAGCATGGGTAAAGCAGCCCCACCGGGTAGCGTGGCCGAGCGGTCTAAGGCGCTGGATTAAGGCTCCAGTCTCTTCGGGGGCGTGGGTTCGAATCCCACCGCTGCCAGGACAACCTTTTTGGAAGACTCTTGTGACTGCCATGGCCGAGCAAAGAGATTTTCTTGGCCGCACTCGACGGGTTTTGCGAAGAAGCTCCGCGGTCGCCTTTGCCTCTATTTCTGGAGGGTGGAAGGGCAGGAAAAGGCCCACGAAGAGCAGCCCACCTGGGTAGTGTGGCCGAGTGGTCTAAGGCGCTGGATTTAGGCTCCAGTCTCTCTGGAGGCGTGGGTTCGAATCCCACCGCTGCCAGCAATGATTTTAATCAAGGTCGGGAGGAACTGCGTGTATTTGAGAAAAGTCTGGAAATATTGTGAGAGCACGTTTTCCCTGGCAGCAGCCAGGCCCGCCAAGAACATGCGAGTCAAACAAGATGCCTCCTCCTCTCCCACAGGCGATCGCTTGCTTGATAAGGCAGGGTGACTCAGTCCTGCTGCTTGGGCCCCGTCCTTCCTGTGTGGTTTACCGACTACTTGAGCTTTTGTTGCTGACGATTTGTGTTGATCTGTTCTTCCGAAAACTCATCTCAGACTTTCTTTGACAGCAACACAGCCACAAGCGCTAACCCCCTTGGGATCAGGTTTTTCTTACGCAAGCAGGATTGGACTGCAGATTTTTAGTAAAAGCAGCATCGGGGCAGCCGTTCCACCGGTCGGAGCGACCCGTGGAACATATAGGGGTAGCGTGGCCGAGAGGTCTAAGGTGTTAGATTAAGGCTCCAGAAGCAGCGCTGCGTGCACATCTAAATTCTGCCGCTTTTGCTTTCCTTGCTTTTTAGCCAAGTCAGTTCTGGAAGCTTGTCCCTGCCTCTGCTCCTTTCTAACAGAGGCACCCTTTTGAAGCAGGGACACCAATAGTTTACTATCATAGTGTAGTTACTTTAAAACAGGAAAAAGAAGTCGAATAACATAATAGTGAAAAGCAATAAGTAGCCTACAAGAATGGAAACAGCCAATGTCACTCATTGAAAGTTTTGGGTGAAAATTTTTTGGGAAAAATTTATAATTTTGAGTTAACATATTAACAAACAGCTAACACACAGCTGGCTGCCATTTTCAGGACAGCCCCAAAGATCTTGATTAGCGCATTCAGGTTTGTTTGATCAGAGAAAGACCTGCAATCTGCAAGAAGGGGGGCCTCCAGGAGTAGGACTGCGTACCCCTGCAAAAAGGATGCCTCTACCATGGAGAATTTCAAGGCGTTAGCTAGTGGCGAAGCGTGACAAGGAAAAGGTTGGTGGACCCCATCGGGCGGCCGTTCCACCAGTCGAAGCAACCCGTGGAACATATACAGGTAGCGTGGCCGAGAGGTCTAAGGTGTTAGATTAAGGCTCCAGAAGCGGCGCTGCGTGCAAAGCAGCATGGGTAAAGCAGCCCCACCGGGTAGCGTGGCCGAGCGGTCTAAGGCGCTGGATTAAGGCTCCAGTCTCTTCGGGGGCGTGGGTTCGAATCCCACCGCTGCCAGGACAACCTTTTTGGAAGACTCTTGTGACTGCCATGGCCGAGCAAAGAGATTTTCTTGGCCGCACTCGACGGGTTTTGCGAAGAAGCTCCGCGGTCGCCTTTGCCTCTATTTCTGGAGGGTGGAAGGGCAGGAAAAGGCCCACGAAGAGCAGCCCACCTGGGTAGTGTGGCCGAGTGGTCTAAGGCGCTGGATTTATGCTCCAGTCTCTCTGGAGGCGTGGGTTCGAATCCCACCGCTGCCAGCAATGATTTTAATCAAGGTCGGGAGGAACTGCGTGTATTTGAGAAAAGTCTGGAAATATTGTGAGAGCACGTTTTCCCTGGCAGCAGCCAGGCCCGCCAAGAACATGCGAGTCAAACAAGATGCCTCGTCCTCTCCCACAGGCGATCGCTTGCTTGATAAGGCAGGGTGACTCAGTCCTGCTGCTTGGGCCCCGTCCTTCCTGTGTGGTTTACCGACTACTTGAGCTTTTGTTGCTGACGATTTGTGTTGATCTGTTCTTCCGAAAACTCATCTCAGACTTTCTTTGACAGCAACACAGCCACAAGCGCTAACCCCCTTGGGATCAGGTTTTTCTTACGCAAGCAGGATTGGACTGCAGATTTTTAGTAAAAGCAGCATCGGGGCAGCCGTTCCACCGGTCGGAGCGACCCGTGGAACATATAGGGGTAGCGTGGCCGAGAGGTCTAAGGTGTTAGATTAAGGCTCCAGAAGCAGCGCTGCGTGCACATCTAAATTCTGCCGCTTTTGCTTTCCTTGCTTTTTAGCCAAGTCAGTTCTGGAAGCTTGTCCCTGCCTCTGCTCCTTTCTAACAGAGGCACCCTTTTGAAGCAGGGACACCAATAGTTTACTATCATAGTGTAGTTACTTTAAAACAGGAAAAAGAAGTCGAATAACATAATAGTGAAAAGCAATAAGTAGCCTACAAGAATGGAAACAGCCAATGTCACTCATTGAAAGTTTTGGGTGAAAATTTTTTGGGAAAAATTTATAATTTTGAGTTAACATATTAACAAACAGCTAACACACAGCTGGCTGCCATTTTCAGGACAGCCCCAAAGATCTTGATTAGCGCATTCAGGTTTGTTTGATCAGAGAAAGACCTGCAATCTGCAAGAAGGGGGGCCTCCAGGAGTAGGACTGCGTACCCCTGCAAAAAGGATGCCTCTACCATGGAGAATTTCAAGGCGTTAGCTAGTGGCGAAGCGTGACAAGGAAAAGGTTGGTGGACCCCATCGGGCGGCCGTTCCACCAGTCGAAGCAACCCGTGGAACATATACAGGTAGCGTGGCCGAGAGGTCTAAGGTGTTAGATTAAGGCTCCAGAAGCGGCGCTGCGTGCAAAGCAGCATGGGTAAAGCAGCCCCACCGGGTAGCGTGGCCGAGCGGTCTAAGGCGCTGGATTAAGGCTCCAGTCTCTTCGGGGGCGTGGGTTCGAATCCCACCGCTGCCAGGACAACCTTTTTGGAAGACTCTTGTGACTGCCATGGCCGAGCAAAGAGATTTTCTTGGCCGCACTCGACGGGTTTTGAGAAGAAGCTCCGCGGTCGCCTTTGCCTCTATTTCTGGAGGGTGGAAGGGCAGGAAAAGGCCCACGAAGAGCAGCCCACCTGGGTAGTGTGGCCGAGTGGTCTAAGGCGCTGGATTTAGGCTCCAGTCTCTCTGGAGGCGTGGGTTTGAATCCCACCGCTGCCAGCAGTGATTTTAATCAAGGTCGGGAGGAACTGCGTGTATTTGAGAAAAGTCTGGAAATATTGTGAGAGCACGTTTTCCCTGGCAGCAGCCAGGCCCGCCAAGAACATGCGAGTCAAACAAGATGCCTCGTCCTCTCCCACAGGCGATCGCTTGCTTGATAAGGCAGGGTGACTCAGTCCTGCTGCTTGGGCCCCGTCCTTCCTGTGTGGTTTACCGACTACTTGAGCTTTTGTTGCTGACGATTTGTGTTGATCTGTTCTTCCAAAAACTCATCTCAGACTTTCTTTGACAGCAACACAGCCACAAGCGCTAACCCCCTTGGGATCAGGTTTTTCTTACGCAAGCAGGATTGGACTGCAGATTTTTAGTAAAAGCAGCATCGGGGCAGCCGTTCCACCGGTCGGAGCGACCCGTGGAACATATAGGGGTAGCGTGGCCGAGAGGTCTAAGGTGTTAGATTAAGGCTCCAGAAGCAGCGCTGCGTGCACATCTAAATTCTGCCGCTTTTGCTTTCCTTGCTTTTTAGCCAAGTCAGTTCTGGAAGCTTGTCCCTGCCTCTGCTCCTTTCTAACAGAGGCACCCTTTTGAAGCAGGGACACCAATAGTTTACTATCATAGTGTAGTTACTTTAAAACAGGAAAAAGAAGTCGAATAACATAATAGTGACAAGCAATAAGTAGCCTACAAGAATGGAAACAGCCAATGTCACTCATTGAAAGTTTTGGGTGAAAATTTTTTGGGAAAAATTTATAATTTTGAGTTAACATATTAACAAACAGCTAACACACAGCTGGCTGCCATTTTCAGGACAGCCCCAAAGATCTTGATTAGCGCATTCAGGTTTGTTTGATCAGAGAAAGACCTGCAATCTGCAAGAAGGGGGGCCTCCAGGAGTAGGACTGCGTACCCCTGCAAAAAGGATGCCTCTACCATGGAGAATTACAAGGCGTTAGCTAGTGGCGAAGCGTGACAAGGAAAAGGTTGGTGGACCCCATCGGGCGGCCGTTCCACCAGTCGAAGCAACCCGTGGAACATATACAGGTAGCGTGGCCGAGAGGTCTAAGGTGTTAGATTAAGGCTCCAGAAGCGGCGCTGCGTGCAAAGCAGCATGGGTAAAGCAGCCCCACCGGGTAGCGTGGCCGAGCGGTCTAAGGCGCTGGATTAAGGCTCCAGTCTCTTCGGGGGCGTGGGTTCGAATCCCACCGCTGCCAGGACAACCTTTTTGGAAGACTCTTGTGACTGCCATGGCCGAGCAAAGAGATTTTCTTGGCCGCACTCGACGGGTTTTGCGAAGAAGCTCCGCGGTCGCCTTTGCCTCTATTTCTGGAGGGTGGAAGGGCAGGAAAAGGCCCACGAAGAGCAGCCCACCTGGGTAGTGTGGCCGAGTGGTCTAAGGCGCTGGATTTAGGCTCCAGTCTCTCTGGAGACGTGGGTTCGAATCCCACCGCTGCCAGCAATGATTTTAATCAAGGTCGGGATGAACTGCGTGTATTTGAGAAAAGTCTGGAAATATTGTGAGAGCACGTTTTCCCTGGCAGCAGCCAGGCCCGCCAAGAACATGCGAGTCAAACAAGATGCCTCGTCCTCTCCCACAGGCGATCGCTTGCTTGATAAGGCAGGGTGACTCAGTCCTGCTGCTTGGGCCCCGTCCTTCCTGTGTGGTTTACCGACTACTTGAGCTTTTGTTGCTGACGATTTGTGTTGATCTGTTCTTCCGAAAACTCATCTCAGACTTTCTTTGACAGCAACACAGCCACAAGCGCTAACCCCCTTGGGATCAGGTTTTTCTTACGCAAGCAGGATTGGACTGCAGATTTTTAGTAAAAGCAGCATCGGGGCAGCCGTTCCACCGGTCGGAGCGACCCGTGGAACATATAGGGGTAGCGTGGCCGAGAGGTCTAAGGTGTTAGATTAAGGCTCCAGAAGCAGCGCTGCGTGCACATCTAAATTCTGCCGCTTTTGCTTTCCTTGCTTTTTAGCCAAGTCAGTTCTGGAAGCTTGTCCCTGCCTCTGCTCCTTTCTAACAGAGGCACCCTTTTGAAGCAGGGACACCAATAGTTTACTATCATAGTGTAGTTACTTTAAAACAGGAAAAAGAAGTCGAATAACATAATAGTGAAAAGCAATAAGTAGCCTACAAGAATGGAAACAGCCAATGTCACTCATTGAAAGTTTTGGGTGAAAATTTTTTGGGAAAAATTTATAATTTTGAGTTAACATATTAACAAACAGCTAACACACAGCTGGCTGCCATTTTCAGGACAGCCCCAAAGATCTTGATTAGCGCATTCAGGTTTGTTTGATCAGAGAAAGACCTGCAATCTGCAAGAAGGGGGGCCTCCAGGAGTAGGACTGCGTACCCCTGCAAAAAGGATGCCTCTACCATGGAGAATTTCAAGGCGTTAGCTAGTGGCGAAGCGTGACAAGGAAAAGGTTGGTGGACCCCATCGGGCGGCCGTTCCACCAGTCGAAGCAACCCGTGGAACATATACAGGTAGCGTGGCCGAGAGGTCTAAGGTGTTAGATTAAGGCTCCAGAAGCGGCGCTGCGTGCAAAGCAGCATGGGTAAAGCAGCCCCACCGGGTAGCGTGGCCGAGCGGTCTAAGGCGCTGGATTAAGGCTCCAGTCTCTTCGGGGGCGTGGGTTCGAATCCCACCGCTGCCAGGACAACCTTTTTGGAAGACTCTTGTGACTGCCATGGCCGAGCAAAGAGATTTTCTTGGCCGCACTCGACGGGTTTTGCGAAGAAGCGCCGCGGTCGCCTTTGCCTCTATTTCTGGAGGGTGGAAGGGCAGGAAAAGGCCCACGAAGAGCAGCCCACCTGGGTAGTGTGGCCGAGTGGTCTAAGGCGCTGGATTTAGGCTCCAGTCTCTCTGGAGGCGTGGGTTCGAATCCCACCGCTGCCAACAGTGGTTTTAAACAAGGTCGGGAGGAACTGCGTTTATTTGAGAAAAGTCTGGAAATATTGTGAGAGCACGTTTTCCCTGGCAGCAGCCAGGCCCGCCAAGAACATGCGAGTCAAACAAGATGCCTCGTCCTCTCCCACAGGCGATCGCTTGCTTGATAAGGCAGGGTGACTCAGTCCTGCTGCTTGGGCCCCGTCCTTCCTGTGTGGTTTACCGACTACTTGAGCTTTTGTTGCTGACGATTTGTGTTGATCTGTTCTTCCGAAAACTCATCTCAGACTTTCTTTGACAGCAACACAGCCACAAGCGCTAACCCCCTTGGGATCAGGTTTTTCTTACGCAAGCAGGATTGGACTGCAGATTTTTAGTAAAAGCAGCATCGGGGCAGCCGTTCCACCGGTCGGAGCGACCCGTGGAACATATAGGGGTAGCGTGGCCGAGAGGTCTAAGGTGTTAGATTAAGGCTCCAGAAGCAGCGCTGCGTGCACATCTAAATTCTGCCGCTTTTGCTTTCCTTGCTTTTTAGCCAAGTCAGTTCTGGAAGCTTGTCCCTGCCTCTGCTCCTTTCTAACAGAGGCACCCTTTTGAAGCAGGGACACCAATAGTTTACTATCATAGTGTAGTTACTTTAAAACAGGAAAAAGAAGTCGAATAACATAATAGTGAAAAGCAATAAGTAGCCTACAAGAATGGAAACAGCCAATGTCACTCATTGAAAGTTTTGGGTGAAAATTTTTTGGGAAAAATTTATAATTTTGAGTTAACATATTAACAAACAGCTAACACACAGCTGGCTGCCATTTTCAGGACAGCCCCAAAGATCTTGATTAGCGCATTCAGGTTTGTTTGATCAGAGAAAGACCTGCAATCTGCAAGAAGGGGGGCCTCCAGGAGTAGGACTGCGTACCCCTGCAAAAAGGATGCCTCTACCATGGAGAATTTCAAGGCGTTAGCTAGTGGCGAAGCGTGACAAGGAAAAGGTTGGTGGACCCCATCGGGCGGCCGTTCCACCAGTCGAAGCAACCCGTGGAACATATACAGGTAGCGTGGCCGAGAGGTCTAAGGTGTTAGATTAAGGCTCCAGAAGCGGCGCTGCGTGCAAAGCAGCATGGGTAAAGCAGCCCCACCGGGTAGCGTGGCCGAGCGGTCTAAGGCGCTGGATTAAGGCTCCAGTCTCTTCGGGGGCGTGGGTTCGAATCCCACCGCTGCCAGGACAACCTTTTTGGAAGACTCTTGTGACTGCCATGGCCGAGCAAAGAGATTTTCTTGGCCGCACTCGACGGGTTTTGCGAAGAAGCTCCGCGGTCGCCTTTGCCTCTATTTCTGGAGGGTGGAAGGGCAGGAAAAGGCCCACGAAGAGCAGCCCACCTGGGTAGTGTGGCCGAGTGGTCTAAGGCGCTGGATTTAGGCTCCAGTCTCTCTGGAGGCGTGGGTTCGAATCCCACCGCTGCCAGCAATGATTTTAATCAAGGTCGGGATGAACTGCGTGTATTTGAGAAAAGTCTGGAAATATTGTGAGAGCACGTTTTCCCTGGCAGCAGCCAGGCCCGCCAAGAACATGCGAGTCAAACAAGATGCCTCGTCCTCTCCCACAGGCGATCGCTTGCTTGATAAGGCAGGGTGACTCAGTCCTGCTGCTTGGGCCCCGTCCTTCCTGTGTGGTTTACCGACTACTTGAGCTTTTGTTGCTGACGATTTGTGTTGATCTGTTCTTCCGAAAACTCATCTCAGACTTTCTTTGACAGCAACACAGCCACAAGCGCTAACCCCCTTGGGATCAGGTTTTTCTTACGCAAGCAGGATTGGACTGCAGATTTTTAGTAAAAGCAGCATCGGGGCAGCCGTTCCACCGGTCGGAGCGACCCGTGGAACATATAGGGGTAGCGTGGCCGAGAGGTCTAAGGTGTTAGATTAAGGCTCCAGAAGCAGCGCTGCGTGCACATCTAAATTCTGCCGCTTTTGCTTTCCTTGCTTTTTAGCCAAGTCAGTTCTGGAAGCTTGTCCCTGCCTCTGCTCCTTTCTAACAGAGGCACCCTTTTGAAGCAGGGACACCAATAGTTTACTATCATAGTGTAGTTACTTTAAAACAGGAAAAAGAAGTCGAATAACATAATAGTGAAAAGCAATAAGTAGCCTACAAGAATGGAAACAGCCAATGTCACTCATTGAAAGTTTTGGGTGAAAATTTTTTGGGAAAAATTTATAATTTTGAGTTAACATATTAACAAACAGCTAACACACAGCTGGCTGCCATTTTCAGGACAGCCCCAAAGATCTTGATTAGCGCATTCAGGTTTGTTTGATCAGAGAAAGACCTGCAATCTGCAAGAAGGGGGGCCTCCAGGAGTAGGACTGCGTACCCCTGCAAAAAGGATGCCTCTACCATGGAGAATTTCAAGGCGTTAGCTAGTGGCGAAGCGTGACAAGGAAAAGGTTGGTGGACCCCATCGGGCGGCCGTTCCACCAGTCGAAGCAACCCGTGGAACATATACAGGTAGCGTGGCCGAGAGGTCTAAGGTGTTAGATTAAGGCTCCAGAAGCGGCGCTGCGTGCAAAGCAGCATGGGTAAAGCAGCCCCACCGGGTAGCGTGGCCGAGCGGTCTAAGGCGCTGGATTAAGGCTCCAGTCTCTTCGGGGGCGTGGGTTCGAATCCCACCGCTGCCAGGACAACCTTTTTGGAAGACTCTTGTGACTGCCATGGCCGAGCAAAGAGATTTTCTTGGCCGCACTCGACGGGTTTTGCGAAGAAGCGCCGCGGTCGCCTTTGCCTCTATTTCTGGAGGGTGGAAGGGCAGGAAAAGGCCCACGAAGAGCAGCCCACCTGGGTAGTGTGGCCGAGTGGTCTAAGGCGCTGGATTTAGGCTCCAGTCTCTCTGGAGGCGTGGGTTCGAATCCCACCGCTGCCAACAGTGGTTTTAAACAAGGTCGGGAGGAACTGCGTTTATTTGAGAAAAGTCTGGAAATATTGTGAGAGCACGTTTTCCCTGGCAGCAGCCAGGCCCGCCAAGAACATGCGAGTCAAACAAGATGCCTCGTCCTCTCCCACAGGCGATCGCTTGCTTGATAAGGCAGGGTGACTCAGTCCTGCTGCTTGGGCCCCGTCCTTCCTGTGTGGTTTACCGACTACTTGAGCTTTTGTTGCTGACGATTTGTGTTGATCTGTTCTTCCGAAAACTCATCTCAGACTTTCTTTGACAGCAACACAGCCACAAGCGCTAACCCCCTTGGGATCAGGTTTTTCTTACGCAAGCAGGATTGGACTGCAGATTTTTAGTAAAAGCAGCATCGGGGCAGCCGTTCCACCGGTCGGAGCGACCCGTGGAACATATAGGGGTAGCGTGGCCGAGAGGTCTAAGGTGTTAGATTAAGGCTCCAGAAGCAGCGCTGCGTGCACATCTAAATTCTGCCGCTTTTGCTTTCCTTGCTTTTTAGCCAAGTCAGTTCTGGAAGCTTGTCCCTGCCTCTGCTCCTTTCTAACAGAGGCACCCTTTTGAAGCAGGGACACCAATAGTTTACTATCATAGTGTAGTTACTTTAAAACAGGAAAAAGAAGTCGAATAACATAATAGTGAAAAGCAATAAGTAGCCTACAAGAATGGAAACAGCCAATGTCACTCATTGAAAGTTTTGGGTGAAAATTTTTTGGGAAAAATTTATAATTTTGAGTTAACATATTAACAAACAGCTAACACACAGCTGGCTGCCATTTTCAGGACAGCCCCAAAGATCTTGATTAGCGCATTCAGGTTTGTTTGATCAGAGAAAGACCTGCAATCTGCAAGAAGGGGGGCCTCCAGGAGTAGGACTGCGTACCCCTGCAAAAAGGATGCCTCTACCATGGAGAATTTCAAGGCGTTAGCTAGTGGCGAAGCGTGACAAGGAAAAGGTTGGTGGACCCCATCGGGCGGCCGTTCCACCAGTCGAAGCAACCCGTGGAACATATACAGGTAGCGTGGCCGAGAGGTCTAAGGTGTTAGATTAAGGCTCCAGAAGCGGCGCTGCGTGCAAAGCAGCATGGGTAAAGCAGCCCCACCGGGTAGCGTGGCCGAGCGGTCTAAGGCGCTGGATTAAGGCTCCAGTCTCTTCGGGGGCGTGGGTTCGAATCCCACCGCTGCCAGGACAACCTTTTTGGAAGACTCTTGTGACTGCCATGGCCGAGCAAAGAGATTTTCTTGGCCGCACTCGACGGGTTTTGCGAAGAAGCTCCGCGGTCGCCTTTGCCTCTATTTCTGGAGGGTGGAAGGGCAGGAAAAGGCCCACGAAGAGCAGCCCACCTGGGTAGTGTGGCCGAGTGGTCTAAGGCGCTGGATTTAGGCTCCAGTCTCTCTGGAGGCGTGGGTTCGAATCCCACCGCTGCCAGCAATGATTTTAATCAAGGTCGGGATGAACTGCGTGTATTTGAGAAAAGTCTGGAAATATTGTGAGAGCACGTTTTCCCTGGCAGCAGCCAGGCCCGCCAAGAACATGCGAGTCAAACAAGATGCCTCGTCCTCTCCCACAGGCGATCGCTTGCTTGATAAGGCAGGGTGACTCAGTCCTGCTGCTTGGGCCCCGTCCTTCCTGTGTGGTTTACCGACTACTTGAGCTTTTGTTGCTGACGATTTGTGTTGATCTGTTCTTCCGAAAACTCATCTCAGACTTTCTTTGACAGCAACACAGCCACAAGCGCTAACCCCCTTGGGATCAGGTTTTTCTTACGCAAGCAGGATTGGACTGCAGATTTTTAGTAAAAGCAGCATCGGGGCAGCCGTTCCACCGGTCGGAGCGACCCGTGGAACATATAGGGGTAGCGTGGCCGAGAGGTCTAAGGTGTTAGATTAAGGCTCCAGAAGCAGCGCTGCGTGCACATCTAAATTCTGCCGCTTTTGCTTTCCTTGCTTTTTAGCCAAGTCAGTTCTGGAAGCTTGTCCCTGCCTCTGCTCCTTTCTAACAGAGGCACCCTTTTGAAGCAGGGACACCAATAGTTTACTATCATAGTGTAGTTACTTTAAAACAGGAAAAAGAAGTCGAATAACATAATAGTGAAAAGCAATAAGTAGCCTACAAGAATGGAAACAGCCAATGTCACTCATTGAAAGTTTTGGGTGAAAATTTTTTGGGAAAAATTTATAATTTTGAGTTAACATATTAACAAACAGCTAACACACAGCTGGCTGCCATTTTCAGGACAGCCCCAAAGATCTTGATTAGCGCATTCAGGTTTGTTTGATCAGAGAAAGACCTGCAATCTGCAAGAAGGGGGGCCTCCAGGAGTAGGACTGCGTACCCCTGCAAAAAGGATGCCTCTACCATGGAGAATTTCAAGGCGTTAGCTAGTGGCGAAGCGTGACAAGGAAAAGGTTGGTGGACCCCATCGGGCGGCCGTTCCACCAGTCGAAGCAACCCGTGGAACATATACAGGTAGCGTGGCCGAGAGGTCTAAGGTGTTAGATTAAGGCTCCAGAAGCGGCGCTGCGTGCAAAGCAGCATGGGTAAAGC